>NW_004443944.1:15409259-15443855 GCF_000243295.1 Trichechus manatus latirostris
CTCACACCATGCACAAAAACTAACTCAAAATGGATCAAAGACTTAAATACAAAATCAAAAACGATAAAGATCATGGAAGAAAAAAAAGGGACAATGCTAGGAGCCCTAATACATGGCACAAACACAATACGAACCATAAGTAACAATGCACAAGCACCAGAAGACAGACCAGATAAATGGGAGCACCTAAAAATCAAACACTTCTGCTCATAAAAAGTCCTCACCAAAAGAGTAAAAAGACAACCTACAGACTGGGAAAATTTTTTTGGCTATGACAAATCCGATCAGCGTCTAATCTCTAAAATCTACAAGATACTGTAAAACCTCAACAACAAAAAGACAAATAACCTACTTAAAAAATGGGCAAAGAATATGAACAGGCACTTCACCAAAGAAGATATTCAGGTGGCTAACAGACACACGAAGAAACGCTCACGATCATCAGCCATTAGAGAAATGCAGATCAAAACTACAATGAGATATCATCTCATCCCAACAAGGCTACCATTAATCCAAAAAACACAAAACAATAAATATTCAGAGGTTGTGGAGAGACCGGAACACTTACACACTGTTGGTGGGAATGTAAAATGGTACAACCACTTTGGAAATCGATTGGGCACTTCCTTAAAAAGCTAGAAATAGAAGTACCATAGGATCCAGCAATCCTGCTCCTTGGAATATATCCTAGAGAAATAAAAGCCATCACACGAATAGATATATGCACACCTATGTTCACTGCAGCACTGTTCACAATAGCAAAAAGATGGAAACAACCTAGGAGCCCATCAGTGGACAAATGGATAAACAAATTATGGTATATCCACACAACAGAATACTATGCAACAATAAAAAACAACGATGAAGCCGTGAAACATAACATGGAGGAATCTGAAGGTCATTATGCTGAGTGAATTTAGTCAGTCACAGAAGGACAAATATTGTATAAGACCACTCTTATAAGAACTCAAGAAAAGGTTTAAACACAGAAGAAAACATTCATTGAGGGTAGGGAGGGAGGGCAAGGGTTATTTACTAACTAGATAGTAGATAAGAATTATCTTAGGTGAAGGGAAGGACAGCACTCACTACAGGGGAAGTCTGCACAACTGGACTAAACCAAAGCTAAGAAGTTTCCTGAATACAATCAAACACTTTGAGAGACAGAGTAGCAGGGATAGGGGTCTGGGAACCATGTTTTCAGGGGACATCTAGGTCAACTGGCATAACAAAGCTTATTAAGAAAATGTTCTGCATCCTACTTTGATGAGTGGCATCTGGGGTCTTAAACGCCTGCAAGCGGCCATCTAAGATGCATCAATTGGTCCCAACAACCTGGAGTAAAGGAGAACGAAGAACACCAAAGATGCAAGGAAAGTAGTAGCCCAAGAGACAGAAAGGGCCGCATAAATCAGAAACTTCATCAGCTTGAGACCAGAAGAACTAGATGGTGCCCGGCTACCACCAATGACTGCCCTAACAGGGAACACAACAGAGAGTCCCAGATGGAGCAGGAGAATGGTGGGGTGCAGAACTCAAATTCTAGTAAGAAGACCGACTTAATGGTCTGACTGAGACTGGAGGAACCCCGGAGAGCATGACCTCCGGATTCTCTATCAGCCCAGAACTAAAACAATTTCCGAGGCCAACTCTTCAGACAGGGATTGGACTGGACTATGAGATATAAAGTGATATTCGTGAGGAGTGTGCCTCTTATCTCGAGTAGATACGAGAGACTAAACGAGCAGCTTCTGTCTCGAGGTGAGATGGGAAGGCAGAGAGGGGTAGGAGCTGGTTGAACGGACATGGGAATCATGGGTGGAAAGGAGGAGTGTGCTGTCACAGTATGGGGAGAGCAATTAGAGTCACTTAACAATGTATGTATAAATTTGTGTATGGGAAAAACCTAAAAAAAAAAAAAAAAGGAAGGGGGGAGAGGGGTGGCATGATCTGACCTACACTTCTGACAGATCACTCTTGACAGGGAAATGATGATGATGGCTTGGACCAGGGTAGAGACTGAGGAGGTGGAGAGAAGCATCAGGCTGAACCACACAAAGGTGCCATTTTTGCAGGTCAGAAATGAGCGAATATAGCAGTTTCATATGGTTTGACCTAACAGGTGGGTTCTGGATATATTTGGATATTACTTTTTTTTCACTGAGAAAAGGGAGAAAAAAAGAACAGGGAAGAACTATGTATGGCAGGGGTCTCACAGATAGCATGTCACAGCCTGGTGTGGTGGAAAGGAGGAGGTTTGAGATTCAGACAGAACTTGATTCAAGTCTTGGCATGGATCTCTATTAGCTGTATGATGCCAGGTGGGTAATTAAATCTCCATGAATCTTGGTTTCTACTCTAAAAAATGAGGATGATAAAAAACAGCCCCATATGCTCTGGAGACTGTAACTAGGCATTTAAGCAGAACCAGTTGCTGTTAAGTTGACTCCAACTCATTGGTGACCCCATGTGCGTGCAGGTTAATTCTCTCAAAAATCCCATGAGAGGTATTGTCTGAATAATGACTAAGGCAGTGTCTGGCACACAGCAGGTGGTCAATAAATGACAGTTCTCTTGCTCTTATCTTAAAACAGGAGTCAGCAATACCAAAAAATCTCCAGTGTTTGGTGGAACCAAGCAAAGGCAAGGGAAGGAAGAAAATGAGCGGAACACGAACAGCAATAATAACAGCTGACATTCACTGATTGCTTGCTAGGGGCAGGTGTTCAATCCTCACCAAAACTCTGGGAGGCAGCATTCTTAATAGGCCCATTATACAGGTAAGGAATTTGAGCACTGTGAGGTTAAGTCACCTGCCCACAGTTACAGCCAGGAAGTGCTAGAAGCAAAGTCAAGGTCCACACCCAGGCTATCTGCTCCGAGCCCGCTCTGAAATGCTCAATTATTAGACACAGGAGGACAGTGGTGGAGGACGGGCATTTGGTGGGACACACCTACTCCCATTTTATTGCTCCACATCTTGAAACACACTGTTTTCCTGAATGCCATCTGGGCAATTAGCAGCAATAAATGAGCAGACTGAAAAGGAGGGAAACTGGAGCGTGGTGAGGAGGTTCAGTTGAAAGGCCACACTTCTTCCCTGGAAGTCCTACCTGGATGTTGCTGTCATCTACGAGCCTCTCAGGTCACATCCCTTTATGCAATACCCCTTCAGACTTTCAACTCTCCTCAAACATCTGATCTGCCACACCCCTCCCTACCATGCAAACCAACCAAAAAAAGCCATTGCCATCAAGTTGATTCAGACTCATAGCGACCCTATAGGACAGAGTAAAACAGCCCCACAGGTTTTCCAAGGCTGTAAATCTTTATGGAAGCAGACTGCCATGTCTTTCTGCCAAGGAACAACTGCTGGGTTTGAACCCCCGCTCTTTCAATTAGCAGCCGAGTACTTTAACCACTGTGCCACCAGGGCTCCTATGCAAACCAACATTGTCCCTCGAGTTCTTCTACTCCCACTCCAGTGACCTCCTTCCCCACTCCAAGCCAGCCTGGTGTGGTGGGTCACACCCTGAATCTTGTCCACATCTGCAACTGTAGCACTTCCGGCTCCTTCCAGTTCTCTGCTCACAACCTCCTTTCCTTCCAGGTGATCTGTTTAAAGACCAGTAGGTCCTTTCTTCGACTTCTCAGAACCTCCAGCCCATGAACCCCTTGATTGTCAGCCGATATATCAGCGTCCTCCTTTCTTCATTGTCCAGATGGATCCCATTGGCAGGACTGTCATCCGACTAAGGGACAATCAATAACCTTGATAAGCATGACTCAGACCTTTAGTCTTAACTTCTGGCAAAATCCCAAACTTAGATTATATTTACTATCCTCTTTTGACCTGTCTCCACCTAACCAGACCTCTGACAACAGGACAAGCTGGTAGGTCTATAAAGTCATAAATCACCAACAGCAAATGGAACCCTAATATGGCCAGTTAATCCTATTTTCTTTAACTCTCCACAGTGACCACTGCACATTTCTCTACCTGTTGCTGTTGGCATCAAGTTGATTCTAACTCACAGTGACCCTATAGGACACAGTAGTATTGCCCCATAGGGTTTCCAAGGCTGTAATCTTTACGGAACTAGATTGCCACATCTTCCCCTGCAAAGTGGCTGGTGGGTTCAAATCGCCGACCTTTTGGCTAGCAGCTGAGCACTTAACCACCGCGCCACCACGGATTCTTGAACATTTCTCTACTTTCCTCAAATACCCATCTCTCGCTGCTGATCATCGCCATCAATCACCTTTCTCCTTACTCACAACCAACGTGGCGGCCTCCTACTTCACTCAGAAATTAGAAACCACTAGAAGGAGACTATCTCCTGTTGGCAACCTACAAACTGACCTACTTCTGTACCCACCCTGTGCTCTCTCCTGTTATAACAGAGGTGGTATCCCATCCTTCCACCTCTGTCCTATCCTATCCCCACCTGCCTTCTCAGGAATGTCATGCTATTGGTAATATCTAGAATCTGATCACTTTTCGCCTCTTCCACCATCGCCACCCTAATCCAAACCACCAGGTAAAAGACTCTTAACTGGTCTCTCTGCTTCTGCTCTTACCCTCCCCTCCCACCCCACATCTTTCTCTACACAGCAGCCAGAGGGATTCCCTTAAAATACGTATCAGATTACATCACTTCTTTGCTCAAAACTCTTCAATGGCTTCCCATGTCATTCTGAGCAAAATCTAAAATCTTGACCTTGGCCTTCAAGCCTCCATGTGATCTGGCCCCCTGCCACCCCTCGGATTTCACCTTCTACCACCATGCCCCACTGGCCTACTTGTTCTCGAACATGCCAAACAAGTTCCTGTTTCACAGCCTTTGCACTTGCTATTCCTGCTGCCTGGAATGCCTTCCCCCAATATATTGGCGTGGTTCACTTCACTTCCTTCAGATTGCTTGCTCAATGTCACTTCTTCAGAGAGGCCTCCCTCTTCACCTCTCTATCCCACCCCTCCTTATCACTATATCTCCTTACTTACTTTATTTTAGTTTACTCTGGTTTATTTTTCCTCACAGTATTTATCACCCTTGTCATATTATGTATCAGTTCATTTAATATCTGTCTGCCACAGTAGAATATAAGCTCCACAACAGCAGAGATTTTTGTCTGTTCTGTTCACTGCTGAATCCCTAGCACCTAGAAAGTGCCTGGCACAGAAGAGGTCTCAATAAATATTTGGTGATTGAACGAATAAACAGTCCTTTCTCCTTCCTGATTCCTTCTTCCGCAACTGGCTCCGATCTCAATGACATTTAAACAAATTCAAGACTCTTCTACCTTTAAAAAACATAAAAGCAAAACAAAACAAAAAACCCCCGTGGTTCACATCTCCCTCCTCCCTTCACATCACAGCGAAACTTTGGGAAAGAGTTGTCTGTGCTATCGGTGTCCTCACCTCCCACTCATGCCTCAACCCACTGCAATCTGGCTTTCACCTTCATCACACCACCAAAACAGCTCACGCTAAGGTCACCAATGACCCAGAAGTCTCTAAATCTGATGGGCATTTTTTCAGTTTTCATCTGACTTAACCTTCCAGTGGAGCCCTGGTGGCCCAGTGGTTAACAGCTATAGCGAGCTTGGCTGCTAATCAAAAGGCCAGCAGTTCCAATCCACCAGCTGCTCCTTAGAAACCCTATGGGGCAGTTCTACTCTGTCTTATGGGGTCGCTATGAATCAGAATCCACTTGACAGCAACGGGTTAACTTCCCAGTAGCATTTGACCTTACTGACCTCACTCTCCTCTGTGAATCTTCTACTTCTGGTTTCATAACTGCACATTCTCCTGTCTGACCTCTGCTTCCTGACCCACTGCAGCTCCACCTCCTTTGCAGAAGCAGCCTCCTCTGCCCAGCCAGGGAAAGCTGGAGTTCCTCAAGCCCAGGCAAAGCATTCCCCACCCCCACCTCTCCCTTTCTGTGTACTCTCTCACTGGGTCATCTCATCCTCACCTACACCTTCAATTCCCACCCAGACTCTGACAACTATCTCCAACCCAGAGGTCTCTTATGAACATCAGCCTCATATATCCACTCCTACTCTTCTTGTCCAACTAAATGCTCAAAGGCAGCACAGACTCAACATATCCCCATTCCAGCTCATTATCAATGCTCCTCCCTCAATATGGTCCTCTTCCCTTACTCCCATCTTAAAGAAGAGCACCATCATCCATCCAGTTAGGTGAGTCTGAAATCTTAAGGTCAGCCTTAACAATCCTCTTTCTCGGGCCCCTACCCAACCCATCATGTGACTTTTTTAGCTTTACCATCTAAACAAGTCAGGAATCCAATCAGGTTGCTCTATTTCTACTGTCACCACTCTAGGCCAGGCCACCAATATCTCTCACCTGGATGATGGTAGCAGCATCTTCATAAATCCTTCAGCAATCCCTTTGGTCTTCCTCCAAGAAGTTCTGAACACAGGGATCCAAGTGATCCTTCCAAAATTCAAACCTGGTCATCCTACCACTCTCTTTCTTGTTTAAAACTCTTCAGTGTCATCCCACTGTTTTTAGTCTAAAGATCAAATTGCTCACCATGACCTGAGGCCCTGGCCAATCTCTCCCACTTCATCCCCAAACACTCTCCCCACTCATTCACCATGCTCCAACTACACACTGACCTATTTCAGTTTCCTTAACAGCCATGATCCTCTCTGCCACAGGACCTTTGCACATGCTGTTCCCACTGCTGCAACCCCTCCCCCTCCAACCTATGTAATTTGTATTCAATCATTCAGATCTCAAGAGTAACTTCCTTAGGGTGTCTTTCCTCACCCCTTCGTTAAATGCCTTTGTAGGACCAGGTTCTCTCCAAAGTACTTCCCGGAGGGCATGATCATTTGAATAATGCCCATGTCACCCATTAGATTGCAAACTCCATCAGAACAGGGTCCTTGTTTGTTTTGTTCCCTTGCATCATGGCAATGAATCTGACATCCAAATAAAGATCTACTGAGAGAATGTTGGCCTGCTCTAGTTAACGGACAAAAGCACTATATAGAACAACAAACAAGAACTGACCACTCCCAAGGACTAAGGGAAAATTTTAGAATTTTATGTCCTAGCTATGAGTCAGAACCGACTCAATGGCACCTAACAACAAGAAGAAGAAGCACAAGAAGGCTGTTCTCACCAATCTATTAAACCTAAGAAAACACCTGAGCTAAAAGACTTATTTACAACTAAGACAGTAAACCAAAACAAGCTTCTTACAGGAAGAACCCAGGAATAAATTAGCAAATGTAAGACTATTTTCTAAGACAACCTTGTTGGAAAGAAAGTGAAGTATTTTCCTGGCAGGGCCCCTAAGCCCTGTGAAATGGTGAGAATCACCACTGTTCTGAGCTATTTATACAGAAGACTCCATGTACTTGCTGATTAAGTACACATTTTCACAAGTTTTTTCGTTTCCATAAAGAATGGCCTTACTGTTTTCCCCAGCACTGCTTTCAGAGTCTTCCCTGAGACTTACGAGTCCAGGACAGAGCTCTAAA
Organism: Trichechus manatus latirostris; assembly: GCF_000243295.1. Taxonomy (NCBI): domain Eukaryota; kingdom Metazoa; phylum Chordata; class Mammalia; order Sirenia; family Trichechidae; genus Trichechus; species Trichechus manatus. The sequence goes on from NW_004443944.1 coordinate 15,416,781, forward strand.
TTCCTCCACCCTCTAGCTGTACCCGTGTCGGGACTTGCAAAAAGGTCCATAAACCAACTAACAAGGGAGACAAAGAACAGCAAGCATCCAGTCCCTTCTCCTTTAAATACTGGTGACAACAATGCCTCTGAATTTTCGCAGATTATCAATCAGAGGCCAGGTACTGTGCCAGCTGTTAAGCGCTCAGGCTGCTGCTGTTCTGCGGGAGAAAGATGTGGCAGTTTGCCTCTGCAAAGATTTAAAAATACAAAAAACCAAACCTGTCACCATCCAGTTGATTCCGACTCACAGCGACCCTATAGGACAGTGCAGAACTGTCCCATAAGGTTTCCAAGGAGCGTCTGGTGGATTCAAACTGCTGACATTTTGGTGAGCAGCCAAGCTCTTAACCACTGCGCCACTAGCGCTTCTCTGTAAAGATTACAACCTTGGAAACCCTATGCGGCAGTTCTACTCTGTCCTATAGGGTCACTATGAGTTGGAATTGGCTCGACAGCAACAGATACAGGTGGTGTGCCCGCTACTTTACTAGATTAGTTCACTTAGCCTTGACAGTAATCCCATAACATAGGCATTATCACCTTCATCATCTCAGGAAACTGAGGCTCAAAGAAGCTAAATTATTAACCCAGGAACACAGGACTATCAACAAGCAAAGTTTCAGGCTCAGTTCTCAATGAATCTTCCCCCAATTCAACAATTAAACGCATTTTACTAACCGACAACAATCCAATATTTAGATGACTCTTCTAGAGAGATGATCTCCTGAAGAATTATCAAAAGCTTTTCAACAAAAAGTAATTGGCCAGAGTCTCAAACCCTGTTATTTCTCAGAACTTTTATGATCTCTAGCACTCTTAAAGAATACACCTAACCAAAACACTATAAGTTGCTAAGATTAAAGGTTTTATTCAGTATAGGCAATGGTTAAGCACTCGGCTGCTAACTGAAAGGTTGGCAGCTCGAACCCACCCAGCCGCTCCGTGGGAGAAAGAGCCTGGCGATCTGCTCCTGTACAGATTACAGCCAAGAAAACCCTATGAGGCAGTTCTGCTCTGTCACATGGGGTTGCTATGAGTGGGATTCAACGCGACGGCACCTACCAACAGCAACAACATGCCGATTTAGGAATATTTTTGGTATTTTTCAAATTTCACTTAGGTTCTTTTAATAGTGAGAAATTTTTTGAACACATCAAAATCAGAAGAACAGCAACAATAACAACAATATCATATGGCGGGAAAAGCAATTTACCATATATTACATAGACACGGAAACTGAGTATTTTACGCACATTAGTATACAACTAAAATTTACGAACGCACTCCCTCAACTGGCTCTCTACTCAATGACATTTAAACAAGTTCAACGTCTCTTCTATCTTTAAGAAAACACAAAACACTCTCATGATCCATAGCTCCCTCCTCCCCTTCACATCACAGCGAAACTTTGGGAAGGAGTTGTCTATGCTCACTGTCTGTGTCCTCACCTCCCACTCATGCCTCAACCCACTCCAATCTGGCTTTCACCTTCATCACGCCACCAAAACAGCTCAAGCTAAGATCACCAATGACCCACATGTCTCTAAATCTCATAAATTAAACAGCTCAAGAAGCAAAGTTAAGGATGGATTTTATAATCTGTATGTCAGGATACAGCATTTGCTGTAGCCGTGTTTCCCCACCTGCTGTGTGGCTGTGGGCAAGTTACTCTCTGGGCCTTGATATCCCATTGCCGGCTATGCCCAAACACAGACGTCAATTATGTGTCCTAACTCCAGAATAAGAGACTTTACTGCTGATGAAAAGAGATGTCACAAATCAGAAAAACTTAATAACTCAAATGAAACCAGCTCTTCATCTTCATTTCTTCCATTAGTCCCTGCTGTTGTTAGCTACCGTCAAGTCGGCCCTGACGCATGACAACCCCACGACGAAATGCTGCCCAGTCCTGCGCCATCCCCACGACTGCTTGCAGGTAGGACTGTTGTGTCCATAGGTTCAAGTAAACCAAAGGCATACGCAGTAAAAGCTGCAGAAAAAAGCTGTGATCTTTTGACCAGAGGCTTTCAAATACATCTCAAAATTCAGTTAGACAAAATGTAGTCTCTTTACTTACTGAAGTGCAGACTGCACAGAAACTTCACTGCACTATAACGGTTAAAGACTCCATACCCGTTGCTGTTGATTCCAACTCACAGTGACCCTATAGGACAGAGTAGAATTGCCCCATAGGGTTTTCAAAGCTATAATCTTAATGGAAGCAGACTGCCACATCTTTCTCCCATGGAGTGGCTGGTGAGTTCAAACTACCGATCTTTTGGGTAGCAGCTGAGCACTTAACCACTGCGTGCCACCAGGGCTCCGTAAAGTATTTTATATACAAGAGCCTTCATATGGAGAGGCAATAAAGCATGGTAGTAATGGTTAAGACATGGTGGGGTCACTATGAGCCGAAAATGACTCGACAGCACCTAACAACAACAAGAATGGTTGAGATCTTGGGCTCTGTAGCCAGACTGCCTGTGTTCACACCCTGACTCTATCACTTACTAGCTGGGTTTCCCGGCCAACTTATTTAACTTCTCTGGGCCTCAATGGGAATAATAAGCGAGAACTAAACCACATGTAAAACACACCGTATTGTCCCCAAAATGTAGAAATGCTTAGTACATAGGAGATATTACATAGATATTATCTAAGTTATGTGATTTTAAAAAATCACTCAATTTCATATGAAAAACTGTACAGGTATGTTTACTATTCTTTATTTTCTTGATAATGACTAGAAATAACGACAGCTGGCAATTATAGAGTGCTCAGCCCTCAGCACTTTGTGCATGTTAAATTACTAAATGAGATAGTGCATCTCTTATCACATATAATATATAAGAAAAGTATTGTTAAAACAATTCAGTTAAAGTTTTCCAGAGAGTCGACAAATTTTTCCCCACCCAAAAAACACTGAAGACTATCTTGCCAAGTTTCCAAACTCCATATAGTTTAAGAGCAGAAATACAATTTAAAGAGAGATCATGGGAGAAAATGGTTCTTATGTAAGACAGTCATAAAAGAGAGGTTTTAAGAATATAATTATGCTCCCCGACAGAGGACTGAAAGGTTCAAGATGATTAATATACATCAAAGCTCCATTAACAAGGTAAAGAGCAACAGAGTCCTGGGGGGTGACGATTACTCTGGTAGGCTCCCTGGCTTTCTCCAGATAAAGGCTGGAAGGACACCATCTCTGAATTGGGCAGTCTTCGTCTACGCATTTGGCATTCAGTGCAGATGAATCAGTGCAATTCCTCCAAACCTGTCCAGCCTGATCATCACTGCTTTTACTAGGGATAACCCCTGTCTTCGTTGAGCTTATCAAGTGAACACTCCAAAAAATGCAGCCTTTTAATCATGTAATATCATTCTTATTTATTACATCTACAAACCAAATAGAGCAGTAAGTTGCTCTCGAATGAGCAATCCAAGGAGGTAAAGAACACTGAACCAGAGCATTTATAGTTTCTGTGGTTTGTCTCAACTTAAAATCACATTGTTATTAAGATAGCAATAATAATGGCAGCAAGCCTTTATGGAGCACCTACTACATGCCAAGTGCTTTGCACATTTCAAATAACTTAGTCTTTATAATAACCCTACCTGGCAGTTTTTCACGGAGACCACAGGCCCCTAACCCCTATACTGTACAGTCCCGGCAGCCCTGATTCCCTCCCCCAACATGCTACAATTAGTGGAATCATACCACAGAAGCTGTGCTCTGTAAGTGCTCTCTATCATCCAAACGCGGTTCAACTTTGAGCCATCATCTACAGTTCCTCTTATCAAAACTGGAGCCCTGGTGGCACAGTGGTTAAGAGCTTGGCTGCTAACCAAAAGGTCAGCAGTTTGAATCTACCAGCTGCTCCTTGGAAACCCTATAGGGCAGTTCTACTCTCTCCTGTACGGTCTCTATGAGTCGGAATCGACTCGATGGCAATGGGTTTGGTTTTAGTTTGTTCATCAAAATTAATGATAATCTACACATGGTAATCTATAAAATACTGGCCAACTGCAACACTTCTTACACTTGTTTCAACTATTTTTCTAACCTTCTCTACTTAAATGGGACTTATGGACACAAGACTGTGCCTTGAAATGCAGAATGAAAGATCTCTGTGTTCTTCGCTGTTGTTTTCTACTGTTTGTAAGTAAAAGCAATCATTCCATTTAACAGCAATGACACACAATTACTCTCTTTAAAAAGATGGCCAGTTTTAATCAACACTACGTATAGGCTCCCTTATAATACTCATTTTGATGATAATGATGAGCCTCCATGCCAATTTACTACTCACTTAATCTGTAATCAAATTACTTCCTACCTAGGCCATTTCTTGGGAGCATTGGTGGTTCAGAGGTAGAATTCTCACCTTCCATGAAGGAGACCTGGATTAGATTCTTGACCAATGCACCTCATGCATAGCCACCACTTGTCCGTCACTGAAGGCTTGCATGTTGCCATGACGCTGAACAAGTTTCAGCGGAGCTTCCAGCCTAAGACGGACTAGGAAGAAAGGCTTGGCAATCTACTTCCAAAAACCGGCCAATGAAAACCCTGTGGATATCATAATGGTCCAATCCCAACTGATCATGGGGATGGCGCAGGACCAGACAGCTTTCTGTTCTGTTGTGTATGGGGTTGCCACGAGTCAGGGACCAACTGGACGGCAGCTAACAGGCCATTTCTTACAATTCGCTACTAACACACTGAACGTGCATTCCTCTTCAGGTGGAAAGATATGAACTTCTGATCAAAGTCTATCTAATAAACTCTCAAAATTATGGCCCTTTACGACCCATATGACAATTTTAAAAGAAGGTTCCAACAATGTGACATACAATTTGGTAGAGATTTTATGTTAAGAAGTTTTCTGAAGGGGGAACGAAAACATTTCTGCCAACTATTTTGAAACTTCCACAATACTCTTAAAGTAATAATATTGAGAGACTACAGTCCAGGCAGATTTCAAAGTGGTTATAAATACTCGACTTTTGCCTAACCAACAAACCACTTTTTAGTGCATATCTTGAATTCTTAGAAAACAATATCCAACAGTTAGCCTTGGTTGTCTAAATACAAAAGCTTTAAAAATCTAAATCTCAGTAAACTCCTTCCACTGATCCTGAATTTCACATGGGGTCACTATGACTCAGAACTGATCGGAGAGCAACTAACAACAACAACGCAACTATTTCCAGATTATCTAGGCAATGAAAGTCTCTATAGCAATAGTTCTTGACGCTTCTGAGAATCTGATGAAAGTTATGGAATCTCTTCCTTGAGAAGTGCAAATTTCACAAGCTCATTCCTAGGTCCCAAGAACCCTTGCTCTATCTATACCTTGCACCAAATGAAGGGGGAAAGGTGATGGCAACCTCAAAATCTGCGACGAAAACCAAAACTTCCACTTGCTCAATCAATTTGTTAAGAAAAACTGGTCCTTTTAAAGATTCCAAACAAAGGCACTGCAGTGGTGAATTAGTTGAAAGACAGCTCTGGCCAAATGTATTGATCCCACTGCCCTAAACTCCATATGGTGGCAACTTCTTGCCTTTCAGTACTCAGCTCAAATGTCACCTCCTCAGAAAGGATTACTTTCCTGGCTGCCCAATCTAAAGTAGCCCTCAGGCACTCTTTCCCACATTCTTTTATTTTCACAATAGTATTTACTAATATTCAAAAACACTTCACTTATTTTCTTATTTACTTGTTTTGTCTCCCTTATTAGAGTTTAATGGGGCAGTTCTACCTGTCCTATAGGGTCGCTATGAGTCGGAATCTACTTGACAGCAGTGGGTTTGGTTTTTTTAAAATTAGAGTCAAAGCTCCACAAAGCGTTACAAAACAAAGATGTCACTTCGAGGACTAACGTTCACCTGACCCAAGCCATGGTATTTGCAATCACCTCATGTGCATGCGAAAGCTGGACAATGAGTAAGGAAGACTGAAGAAGAAAGGATGCCTCTGAATTATGGTGTTGGCGAAGAATACTGAATATACCATGGACTGTCAGAAGAAGGAACAAGTCTCTCTTGGAAGAAGTACAGCCAGAATGCTCCTTAGAAGTGAGGACGGCGAGACTTCGTCTCACATACTTTGGACATGTTATCAGAAGGGACCAGTCCCTGAAGGACATCACACTTCGTAGAGGGTCAGTAAAAGAGAGGAAAACCCTCAACGAGATGGACTGACACAGTGGCTGCAACAACGGGCTCAAACATAGCAAAGACTGTGAGGATGGCACAGGACCAGGCAGAGTTTCCTTCTGTTGTGCATAGGGTTGTTGTGAGTTGTAACCAACTCGACAGCACCTAACAACAACAAGCTCTGTACGGGCAGTGACCTTGTCTGTCTTGTTCCCCAGTGCCTACAACATTGCCTGGGACACAGTAGGTATCTGATAATTATTTGTTCCACGAATGAAACTAAAAGATTAGATACTGATGTTGGCATCAACTACCGAGAGTTTTAACTAGCTATGAGTTAGGGTTCTCTCCCTCTTTCTATAATCTGCAGGTCCATTAAGTCAGTAAATATTTACTGAGCATATGCTGTTTTACTGAGCAGATACTGTTGCAAGTGCGTGCTGTGAAAAAAATATCTTTGCCCTCACTGACCCAACATTTTAGTGGACCAATCAGAATAAGCAGATCTCTTGCAACCTACAATGCCTGGGAGGTACAAGATAATTCTCTACGTTTCTTCGTTGAGGTAAAGAGCTATGAACCAGAAAAAAAAAAAAAAAAAAACATCAAACCCATTGCCCTCAGTCATTTCGGACTCATAGCGACCCTATACGACTGGGGAGAAGTGCCCCATAGGATTCCCAAGGCTATAATCTTTACGGAAGCAGACTGCCACGTCTTTCTCCAGCAAAAGAGCTATGGGAGATCATCAAATAAAAGGAAAAACATTCTCCAATCGGGCACTTACAAAGCAAGCCTCAGGGGTTCCCCCTAACCAGTTGGGCAGCTCTTCCCACCTACTCTGCTCACCTAGGGGAACCCGAACCAGCAAAGGCAGATCAAGAGAAAACTTGGGGTAAGGGCTACTGCTTTTGAAGACTTGGGGTGGTGAGGAGAGGAACCAGGAAACAAGACAGCGAGAAGTCGTGGCAAGAGCCTTGGGCTGGGAGGCTGAAGAGCCAGCCCTGACAGTCCCCAACTTGCTACGTGACCTTGGGCCAGTCCTGAGCTTCCCGGACATCAGTTTTCCCTGGGGGTAAAATGAGGAGGAGGCCGAGAAGGTGGGATTAGGGGCCCAGGAGTGGGGAAGCGGAAACAAGGAGGCCGACTGAGGCCGGGTCGGGTAACGGCTGGCGTGGGGAAGCCGGTGCGGGGCCAGGCCGGGGCAGCTCACCCACCGAGCGCCACCTGGCAGGCCCTGCGCAGCTGGGAGTGCTGGGGCCGCTTCACCTCCTTGTCGGCCAAGATCTTCTCCAGGGCCCGGGACACGAACATGCTCTTGGTCTGGCTTTCCTGCATGGCACCGGCCCGGCGGGGGCTGGCAGCCCCGCGGGCGGGCGGCTCGAGCGAGCGGGCGAGCGAGGCTGCAACCCCGGCTTCCCGGCCGGTACCCGCCGCGTCCGTCCGAGCCGCCCGTCAGGAAGCGACACCGCGGCCCCACGGCGCCGCCATGTTGGAACGCGTCACGTGACCACGTGACTGGCGGAGCCGCTGAGGCCTCCGCGCGTCTGGCGACCCCGTGTCCCCGGCGGGGCGGGGCCTGAGGCTGGGGGCGGGGCGGGGGCGGGGTCCTATTATCGAAGAGGGGAGGGGCTGAAGTCGGAGGGAGGAAGGAGAAAAGGCGAGGAGTAGAAACCGGCGAAGGGAGGAGGGGACGTGAGGGAAAAAAGAAGAGAGGAAAGGGATGAGAGGTGGTGATGGGGTGAGAAGAGGTGAGGAAAAAAGACAATGAGGAGAATGGGCGTGGAGATGATGGGGTGAGAGATGAGGGAAAGAGGAGGTGAGACAGAAAAGAGAAAGGAAGAAAGACAGAAGGTTGGAAAAACGAATTGGTGAGGGAATGAGACGATAAGGGGCAAAAGGAGGAGGTGTGAAGAACGAGGAGGTGAGGGGGAAGATTGGAAGAAAGAATTGGTGGAGTGAGAGGTGATAAGGGAGTAAGAGGAGGAGGCGGTGAGGACAAAAGAGGAAGCCAAGAGATGCAAAGAGGAAGTGAGGGGTGAGGGAAGGGATGAGCTGAGGCTGAAGGTAAGAGAAAGTGAAGGGAAATAGGAGGTGGAGATGGGAGAGAGGAGGTGAAGGAGTTAGAGAAGGGCTGAGGGGAGGGAGGAGGTAGGAAGAGAAGAGTTCCGGAGAAGAGCAGAGCAGAGGAAAAAAGAAGAGAAGATGAGGAGAAGGGAGAGAAGATGGAGGGAAGAAGGAGGAAATGGAAAAAGATAGTGTGAGGGGGAGGAGGTGAGAAAGAATGGAAAGAAAGCGTGCTTGGAAATGGAGAGAGACAAGGAATGAAGGGAAATAGGAGGTGAAAGGAAGGCAGACAGACAGAGAGAAGGTGTCTTCGTGGACAATTTCCACGAACGGGATTTCACCGTGCCCATCCACAAAACACACAGTGTGCGTACAACCATCCTGTGACCACAGCAGAGCCAACTCCTGGCATCCAGCTCACTTCTGTTTATTGGGTGCCATGTCTGTGCCTGGGGCTGCCAGGAAGGTCTCGCCACAAGCCCACCTCCTCTGGAGTTTATCTGGTCTATTTTCATAAACCTCTGGTCCCTCATAATGCTTTGAGCAGCCCAGGAGAGTTTCCTGTGTTTGACAGAGGAAGAAAGGGAGCTCACCAGTGTCACACAGCCTGCAAGTAGGGACAAGAAGACAGGTCATCTGGCTCGATGGCACCTGCCACTGATACCTCAACAACCATTAGTGATGTCCCCTGGACCCCTTCTTCACACACCACCCGCCTTCCCCAGGAGGAACCATGTGGCTGCTGGGGCTCATGCAAGGACAAGGCCGCTTCTTGCAACCCTCAGAAACCTTTCATGCGGGTGAGCTCAAATGCTCAGGTCTCAGCTCAAGTATCTTCTCAGGAAGGCCCTCCCTGACCACGCAGCAGAAGTAGCCCCCCTCTCCCTATCTGATGATTTTTATAGCATTTTTCTGATTTTTCTTTTTTAACTTGTTGACTTATTTGTGGTCTACTAGAGCCTAGGCCAGGGAAAGGCTGGCTGTATCCCCAGAGCCCGGTAGAATGTTTCCTATGGCCATAAATTCCATAAATTCCATTGCTTTGCAGCAATGTGACTTTGCAGCTCCTTTCATCAGGAGGTGGAGTCTATTTCTCCACCCCCTTGAGTCTGTACTACCCTTATGACTTGCTTTGGCCTATAGAATGTGTTTGCTCACTTACCATCTTGTCTTCCCCAGGTAGAATGTGAATTCCATGAGCTCACAGCTGTATGACCAGAGTACACAGTAGGTGCTCACCAGCTACTTATGGAGTGAATGAATAAATGGAGGAAGCTGGATTTGGGTCCACAGGATTTAATCTTTCACTCAGCAAGTTATTTGGGGGGCACCTTCTATATTTCTGTGGTAGGCACAATAATGACTCCCCAAAGATGTCCATGTCCTAATCCCTAGAACCTGTTACCTTACCTGGCAAAAGAAACTTTGCAGATATGAGTAAGTGAAGGATCTTGATATGGGGAAATTATTCTGGATTACCAGGTGGGCCAAGCATAATCACAAAGGACCTTATAAGAGGGACCCCGAAGCGTCAGAGATGGAGGATGGGATATGATGACGGAAGCAGAGGTCAGAGGGACGTGGGGCCATAAGCCAAGGAATGGGGTGGTGGCTTCTAGAAGCTGGAAAGGTGTAGAAACGGATTCTCCCTTAGAGCCTCCAGAAGGAACAAAGCCCTATTGACCCACTTTGGACTTCTGATTTACAAAATTCTAAGAGAATGAATTTGTGTTGCTTTAAGCCACTAACCCATTGCCGTTCAGTCATTTCAGACTTGTAGCATCCCTACAGGACAGAGTAGAACTGCCCTATAGGGTTTCCAAGGCTGTAATCTTCTCGGAAGTAGCCTGCCACATCTTTCTCCCACAGAGTGGCTGGTGGTTTCAAACCGCCGACCTTTTTTGGTTAGCTGCCAAGTGCTAACAGTGGCACTTAACCACTGTGCCACCAGGACTTCTTAATAAGCTACTAAGTTTGTGGTAATTTGTTACAGAAGCATTAGAACACTAATACAGTTTCCAAAACTGGGTTGGCACAAGGAGCTTCAGCTTTGAAATCAGAGGCCAAGCCTCAAAGCTACCATTCAGTATAACCTTGGACAAGTGATTCTATCACCTTGAACTTCAATTTCCTGATCTGTAAAGTGGGTAATCTTAATTGTAACTTACGAAAATCAAGTGAAATGATGCAAGTAAATCATGTACCTGCACTACCAACCATTCTGACCAGGGACACAACTGATGGTCCTGGGTATAATGGGAGAAAAATGTAGAACAAAACTCAAATTCTTAAAAAAGGCCAGACTTACTGGACCAGTAGAAACTAGAGGAACCCCCAAGACTGTCACTCTGGGATACCCTTTAAACTGGGAAGTCAAACCACTTTAAGTAAGCCAGAAGGAGAAGGAAGGCCATTCCAGGTAGAAAGAATAGCATGATAAAGACATGGATTGGACAAAAAGTGGGTTGAGACTGTAGGACTTCCTTCCTGAACAGAACATGGAGGGGAAAGATGAGGGAGTCAAGGGTCAGTATTAAGCTCTACAGTGCTATGTCTGTAAAATAGTGTGTTTAACACCCTGGAAAGCATGCAACAAATTTTTTAGGGACAGTGTTTGAACACTGTGTTTAACAATGCTAGTTGTATTAAGCTGTATAGTCAGTAGGCATTTAACAAAAATAGAGAGGAAAAAAGTTTGAAAAAGGAAATTAGAATTGTTAGGGTCCCTCACTGTCTTGTGGCCACAGATTGCTAGCCTGACCCAGCTCTTCCATGCAAGGTTCTTGGTTGAGCGCAGCAGAAACAGACCAAGATAGAGATTTCTAGCAGCCTACCCCTACAGTCATTCTTTTCTTCCCCTTTAGCAACACAACCTTGATTGTTAGTTTGGTACCTAACTGTTCAGCTAAAGACAACCCATCCCCACCTTTCTTGCACCTAAGTGTGGTCTGATGATTAAGTTCTAGCCATGACATGTAACAGAGGCATTAAGTGGAGGTCTCCGTAACAGGGAGAGAATATGTCCTTCTTCATCCTCTTGTCCTCCCTTCTGACCAGAATGTGGACACACTGGCTGGAGCTAAAGCAGCCATCATGTACCATGAGGCAATGTGGGAAGTGTGGCCAAAGCACCAAGACACAGGATCCTGGCTCCCTGAAGACTGTGGGCACCATACAAGCCCTGGACTGCTGACCACTGGCCTTCCTTCACAAAAGAGGAAATAGACCCTACAGTTTCCTCATCAGTAAATGGGGATCATAAAAGTACCCACCTCATGGATTTTTTGTGAGAATAATATGAGTCAGTATATATAAAGTACCTAGAATATTACCTGGCACATAGTAGGTACTCTTTGTTTGTTCTCACTCAAAGGACCACTTTATTACTTTATCAACAGGTACCCATTGGGTAGAGCACTCTTTGAGGCTCAGGAGGGCATACAAAAGAGGAGAAGGCTGAACCCCCAGGATCTTATGGTTTATTATCGTTGGGAGGGGGGAACTAAAGGGTCGAAAATAAGACACAGTAGAGAATGAAACAATACAAGAAATAAAATACAATGAATATAGGCAAATCCACAGATAAAGTATATTAGAGGTTATCAGGCTCTCTTCCCATTAGTGTCTGCGAATGGCTACAGGGTATCTTTTTGGGGTGGTGAATGTTCTAAAATTAGTCAGCAAACTAAAAGTCATTGCATTGTACACTTTAAATGGGTGAATTGTATGGTATGTGAATTATATTTCAGCAAAATTACTTTTAAAAGAGAAAATACAGTGGATAAATAACTCTACAATAATCTACAATGCAGAAATGAGAGTTGATAATGACTAACATTTACATGGTGCTTCCTACAGGCTAGGGGCTGTTCCAAGAGCTTTGCTTAGGTTAACTCATTTAATTCTCACAACAACCCTAGGAGGTAGGTACTACTATTATGCCCATTTTACAGAAGAGAAAACTGAGTCTTAGCAAGGTTTCTTGTCCAAGGTCATACAACTAGTTCACATGAGAGTTGGGATTTGAATCTGGGCCATCTGGCTCTTGAGGCTAAGCTTGTAATCACAACACTACACTGTATTTTAAGTTGTCACAACTTAGTATAGAACTAAATAACTTTTAATTGAATAGGCAAATAAATAGACTTTAGGAGATTAGAAAGCCACAGAGGAGGGATGTGAGCTAGATGTTGAAGGATTCTTTGCCCTAAACAAGCAGAAATGCCAGGGGTGGGTATGTCCTTCTATTCCATCAATGTCTTAGTTACTTAGTGCTTCCCTAACGGAAATGCCACAAGTGATTGACTTTAAAAAACAGAAATAGATTTTCTCACCTTTCTAGAGGCTAGAAGTCCAAATCAGGTCTCAGCCATGTTGATTCTTTCTGTGGACCTCATTTCTAGTTTCTGGCATTTGCTGGTGATCCTTAGCATTCCTTTGCTTATAGACAATCCTCACATGTCATCTGTCTTCTGCCTGTGTGTATGTGTGTCTATTCTGGTCCTTTTATAACTCCAAAGTGATTAGGTTTAGGAGCCACCCTACACTGATGTGACCTGAACTGACTGATTGATTGATTACATTAGGGAAAGTGATTACATTATACTACATTATGGAAAGTGATTACATTATACTACATGTAAAGTCGTTGTTGTTGTGAATTGCCATTGAATTGGCTCTGACTCATGGCAACCTTATGTAAAACAGAATGAAACATTGCCCGGTCCTGCACTATCCTCACAATCATTGCTATGTTTGAGCCCATATGAGATAATTACATTACGTTAGATTCCATTATGGAAGGTAATCTGCTCTACCCAAGGCTAACTGATTTAATCATATGTAAACAGCAACTAGACTAGTGTTTGATCAAACCACTGGGGACCATAACCTAGCCAAGCTGACACAAAAAAAAAATTAACCACGAAGGTCAGCATATAGTTCTTGAGCTTTGTTGTAGGCACAGGGACACAGTAGTGAACAAAATACCCCAAATTCTTACCCTCATAGAGCTAAATTCTAGTGTGGGGAAACAGACAGTAAACACATAAGTGAATGTGGGGAATGGTTAAAGCCTTGTTTGCATCATACTTCAAATTTTTCATCAGGTATTAGTGGTAACTAGTCTAACTGCCCTGAGTCTGCCATGTTGAGAGGAAGCCCAAAGTAACCCACATGGAGAGACTTACGGAGAGAGGAGATGCCCAGCCATGCCCAGCTACTCCAGTCCCCACTGTTTCAGTGCCAATCACCGTCCGACTCAAACCATCCAAATCTCAAGCCAGACCTGCTCAACCAAGCCCTTTCTAAATTCCTGACCCACAGAAACTATGAGAGGTAATGATTATTGTTGTTTTAAGCCATTAAGTTTGGGGCTGATTTGTTATGCAGCAACAGTAACCAGAAACATTGTTTAATTGAAAATAATCTGAAGATAAAAGGAAAGATCACCCTGGTAAAATGGGCCTAAGAGAGAAACTTCTTAAAGCAGGATGACCCCTAAGGAAGCTTCTGGAATTTTCTAGCCAGAACGGGACTTGGGCCAGGACTATGAGGTGGTAGAAAGGAGTTAGGATCAAGACAAATTTAGAAGGTTAAACCAAAAGGCCTCCAGACTGGCTGAATGTGAGGATGAGGAAGAATGGGGGTCTAGGACAACCAAAAGGGCGGTGGTGGTGCCATATACCAAAGAACACAGGAAAAGCTGGCTTCAGAGGGAGAAAGATGCTATTGTCACCAGCTCCAAGACCATGCTTTCCAATGGGCATTCCCCTCTAAAACTTCTTAGCATATCTGACCTTTCTTTTTTCATAAAAAGGAAGGGAAAACATTGCCCCCACTACCCCATTTCCTTCCTCAACTTTAATGCAATTAATATCTCGGTCACCAGATGGCGACAATGTACAGGCAGTTTGGATAGCCTCACCACCTGGTCCTGTTTTACTTCTCTCTTAAAAAAAAAAGCGGGGCGGGGTGGGGGGTAGGTTTTGGCTTAATTAGCTTGCCTCAGAATCATTCTCATGAGCTACCCTGGCACCAGAATAAAATCTGATAGCTTGTCATGTGTGAGAAAGGGTTTGGTACCAGCTTATTATTTTATCCTTCAGCACTAATGAGAAAAAAATTTCCTTCAGTACAATTTTCCATGCAGCCTGTAGCCTTTTCACAAAGTCTGGGGGAGACTTTTTCTTACTTATTTTATATTGCCAGCTGTAAGCCAAAATTAGCAAAATTTGATTCTGATACACTTTTACTAATTTTTCCTCCCCCCTCCCCCCATCCCAATGACCTCTATTCTCTCTTCCCCTCATTTCTGTGCTTTTGGCAGTGGGAACTTGTTCCTCCAGCTATCAGACTGGAAAGCACAGAAGATTATTCTTTCTCATAATGATTTCAGCCTCCAGTGCTACCCCCCAATTCTACTCAACCTCGCCACCAGCATTTTTCAAGGGATTTAGGAGCTGGGTCAGGGGAAGGAGGCAGGGTCTCAGAGCCTCACAGACCCCAGCCCTCTGCTGTCTGCTGCCCTGGGCACATCTTCTTTTCCTTCCTTCGTGGGGACTCCATGACCCCATAAGTTTCCTGTCCTTCTGGGGGCTATTGCTTTGCTCCCAAACCTGCTCTAATGGCGGATACTTTAGGGCCAGTTCTCCAGCCGGTTCTCATCAAAGGTGTTGGTTTCGTGAGCCCCTGGGGCCCAGGAGGGGAGGGGACTCAGCCGTCCCACTGTTTTCATTAATGTCCCAACTGGAAGAGATTATTTGGCAATAGAATCCTTGTGTTCCTAAAGGTACCAAGGCTCTAGGAATTGCAGATTCTCTCTGGTCTGGTAAAAATTATCTCCCAGACTTGTGGGCTCACAGAACTCATCTCAGCCTGCTCAGATCTCTGCTCCCCACCTGGTTTTCCCAGGTTCCTGCAGTCAGAACTAATTTCTGTCTCCAGGATTTCTCATTGCGTGTGCCTCAATTATAGCAGTTATCCTGGGTTTTTATTCTTTTCCTAGCCTGAAACCCCTCAGGGCAGGAAACACTTTTTAGGCATCCCAGAGTTCCCTAGTGCTGGGGTACCCAACGTCCCCCACTATACACACACACACACACACACACAAGGCCTTGGCAAGACTGTGAGGAGGGTTTTTTTTTTTAAACACCAGCTAATGGTACTTTGGGGAAAACGGCAATGTAGTAAAACTTTCATAAAATTAAATTTAAATAACTGCTATTTATTTTGATATTTTAATTCCCCTCCAAAAAGGAAGGACTAAAACTACCATACTACCATAGTTTGGTAGTGGTTTAAGTGTTCTTTCTTTGTGAAGAAAAGGTGAAAATATTTGATTTATCTTCAAGTTATTACTCAGCAATATAAAAAGTAGACCGTCTTATATTGTTTTTAAGAATTTTTACTGGCCCGAGAAATCTAAAAGGATGGGAATCGTTGTCCCCAAGAAGAGCAACAAAAAGCTCTGTTCTCACGAAGTTAATATTCTAGTAGGGCAGTAGTTCGCAACTGGGGACGATTTTGCCCACCAGGCAACATCTGGCAAAGTCTGGAGACATTTATGGTTGTCCTGATGGGGAAAGGGGGCGTGTGCTACTAGCATCTAGTAGGTACAGGCCAGGGGTGCTGCTAAACATCCTGCGATGCACAGGACAGCTTCCACTATAAAGAATGACCTGGCCCAAATGTCAATAGCGCCAAAACAAGCAAACAAAAAAACCAAACCCGTTGCCAGAGACTCAATTACAGCTCATAGCAACTCTATAGGACAGAGTAGAATGGCCCCGTAGGGTTTCCAAGGAGCAGCTGGTGGATTCGAACTGCCGACCTTTTGGTTAGCAGCCGAGCTCTTAATCACTGCATCACCAGGGCTCCAATAGTGCCACGGTTGAGAAATTCTGTAGGGTAATAATCACTTGGTGAATAGTTAAACTGAAACAGACTTGGGCAAAATTGTGAAAAGGCAGTTTGCCTTAGGCAAGTCCATCTTTAGCGGAGCCCTGGTGGCACAGTGGTTAAGTGCTCAGCTGCTAACCGAAAGGTCAGCAGTTCAAACCCACCATTGGCTTCATGGGAGAAAAGATGTGGCAGTCTGCTCCCGTAAAGGTCACAGCCTTGGAAACCCTATGGGGCAGTTCTACTCTGTCCTGTAGGGTCGCTATGAGTCCAAATCGACTTGATAGCAATGGGATATCCATCTTTGCCTTCATCTCCTTTTTCCCTATTCTTTAAGGATGGTGTGGATGGTAGCAAATACTTGAACTGATTATCCAAAAACTTTTCATGGTCTCCTTTTCCTTTGCCTTTTTCTCTTTAGTGGCAGGAAGCTAAAGCGTTTACCTTCCCAGAAGCCCCTGAGGCTGGGAATGACCATGTGATCCCATTCTGGCCAATGAGCTAGAGGCAGAGTTGCTGGGTGGGGCTTTCAGGAAAGCCTTTAGAAAGTTCACACTCATCTGGCTTCCGCCTTGCCTTTTAACCTTTCAGAGCTTTGCATTCTTGGCCACAGTAATTGGGAATGGGCACCTGACCCAAGATAGTCTAAAGAGACTCAAACCCAGTAGGAACAATGGGAAGGAGGAGAAGTCTTTTGATGTTGTTATGGTTGTTATGCTTGGAGAATTAGCCTGGAGCCACTAAGGGCTATCAAGTAGGACCTGCCTGTGAGTGAAGTTAAATGAAGAAAATAAGAGTCAAGAGATGGAGATAAGGAGTCCAAATGATATTGTTTGAGCTCCTGGATCAAACTATGCCTGAAGCTATCCCAGCCCCACACTTTTTCAGTTCTATTAGCCAACAAGGTCCCTTTTTGGCTTAAACCACTTTGGGTTGAGAGTTCTGCCTGTAATTCAGTCAACAGATATGTGTCAGGTACTGTTTGAGTGCTGGGACCACAGTAGTGAGCAAATCCTGTCTCTTCCTTACGTTCTAGTGCAGGCAGACAGACAACGAACAAGACAATAAATACAATCTATAGCATGTTAGATGGTGAACAGTGCTGTAGAGAAAAATTAAGCAGGAAATGGGATAGGAAGTATTGGGGAGGTGATAATTTTTAATAATTTATTTGATTATTTTTTGTTGTTGAGAACATACACAGCAGATCATACACTAATTCAACAATTTCTACGTGTACAATTCAGTGACACTGATTACATTCTTTAAGTTGTGCAACCATTCTCACCCTTCTTTTCTGAACTGTTCCTCCCTATTTACATAAACTCACTCCTCCTAAGCTTCTTATCTAAACTTTCCAATTGCTGTTATCAGTCTGATCCCATGTAGACAGTTCTTTAAAGGAGCACAGTGCTCAAGGCAGACATCTTTACTAATTAAGCTAAACTACTGTTTGGTTTAAAGACTTTAGGAGATATTTTTGGTTTAAGGTTTAAAGATTATCTCAGAGCAAAAGTTTTGGGGGTTCATCCAGCCTCAGTGGCTCCAGAAAGTCTGGATTTCATGGGAATTTGAAATTCTGCTCCACACATTTGGAGGGAGATTTAAGCAGGATGGCAAGGAAAGCATCAAGAAAAGTGACACTGAAGAAAAAGAATGAAGGAGATGAAGAAGTGAGTGAGGAAGGAAGAGCATCCCTGGCAGAGAAAACAGCAAGTCCAAGGGCCCTGAGGCGAGAATGCTGACTGGGGTTTTGGAAAAACAGCTAGAAGACCAATGTGGCTGGAGCAGAGGAATGAGGGAGAGAATGAGAGGAGGTAAGGTCACTGAGGCGATGGGAGCACATCCTGCAGGGCCTTGTGGACCATTGTGGGGGCTTTGGCTTTCCTCTGGTTGAGGTGGGAGCCATGGAAGGTTCTGAGCAGAAGAGGGACAGGATCTGACTTAGGTTCTGATGGCCAGTGGAGAATAGAGTTTGGGGCATGGGTGAGGGTGTAGGCAGAGAGACAAGGGAGAGGTGACTACAACAGTCCAGGTGGGACATGATGGGGGCCTGGCCCAGCAGGGTAGCAGCAGAGGTGAGGAGGGTTGGATCCTGGATACATTTTGAAGGCAGACTCAGCAGAATTTGCTGATGGAATGAATGCAGAGAGTAGGGAAAAGGGGACGAATCTAGGAAGACGCCATGGTTTTTGGTTTGCACAAGGAGAAGAACGAAGCTGCCATTTACCGAGATGGGAGGAAGCCTGTGGGAGGAGCAGCTGGCTAGCTTGACCCCAGGCTGAGTTTAGGACAGATGAAGGCCCCTAATGGACATTCAAGGGGAGATGTCAATTGGGCCATCAGATATACAAGCTGGAGTTCAGGAGAGAAGCTGAGATATAAATTTGGAGTCACCAGTGTAGATAAATTTTCAGAGCCACGAGACTGGATGAGATCACCAGAGAGTGGGTGTGGATAGAGCAGAGAACCATGGAATGAGAACCCCTGGGGCTCTTCATATTTGGCAGCTGGGGAGATGAGGAGGCATCGGGACAGGAAGCTGAGAAAACGTGGCCAGTGGCATGAGAGGACACCAGCAGTAGGTGGAGTCCCGGGAGCCCAGCAAGAAAATTGTTTCAGGAAGGAGGAAGTTAAGTTTACCACATGACCCACCAATTCCACTGCTAGATATCTACTCAGGGACAATGAAACCAGGTATCCACACACAGATTGTACGTGGATGTTCATAGCAGCATTATTCAAAATAGCTAAAAAGTGGAAACTATTTGGAGTTGAGTTTTCGGTTATTTGCTGTCTTAGTTATCTAGTCCTGCCTCATTAACATTTGCCATCCAAAGAGTCCTGACTAATATATTCATCCAAGAACACATTCATTCTCATATTCAGGAGATATACTCCATGTATTGCCAAGAACTCATCATATCTAAGACTATGACCCAGCAAACCAAACCCAGTATGTAGCAGTCCGAATCCCATCAGAGAAGCAGACACCCATCTAGGTATATCAAACTGAAGGAGTATAATACAGGGAATTGGTTACATAGGTGATGGACGAGAAGCCAAGCAGGGCATGTTAGGCAACTGGGTGATTAACACAGCAGGAAGATGTTACCACTGTTGTGCAGGTGGGGGGGTGTTTACGTAGGAGTTGGTGTTAACTTGCTGCAGAGCCTCGACCACCTAGTAGAAGCTGGAACCAGGATGGGCCTGCCCTGGCAGAGCAGGAAACACAGATGGAGGAGGGGCTGTATGGTGGGAACCACAGAGGAGACACAACAGCTGTTGAAGATGCTGGCAGAGGCAGAGGGAGAGGAGGGAATATGCCCTGGATTCTGCCTTCCTCCCACCCTCCAGTCTCCTGCTATCATCTCCCTTTAGCTAAATCCACCCAGAAACCAGTGAGACTATATATGTACAATACCTAGCCAAGCCCTGGCACATAACAGGCTCTCCAGAGGTGTTGAGCGAATTTGAATTTGAAGAAAAGAGAAGTTTACAGTTTCTCCATTTGTAAAGTAGGGGTAAGGATAGTAGTGCTTGTAGGATCATCCAGAGGATTAGATGAGTGGTTGCCTGCAAAGTAAGCAGCGGGGTCACTAGAGGGGTATGGAGGGTGCAGACCACACTGGGTGACACTGTTACAAGGGGTGACACCAAAATGACTGTCTACAAAATTTTTGTGCAGTGTTTCAGCGGAAACGTATTATTTTTTTAATAAAAATATCCCTGTAGTTAGTTATAACAACAAAAACATTTTTGTAAGCCCGGCTTACATGTATCAATATACCTACAAGGCTAAAACTCTATGCTAATTTACTTTTTGAACCTTCTAATGCGCTCCAGTCAGAGCCGTCATTATTACCCAATTACAAGGAATGCTTTGAATCACGTGGTTTTGTCTGTATACCCTACAAGCATGTGCTATTGTTCTCATTGCTGCTGGTATTTTAATAGTTGTTGATTTTGTCAAATTTCCTGGTGTTTTAGCTACACTATTGTGGTAATTAGTATCTGTGAACGTATATTAATAACTTTTTTGAGAACAAAGTAGTAATTAAAGAAAAAAAAAAAAAAACAGTGCCATTGAGTCGATTCCGACTAATAGCAACCCTATAGGATTGAGTAGAACTGCCCCATAGGGTTTCCAAGGAGCAACTGGTGGATTTGAACTGCTGACCTTTTGGTTAGCAGCCAAGCTCTTAACCACTACACCACTAGGGCTCCAATTAAAGGAAAAGAAGGAGTGATATACGGGAATTACGGTTTATGAGCAACATTAGTACAAAAAACATTAAGAAGGATTCTGTATGGTCTGATACATGAGAAGGTCCATGGTGGGGGTGACACCATGACTTACCGCACTGGACGACACCAACCCTAGTGACGCCGCTGAAAGTAAGTGCTCAATAAATGCACCATACCAAACAAATCTTTTGCCATCTAGTCGATTGTGACGCATAGAGACCCTATAAGACAGATGGTGGAAAGTCAGAGTCGAACTGCCCCATATGGTTTTCGAGGCTGTAATCTTTATGGAAGCAGACTGCTACATCTTTCTCCCATGGAGCGAGTGAACCTCTGGTGGGTTTGAACCGCTGACCTTGCAGTTAGCAGATGAGCACTTAGCCACTGCACCACCAAGGCTTCTTACAAATGCGCTATAAATAATGACAATCCTCACAGCCTCCATACAAGGTCAATATTACTATCATTATTAACCTGGTTTTACCAGGAAGGCTTAATTAGTCTTAGAGCAGCGGCTCTTAACCAGGGGTGATTTTGCCACCACCCTCCACCTGGGGACATTTGGCAATGCCTGGAGATATTTGGGGTTTCATACTAGGAGGTGGTGGGTGCTACTGGCGTCTAGTGGGTAGAGGAAAGGGATGCTGCTAAACATCCTACAAGGCATAGGACAGTCCCCTCCCCCACAACAGAGAATTATCTGGTTCAAAGTGTTAATAGTGCCACAGTTGAGAAACCCTGTTTTAGAGACTTGCCCCAAACCTGAGGCTCGTAAGGGACTGAAACCACCACCGTCTGTCTGTGTCCTAGACCCATGGTCCTGCCAGCGCTCCGCACTGTTTTCCTGTGATGCACCACTGGTCCCCGCAGGCTGGCGTGCCTTCCCTGGAGAGAACCCGCACACACTCAGAGCTGCAGCTGAACCCAGTCTGAGTCTCCTTTTCCCCATCCAGTCCCCTCACCCAACTCCTGACACTGCTTTCAATTCCCCACTGGTTCAGAGAAGCATTTCTGCCTATGCATAGAATCTCAAGTTTGGAAAGAACATCAAGTGGCTTAGCCCAGGCAGACACCCTGTGGGGAGATTTTAAGGTGCTGTCTCATTTAGTTCTCACAGTAGCCTTGTGAGGCCCATAGTATTACTACCTGCCTGTGATGGTTAAAGTTGTGTGTCAACTTGGCTGGGCCAGAATTCTCAGTGGTTTGACAGTTATGATGTAGTCTGTCAGTTATGTAATGATGTAATCACCTCCGTTATGAGATCTAACATAATCTGATCACCTCCATGATGAGATCTGCTATGAGTAGCCAATCAGTTGAAAGAGAGTGTTATGGATTGAATTGCGTGCCCCCAAAAACATGTGTCAACTTGGCTAGTTCATGATTCCCAGTATTGTGCGATTGTCCGCCATTTTGTCATCTGATGTGATTTTCCTATGTGTTGTGAATCCTACCTCTATCATGTTAATGAGGTGAGATTAGCAGCAGTTATGTTAATGAGGCAGGACTCAATCTGCAAGATTAGGTTGTGTCTTAAGCCAATCTCTTGAGATATAAAAGAGAGACATGGGCACCTCATACCACAAAGAAACAAGAGCCAGGAGAATAGTGCGTCCTTTGGACTCGGGGTCCTTGTGCTGAGAAACTCCTCAGCCAGGGAAGACTGATGACAAGAACATTCCCCCAGAGCTGGCAGAGAGAGAAAGCCTTCCCCTGGAGCTTGCACCCTGAATTCAGACTTCTAGCCTTCTAGACTGTGAGAGAATAAATTTCTCTTTATTAAAGCCATCTACTTGTGGTATTTCTGTTACAGCAGCACTAGATAACTAAAACAAGGAGTTTCCTTGGGGATGTGGCCTGTGTCCAATCTATATGGACTTTCTTGCAAAACCGGTTGGCTTTTGCTCGCTCTGGATCCTGCATCTGGCTCGTCATCACCTGACCTCCAGTTCTTGGGACTTGAGCCAGCCAATGTTGGGATTTGTCAGCCTCCACAGTCTGTCAGCCAGCAGCCTGCTGTCTGACCTGCCGATCTTGGGTTTGACAGTCCCTGCAGCTATGTGAGTCAGGAGAAGCTTCCAACCTGACACCTGACTCACAAACTGGGACTTGCCAGCCTCTACAACTGTGTGAGCCATTTCCTTGAAATAAATCTCTCTCTCTCTGTATATATGTGTATGTGTGTATATATATATATATATATATGGAGCCCTGATGGTGCAGTGGTTAAGCATTCAGCTGCAGACCAAAAGGTCGGCAGTTCGAATCCACCAGCCGCTCCTTGGAAACCCTATGGGGCAGTTCTACTCTGTCCTATAGGGTCACTATGAGTTGGAATCGACTTGACAGCAATGGGTTTGGTTTTAAGTACATATATATATAAGATTTTTGATACTGAGAGTGGTTCTAGACAAACAAAATAGTAAGGATGAAGTTTTCTAAACTGGTTCTCAAGTCTGGTTACTCTTAAAGATGGCGATGACTCTGCTTCCAGTAGTAAAGAGGGCACTGCTAATCCATGGTGAGGTGGAAATAGAAATACACAAAATAGCACCACCAGTAGATCAGATATTGATCAGAGGCGAGGCTATGGGTGATCATGTATTTGATACTTTTCTACAGTATAAGTATAAGGAAGCTGGGTGGTTGGCCCTACTTTCTCCCATTTTGAGAAACAGCTTTTGTCTTGTTACAGGGCCTTAGTAAAGACTGAATGCTTAACCATGGGCTACCAAGTCACCATGCGGCCTGAGCTGCCCATCGTGAACTGGGTGTTGTCTGACAAACAGAGCCATAAAGTCAGACATGCACAGCAGCACTCCATCATTAAATGGAAGTGGTATATACATGATCTGGTCTAAGCAGGACCTGAAAGCACAAGTTGCTTGAGGAAGTGGCCCAAGTGCCCGTGTTTTCTACTCCTGTCACATTACCAACTGTCTCCCAGTCTGCACCTATGGCCTCACAGGGAGTTCCTTGTGATTAGTTGTCTCAGAAAGAGAAAACTCGTGCCTGGTCTACAGACGGTTCTGCACAATATGCAGGCACCACCTGAAAGAGCACGGTGGCAGCACTACAGCCCCTTTCTGGGACCTCTCTGAAGGACAGCGGCGAAGGGAGATCCTCCCAATAGACAGAACTTCAAGCAGTTGCACCTGGTTGTGCACTTTGCTTGGAAGGAGAAATGGTCAGATATTCGACTGCATACTGTATATGCTCATGGACTGTGGCCAATGGTTTGGCTGGATGGTCAGGGACTTGGAAGGAATATGATTGGAAAATTGGAAATAAGGAGGTATGGGGAAGAGGTATGTGGATAGACTTCTCTGAACGGGCCAAAGAAGTGAAGATATTTGTGTTTCACGTGAATGCTCACCAAAGGGTAACCTCGTCAGAGGAGGATTTTAACAACCCAGTGGATAGGATGACATGTTCTGTGGAAACCAGCCATCCTCTTTTTCTAGCATGGGCCCATGAACAAAGTGGCCATGGTGGCAGGGATGGAAGTCATGCATGGCTCAGCAACATAGACTTCCACTCACCAAGGCTGACTGGCTACAGCCACAGCTGAGTGCCCAGTCTGCCAGTAGCAGACACCAACACTGATTCCTCAATATGACTCCATTCCTCGAGGTAATCAGCCAGCAACCTGGTGGCAGGTTGATTACATTGGACTGCTTCCATCAAGGAAAAGGCAGCATTTTGTTGTTACTGGAATAGACACTTACTCTGGGATATAGATTTGCCTTCCCCACATGCAATGCTTCTGCCAAAACTACCATCTGTGGACTTACAGAATGCCATATCCACCATCATGGTATCCCACACAGCATCGCCTCCGATCAAGGGACTCACTTCACAGTAAATGAAGTGTGGCACTGGGCCCATGCTCATGGAATTCACAGGTCTTACCATGTTCCCTATCATCCAGAAGCAGCTGGCTTGGTAGAACAATGGAACAGCCTTCTAAAGACACAATTACAGTGCCAGCTAGGTGGCAATACCTTGCAGGGCTGGGGCAATGTTCTCCAGGAGGCTGCATATGCTCTACACCAGCGTCCAATATATGCTGCTGTTTTTCCCATAGCCAGGATTCATGGGTCCAGGAATCAAGGGGTAGAAATGGGAGTGGCACCACTCACTATTACCTCTAGTGACCGACTCACAAAATTTTTGCTTCCTGTCCCCGTGACCCTATGCTCTGCAGGTCTAGAGGTCTTAGTTCCAAAGGGAGGAATGCTTCTACCTGGAGACACATCACTGATTCCATTGAACTGGAAGTTAAGAAGGCCACCTGGCCACTTTGGGCTCCTCATGCCTCTAGATCAACAGGTAAAGAAGGGAGTTACCATACTGGCTGGTGTGATTGAACCTGATTACCAAGAGGAAATAGAATGATATTACATAATGGAGGCAAAGAAGAGTATGTCTGGAAGGCAGGAGATACCTTAGGGTATCTTTTAGTACTACTGTACCCTGTAATTAAAGTCAATGGAGAACTACAGCAACCCACCTCTGACATGACTACTAATGGCCTAGACCCTTCAGGAATGAAGGTTTGTGTCACCCCATCAGGCAAAGAACCATGATCAGCTAAGGTGTTTGCTAAGGGCAAAGGAAACATGAAGTGGGTGGTAGAATAAGGTAGTTCTAAATGCCAGTTATGACCACATGACCAGTTGCAGAAACGAGGACTGTAATTGTTATGAGTATTTCTTCCTTGTATGTGTGCATCAAATATTTTTGTTTTCTTCACTTATAAAATATAAGATGTAGACAGGGCTAGTGAGTTTTGAGTTGCATGTCTGTTAGTTGTATAATGTTAGGTGCAAGTATGACTTTATAATTGTCTTTACTGAGAGACTATGTATGGTTTAAGGAGATGTATACAGGTGCCAAGTTGACAATGGGTGGACTGTGATCCTTAAGATTGTGTGTCAACTTGTCTGGGCCATGATTCTCAGTGGTTTGGCAGTTACGATGTAGTTTGGCATTTGTATAATAATGTGATCACCTCCACGATGGGATCTGCTGTGAGTAGCCAGTCCACTGAAAGGGAGTTTCCTTGGGAGTGTGGCCTGCATCCAATATAGGTGGACTTTCTGGCAAGGTTCATGGGCTTTTGCTCACTCTGGATCCTGCAGCTGGCTCCTGTTTGTGTGACCTCCATTTCTTGGGACTTGAGCTAGCAGCTTATCTGCTGTCTTGCCTGCTGATCTTGGGATTTGTCAGTCTCCACAGCCTGTGAACCAGAGGCCTGCTGTTTGACCTGCTCATCTTGGCTTCACCAGCCCCTGCGGCTCTGTGAGTCAGGAGAAGCCTCCAGCCTGACCCATGGACTTGGGACTTTCCAGCCTCTACAATCGTGTGAGCCATTTCCTTGATATAAATCTCCCTCTATATATATTTATATGCTTTATTGGTTTTGCTTCTCTAGAGAACTCAGCCTAAGACATTCACTAATTCATGTATGCATTCATTCAAAAAATGCTTATTGATCACTTACAATGTGCTGGCTCCTGGGGTGGGTTCTGGAGGAAGCCAAGGTATGAATAGCAGACATAGTTCCTTCCTTAATTTTGTATGTGGCAGGAGTGGGGAGCAATAAACAAGTGTAGGGGAGACTGGGGCTCTACCCAGGTCCCTCTTCAGGCCCATGCATCCAACCTTTAACTGCTGGAAATATTGGTTGCTGAGGGCTCAGCCACAGGGAGCTACATCACCCAAGATTATGTCCATTCTCCTTCTCCAGGGATTTGTTGCTGTGAGCGTGGAGTCAGCCCCAACTCATGGCGACACCGTGCACAATGGGATGAAATGGTGCCTGGCCGTACACCATCTGCATGATCAGTTGCAGATCAGATCATTTTGATCCATAGGATTTGCACTGGCTGATTTTAGAAGTAGAACACCATGCCTTTCTTTCTAGTCCACCTCAGTCTGGAAGCTCCACTGAAACCCGTTCAGCATCATAGCACCATGCTGTGTATGAGGTGCATTAGCCAGAAATCTAACCCGAGTCTCCCTCATGGGAGGAGAGAATTCTACCCCTGAACCACTACTGCCTTATTCTCCAGGGTTGACTCTGATCAATAACTAGCAGATGCAGGTATGCAAAGTCCCCTTGGTCTCAAGTTGGGACAGCTCTGAAGGCTATCGCAGCCCCAGAGCTCCCTAAGGATCAGCTGAGGCCTTGGTTGCAGCCACACTGCAAGTCTTACTTCCTTCCAGGTGTATCTCCTGAGTGCGCGCCCCAGTAAACTTTCTGTATTCCACTCTCTATCAGAGTCAGATTCCCAGGAATGCAACCAAGGGTGACTGGAGCCAGGAGAGGTCCCAGAAACCTGACTCTTGGGGCTGGGTCACTCACTGGCTGGCTGGCGCAAGCATCCATCATCAGTAGGAGGTGGAGCACGGAGAGCCCCTGGCTCCTGTGGCAGAGCAGTTGTTAAAACTGTCATCCACAGTGAACTGGGATGCGATATCGATGGAAGAAATCACACTGGATGCTATATCTCTGGTGCTTGTACAATATGAGGAGAATGGTCGCCATAAAGATGATGAGATTGGGTGAAGCCATTGGTCCCCTGTAGAAAGATGATGACAAGCTCAGCATGATTCATCACCAATTCAAGGGAAATGAGAAAGCCAGGGATCT
>NW_004443944.1:15444796-15445814 GCF_000243295.1 Trichechus manatus latirostris
GCACTTCCAATTTATTGCTATTACAAGCCAAGTTGCGATAAACATCCTTTGAACATGTGCGCTACTGTCCCTGGGGTTGTATATAAGTGAAATAGCTCAGCCAGAGGATGTGTGCATTTTTAATTTAATAGAGATGCCAAATTTCCCTCCAAAGAGACTGTATCTTTTATAGTCCATTTCTTTACACCCTTGCCAATACTTGATAAAATCAATCTTCAAAATGTTATTTCATAACTGGTGAAGTGGAAGTTTTTTCCTATGTTTCTTCACCATCTGTCTTTCCTTTTTGGTGAATTACCTGCTTCTATCCTTTGCCTGCCATTCTGTTGGGTAGTTTGCCTTTGAGAAATTAATTTATAGGAGTTCTTTGTATATTTTGGGCACTAATCCTTTGCATGTTGTATAAGTTACAAATGCTTTCTACCATCTGGCCACTTGCCTTCCAACATAGTTTCTGATTTTTCTTGTTGTTTTGGTTCAGATGATGTATATTTATAAAGCTCTTAACAACAATACCTGGCACTAGTAAGCATTCAACAAACAGTAACAATAACAATAGCTAAAGTTTATTGAGTGCTTCCTACAAGCAAAGCAGGACCAGGATTAGGGTGAAGCAAGTGAGGTAAAATTTAAGGGGGCACCAAAAAACTCAGTTATCAAGATAAATAATATTTGAAATGCAATATTTAAAAAATCAAATTAGTGCAAAAAAAAATCCATGACGAACAATATATCGAAATTTTAAGGCAGAACAGCATAGTAATCAAGAGCATGGACCTTGGAGCCAAGGTTATTGGGTTCACATCCTAGTTCTGACCTGTGTTAGCTGTTTGACTTTTGGCCAAGTGACTTAGCCTCTTTGTGCTTCAGTTTCCTTATCTGTAGAATGGGGATAATAATAGTACCTACCTCATGGGGTAGTTGTGAGGGTTGAATGAGTTCATGTTTGTAAAAGCTCAGAAGTGTACTGACATGTGGTAAGTGCTGTATAAATGTTTGCTCCTGTGACTGTCCTTTA
>NW_004443944.1:15450129-15454336 GCF_000243295.1 Trichechus manatus latirostris
GAAGGCTCAAATGACTAAAATCAGGAATGAATTGAAAGAGGCAGAAATTAGAAGAGGCAGAAACATTTCCTGACTCATTGTATGAGTGCAGTATTACCTCATACCAGAAGCAAACAAACACATCACAGGAAAAGAATATTACAGACCAATATCCTTACAGATATAAATGCAAAAATCCTCAACAAAATACTAGCAAACTGAATCCAGAAACACAGAGGAAGTATTATACACCAGGAATTTATCCCAAGAATGCAAACCTGATTTACCATCAGAAAACTAATTAATGTAATACACCATATCAATAGAATAAAGAATAAAACCACATGATTATCTCGATACAGAAAAAGCATTTGATGAAAATCCAATGCTTTCTCATGATAAAAAACACTAAACAAAACTAGGAATAGAAGGGGACTTCATCAACCTGACAAAGAGCATCTAGGAAAAACGCATAGCTAACATAATACTTAATGGTCAAAGAATGAAAATTTCCCCCCTAAAATCAGGAACAAGACAAGAATGTCTGTTCTCACCGCTCATATTCAGTATCGTATTGGATGTTTTAGCCAGAGCAAATGCGCAAAAAAAGAAAAAAAAAAAATCCAAATTGGAAAGGAAGAAGTAAAACTATCTCTATTTGCAGATGACATGATCTTGTATTTGAAAAATAGATAAACAAAATGTGTTGTATCAATAAAATGGAACATTCTTTGGCTATAAAAAAAAATAAAGTACTGATACATGCTACAACATGGGTTAAGCTTGAAAACATTATCCAAAGTGAAAGAAGACAGTCACAAAAAAACACACGTTATATGATTCCATTTATATGAAATGTCGAGAATAGGCACATACATAGAGACAGAAAGTAGATTAGCTGTTACCTAGGGCTTGGAGATGGGAATGGGGATAGGGAAATGGGGATTGACTGCTAATGGGTATGGGGTACCTTTTGGGTGTGGTGAAAGTATTCTAAAATTAGATTCTGATCATGGTTACACAACTCCATGAAAAATCATTGCATTTTACACATTGAAAGGGTGAATTGTATGGCATGTGAGTTATATCTCAATAAAACCCAAACCAAACCAAACCAAACCCGTCGCCGTCGAGTTGATTCCAACTCATAGCAACTGTACAGGATGGAGTAGAACGGCCTCATAGGGTTTCCAAGGAGCAGCTTGTAGCTTCTAACTGCTGACCTTCTGGTTAGCAGCCGAGCTCTTAACCACTTTGCCACCAACTTTATCTCAATAAAGTTGCTAAAAAATAAGTTAGTAGAAAAGGAAAGTAGATTAAAAAAGTAAAAAAAAAAAAAAAAATTGAGCGAGTAGTTATGATAGAAGCCACATGTCAATTGAACTTAAAAGCAAGTTTATTAAAAGGAACACTTAAAAGATCAATTGTAGGAATGGATTTATCGATGAGTTTAAGTTCTTTTTTTTTTTTTTCACTACAGAAAAATTCCAACACACACCAAAGTGGAGAGAATAGTATAACAAACTCCCATGTCTCCATCACCTAGGCCAATAATTATCAACTCATGGCCCATCTGGTTTTAGCTATACTCCCACCACTCCCTCAGCCCCGAATTTCTGGTGCAAATCCCAGAATCATGCCATTTCATTATTGCAGGAATATTGTTGAGGACTTTGTCCGCCATGTCCCAAGTTTTCCTTATGAAGACCTCTGGGTAAACTCTGTTTTTAACCTCTGTATAAGGAAAAGGTCCCTGGGCGGTGCAAATGGTTTGTGCTTGGTTGCTAACTGAAAGATTAATGGTTCCAACCCATGCAGTGGTGCCTTGGAAGAAAGACCTGGAGATCTGCTTCCGTAAAGATTACAGCCAAGAAAACCCTATGGAGCTCAGTTCTACTCTGTAACCCATGGGGTCAGCATTAGTCAGAATTGACTTGATAGCAACGGGTTTTATAGGGGAAAGATAAGTTGTTTTTTTCCCTGGGTGGTAGGTTTGCTTTTCTTGCTTAGATAATATGTCTTGTATTTAATGATGGATTCTCTTCTGCCATAATCACTAGGCTGCTCAGAGACAAGTTGGCAGCCTGCTTCCAAGAACCTAAAGGTTCTTACAGTACTCAGTTTGTGATCTGGCTGAACTTGCCTTATGTATTTTGTTTTTTTTACCCATGGCAGAGATCACTAGTGGCCTATTATCTATTCTCCCTTCTTTCCTAGTAACTGAGCCCTGATTTTATTTGGGGTGGCAGCATAATGCACAGCTAAAAGGCTGCATTTCTCAGCCTCCTTTGCAGCTAGAGCTAAATTCTGGCTAATGAGATATAAATAGAAGTTTTTGGCTGGAGTTTCCAAGAAGGCTCTTAAACAAAAGCTAGGATGGCAGGACATTCTCCCTTCTTTCCTCCTGCTGCCAAAGTATGGCTACAATGGCTGGAGCTCCTGGAGCCCTACTGAACCATGAGGTGGCCTTGAGGATGGAGGTTATGTTCTAAGGATGGTGGAGCAGGAAGCAGAAGGAGCCTGGGTTCTCAGTGATCTTGTGAAGCCACCACATCAACCCTGAGCTGCCCCCTCCAGATTTCATTTACATAAGAAAAAAATAAATTTCTACGGTGTTTACCAGTTGTCAAGGAATTGATTCCGACTCATGGTGACCCCATCTATGTCAGAGTAAAACTGAGCTCCACAGGGTTTTCTGATTTTTCAGCAGTAGATCACCAGGACTTTCATCCAAGGCTGCCAGTCTTTCTATTAGCAGCTGAGCACATTAACCATTTGCACCACCCAGGGATGCCTCTACGGTGTTTAAACCAAAATCAAACCCTTTGCCGTCGATTCCGACTCATAGTGACCCCGTAGCAACCCTACAGGACAGAGTAGAACTGCCCCATAGGTTTCCAAAGAGTGGCTGGGGGATTCCAACTTCTGACCTTTTTTTGTTAGCAGCCATACCTCTTAAGGACTGCACTACCAGGGGCCCTTCTGTGGTGTTCGGGCCATTGTTATTTCTGCTCTCTCTTACCAGCAGCTGAACTCAATACCTTTCAGATACACTACCCCTTACTTTTCCTTCCCCTGATTCCCTCAAGTACTGATTTCATCTTGTATGTATTTTTATAAACCACTTTAAATCCTTTATGGACTTAGAGTCAAAATAAATAATTTATTAAACAACAATATTACACAACTGAGCACATGGATTCTTATTTCAAAGAGCAGGAACATAAAAACATTTGCAGATGAAAAGTTAAACTAGGTCTTGTGATTCGCAAAACTGAAGTTTCAGTCAGGAAGGAAATACGTTGCTTGTTATCACAAAGATGGGCACCACGTGGAAATTCAATTTCCAACACAGCAAGTTTTTAAAATTGGAAAAGCTGAACAAAAGTGGACCATATGTCCCACCGTGGAGGAAGGGGTAGGCCAGTCATAGTGTGTTAAAACAAAGGAATATCAGATTGCCAGTAGGAATGACAAATATGACCCCGATGTAGAAATCGGGAGGGGGCTCTACAAGGTAATAGACAGGGAGAAAGATAGGACTCGGCCTGGTGCCCACCCCTGCTTAGTCTCCACTGTGCAAAATTATGCCTCTGGTATCTTTAGGGATCAGAAGAGGTTACACAATCAACAGTAATTGGTGATTTGAGGGATGGGTTGAGGTTTTGTGGAGCTGTTGATAATTTAGTGTTTCCATTTAATGCGTGTGTATTGAAGAGTTGATGGATACACCTGCGGATGATATGACAATTCTGTAGCGTGGATCTGGCTAACGTGGGGCGAGGGCAAGGACCCCAGCCCCCTACCATCTGCTGGGCCTGGTGTTAACCCTTTAGCTGCTAGATTGTAGGATGGCCTGGAGGGTCCCCAGAGAGGGCGTGGGCGCATCCCAGAGAGCCAGGGAGGCTTTGAGAGATTCAGAGTGACACCATGTATCAACCATTACAGAATGAGTTCTGTATGTTAATAATCTGTATAGCCACACTAGTACAAGTGATTATCAGCCCTGATTATACCAAAGTTTAAACACTGTTTTCTTTTTTTAATCTTTAGATGAAGGTTTACAGAACAAATAGTTTCTCATTAAACGGTTAGTACACATAGTGTTTTATGACAATGGTTAACAACCCCACGACATGTCAACACTGTCCCTTCTCAACCTTGGGTTCCCTATTACCAGCTTTCCTGTCCCCTCCTGCCTTCTAGTCCTTGCCCCTGGGCTGGTGTG
>NW_004443944.1:15456675-15464973 GCF_000243295.1 Trichechus manatus latirostris
AGCTGGTTGAATGGACATGGGGAATCATGGGTGGAAAGGAGGAGTGTGCTGTCACAGTATGGGAGAGCAATTAGGGTCACATAACAATGTATGTATAAGTTTTTGCATGGGAAAAAAAAAGGCTTAATTATCCTTCCAATAACATCAGCATAAGCAGAGCTTTTTATTTCTAACAATTCCAGTGAAAGTTTCAGGATTGACTCTCATTAGATTGATATGGGTCATATGCCCATCCCTGAATCAAACACTGAATTGTTCTAGAATGCTGCTGAAGTGCTCTGATTGGCCAGGCAAGGGTCACATGTCCATATCTGGATCTGAGGATAGGGTCAACACTTTCTGAAACACATGGGAGCAGGGGTGCTGTAATGCTACCAAGTTGCCAGAAAAGGGGAATGCTGGGTTGACAAGCGCAGTGGTTAAGAGCTCAGGCTGCTAATCAAAAGGTCACTGTTTGAATCCACCAGCCACTCCTTGGAAACGCTATGGGGCAGTTCTACTCTGTCCTATAGGGTCTCTATGAGTCGGAATCGACTTGAAGGCCTGGGGTTTGGTTTTTTTGGACTACACGTGTAAATGGTTAATGCCCTCTGCTGCTAACCTAAACGTTAGATGTTTGAGTCCACCCAGAGGCACCTGGGAAGAAAGGCCGGAAAAGTCTACCTCCGAAAAATCAACCATTGAAAATTCTATTGAGCACAGTTCTACTCTGACACACGTGGCGTTGCCATGCGTCAGAGTCCACTCGATGGCAACTGGTTTAACTACAGGTAGGGCTGATTCTCGTTGTTTTTGAATTCTTAAACTTTGCTTGAAGGGAAATCCAGAGTTAGGTTCCTACAAGTCTCTGGTCACAACATTTTCATCAGCTGATCAGTACATAACCTAGTTTTGTGTGTGTTTGTCTAAAGACACCTTATTTAATGTACTGTTGATTCATTAGCATTGATATTAACAGGTAGCAGCAACCGCACTGTAACTCCTGCCAGAACAAAGCTTATCTAACACGCGTAATTTCTCAGTACGGTGCATCACAGCCTTCTTGCACTTAGGAATGCTAGACAGCACTTCAGCATGATGCTTGGGGGTCATTTTAAACATGGAAATCACCAGCAAAAAGCATAAAAATGTGAAACACGCGGCACTACACAGACCACAGAAAGGACACTTGTTTACAACATGAGAGCTGAAACAAGAAGGCAGAGCATCTTCGTATTCCACCTCAGCTGGGAATGTGTGTGGCGGGTGACTCAAATTTTTTGTCATTCTGTGCATGTCTGAGAATGGCTGGGAAAATGTCACGAGTATTGATTATGGGTTACAAATAAATTTTAGCAAGTAGGCAAGGAGCCTGGGTTGGGCAAGCGGTTTGCAATTAGTTGCTAACTCAAAAGTTGGTGATTCAGTGGCTCCACGGAAGGAAGGCCTGGCGAACTGCTTCTGTAAAGATTACAGCCAAGAAAACCCTGTGAAGTGGTTCTGCTCTATAACACATGGGGTCATGATCAGTCAGGGGCCAACTCGAAGGCAGCTGACAACAATAGCAGGCAAAATTGCACATATGGAATCAGCAAATAATGAGGATCAACTATATCCCTATTTATTAGCAAAGAAAGCGAGGCTAATACATGCCTAATAGATTGTAGAACAGAAAGTGGGGCAGCCTAGCTGGAACAGAGCTAACAGGGGAAGGGTTAATGGGAGGTGAAGTCAGAAAGTAACCAAGGTTAGGGGAGGCAGACCGTGTAGGGCCTTGTGGGCCATTGTAAGGATTTGAGCTTTTGCTCTGAGTGAGATGGAGGGTCCAGAGAGGAGTGAAATAATCTGTCTTAGGTTTTAAAAAGGATTACTCTAGTTGTTTTGTTATCCAAATGTAAAATATTAACATAGTATAATGTTATTGTCTCTAAGCTTTCATATTTAGTCTTTTAACAAATATGAATTGAACCTGGGACCCAGGCTTGACCAATCAGCATATTCCATTTCCCTGGTCAGTGACTGTATCAGAGATGGGCCTGTGACCCATGTTGGTCCAGTGAGACTCACTCTAGGCCCTTCTGTTGACACTACTGGGGGAAAAGAAGTTCTTTCTCCTGGTGTTGTTAAAGATAGACGTCTTACCTGCCAGGAACCACCACTTAGAAAGAACCTTCCTGAGAATGAGGCCAACACAAAGATCACAGAGGCAAGAACTGGAGGGAAGAAAGTCTGATCTTCATGGCATCATTTGACACCTTGATCCAGCCATGCCTGAAGTCATTCTAGCCCTGGACTTCTCAGTTATGTGAGCCAATATATTCCACTTTTCATTTAAGCGATTTTCAGCTGGATTTCTAATACAACTGGAAGAATC
This sequence comes from Trichechus manatus latirostris, assembly GCF_000243295.1. Lineage (NCBI taxonomy): Eukaryota > Metazoa > Chordata > Mammalia > Sirenia > Trichechidae > Trichechus > Trichechus manatus. Next base: position 15,459,029 of record NW_004443944.1, read on the forward strand.
CTGAATGAGACGACAGGTATATTGAGGCCTAAAGTATGGCTGCTTCCAGAGACAGATGTTGAGACAGTTCTGACTCTGTTCCTGCTCCCAAGGAGCTCACATTTGAGTTGAGTGAAGGAAATAGATCCAAAAACCAAAACCATTGCCATCGAGTCGATTCCAACTCATAGCAACCCTATAGGACAGAATAAACTGCCCCATAGGGTTTCTAAGGAGCGGCTGGTGGATTTGAACTGCCAACCTTTTGGTTAGCAGCTGACTTCTTTACCACTGTTCCACCACGGCTCCAATATAAATAAAATACAGTAAATACTGTGCCTCTTCCCAGCCCCTCCATCTAGACTATAAACTCCTTTTGTGCAAAGACAATCTTTTCCCTTTTCTGTCCCTCCCAAGAGCATTTAGCAAGTTATAGGGCTGTTTGGTGGATGCTCCTTAAATAGCTCGAAAGTTTGCTTGAGGATGTAATTTCCAATAAGAAAATGTTAAAAATCCAAAGTGACTGGGAAACCTGCCTGCCTTCCAGGCCCAATTACATCGCCAAGAATTGCCCACAACCCCCCATCCCACCAAACCCTGGCTGGCGATTAACCAGGAAGTAAAAGGGGAGAAAACAAGAAAGGCTCTATTCCCTTTCTTTGATTCCAAGGAAGAGTTTGCAAGAGAAGATAAGGACTTGGCCGCCTCTTGCCATCTTTGAGGTTGCATTAGGTTTCCTTTGTGTCCTCTAAGGGCTGGTGCCATAGCCAGACCAGTCTCCAGAAGACTCTGTTTGGCTTCCCTCCCACCCGAGGCCAGGTAGATGAGAAAAACAGTTTTCCAACCTTGGTCTTAACAGCAGGCCTGGGAGGGAGCCCACTGGGGAAGGGCTTTCTGACCCAGGGATTTGGGGATAGGATTACAGGATCTGTCACCTCCATCTGCCACCTCCCCAAAGGTATGTCTCAGGAAGAGAGGGAAGAGGCCCCAAATGACTCACTCTAGTCCCTTGGGGAGACAGAGCACAGAAGGTGAGTCCACCATATCATTACAGACCACCTGATCCTGCTGCTCCCCAGTTCACCTGGCTGGCGTCACAGCCTATCCCCAGCTGAACCATCCAGTGTCCCTGTGCCCCACACCTCCAAGAACCTGAGCTCATATCCTTTCTGACCTGTTCCCTGCACCGGCCAGCCACGTTCAGAACACCCTGTCTTTGCCTTTGCTGTGCCTTCTGCCTGCAGTATCCTTCCTCCCTTCCTTGCTTAGTGAAATCCTATTCATTCCTTAAGACCTAGCTCAGATGTCATTTGTGACGCCTTCCAAACCCCAGTTCTTCCTCCACTTCTCCCCCCTCCCCTTCCCACAAATGCATTAGAATTCGTCTGTTTTGTGCTTTGTTCAAAATCCATGTTAAGGGCTTCTCAAGTTTTGCTGTTTGAGGCACTCTTTGCAACCTTGAGTTTTTAGCTGAAACCTGAACAGATTAAATCATATCCAGAGTCATCACATGCTTTACACAGTACATACCCTGGCCCTGTTCGAGAGCTATTTGCTTCCCTGACCTTGCTCTCTTATATGCTTAGGAAGCCATTCTTCCCTATTTGTGTAAATGCACAGTTGTCCTCTGGCACCAACTTGTGGTCACACCACGCCTTTGCCCTCTCACCTGCCTTAGCTACAGCACCTCAGCACAAGCCAACCTCTTCACTTTATCATGCTTTTTTCCCCACCTCCATTCCGCTTCCTCCTTCTTCCTTACCATCCTGGCTTCCTTTCTCTTCCTACAATGTCCCAAGCCCTCGCCAGCTTCAAGGCTTTCATGCAACCTGGTTCTCTCTGCCTCTCCTCTGTGACTCTTCACCTCATCCCCACTTAGCCTTCAGGTTTCTGCTCAAATGTCTTCCTCAAAAAGCTTTCCCTTACCCTCAGTCTAAATCAGGCCTTCTGGCCACACACTCATATTGCAGCTGATGCTGCTCGTAATAAGCACAGCAGTCCTCACCATTCCTAGTTTATGTCGAGAGTAAGTGCTTTCTCCTTTCTCGAACTCCTACCCATATTCTATGAACTTGGTTAAGACCTGTGCCCTCCCCAAAGGCTGACCAGGGACACCAGCCCCTGGCTAAGCTCTCCTTAAGCGTTTAGTTCTTAGATAGACAGTAACACTTCTGTAGGTGCCCAGGGAGTTCTGGCGGTACAGTTGTTAAAAGCTCTTGGCTGCTAATCAAAAGGTCAGTGGTTCGAACCCATTAGCTGCTCCAAGGGAGAAAAATGTGGCAGTCTGCTTCCGTAAAGATTTACAGCCTTGAAAACCCTATAGGGCAGTTCTACTCTGTCCTATGGGGTCTCTATGAGTCGGAATCAACTCGACGGCAGTGGGTTTCGTTGGTTTGGGTAGGTGCCCAACACTTAAACTAGCACCTGCTGCCTTGTTATGAAATGGCTCAAGAGAGGCTTCTTGTTTCCTCAACGTAATCACAAGCGACCTGAGGGTGAGGGCCTTGTCTCCTCTCTGTTACGTCTCCCAAAGCACCTAACACAAGTTTGGTCAGAAAGAATGGTCTCTCTTCCTTTGTCTAAAGGGTGCATGTGCCCATGCATGTACATGTGCTCGCGCACACACACACACACACACACACACACACACACACACACACACACTTCAGACTGGTAACAAGAAGTTTGGTGGTTCACCTCAACCCCTCTTTTATAGAGGCACCTCATTGTAATTAGAAGAATTTTGGGGAAGACCTGGGCTCGAATCCTGGTTCAGCTGTTTCAGAGGAGGGTCACCTTAGGTAAGCATCTTAACCTCAGATTCCTCAGTCTCCACCATTCCCTGCTATCTCGCTCACCCTGAGACCAGTGTCTGCTGATAGTTATCATTTTGTTTGCTGTTTTGTTGCTTAGAGCAGAGCTAAGAGAAAAGTGAAACACTTCTTACACTTGTGAGAAGTGGCAGGCTCCACTTCTGTGGGGGCAAAGATGAGTCCAGTACCAACAAAAGTTCTAGAACTGATTCTCATCAGTTCAGCTTGGCTCACACGCCTGCTCCGTGACCTGGGGATGGAGCGGCTGATCTGCTTCTACTGCCATTATCTGTGCAGCCCCTCAGGTATGTGAGTCTGGAGTAGGGGGTTTCAAGTTCCCTCCTGCCTCTTTGATTCCGGAACTGCTTCTGCCCCTTAGTTGCTGTGTGGCCTTGGGCAAGCCACTTCCCCTCTCTGGGCCTCTGTTTCCCCACCTGTTAAATGAGAAGCTTGAAGTGGATTATCTCTGAGGCCTTACAACTCGGAGTGTCTCCCCCTTGATTTCCCTCTGAGCAGTTCTCTGTCACTGTCTCCAAAGAGAGATGAAGTGAGCTCAGGGCTGGGGTGAGGGCAGGCCTTCCTTTCACTTGGTGGCTGTGTGGGCTGCAGTAGGAGGTTCCCTTTTCTTTCCTTTTTTTTTTTTTAAACCAGAAAGTTATTTTAAACCCTAAGTGAGGAGCTGCTAAAAGCCACGGGCCTCAGATCTCACGTGCTACAACCTCTTGTGGAGAGCAGGTAGAGTTCTTAAGTCTTGCCGTTTCCCTCAAAGGGAGGGGCACTCTCTCCATTCATCTCTGCTAGGCTGAGCCACAAAATTGCAAAAGACTCTTGTCTTCTGCCCTTTGGCAGCTGCTAGGGCTGCAGGCCTTAAACCCGTGCCTCTCCAACGGGCACTTGCAGGCTGCTCATCTGGGCATCTTGTTAAAATGAAAATTCTGTCTCTGTAGGTCTGGGGGGTGGGGCGGGCTGAGAGTCTGCATTTCTACAAGCCCCCAGGGGCTGCCCGTGAGCGACAAGGCCTTAAACCACAGGGCCCAGGTTGCTGTTCGCTCAGAAAAGCCAGTGGGAAAAATAACCTGAAAATCAGCCACCTGTTCCTGCTCATTTTGAACTTGCCCTGCTCCCCTACTTTGTTGTGGTTGGGTGGTATCGTGTTGGTTCCCACTCACAGTGACTCTATGTACAACAGAACGAAACCCTGCCCGGTCCTGTGCCATCCTCACAATCGTTGCTATGCTTGAGCCCATAGTTGCAGCCACTGTGTCAGTCCATCTCCATGAGGGTCTTCCTCTTTTTCACTGACCCTCTACTTTACCAAGCATGATGTCCTTCTCCAGGCACTGGTCCCTCCTGACAACATGTCCAAAATACATAAGACGAAGTCTCACCATCCTCGCTCCTAAGGAGCATTCTGGCTATACTTCTTCCAAGACAGATTTGTTTTGTTCTTCTGGCAGTCCACAGTATATTCAATATTCTTCACCAACAGCATAATTCAAATGCATGAATTATTCTTCAGTCTTCCGTATTCATTGTCCAGCTTTCACATGCATATGAGGTGATTGAGAATACCATGGCTTGGTTCAGGCACACCTTAGTCCTCAAAGTGACATCTTTGCTTTTTAACACTTTAGAGGTCTTTTGCTGCAAATTTGCCAATGTGATGGGCACAAATATGGATTTCTTTCTTTTTTTCTTTTTTTATTGTTCTTTAGATGAAGGTTTACAGAGCAAACTAGTTTCTTATTAAACAATTAATAGACTTATTGTTTTGTGAGATTGTTTGCCACCCTCATGACATGACCACACTTTCCCCTTCTGCATGTTGGGTTCCCCATTACCAGCTTTCTTGTCCCCTCCTTCCTTCTTGTCCTTGCCTCTGGGCTGATGTGCCAATTTAGTCTTGTTTTGTTTTATAGGCCTGTCTAATCTTCAGCTGAAGGAAGAACCTCAGGAGTGACTTCATTACTGAGCTATAAGGGTGTGTCCAAGGGCCATACTCTCAGGGTTTCTCCAGTCTCTGTTAGACCTGTAAGTCTGGTCTTTTGGTGTGTGTGTGTGTGTGTGTGTGTGTGTGAGTTAGAATTTTGTTCTACATTTTTCTCCAGTCTGACAAATATGGATTTCCTTCAGTCAGTTAGCCAGGTAGCTGTCTTCCAAATTTCTTGGCATAGATAAGTGAGCGTTACATCTGTTTGTAGAAACATCTCAATTGGTATCCCATCAATTCCTGGAGCCTTGTTTTTTACTAATGCTTTCAGTGCTACTTGGATTTCTTCCTTCAATACCATGAGTTCTTGATCATATGCTACCTCCTGAAAGGCTGAATGTTGATCAGTTCTTTATGATACAGTGTCTGTGTGTATTCCTTCCATCTTTTTTTGATGCTTCCTGCATTGTTCAATATTTTGCCCATGCAAAAAAACCAAACCTGTTGCTGTTGAGTTGATTCTGATTCATAGCGACCCTAGAAGAGAGTAGAACTGCCCCATGGGGTTTCCAAAGAGTGACTAGTGGATTCAAACTGCTGACCTTTTTGGTTAGCAGCCGAACTCTTAACCACTGCTCCACCACAGCTCCATTTTGCCTGTAGAATCCTTTAATATTGCAACTTGAGACTTGAGTTTTTTCTTCAGTTCTTTCAACTTGAGAAATGCTGAGTGTGTTCTTCCTTTCTAGTTTTCTAACTCTAGGTCTTTGCATATTTCATTATAGTACTTCAGTTTGTCTCCTTGAGCCACTCTTTGAAATCTTCTGTTCAGCTCTTTTACTTTGTCATTTCTCTGTTCACTTGAGCTACTCTATGTTCATATTTTTTAAACATGTGATACATACACAAATTTTTAAAAAAGTCAAACACTTTGAAAAGGGCATACCTTGAAAAGTCAGTTACACCTCATCCTGTCCCTGAGTCCTCCCAGTTCCCAGAGGTAGCCCCAGATTCTCGTGCCTTCTTCCAGAGAGAGAGCTTGTGCATAGTGATAATAATAATTATTGAACAAATCCTATGTGCTAGGCACTGAGCAGAGCCCTTTAGGTGGATTACCTATACCCATCGCTGCCGAGTCGATTCTGACTCATAGCAACCGTATAGGACAGAGCAGAACTGCCCCATAGGGTTTCCAAAGCTGTAAATCTTTACGGAAGCAGACT
>NW_004443944.1:15467134-15478537 GCF_000243295.1 Trichechus manatus latirostris
AGGTGACCTCAGGGGTTAGTTTTGGTTTAAGGTTTGAAGAGTGTCTCAGGAGAATAGTCTTGGGGAGTCCTCTAGTCTCAGGAATTTGAGATTCTGTTCCACATTTTTCTCCCATTCTATCAGGGGCATCTACTATGGCCCTGATCATCATGGTAGGTAGTGGTAGGTAGCCGGGCACCGTCTAGTTCTGGTCTCAAGGCAGATGAGGCCGTAGTTCGTGTAACACTATCTGTCCTGTAGACTAGTTTCTTCTCTGAGTCTTTGGTTAACTTTGGCTTTTTCTGCTGCTGGTTTTGAACCATCCCACAGCAAGCAGAGTTAGGCGAGACCACCCCTCCCTGCCTGATTATCAACAACTCCACCTGAGGTGTGCGGCTTTGAGATCCTTTTCCATGCCCAGTGACTCGTTCTCTTGGTCAGGTCAGACTGCTCCTCTGAAGAGCAGCATTTGTCATCAGGGATTCAATGGCTTAAAAATAAAGGAGATCCAATTGCATGCAAGAGTCCTGACCAGCCAAGAGCACAGGGCTGGCAGTGAGCTCCAGGCCCTTCCTCCCAACCCCCAGGGACCACAGCTAAGAGACTGGAAGAACCCACGAAGAACAAATGTTTGACTGAAAGACAAAGAAGCCCAGCTCGAAGGAGATAAGATGCCCAAGGTCGGGGTTTATCCTGGGCTCTGCTGCCAACCTTTGGTCTGAAATGATTTCCCCATGTTTTAGAGCAGTGGTTAAATGTGCAGATTCGGGACCCCCATGGTCTAGCTCAAATCCTGTTTCCTGCATTTATTAGCTATACGACCTTAGGTTAGTGATTTTTCCTCTCTGGACCTCAGTTTTCTCATCTGTAAAATTGGCATAATGATAGACTTACTTCCCAGGGTGCTTGTCAGTATCAACTGCCTTGATGTATATACCCGCACCCAAAAAACCCACTGCTGTCGAGTCAATTCTGAGACATAGATACCCTATAGGACAGAGTAGAACTGCCCCATAGGGTTTCCAAGGCTGTAAATCCTTACAGAAGCAGACTGCTACATCTTTCTCCCGCGGAGCAGCTGGTGGGTTCAAACTGCTGACCTTTTGATTAGCAGCCAAGTGCTTAACCACTGTGCCACCAGGGCTCCTTAATGTATATACCCAGGGACCTTATAAGATGCCTACCAAAGAAAAAAAATCAAATAATGCATAGCACATAGTAAGTGCCCAATAAATGTGAGCTATTATTATTAATGGAGCCCTGGTGGCACAATGGTTTAGCGCTTGGCTGCTAACCACAAGGTTGGTGGTTCGAACCCACCCAGCGGCTCTGCAGGAGAGAGACTTGGCAATCTGCTCCCATAAAGATCACAGCCTAGAAAACCGTAGGGGGTAGTTCTACTCTGTCACATGGGGTCGCTATGAGTCAGAATCAACTCGACGGCACCTGATAATGATAACATTATTATTAACATTAGGAAGACTTCAACTGCCTCCATTGAAGAAAGATAACACCAAGAAAGTGTGTTGGGGGTCTGATGGAGATTAGGTGGGGGTTAGGACCCCCAAGGGCTCCTACTAGAAGCTGCCCCTGATGCTTGACTAACTTCAGTGGGCCTCACTCTGGGATCCCATCTGCCACCTGCTAATCCCAGGAGTGGGACTGGAGGAGACAACTCTGGTCCCTGGGAGCCCGTCTGTCTGTCTGTCCGTCCCAGGACAGTGCTGGGAAGCCCCCACCGCATCTGGCCTGCATCCTCTCTGCCTTTCTGCCTGGTTTGTAAGCCAATTCACTCGTGAATTGGACTTCCACTTCTCTCTCTCTTCCCCCACCCCAATCCCCACTGCTGCGAGGGGAGGGGAGATGAGATGCAAATGCGCCCAGAGAGTGTGAACTTGAGAAGCTGAGGTGAAGACCGAGCCCTGTGTGAGGAAGGCGGTTAATGCTAAGAGAGTTGGTGGGAAATTGGGGCTGTATGAGTCACTTGACAGCCAAGGGTGGGGGGGTAGTCACATGCAAGAGTATAACCAGGAACTTCAGAGGTGACGGAGGAAGTACAGGATGCAAAGAAGGCCGGAGAGGGTTGTAGAAGAGCAAGCCTTGTTGTTAAAGAAGTCTCGGTTTTGAGGCCCAGCTCTGCCACCAACCATTGGAGCCTTCAACTGGCTAACCACTGCCCTTAGAATTGAATTTGTATTGCTTATGGTGGCCTGCAAGGCCCCGCAAGGTCTGAGCCCTGCCCCTGCTCTGACCTTCCCTCCCACTCCTCTCCCCTTTGCCTGCTCTGCTCCATCCATTCTGGTCTTTCCTTATGTTCGTCCATTGCCAAGCTTGTGCCAGCCACGGGGCCTTTGCATATGCCATCCCCTTGGGCTGGGATATTCTTCCACTGGGATCTGGGCATGGCTGGTTGCTTCTTAAACGATAAGAATCATTGATATGTCACCTCCCTTGGGGGCTCTTCCCTGACCACCCCTAAATTAGTCCTGTGCTTTCCTCAGTTTTATATCACCCATAGCTCTTGGTGGAAACCCTGGCGGCATAGTGGTTAAGTACTAACCAAAAGGTCTACAGTTTGAATCCACCAGGTGCTCCTTGGAAACGCCGTGGGGAAGTTCTACTCTGTCCTATAGGGTCTCTATGAGTTGGAATTGTCTCGACGGCAATGGGTTTGGTTTTTGGTATAGCTCTTGGTATGCTCTGAAATTATCTTGTTTATTATACTATTGTCTGGAATCCCTGGGTGGTGCAAATGTTTAATGCACTTGATTGCTAATTAAAAGGCTAGAGGTTTGAGTCCACCCAGAGGTGCCTAGGAAGAAATCCCAGGCGGTCTACCTCTGAAAAATCAGCCACCGAAAACCCTATGGAGCACAGTTCTACTCTGACACACGTGGGGGCCGCCATAAGTCAGGAGTCAGTTCTACAGCAACTGGTTTATGGTCCTTCCCTCCTGGAGAGAATGTCAGCTCCACGAAGCAGAGCCTGTGCTCTGTGTTTCCCCAGTCCAGGGGTTGACGGAACAGATAAACCAGCTGGACAGCCTTGGGGGAGCCATTTCACCACTCGGCGCCTCAGTTTCTTCATCGGTGCATAGGGGACAAAGAGCCCCATATCTTCCCTAATCATCAGCCTGAGAAAATTAGGGGAAATATTTAGAAAAGTCCAAAACAGAAGTCGCTTGCTGAGAGCAAAGAGGCCCGGAGAAAAACTGCTCATTTAACACATTTAATTTGCTTTGCAAAGTGTTACTCTCTTCAGCCCCACCCCCTAGCAAACAGTCTCACCCCCTCTTGCTGTGAGGGAAGTAACAGCTTAAGTAGAAAAGAATATTAATTTTATTTACTCTCATCTTCGCTTGAGGGTGGGAGGGTTCAATATTTATTACACTCTGGGTCTAGATCCTGGAAACCGGGCCTCTGGCAGGAACTTGCTACGCGACCTACGCAGGTCTCCTCCCCTCTCTGGGTCCTACTTTTCCATCCCTCGAATGAGGGTGTAGAAATGTTGGAACTTTGGGCTCTCCCAGCGCTGATATTTAGGATAATATGGACTCATCAGGTGGAGGAGAAACCACACTGTCCCAAAGTGCCCCTGGCATGGGCCTGGTCCACCATGTCCATTAATAACACTCCTATCAGCCCCTGCTCTCCCTCTCAAAGCTCTTTCCCGTCCATTATCTCCCTCAGCTCCTGGATGGGGGCGGGATGGCAGCCCGATGTCCTCACCCCAGTTTGGCAGAGAAGAAAAGAGGAGAAAAGCAAGGCTCAGAAAGGCTCAGCCCTTGCCTGACTCCTCAAGCTCATTTCCTACATTCTTCCCCTTGGTCCTGCCTCAGGGCCTTTGCACTTGCTGCTCTTGCTTTCTCCCAGATACCCTCACTTTATTAGCTTCTGTTCAAATGTTTCCAAGAGGCCTTCTGGAACATTTCATTTAAAATAACACACCCCTCACCCCTCACCGCTCTCCACCCCCTCACCCTATTTCATTTTCCTTAATGGCACTTCTTCAAACGTGAGATCATATCTTTACTTGTTTATTGTCCGTCTCCTCCTCTAATGTCAGCTCCACGAGGCAGGGGTTTTGTCTGTCTTGTTCAGTGCTGTGTCCCCAGTCCCCTGCAGGTGCCTGGAACAGTGTACACACTTACTAAATAATGTTGAACTCCCAGGGACACAGAGGTGGGAGTGACCTGTTGTTGTTGGGTGCGGTCAAGTGGATTCCGACTCATAGCTATCCCGCATGACAGTAGAACTGCCCCACAGGGTTTCCTAGGCTATAATCTTTACGGGAACAGATCGTCAGGTCTTTCTACCACGGCCGCTGGTGAGTTCCAACCTCTGACCTTTCAGTTAGCAGCTGAGCGCTTAACCATTGCGCCATCAGCGCTCCTTGGAAGCGACCTAGAAGGATAAATTTCATATGTCCGCCTGCCACCAGGCCAACTTGGTGCTCGGTGGGTATCTCATCTGTGAGAGGTTCTTTGCAGAAATCAAGATGATCGATGTCTTAAAAAAAAAAAAAGTGATTTTAATCATGACAGAGAACTACACACTTTCTTTTCTAGCCCTATCTGCTTTCTTAGAGGGGTTGACAGGACGGGGGAAAAAAGTCAAGAAGATATTTAGGTTACGTATTACAGATGGATGATATGGACAAACTGCGAAAAAAGAGAGATTTAGATCCTTCTTGCAAGACGAATGGTTTTCTTGCTGTCTTTTAGATCTCATTCAATAGCAATGAATAATAATAATAGTGATGAAAATGATATTAAAGATCTCCGAAGTGGAGGTATTTAAATGCTGTATTAAAAAACAAAACAAAACAAACCTGTTGCCATCGAGTCGATTCTGACTCATAGCGACCTGATAGGACAGAGGAGAACTGCCCCATTGGGTTTGCAAGGAGCAGCTGGTGGATTTGAACTGTTGACCTTTTTTGGTTAGCAGCTGAGCTCTTAACCACTGCGCCACCAGGGCTCCGAATGCTTTGTTACTCACCCTCAAAATAGCCCTGAATACTGCTATGATGATCCTCATTTTACACGCAAGGAAACTGAGGCTCAGAAAGGCGAAGCACAGGGAGGAAATCCTAACACCCAGGGTTACCCAGCTGGAGGCAAATACATGTTGGCAGCCTTTCCATCATCCTCACTCACTGCACTGGGCCCAGTGACACCCGAAAAACCCCTTCAAGGAATGAAATTCTCTGTCACTGAGAGATTAAGAGGGAGGTCTCTGGAGCCAGACCACCTGTCTCTGAATCTGGGCTGTGTGACCGTGGGTGCATTAATACTCTTTGTGTGTCTCAGTCTCCTCATCTGGAAAGTGGGAATGATGATGATGACATAAATAATATGGTATCAATAAAGACTCACTAATTTGTGAGACGCTTAGGACAGAGACTGGCACATACTACGTGTTCAATACACACACACGCACCCACGTACATGCACACACACTCTCAGCGGGCTTCCTGCAGGAGGAGTTCTGAAGCCACCTGAGCAGCCAGCTGAGTCCCTGGCCTAGGGTCAGGATTAGATCTTCTCTTCTGGCAGGAAATTTCCCACTGAGGGGGAGTGACCACCTCTTGTGGTGTCTGCCACCCTTCCCCAACCCCCACACTCACAGCGGCCCCACACGCCATCATGTGCCTGTCCCTCTGCCTGGGCCTGTGTGTGACTCAGCCTAGCAGCTGGACCAGATGGTGGGAGGACGGCTGGAGATAGACGCTGCCAGGGGTTGTCCAGAGCAGCTGCCTGACAGCAAAGTTCAAGGTGTTAGGTTTCCACCTTGCTCTGGCGCTGGGGAGGTGTGCACGGAACCCTGCAGAGACCAGGCAGGGGCTGCCCACCCCCTGCTCATAGTCGGGTTCACGTTATAATGAGTCCTTTTGCGTGCACACTGGACAGTGTATGAAGAGCTTCCCCCCTACCCAAGGTCTGCGGGGCAGCGCGTATTATTTTGATCAGCTCCATAAAACGAGGCTCATCGAGGCTGAGTGTCTTGCCCTCTGTCACTTGGCTGGTGGAGCTGGGATTCAAGTGAGGTTTGCAGGGTTTAAGCTCAGTGTGTTCGCCAACACACTACACTGACTGTCCTCAAAGCTATGTGTGTGTGTGCGTGTGTGCCTCGTTAGGAGGTGACCCACCTTAATACATGCAGCTCCACTTTTTTGATTGCTCTACATTCATATCTGAGCATTAGAAGCACACGGTGAGCCTTTTTATTTATGTATCATTATAATTTTAAATTTTTATTTCTTTTTTGAACAGGTATTATCTACCCGTCATTCAGAATTCAAATGGGTACACGGTAAAATGTCACTGTCCCTCCCCTTCCACCAACCCCTCAGTTCCCCCCCTCCAGAGGCATCCATTTATCAGTGTCTCCTGCCAGGGCTATTCTGTTCATCTACAAATCAAACAGGAATAGAAATATTCTCCTCCCTGTTATGCTCTACACAAATGGTTGTATACTTCACTCGCTGTTCTGATCTTTGTGCTTTTTTTTGTTTGTTTGTTTAATCATATGTCCTGGAGAACATTCCATACCAATACCTAAAGAGCTGCCTTGATATTTTTCAAGCCTTTGTAATGCTCCTTGTAGGATGCCCCATAATTTGACTGTCCCCTACTGATGGACGTTTAGGTTATTTCCAGTATTTGCAATTACAGACCATGGTGCAATGGATCATCTTGCACACACATTAGTGTGTGTGCGTGGGGAGAGATCCAGGGTCCATGCTCCAGGACCAGCAGTGTGGGCATCCAGTGGGAGCTTTGTTAGAATTGCAACATCGAAGACCCCACCCCAGTCCCCCTGGATGGGCAGCTGTAGTTTAACAGGATTCCCAGGGGATTTGTAAGCACGTTAAAATTTATGAAGCACTGATCTGGAGGACAGATTCCCAGAAGTGGAGTTGCTGGGTCAAGAGATAGGTGCATTTATAATTTTGACAGGTACAGCCAAATTGACGTCTGCAGAGCCTGATTCATTCAGTACATGTTCCCACTCACAGTGCACAAACATTTTGAGAGAATCTTGAAAAAAATTCATAGCCAGCACCCCAATCTGTAGAGGGTAGGAGTCAATGAGTCTGTGGTGGGCCTGGGAATAATCCGCATTTTATGCACTCCCTAGGTGACTCTGATATTCGGCCAGCTTGGAACAGCTGGCCTATATCCCTCCCTAACCTTTGACTCCCACGGCTTCTTCAGGGCTCCTAGGTAGCATGGCTGTAATAATCTGTAACTCTCCATTCAGGAATGACATATTCAAAGAGTCACAGGGGCCAGGTAGACAGTACTCGTGACTCAAGTTGGCTATGTTAGGTTTATATTAACACCTAAGTTAAAAACCCACCACCCGTCTGTCAGTTTGTCGTACTGTGGTGGCTTGCATGTTGCTGTGATGCTGGAAGCTATGCCACTGTTTTTTCAAATACCAGCAGGATCATCCATGGTGGACAGGTTTCAGTGGAGCTTCCAGGCTAAGACAGACTAGGAAGAAAGGCCTGGTGAACTAATTCTGAAAATTTGCCGATGAATACCTACCTTATGGATCACAACAGAACATTGTCTGACTCGCTCACTTTGGACATGTCATCAGGAGGAATCAATCAGTAGAGGAGGACATTGTGTTCAGTGAAGTAGAGGGTCAGTGAGAGTGAGGGAGGTCCTCAGTGAGATGGATTGCCCCAAGCCTTTAGGAGGTTGATGCAGAAATGGGAATCATTTCATTCTGTTGTACATGAGTCAGAGTAGACTCAACAGAATCTCTCTATCTAATCTATCTATCTAAGGAGCCCTGGTAGCACAGTGGTACAGTGGTTAAGCTGTCAGCTACTAACCGAAAGGTCAGCTGTTGGAACCCACCAGATGCTCCGAGGAGAAAGACATGGCAGTCTGCTTTTGTAAAGATTTATAGCCTTGGAAACTCTATGGGGCAGTTCTACTCTGTCCTATAAGGTCACTATGAGTCAGAATTGACTTGATGTTGGATTTATCTATGTATGTACGTATCTAAGTTAAAGATAATTTACAACAGGTGCGAGCCAAATAAAACACATTTAGGCTGAAATCGAGCCCTGAATCTCTAAGTGTGTAGCTTCGGGTGTTCTCACCATGCCTTTATTCCCAGTTTTGGTAAACAATCCCATACTGTCTGGCAAGAACTAGGTCTCCTTCCTCCACACAGTGTTAGGTCTCTCTTAGGGATCAAGTCTCCCACTTCACAGATGAGAAAATTGGGCCTGGAGTGAGGGAGGGGTGGCCCCAGTTCCTGCAGAACAGTTTAATGCATATCTATTGACTAAGAGGCAACATGCTTACTACTAGGTGATTCAAGCCCGTATGACAAGGTCCAGGTTCTTGGGGAGGGAGAGGCCGAGTAGTAAACAAATAATGTCACACAGACGAGTGTGTGGTGTGTGGTAATCTAAGTTGGTTCTTCGTGCTAAAGTGGTTCTCAGGAATGAGGGAGGGTCTCACAGAGGAGGTAAGGCTGAGAAAAGTATGGCTGTTTTTTTGCTGTTGTTGTTCTCCAATAGGAATTTAGACCAGGGGGCAGCAAACATTTTCTGTAAAGGGCCAGATGTCAAGTAGTTTATGTAATTGCGGGCCACATGATCTCTGTCGAAACTACTCAGCTTTGCCCTTGTCGTGTGGAAGCAGCCACAGGCAATAAGAACATGAATGGGCGTGGCTGTGTTCCAATAAAACTTTATTTATGGCACTGAAATCTGAATTTCATATAATTTTCACATGTCACAAAATATTCTTCGTTTGATTTTTTTCTCTCTAGCCATTTAAACTTGTGAAAACCCTTCTTAGTTGGCAGGCTGCACAAAAACAGGTGGTGGGCCGGATTTGGCTGGCGGGCTACAGTTTGCGGACCCCTGATTGGGAAGATGAAGGGGAGTCTGCCAGGCAGACAAGAGAAGGGTGTTCCAGGCAGTGAGAATGGCAGGTGCAAAGGCAGGGCGATGGCAGGGAAGAAAAGATTTAACAGAAAAGTTGGGATCAGAGCGCAGGGCTCTGGGCTCCAGATTCAGTACTGTCTCACCTGCCCAGGGGCTGAAAACTCAATGAATGAAGCGAGGTGCATGGGGACTGTGGCAAACAGGAGAGGGGGTGGCCCCACTTCAGCCCCTGCCCAGTGCTGCCAACTTCTTCCAATTGTTCCAGAGAAGATTGTTCAAGAGAATTCCAATACTGAATTGTACTCATTTCACAAATATTTTGAGTGCTTACTGTGTGCTGGGTATTGTTCTAGGCCCTGGGGAGTCAGCGGTGGTCAACAGACTAAGGACGCTGTTTACAATGTGATGGGGAAGACAGGTAATAAACAAAATAAACAGGTCAACTATACAATGTAGTATGTTGTCCCTGGGTGGTACAAATGGTTAATGTGCTCAGCTGCTAACTGAAAGCTTAGAGGTTCAAGTCCAGCCAGAGGCACCTCGGAAGAAAGGCCTGGTGATGTACTGCCGAAAAATCAGCCATTGAAAACCCTATGGAGCATATTTCTACTCTGACACACGTGGAGTCGCCATGAGTTGGAACTGACTTGATGGCAACTGTTGTATGTAGTATGTTAGAGATGATAAGTGCGATGGAGAAAAAGCAAGGCAGGGCTTAGGAAGTGTCAGAAGTAGCATGAAATTTTAGATAAGGTACCAGGGAAACCTCACTGAGCAGGGGGTATTTGCGTAAATGATGGAAGGATTCAGAGAATGAGTTGTGGGGATAAACCTAGGAGAAGAGTAGTCCAGGCAGAGGGAGCGGCAGATGCAAAGGCCCTGAGGAGACAGCCTGCCAGGAATGTTCTACAAACAATGAGGGATCTCTGTGGCTGCAGCAGAGGGAGTAAGGGGGAGGGTGGAAGGAGCTGAGGGCAGAGAGGTAAAGTGGGGTAGACCATGCAGGACTTTGTGGGCCACAGGGAGGATATGGCTTTTGATCTTGGTGAGGCGGGAGGCTTCTGAGCAGAGGAGGGATGTGTTGTGACTTAGATTCTCACAGGATTCCCATGGCTGTAGGCAGGTGAGGGTGAAGGCAGAGAGATCAGATCGGAGGCTTCTGCAAAGTGCCGGTGGGAGAGGATAGTGGCCTGGACTGGGGAGGTAGTAGCAGAAATGGGGAGAAGCCATCTGACTGCAGACTTTGCATTTTGAAGGTGGAGCTATGGAATTCGCTGATATTTAGGATATAGGGTCTGATGAATTCAGGTATTAATGTGAAGACTTCTAATATGCAATTGGTGGCGACGGAGTCAACCTCAAAAATACATTTCATGAGCCCTTTGTTGGCTGCCAGTTTGCAACCTTTCTTCTAACCAGGACTGTCCCCCATTTTTTTTGTTTTTGTTTTTTTTTAATTTTCTGACTCAAAGCCTAATGCTAGTATTATTTTTTAATATTTTATTGTGTTTTTGGAGATAGTTACATAGGAAATTAGGTTCTCATTTAACAGTTTCTATCCATATTGTTCAGTGACATTGGTTGTATTCTTCCCACTATATCAGCATTCTTGTTTTTTCCATTTTAGTTGTTCTGTTTCTGTTAATCTAGCTTCCCTGTTACCCCTTGCCTTCTCATCTTTGGTCTAGGGTAAATGTTTACTATTTGGTTTCATCTAGATGATTATTTTGAGGAGGACAGTACTCACGGGTGATAATATTTATTTTATGGGCCAATCTGTCATTTGACTGAAAGGTGACCTCTGGGAGTGGTTTGAGTTCCAAGTTTAAAGAATACCTCAGGGTGAGAGTCGCGAGGGTTCATCTAGTCTCTACTGTCAGAGTAAGTCTAGTCTTTTTTTGAGGAATTTCAGTTTCCTTCTACATTTTTCTCCCATTCTATCTGGAACCATCTATTGAGTCTCTGGTCTGAATGGTCAGCAGTGGCAGCTGGGCATCATCTAGTTCTTCTGGTCTCAAGGTAGGTGGGGTTGTTGTTGATGGAGGCTATTGGTTCTGTAGACTAGTTTCTTCTTTGAGTCTTTGGTTTCCTTCTTTCTCTTTAGTTCCAGATGCGTACAGACCGATAGTTGTATCTTAGATAGCTGCTCACAAGCTGTTAAGACCTCAGACACTACTCACCAAACCAGGATGTAGAACATTGTTTATATGACGTCCCCCATGTTTTAACTCTTTCATCATGAGTTTACTTTTCTCCTCTTCCTGAGTCCTTTTCCAAATCAGATTGAAAGCCACCCTTAACTAACGGCGGGGACTGGGCTTTTTATTTCTTGGTAACTCACACTGAAATTAGTGGGTATGGGAAGGTGGGTGGGGAAGGGGCCTTTTCCCTTCTTATAGTTAACTGGTCAATAGAAATTTGTGGAATATCTAACCCTGCCTTAGGAAAACTGAAACTGCAAAGTTCAAGAGCTCCTTCAAGTGGCATGATCTTCACACGTCA
>NW_004443944.1:15479815-15482204 GCF_000243295.1 Trichechus manatus latirostris
GGTAGCTGGGCACCATCTAGTTCTTCTGGTCTCAGGCTGATGAAGTCTCTGGTTTATGTGGCCCTTTCTGTCTCTTGGGCTACTATATTCCTTGTGTCTCTGGTGTTCTTCATTCTGCTTTACTCCAGGTGATTGGGACCAATTGATGCATCTTAGATAGCCGCTTGCAAGCTTTTAAGACCCCAGACACCACAGAGTCAGAATCTGAACTCAGGGTGTCTGGGCAGAACCACCACACTACAACTTTGATATTACATTCTCCCCCAGTGGTTGTGGGTGCCAAGTCGTTATCCAAAGTCTCTTTAGCCTTATGGGAAAATATATCCACGCCTTTTGTAATTAAAAATTAATAACATTAGTCAACTGGAACTATAAAATGGTACAACCATTTTGGAAAATTGTTGGTAGTTTCTCAGAATGTTAAGCATATAACCCAATAATCCCACAACTAGATATTTACTGAAGAAAAACTGGTAGTTCAGTGACAGGATTCTCACCTTCCATGTGGGAGACCCAGGTTCGATTCCAGGCCAATGCACCTCATGCACAGCCACCACCCATCTGTCTTTGGAGGCTTGCTATGATGCTGAACAGGTTTCAGTGGTGCTTCCAGACTAAGAAGGACTAGGAAGAAAGGCCTGGCAATTTACTTCTGGAAACCAGCCAATGAAAACTCTATGGAGCACAAGGGTCCGATGGGCAACTAATCATGGGGACAGCACCCGACGAGGTAGTGTTTAGTTCCGGTGTGCATGGGTCATCGTGAATCAGGGCCGACTCCACGGCAGCTAACAACAACAATGTCCACAAGAAGACTTGTCCACGAAGGTTTATAGTAGCCTTATTTGTAATAGCCCCAAAGTGGAGACAACCTAAAAGACCCTCACCAGGTAAAGGGGTGAACACATTGGGGTACATCCACACAATGGCACCCAACTCAGCAATGAAAAAGAACACGCTACTGATGCACAGGACAAGTGGACGTGTCTCAAAAACATTTCACTGAGTGAAAGAAGTTAGACCCCAAAGAGTGCATACCGTATGATTCCAATTCTGAGAGGTTCTAAAACAGGCGAAACTGGTCTATGGGGATAGCAATCAGAGGATGGTTGCCTGCTGGGGGTGGGGCTTGACTGGAAGGGGACCTGAGGGAACTTTCTGGGGAATTGAAATGCTCCAGATCTTGATTGGAAGGGTGGTTACATGGTATGGACATTTGTCAACGTTCATTGAATTATACACGTCAGATCTGTGCATTTCACTATCAGTAAATTTTATCTGAATAATAACTAAAAATAACCGTCAAAAACTGATGAGAGATACACTGAGGTGTTAAGGGTGTTTATTTCTAAACAGTGGAAATATAGGTGATTTTCATTTTCTTCTATATGCTCATCTGGGCTTTCCAAGGTTTCCAAGGTTTGTTGTTGTTATGTGCTGTTGAGTTGATTCTGACTCATAGTGACCCTATATGACAGAGTAGAACTGCCCCATAGGGTTTCCTAGGCAGACATCGTTACAGGAGCAGATTGCCAGGTCTTTTTTCCCGTGGTGCGGCTGGCGGGTTTGAACCACCGACCTTTTAGTTAGCAGCCAAGCACTTAGCCATTGCACCATCAGGGCTCCTTTTCCAAGGTTTAGCGATCAGCAAAAATAAAAAATAATAATAAAAAAAGATTTTAAAATTACTTTTATGGAGAAAGGATATCTGCCATTTTGTGCTTCTTTTATTTATTTAGTCTTTTTTTGTGGGGGGAAGTATTATTTTTTAAAAGAAGGAAAGCAGGGGCACATGAAGAGAGAGAATGAGAAAGAAATAAGAAAGAAATTTTACCAGTTCTATCTTACGGTCTTTCTGAAAGGCCACCTCTTCTTCGAAGCCTTCCTGGATTTCTCCCTCAAACCTCTGCCTCGACCACAGTCCTTCTGCACCACTCTTTCTTTTTCTCTGAGTCTCCAGAGCCTAGCTCAGAGCTTGAAAAAAGATGAGTTCTCTATCCAGGCTCCGAGAGCCCACTGACTTTTTTCTGAAAAGCCCCAAAGCAGCTCCAGGCAGTGGGTGCGTTCCTTGCGTTTCACACTTTAACCCACCACCGAGCCCCACCCGGGCTGATGAGGAACTGAGAGGGTGACCTTCCAGCCCTTTGGAGTGGGGACAGATACTTCGGGGACTCCCAGAAACTTTGTAGAAACTCCTGCCTCCCCCTAAGAGGTCCAACCAGCTGTCTCTGGCCTGCCTGCTCGCCTCTCTGGTTTATGGGTTTTCAATGGGAAGCCCGCGGGGAGGGGGCTGCAACCTGCTGCTACTTCTCTCTCCCCTCCTGCCCCCTTGGCCTCTGAGAGAGCTCAGTTTACAGTCGGCGCCCCATCCCTGGGGCTGGGAGGGAGT
>NW_004443944.1:15483128-15491707 GCF_000243295.1 Trichechus manatus latirostris
ATGTGGCAATCTGCTTCCATAAAGATTACAGCCTTGGAAACCCTATGGGGCAATTCTACTCTGTCCTATAAGGTGGCTATGAGTTGGGCAGTGGGTTTGGTGGTTTTAGATGATCATTTTTATTATTAAGGGCCATTCGCCACCGAACAGCCTGTGTGACCACTTAAAAATGTGAATGGACTCATGTCACACCCTTGTTTAAATCCCTCCTTTAGCTCTTTAGCTGCCCACTGCATTTCGCATAAAATCCACACATCGCTTACGAGGCCCAGTGGATCTACCCCCTTCACATTACCACTCTGACTTCATCTTCCACTGTGCTTCTCATCAGTCACTGCTACTGCCTCACTGGGCTCCTTACAGCTTCTAGAATGTTCCAAACTTGATCCAACCTCAGAGCCTTTGCACTTGCCGTTTCCTCCACCTAGAATGCCCTTCCTCTTCCTTTTACAGAGCTGGCTCTGGCTCAGCATTCAGATCTCAGCTTAATTGTTACCTTCCCTGACTGACCACCCTATCTTCCTGGATAGGGTGCCTCCCTGTGTTTCTCTGTGCATTGATAAGTATGAGTTGGTTAAATGAATGAATGAAGGATTGAAAAGAGGACTCTAGGATTAATCATGGGAGATTATATAGATGGTGAGGCTATCCATCTGGTGGAGCAGTGAGGGTCTTTTGGGGAAAGTGGCAGATAATTGGTTCAAGTTGGGATATGTTTTTGAGGTGCCCATAGGACTGCTTAGGAAGATGTCCACTGTGTACTCCAGATGGCTGGAGTGCTTTGAGGAGGAAAGTTAGAGCTGGAGAGAGGGATCTAAAAGATTCACTATACACAGGGTGTATCCATCAGGATGATTTTGGCTACAAGTAAATGAAGACCCAACTCAATATTGTTTACAGTATGAAAAATATGTCCTGAAATAGGGAAGTCTCAGGGTTAGTGAATTCAGTGGCTCAACAGCAGCATCAGGGATCCAGGTTCTTTCCATCTTTCCATCCATCATGATGGCATGATCCCCTCATGGTTCCAAGATGGCTGCTGTGGCTCCAGTCATTGTGTCCTCAACAACATCCACAGGTTAGAAGAGAGGAAGAGGTTCCTGGGTCCTGTCTAGAGGGAGAAAAACTTTTTCCAAAGTCCCCAGCAGATTTCCATCAGGTCTTATTGGCTAGAATCAAGTCACATGCCCTTTCCCCAGGCTATCACTGTTAAGAAAATGAGTTTACCATGATTAGCTGAGATTAATTAAGATTCGTGCATTAGGGGTGGGGAGGAGCTCATTTTCTCCAGAAGCATATGGTGGCCAATACCTTAAAACTTGAAGTGTTGATGGGAAGTGAGAGAAGGAAATGGTCGTCAGGTTTGCAGCTGTGTCTTCGTTGAGTGTAGAAGATAAAGGCTGGTCACATTCCTGCTGTCAGACAAAGCCAGTAGGAACTGGAAGTGCAAGGGAATGGGGAGAGTGGATGGGCAGGACTCCCCCAGCATTTGCTACAAAGAACATGCTCTAAGAAGGAGGAAGATGTCACTGTGCTGAGTGCTACTGAATAATCAAGTCAAATAAGGATGGAGAAACAGCCACTGCATTTGGACTTTGAGATCCAAATTGGTGACCTTGATGAGAGCAGTTTCCATGAAATACTGAATGTCATTGGAATTCATGCCTGCATCCCCACTGTTCCTGCCCGACTCCATGCCTCACCATTGCTTGCCTAGATTCTTAGAACAGGCTCCTCACTGACCCCCAGACTTGAGAAGACCAATGTCATATTGCAGAGGGCTTTCCACACCAGGCTGAGAAAATTGTAATTACTTTGCTCAGCACGGCGGATCCACTGGAGGTGCTTGCGCAAGGCACTGGCTTGATCATGGCTGTGTTTTATAGAGGTTAGCTTGGCAGAGTGTGCAAGCTGGAATGGAGGATGGTGAGACTGGAGGCAGGAGGAACCTCCTATTTGGTTGTTTTTGCCTGCCCAGCAGCCATTCCCCTTCTTCAAGTGCCAGGCCTGGCCATTTGGAATCATAGTGGCTGGACACATGACCCAATTCTGGCCAGTCAGAGACAGTCTCCCAAGATATACTCTTGGGAAAGAAGCCGTCTCTTTCTTTGAGCACCTGGATCCAGCTATGCCTGAAGCTAATTGGACATCTTTATTTATATAAGCCAATACATTGTCCTGTTTTTTGCTTGAGCTGGTTTGTGTTGGAATTTGGCCACTTGCATCATAAGGAGCCTTGAATAACATGGTAATAAAAGATTTGAGGAATGAGTCTGAGTATGGACAATGGGGGTGCCAAGGTTGACCTCGGAGGTCTCTTCTTAGGAGGATAAGGTTCTTAAGATTAGGCAAGTACGGGAAACAATTAATTCATTCATTTATTCGGCAATATTTATCGGATCCCTACATAGTGCCAGGCTCAGTTCTAGATCCTGGGGATACAGCAGGGAGCAAAACAGAAAAACACCCTTGCCTTCACGGAGCATGTATTCTAGTGGCTCAGGAAATGTTAGCTGAGCTTATTCTGTTACTGTGATTGTTATCATCATCCCCATTTACTGACACAGGAACTGAGGCCCTGTGAGGTGGAGTCACGCAGCCAGTGAGGGACTGCGTAGACATCTGACTCCATCTTGTTATAATTTCCAAGTCGGCTCTGTCCATCACACCAGGCTGGCGAGAGGTAACACACCCCTGTGGAAATGACTTCACGCTCGAGACAGAAAGCTACAGATGGGTGGAAAGGAGTGGAATAGGAATTTTCTACATAAACGCTGCAGGAATCCACTGCAGGGTAGCAATGTGATCAGAATGAGGTGAGATTTGATTCACAATTTATGGTGATTTTAGAGTTGGCAAAAGGTCTTTGAGGTCAGATGAATTAAGAAGGCTTTTGAAAGGAAGCACGCTGGTGGCAGCATCTTAAAAGAAGGGAAAGGTATTAGTAGGAGAATGTACCAGTCTGTAGATGCCCAAATTACTCCATGTGCCAACTCCTCAATCAGACGCTGAGTCAATATATATATTTTTTCTTTTTATTTGTTGGATGCTGACGGGAATGCGGGGAAGATATGGGGAAAGGAGTCCCGGTTAGCGTGACTTGCCAGCTTTTGTTGTTGCTGCTGAAGTTACTAGCCCCCTGCCAACAGCATCCAGACCTTGCAGGTCTGCGGGCTGGAGATAGACACACAATGATGCATTTAAAAAAATTCTCCAACAGGAGCTGTGACTCATACACATTTCTTCTGGGACGAATAAAAATACCAGAGTGAAAGATGGATTAGTCACTGGAACACAGTTTGCTTTTGAGAACTGAGGCCCCCACAGTTTCCCTTGCTCCTTATTACCTTCTGAAATTTGGAAATTGAACCCCTAAATGGTTGCCTACCAGGGATGTGGCATGGAGCTGGGACAGGTGGGTGGGGGGCAAGGGGAATAGAGGGTGGTCTCAATAGAGCAGTTGCAGGGCTGAGAACCATGCTCTGTCCAGGACTGGGCTCCGAAAGTGCATGAGATCAGTCACACAGGTTGTCCACAGCTGGCTCCTGTTCTAATTGGTCTTTGCCTGGATTGTTCATTGGGACAACCTCTGAATTAAAGCCATTTGCTCATTTATTCATTCATTCAGTCAGTCTATCACAGGCAAAATAATGTGTTAGGCTCTTCATGGGACCCCAACATGGAGGAGAAAAGGAAATTATCAAGGAGCTAAGACCTGGAAACATGGCCTAAATGTCTACATAGTGGTTTAAAGAAAGGAGAGATCACTTACTTTTTGGCTAGCTTAGCAATTGGCAAATTATGGCCTGTAGGCCACTGTTTTTGTAAATAAAGTTTTATTGGAACACAGCCTTGCCTAATCATTTACCTGTTGTCTGTAACTGCTTTAGCATGACAAGTGCAGAGTTAAGTAGATGTTACAAAGACTGTGTGCCCTGCAAATCCTCAAATATTTCCTATCCAGCCTTTTACAGAAAAAGTTTGCTGATCCCTAATCGAGCTTTAAAAAAAAAAAGGGATTTGCAGTGGTAAACAAAAGAGCCCACTTTAACATTTTTATTCATGGTTATGGGGGAGCTCACAGAATCTCAGGGATGTCCAGGAAGCCAGCCTTAGAGACCATGCCACCAAGAACAATGCCAAGAGTGCTCCATGGGATGGCTCTAGTGATGACCCCACTGGAGCCCTGCTGAGCACAGACACCCCACCTGGCAACAGCTGACTCTGGGTAACTGAATACCAAAACCTTTGTTGTTACTGCCCCCCAGAAGCTGAAAGTCTCTGCCATTTGCTTTAATCAGGTAAACCCTATGACCCAGCAATTCAATTTCTGATATGTATCCTGAAGAAACTTGCTCACAGATGCAAGTGGACATATATATGAGGGTGTCCATCATAGCATTTCTTCAAGAAGTTTGGGGCAACAGTGTCCAGCACTAAGAAATGGATAAGTAGAATATGGTTTTATTGGCATCTAGCTCAATTGGCATAATACGGTTTATAAAGAAAATGTTCTACATTCTACCTTGGTGAGTAGCCTCTAGGGTCTTAAAAGCCTGTGAGCGGCCGTCTAGGATACTCCACTGGTCTCACGCCTTCAGGAGCAAGGGACAATGAAGAAAACAAGACACAAGGAAAAGATTAGTCCAAAGGACTAATGAACCACAATTACCACGGCCTCCACCAGACTGAGTCCAGTGCAACTACATGGTGCCCGGCTACCACCACTGACTGCTCTGACTGGGATCACAACAGAGGGTTCCAGACAGAGCTGGAGGAAAATGTAGAACAAAATTCTAATTCACAAAAAAAGACCAGGCTTACTGGCCTGACAGAGACTGGAGAAACACTGAGAGTATGGCCCCCAGACACCCTTTTAGCTCAGTAATGAAGTCACTCCCGAGGTTCACCATTCAGCCAAAGATTAGACAGTCCTATTAAACAGAGCAAGACTAATGGGGCACAACAGTCCAGGGACAAGGACTAGAAGGCAGGAAGGGACAGGAAAGCTGGTAATGGGGAACCAAAGGTTGAGAAGGGACAGTGTTGACATGTTGTGGGGTTGTTAACCATTGTCATAAAACAATATGTGTAGTAACTGTTTAATGAGAAACTATTTGCTCTGTAAACCTTCATCTCAAGTGCAATAAAAAACAAACAAACAAAAAAAAGAAATAGAGTTGAATTTAGTCATTTGAGGCCAGCTAGAGGCAAGCTAGCATTCCAAAGTGCCCATCCTGTCCCTCGAAATAGGTAATGAGAAAATGCAAAAAAAAAAAAGGAATATGGTTTTATTGGTTAGGGTTAATATTAACTGCTGTAACACATAGACCCCAAAGTATATAAAGGCTCAAACCTAACAGCAGTTTTATTTCTTGCTCACCTAATAGTCCAAGGTGGGTGTTACTGATCAGTTGTAGCACTCCCCTCCGCACAGGCTGGAAGCCTTCAACACATGGCTTCTAAGGTTACCCTCTGTCTGGTCATCCCAATCAGCCAGAAGGGAAAAGAGCATGGAGGTGAGGTTATGGGAGGTTTCATGGGCTGGGACTGTAGGTGATGAACATCTCTTTGGCCCACATCCATAGGCTAAAACTCCATCATATGGCTCCACCCACCTGCAAGGGAGGCTGGTAAATGTAGTCTTTCTATGTGCCCAGGAAAAAGAGGGAGCTACATTTGGTGATCAGATAGTAGTTTCTACCATGGTGGTGCATGTACACAATGGAATACTAAGCAGCAGTCGAAAGTAATGAGCTGTATTTACGAACAGCAACAAGGAATGATCTCAAAAACATGACGCTGAGTGAAAAAAATAGGCGCACGAGGCGCGTAACTCTACCATTTACGTAAAAATTTAAAAACACACATCAAACAACGTTATATTTTTATCTATCTCTTTACACATTTTTTTTTTACTATATCTATTTGGATACACATCTATCCAAACAAATGTATGGCAGATGGCTAGAAAGAACATACTTTAAATACACTTGAGTGGGTGTCCATGGGGGAGAGGGAAGTAAGAGGAGTAGAGATGGGTAATGACAGCAGAAATAAGAAGTGAAAATAAAAGAAAACAGAGGCTGTACTCTGATGCCACTGAGGGGGTGCCATTGCCCGAAAAGTGTAATCAGCCAATTCTGCGCCTCCTTTAAGAGGGGGAAAAGCAAGGTACTAAAGAATAAAAGTAACTTATACCCCTAGTAGAAAATTTGGGAAATATAGAAAAGTATAAAAAAGAAAACAAATACCCATAAATGCACTGCCCAGATGTAAGTGATCTTATTATTTTTATATATTTCCTCCAGTCTTTTCTGTATGAATATGCAGTATATACTGACAATGTTGGGATTACAGTCTAGGTGTAATTTATATGCCGCTATTTTCCTCTCCATTTATCCAAATACCATGAGCAGTTTCTTTTTCCATTAAATATTCTTTGATAGCAGCCTTTTAAATAGTTAAATAATTTTCCAAATTGTGGATATACCGTAATGTATTTAACTATTCACCTATTAGTGACAATTTAGGTTCTTTCAAGTATGAGGCTATTATAAGTAACACTAAGGAGCCCTGGTGGTGCAGTGGTTAAGCAGCTCTGCAGGAGAAAAGACCTGTCGATCTGTTCTCATAAAGATTACAGCCTAGCTGTTTATGTACAACCAAAAACCTCATTGGCTTGGATTCTCGGTTTGGAGGTTTAGGGTCATGGTTTCATGGGACATCCCAGTTAATTAGCCTAACAACATGTTTAGCACTTCCGTTCTACCTCCTAGTTTGATGTGTAGTGCCTGGGGTCTTAAAAGCTTGTAAGCGGCCATCCAGGGCACAACAATTGGTCTCTATTTGCCTGGAACAACAGAGGAAGGAGAGTCAGGAATAGGAAGAAGATATGGAATGTGTGGCTAATTGCCTCCATGAATAACTGCCTCCTTTGCCATGGGGCCAGAAGAACTGGATGGAACGCGGCTATCATTAATGAACACTCTGATCAAAGATGCCATAGAATAATCCTGATCAAAAGGGGGAAAATGCAGAACAGAATTTCAAACTCTCATGGACTCCAGACTTCCTGGAGCGAGGAAGGTTGGATGAACCCCTGAAACTATTGCCCTGAAATAATCTTTAAACCTTAAACCAAAAACATCCTCTAAACTCTTCTTAAAACCAAACAATAGTTCAGCTTAACTAGCAAAAAACTTCTGCCTTGAGCATTATGCTCTTTTAAGAACTATCTGTATGGGATCAAAATGACAACAGCAACTAGAAAGATTAGATAGGAACCTTAGGGGGCAGTGAGTTTATGTTAATGAGTGTCTCAGTCATGTGGTGCTGCTCTAACAGGAATACCACAAGTGGATGGTTTTAACAAAGAGAAATTTATTCTCTCATAGTCCAGTAGGCTACAAGTCCAAATTCAGGGCATCAGCACCAGGAGAACGCTTTCTCCATCGGCTCTGGAGGAAGGTCCATGTCATCAACCATCCTTTGGTCTGGGAGCATCTGCTCTGCTCTTGGCCCTGCTTTCTTGGTGGTATGAGGTTCCCACGTATCTCTCCTTGCTTCTCTCTTTTATATCTCAAAAGAGATTGCATTAAGACACTAATCGTGTCAACCTCATCAGTATAACCTCATCACAGTGATAGAATTTACAACACATGAGGAGATCACATATAATCTCATCATAGTGGTAGAGTTTACAACACATAAGGACATCACATCAGATAACACAATCGTACAATACTGGGAACCATGACCCAGCCAAGCTGCTACACACGTTTTTTGGGGGACACATTTCAATCCATGACAATGAGGGAGGAACAACTCAGAAGAAAAAATGTGAGAATGTTGCACAACTTGAAGGTAATCAACGTCACTAAATGGTACAAGTAGAAACCGTTGAATTGGTGTATGCTTTGCTGTGTATATTCTCAACAACAGCAACAAAATAAATAAAATTATATATATAAAGATTACAGCTAGGAAACCCTATGGGGCAGTTCTACTTTGTTCTACTGGGTCGCTATGAGTCGATATTGACTCAATGGTACACGACAGCAACATAACTAACACTGCAGTGAACATCTCTGTGCATCAACGTTTGTCTGAACATGTGATTATTTCTGTAGTTTGATCCCCAGAATAAGAATAACTTGGTCAAAGAGTATGAATGTAGGTGTGTATCTATTGATTTTTAGAGTTTTTGGTAAATTTTAAAATTGAGAAATAGAGAACACATAGAGAAAGGTGCATAGGGCATAAATGTAAAACATAAATTATTATAAAGTGCACCCCTGTGAAATCACCACCTGGGGACTGGATTAAGAAATAGAATATTGCCAAGCCCCTAGAGCCCCTGTGTGTCTCATCTAAATCCCAGTCCCCATCCCCAGAGGAAAGCAGTCTCCTGAGTTGCGTGGTAAACACTTACCTCTTTTCTTGATAGCTTTGCCACTGACGTGTGCACCTCTAAGCCCTGGAGTTTAGCATAGTCTGCTTTCGAGCTCTGTATAGATAGAATCAAACCTAATATACTCTTTTTTATCTGGCTTCTTTGGCTCAACATTATGTTTTAA
>NW_004443944.1:15492817-15494567 GCF_000243295.1 Trichechus manatus latirostris
TTTATATCCTGACAACGACTACATTTATATCTCCAGCCTGAACTCTCCCTTGAACCACAGGATTGTGTATCTGACTGCCCACTCAAAATCTCCACTCGGATATTTAATTTGACATCTTACATGACCAAAATCAAACTCTTGATCTTCTCCCCCAAACCTTCCCCTCCCATAATCTTCCCCATCCTGGTAAATGCCAACCCCATCCTTCTAGTTGCTTGGCCACAAATCTTGGAGTCAGCCTTACTTCTCTCTTTCTTTCACTCCTAGTCCTTTAGTAAATCCTCTTGGCTCTATTTTTAGAATATATCCGGAATCAACCATTTCTTTCCATCTCGCCTGCTGTCATCGAGGCCCAAGCCTCCAGCATCTTTCACATGGGTTATTGCAGTAGCTTCCTTACAGGTCTCACTACTTCTGACCTCATCCCCTTGCAGTCTATTCCCCATAGAACAGCCAGAGAGATTCTGTTAGAACCTAGGTCAGACCATGTCTCTCCTGTGTTTAGAACCCTCCCTGGCTCCCAGCTCACCCAGAAAAAAAGCCAAAGTCCTTTCAGCCACTCACACAGCTCATACATGTGTTCTCGCTCTGCGCTCTCACCACATTTCCTACTGCTCTTCCCCCTTGCTTTCTCCACTCCTTGCTGTTCCTTGCATCAGGAGGCCTTTGAACTTGCTGGCCTCTCTGCCTGGAACCCATGCAGGACTTGTGCCTCACCTCTTGCAGTTCTTTGCTAAAATGTCACCTCTCCGTCCCCCACCCACCATGGATGCACTGGCCCCAGCTGTCCTTGTCCTCTTCCCTGCTTTGTTTTTCTCCACAGCCCTTATCACAGTCTGGTAGACTTTGTGTTTGACTTCTTGGGGTCTTTATTGACTGTGTCTTCTGCCACTAGAATGTTTGCTTCTGGAGGGCAAGGATTTTATCTGTTTTGTTCACTGGTCTATTCTCAGTGCTTAGAACAGTGCCTCAGAGTCGCTGGGTGATGCAAGCAGTTAATGCACTTGGCTGCTAACTGAAAGTTTGGAGGTTCGAGTCCACCCTGAGGTGCCTCGGAAGAAAGGCCTGGCAATCTACTTCTGAAAAATCAGCTATTGAAAACTCCATGGAGCTTAGTTCTACTCTGACACACATGGTGTTGCAATGAGTTGGATTTGACTTGATAGTAACCAGTTTAGAACAGCGCCTGGTGCATGTAAATACGAGTTCAATGAATAAATGAACGAATATCTCCAGTACTTTTTTTAGACTCCGGGTTGGGAGAAACCTCACAGGGAGTTGGAGAGGCGAAGCCTGTGGTGGTTATGGGGCAAACGAGAGAAATGAGATTCTCACAATCCACTGACAACACCTAAGAGCTGGTTTGGCATGGATTTAGGGTCAGACACTCCTGGTGACAAAATTCTGGTGAGTGGGGCTGGAGCAGAAGTGGTGTGTGAAATTTCCCTTTCAGGTCCTTAAAAGGACCGGCATTCCCTTCCCTTCCCTGTCTCCCTTCCTGCTGGTTGGGATGTGGCCCGGAGCAGCCCTCTGCGAGCATGTGCTGAGCATCACACACTGAGGATGGTGGAGCTACGGGTTGGAAGGTGCGGGGTCCTGACACCTTAGGGCCTTCACACCTGCCTTGGGTTGTTTACTCCTGCACTGTAGAGACATCATCTTTTATTTAAAAAAAAAAAAAAACAACCGTTATTATTTGCGACTCATCACGGTAGCTAACCTATATCCTAACACAGTGACCTTGCTCGAG
>NW_004443944.1:15498728-15500431 GCF_000243295.1 Trichechus manatus latirostris
GAGATGACAGAGAGAAAGCCTTCCCCTAGAGCCGGCACCCTGAATTTGGACCTCTAGCCTCCTAAACGGTGAGAAAATAAATTTGTTTGTTAAAGCCATCGACTTGTGGTATTTCTGTTACAGTAGCACTAGATAACTAAGACACACGTATATATAAACTTCCCCCTGCAGATCCTGGAGGGCTTGGGTGGGAGGTGATGGGGAAGAAGGGAGGTGAGGTCAAGCTTGCAACAGGGAAAGGAAAAGAAAATCTCCACTGGCATACAATTACTTAGTCATGTTTGGCTCAGTGAGTTGGTCTGTGCCAGGATTTGCTGGGAGGCAGCCAGGCCCTCAGCAGAGGGAGTCTCCACTGATCACGCCAATATGAAATGGTTCGCCCCACCTGAGTCACCAGATTTGGGGTAGGTGGTGACCTGGGACAGAGGCCCGGATGTGCCACCAACAAATACTGGTGTCCAGGCCCACCCCTCCAAAGCCTTAGAGAAGCAGAAAGGATCTTTATGCATTGCTTAGTTGGTCATTGTCCTTCTCCCCTGGCTCTGGACTGGAAGTGCTGGGAGGGTAGGGACCTTATCTGTTGTGTTCACTGCTATATCCCAGTGCCCGGTGCATAGTATCAGTAATAAAAGAAAACAAACAAACAAACAAAATAACAGTTGCCATCCAGTCGACTCCGACTCATGGTGACCCCGCGTGTATCAGAGTAGAACTGTGCTCCATAGACTTTTCAATGGTGTGACCTTTTGGAAGTAGATCGCCAGGCCTTTCTTCCGAGGAGCCTCTGAGTGGATTTGAACCACCAATCTTTCAGTTGGTAGACAAGGGCTTAACTGTTTGCCCCACCCAGGGACTCCTGGTACACAATATGCCCTCAATAAGTACATGTTGAAGGAATAACCGAGGGAACATGCTGTCTGTCTTTGTTTACTTCATCCTTGTCTCCTCTGCTGGAATGGCAGCTCCCTGGGGGCCTGAACTTTGTTGGTCTCATTCACTTCTGCAGTTCCAGCACCTCACTCAATGCCCAGCAAATAGTTGGCACTTGTGGCGGACACTGTTAGAGGCCCACTGAACTACGCCCCCTCCTGTCTTGACAACAGAACCCCAAGTTGTTCAGGTGGCCGTGTCCTGGGGGATGAAGCAGGATGGTCTAAGTTATGGAGGGCAATCCCTTGCTCCTGGTCAGGGACTATTCAGGGGTGGCCACATAACCCAATTCTGGCCAATGAGGTACAAGGGAAAGTGCTGGAGGCTTCTGAGAAAATTTTTCCCCTGACAAAAGAGGCACAGAGGAGAGCACTTCTTTGCCCTTGTCTTTCCTGCTTTGGAGCTGTTGCGTGAGGAGGTGATGTTGCTGTTACAGCAGCCATCTTGGGAGTAGGAGGCCCCAAACCATGGGAGAAAAAGCCACCATGATGAGGATAGCAGGGTCCAAGGAGCCTTGGTCCTTGATGACATCACCAAGCCCTGAACCAGCCTTGGGAACCAGCCCCCTCAAGATTAACAATTACATAGCTGTCAATGTTCTTATGTCTTAAGTCATCAGTAGCCCATTTTTCTCCTCCTTGTAGCCAAATGTGTCCTAATGGACTCAGCACTCAATCCATGAGTTGAATGAGTAAGAGCCTTCCCTTACTGAGAGCTTTCTATATGTGCTAAGCGCTTTTCACACATAAACTCAGGAACCCTCTCAACAACTT
>NW_004443944.1:15501341-15502870 GCF_000243295.1 Trichechus manatus latirostris
AAAAAGGTCAGCCACCTTTTGGACATAACTGGTCTCCACCAGCCATGCCTTGCAGGATCCCCTACCTCACACCCTTTCCTCCTTGCCCAGGGGAATAGCACTCATCCCTCAAGGTCCAGATCTAATGCCACCTTGCCCATGGTCCCCAAAAAACAGCTCTTTGGGGGCTGAAGCCACCCCATATTCTCCTTGTGTTCTTAGGCACTTGTATTTACAGAGTCCATAGGGAGAACCAGTCTAGGTGTTTGGAACAGAAGATAAATAGAGCAATAAAGTTCCTACCCAAAGCGATTGTAGTCTGGAGGGGAAGATTATATGAATCAACCAATCTACGGAGGAGATAATACAATCTCTGGCCCCTTAAATAGTGAGTGGCCAGTTAGGGATTGTGTGGGCAGTTTGGAAAGTGGGGCCAGGCCAAGAGGGCAGTTCATACATGTAATGATAATAAACAAGAAGAAACATTTACAGAGAACTTTCTAGGTGCCGGGCACTGTTCCAAGTACTTTCCATGGATTAACACATAACCCCGTGCAGGACCCTATAAGATAGGGAGCATTGTTATTCCCATTGTACTGATGAAAAACTGAGGCTTTTGAGGGGAGGAACCTGTCCAAGATCACCCAGCTAGCAAGTGAGGGAGCCGGGATTTGAACCTGAGCAGCAGACTCTAGGCCCCAGAGCTCCCTCACCTCTCCATACCGTCCTCTGAGGCAGGTGAGGGCAGGTATCAAAGCCACACAGAGCAGCTCGGACTAGAAGCCGGGTTTCCCAAGGTTTTATCCTGAGTGGTGGGTGAATGGAAGACGGGTGCAGGGATGAGCGTCTTGCAGCTGTCTCGTGATCAGTAATCGAGGGTAGGTAATCATTTCTTCTAGAAAAGGTTGGAAAGGGCAGGGTCACCTCCTGGGGAGAAAGAATTTCAGAAAGAAAAAGGAAAGAATAAAAAGGATGAAGGAGAGAAAAAGCAGAGAAAGAAGAAAGAGGAAGAGAGCGCGGGCCGTGCGTCTTCCTTCCCAAGGTCTTAGTAGCGCCCGAGTACACCCAAAGGTGTCCCAGGGAGGGAGGCTGCGCGATCGAGGCAGACTGCCCCTCTTTTCCAGGGGCCGGCTTGCTCCGAGCAGGCCCGCTCCGCGGTTTCCCAGCGGTGTTTACTCGGCCCGAGCAGCGGCAGCGGCGGCCGGACCTGCGTGCGTGTGCATGTGCGCGGCGGGTGTCGCGAGTGTCGGGGTGGGAGTGGCGTAGCCCGCGGGGGTGGTGCCACGCGTCCAGGCGCGGAGTTGGTGCGCTCGCCGCTGCTTGCGCGCTGCTAGGGATCGCCGGCGCCGCGGGGCCCCTTCCGCAAGGCTTTCCCGCCCCGGTGTCCCAAGCGCCCCCGATGCGGCCGCGCAGAGCTTCCGACTGAGCCGCGACCGCTGGGGCGCGTCTCCAAGGGGCCCGGTCCGCGAGCAGAGCGCCTCTGCGGCCGAGCGCAGCGTGGCACTTGGCAGACGCTCCCTGGGCGTCGGAGGCGGCGACGGGGGGCGCCG
>NW_004443944.1:15504510-15506011 GCF_000243295.1 Trichechus manatus latirostris
CCAGGAAGTCTTTTAATCCTGGCTCTGGAAGGGCTGGTGGGGGGTGGTGGCTCCTTCTGAGACCCCGGAGCTGGACTCTGCAGCTCCCGGGCTCTGGGGGGAAAGAGGGAGACTCTGAAATTCTCTGGGCTCCTGGTGGCTTGGGGGTGCCCCTGGGGCTGTGGAAGATTCGAGTTCCAACTCCAAATTCTGGGAGGAGAGAGCCCTTCTCCCTGTGAAAGGAGGTGTGTGCATGCATGGAAGTGCAGAGGCATTGAAAGCCATTTGGCCCAATGACCCTTCTAGAAAGACTTGTAAGATAAGGCAGAGTTGGCATCTCTTTCCCATCTCTCCCTCTCTCACAGTTAAAAAGAATCTGCTCAGTGTGAAACTGGCAGTTTGTGAATTAAAGATGTAGACAGCCCTGGTATTCGTGAGCCATGTCAAGTTCTAGGGAACTCCTCACTTCTCCTTCTGAGCCACTCCTTCCCTGCTCCCCAGTCTGGAAGAGAAACAGGAAACAAACCAATTTTTATGTTAATGGGTAAGAACATATACCTCTCCCTCCCACGCCCTTGCCCTAAGTGGTGTGGTTTTGAAACAGATACAGATTGCTTTTGGGTTAACTGTGGTTTTAAATCGTCCACGTGCAGAATCCAGGGAAGCTGGGATAATGAAAACTGATTGGGATCAACCATTCTTATTATTCAAGAAACGGGAAAAAAAGAAAAGATTTCTCTAGTTGTATATTATCACCTTGACACTTCTCATATTCTGAGTTCATCCAGGTATTTTGTTGCTGATGTATCAGTTCTGAGGTGATCTGGCTCTGACTTTGACATCTTGGACCAATCACGTCACCTGTCCTGGCCTCAGTTTCCCCACCTGTAAAACAAAGGCAGGGGAAGCCAGGCTTCCTTCTGG
This sequence comes from Trichechus manatus latirostris, assembly GCF_000243295.1. NCBI lineage: Eukaryota > Metazoa > Chordata > Mammalia > Sirenia > Trichechidae > Trichechus > Trichechus manatus. The sequence continues at coordinate 15,505,414 of NW_004443944.1, forward strand.
CTTTGTTCTTTGCGGGCATCCATACGCTGGTGCCAGAAAGAGGCTGATTGTGTAACCTGACCAGATGTACCTCTGTGGTCATTGTGAGGTGCAGGAGTCCTTTCTTGTCTTACCCCATCAGAAACGTCCCCTGAACAACCCAAGGCCTTCTAGTTTTGAAAAGCCAGGGCTTAGAGCTTTAGGAACTGCTAATTATCGGGGCTGTCCATGCAGGAGGCTGGCAGCCTGCAGGTTGTGATTGTCTTCTGTCTTCCCACTCTCCTCCCAGTCTTCATATTTGCTAAGGGGTTTCCCCCCCCCGCCCCGTGGCTCCTAGCTCAGAAGCGCGCGTGGTAATCCCTCCCTACTTTTAATTCCACGTGGTAGAGTGAGCCGTGCAGGACTTCCCTGGCCTTCTTATGTGCCTAGTTTTAAGGGCTCGGCAGCCAGTGGAAATTAAGCCTGTATCTGTGGGACAGAGTACAACTGCTCCATAGAGTTTCCTAGTCTGTAATCTTTATAGGAGCAAACCGCCAGGTCTTTTCTCCTGCGGAGCTACTGGTGGGTTTGAACTGCCAACCTTTTGGTTATCAGCTGACTGCTTAACCACTGCACCACC
>NW_004443944.1:15507058-15510632 GCF_000243295.1 Trichechus manatus latirostris
TTAGGAATTGTTTACCATTCTCATTTAATCTTCCATTCACCCCTGTGGAGGGGTGCTGGTGTTATCCCCATTGACAGATGAGGAAACTGAGGCAAAGAGAGTTTAAGTGAGCTTCCCTGGGTGATGTCGGCAGCTCGCAAGTGATATTGTAGGACTGGAACCCAGGCTGCCCTACTCCAGAACGCACAGCACCAACTACTTCGCCAGCTGCCTCTGGCTTATAAACGGCTCAGCACATGATTTGTTAAGGTGGCAGAGCTGGGATTTGAACCCAGGTCTGTGTGACCCTTAACCGCTGCTGTTGCTGCCTCCTGTTCTGTCTTCTGCAGAATGGGCAGAACTGTGGAAGTATGGAAATGGTGGGCTGTCAGGTTCCTCCTCTGCTTTGGTGTCTGTTGTATGGTGTGGTGGTTGAGTGAGCGGCTCTACAGCCAGGCTGCTGGTGTTCAAATCCTGACTCTACACTACACAGACTGAAGGAAACTCTGGGGCTGATCCCTGACCTGCTCTGTGCCTCAGCTTCCTCATCTATGCAATGGGCATAGTATAACAACTACCTACACTGTAGGGGTATTGTGAAGCTTGAACGAGTCTGAAGTTCAAGCTCATAGAATAGTGTCGAGCACATAGTTGTTGTTGTTGATGTGCTGTTGAGTTATTTTTCGACTCATAGCGACCCCATATGACAGAGTAAACTGCCTCATAGGGTTTTCTTGGCTGTAATCTTTATGGGAGCAGATTACCACGTCTTTCTTCCGCTGAGCTGCTGGGTGGGTTTGAACTGCTAACCTTTTGGTTAGCAGCTGGATGCTTAGCTGTCACACCACCAGGGCTCCTTAGGCACAGAGTAGGTACTCAGAATGCCGTGGTGGCTTTCCTGGGGAGGTGCAGCAATCTGAGTGAGCAGGTGAGGTTATCTGGGGCTCAAAGGCTCCCCCATCAGAGAGAAGGGGAATGGAACCCTGGGCCCAGGCCCACCTGCTTCTTGGTTAGATTGGTTCGGGGTCCCTGCTTACAAAGGAGGGAGACCTCATGCCAGTGGGTCCTGTGATGGGCATGCCAGTCAGCCAGGAGGGAAGAGAAAGAGGGCCTGGATGGATGGGCAGAGGGACCTCTCAGGCCCCTGAGATGGGGGTTGCTCAGCAATCCCCTGCAAGGCTCCTTGTGGCCCAGGAGAGAGACCTGTCACTCCCAGACACCCAGAGAGCCTGCCCCGAGCTGGCTGGGCCAGGGCCCTGAGGAACAGGGGGTGCGGGCAGATAACTCCCAGAATGCTTTCTGTGCTTCTGCTTTTTGGGGGAGGAGACCAAAGCTTTTCTCTCGCTGGAGCTTTGTTTGCCGAAAGAAGAAACTGTGGTTTCATGTTGTCACTATCTGTTGTTTTTTAAAAGATTGTGTACTTCTAGTCTTAACACTAGGAGAAAGGCCGGTGGTTGGGGGGTGGCGGGCACGTTTTTGATTCTGCAATCATGAGGAAGAATGATCTACCCAGTGACTTCGGGGATTGTCACGTGGAAGTGTGGTGAAAAGTCAGGTGCTCTATCATCCTGCATGTAACACGATTGTATTTTTGGAAAACAAACAATAACCGTAATATACCCATATACCTTGCGTGTATATGGAGCCCTAAGATTAAGCACTCAGCTGCTAACTGAAAGATCAGTGATTCAAACCCACTAGAAAGACCAGGCGATATGCCCCCATAAAGATAACGGCCTAGAAAACCCTGTGGGGCAGTTCTCCACTGTCACATGGGGTCGCTGTGAGTCGGAATCCACTTGAGGGCACCTAACAACAACAGTCTGTATGTGTAAGGTTACAGGAGCTTGGAGAAAGGGAGAAAGACAAGTAGGAAGAAAAGAAAGGAAAAAAGTATACCAAGAAGCCCCATTTGTAATACTCTTTTTGTATAAAATTATACATGTGATGTGAATACATTAAAAAAAAAAAAAAGGGGTCGACAGACAGGAAGAATTGCATTTTCAGCGTGGCTAGTAGATGAATGCAATGACAATAGTAACAGTAATTTGCTAGCACTCTGATAGTGCTAAACATTTGCAAACCCTGTGTTAATTAAGCATTCTCTGTGTGTTAACTCAGAAGTTCCGAGTTATTGTTGTGTTTTCCGTTTTACAAGTGAAATGGGCACAGAGAGGTCAAGTTGGTTTCCCAAATCACACAGCCTGACAGAGCTGACATTCAAACCCAGGTAGTCTGGTCTCAAAGCCCACACTCTGTGCTACTCCTCTGAACTCCCCCAACATGATGCTGTGTTCATGAGCAAAGTTACTGCTTGTGTGAGACCTTCTGGGCTGCCGGAGTAGACAAGAATGAAGCCCAAAGGTCCAAGTGATTTGAACTTCCAGATGCTGGAGAGCCTGGGCCAGGCCACTCTGCGGGGCTGAACGGCATCAGGACATCCGTGAAAGTTTTTTGATGATAAAAACCCAAGTGTCTGCTGGCGTTAGAGGGGTCCCATCTTTTGTGTATGGAAAACAGAGCCACGTACAGGTAAAAACCAAAGAGAGATTGGACTGCTTTTCTCACCCTGCGGGTATTTATGGAGCGCCTGCTGTATATTTCAAGCAGTGTGTATTTCTAGATCCTGAGGATGCAGCCGACAACAGGGAAGAAGTTGTCCTTGTCCTAGGAGAAGGATGACCCATCAGAGATGCTGCAGCTCATGCATCGATCGAGCATGTTCTTCACATGGGCATCCTGGCAGCCTATGTACTTAATTATTCCAGCATCTGCCCTTGTGACTGTTTATCTGCCACTTTAGGAAGAGATGGATGGGGTTGGTGTCCTTCGCTTTTGGGGGCTTCAGGGTACCCCTTTTTTGGAGAGGGTCCTCCTGTGTCAAGCCAGTCAGCAGAAGACTTGTTGGCTCAGAGGCACTCCCTCAGATAACGAAACTCACATCCTATTTACTTCACAGCCCCCTTCCCCCTTGCAGGTTTTGCAAGAGGGAGCCCTGGTGGCGCAGTGGTTAAGAGCTTGGCTGCTAGCCAAAAAGATAGGCAGTTTGAGTCCACCACCTGCACCTTGGAAACCTTATGGGGGCAGTTCTTCCCTGTCCTGTAGGTTCGTTATGAGTCGGAATCTACTCGACGGCAATGGTATTTTAAATCTTTGAAACAGGACATGCCTGGCTGCAGGAGAATCTGACCTCTCGGATTTTTGTGACTTTTCTTCTTTTTTCCAGCAGATACAAGCTCTCCGGCTAGAACCTTTGTGGGTGGCGGGTGAGCAGGGCGAGCTAGTTCTCAAACCAGTGTGCAGTTCCTACCAGCTTTGTTCCTCAGGCTCAGGGCCAGGGCAGGCTGATTCTGGCCCCAGAGTTGAGGAGACAGTAGAACTTGAAGGCGAGCCGGGTGGGTTGTTGGGTCCAAAACTCCTTCCTTTGCAGGTGAGGTGTGTGGTGGCCCCCAGAGGGGAGGTGAGTGAGCTCTGGTTTAGGGCAGTGGTCCCACAGCCGGTCAGGGATCCATCCTGAGAGTCCTGAGGAGGGGATCAAAAACCAAAAAACCCAAACCTGTTGCCTTGGAGTCGATTCTGACTCGTAGTAACCCTA
>NW_004443944.1:15510773-15512276 GCF_000243295.1 Trichechus manatus latirostris
CTATAGACGTTTGTTTTCGGTTAGCAGCCTAGCGCGTAGCCTGGATCAAAGTCCCTGTTAAATAGGTTCTGCAGGGGCCATTTCCAGCCCTGGAAGCTGATAAGGGGCCAGTCTCTTCACTCGGTCTTTTTAAAACTTAAGTTTTAATTATCCACTTAATTGTAGTGGGTTCCCCATCTCATTCAGGGTAAAAGCTAAAGTCCTTACAATGTCCCACAAGGCCCTGCATAATAGAGCTAGTTACCTCTCTGACTTCACCTCTGGTGACTCTTCCTGCAGCTCCTTCCGCTCCAGCCACTCAGCCTCTTTGCTATTCTTCCACCTGGCCAGCCCCAGGGCCTTTGTCCTTGCTCCTTCCTCTGCCTGGAATGCCCTCCCCCTAGATACCCTATGACTCCCTCCCTCACCTCAGTGAGTTGTATGCTAAAAACCAAGGGTCTTCTTGCCGAGATGCCTTTTTTTTTTTTTTTTTTGGTGGCTTAAAGCAATACAGATTTATTGTCTCACAGTTCTGGAGGCTAGAAGTCCAAGATCAAGGTGTTGACAGGGCTGTGTTTTCTCAGAAGGCTCTAGGGGAAGATCCTTCCTTGCTTCTTCTAGCTTCTGGTGGTTTCTGGCCGTCCTTGGCATTCCTTGCCTTTTGGGAATCATATATCTGATAAGGGTTTAATATCCAACATATATAAAGAATTCCACAACAAAAAGACCAACAACTCTATCAAAAAATGGGCAAAGGGTTCGAGTAGACATTTCACTGGTGTGTCTTTTAAACACACACAATTTCACATAAATGACATCATGTCAGATATGCTGAGTTTTTTTCCTTCAGATCTCAGCCCCAAAGTCCACTCAGAGAAGCCTTCCTTGGAAACTAGCTCCCCTCCCCTCAGCACTCTTGATGCCCTTTGCCCTCCCCTACCCCACATTAACCCCTGAGGGCAGCCCTCCTGCCCTCCTCCCTTGAGGGCTAGTTTGTTCACTTCTGTGTCCCTAACAGGAGTCTGGTGGCGCAGTGGTTAAGTGCTCGGCTGCTAACCAAAAGGTTGGTGGTTTGAACCCACCAGCTCCTCTGTGGGAGAAAGATGTGGCAGTCTGCTTCCATAAAGATGACAGCTTTGGAAACCCTACGAGGCAGTTCTGCTCTGTCCTGTAGGATCACTATGAGTCGGAATTGACTTGATGGCAGCAGGTGTCCCTAACCAGGACAACACTCTCGGCACAGGGCGAGTGCCCAGTAATCCTTAGTTGCTTGAGTGACCGAATGGGCAACACATGGAAACATTCTTCCTATAAAAAAAACTAAACATTACGAATAAGGCTAAAATAAGGCTTTTCAGCCTCAGCACTATTACCATTTGGGGCTGAGTAATTATCTGTCATGGGAGCCTGTCCTGCGCATATTAGCAGTATCCCTAGCCTCTTCCCACGAGATGCCAGTTGCAGCCCCCCCGTCCCAAGTTGTCACAATCAAAAATATCTCCAGACATTTTTACCAAGTGCCCC
>NW_004443944.1:15512550-15514918 GCF_000243295.1 Trichechus manatus latirostris
CTGCCCTTGGACAAGTCCCTCTGCCTCTTGGAGCCCTGGTTTCCTCATCTGCGAAAGGAGGATAATCATAGCCCTCCTAGGGTTGCTGCGGGAAGTGAGTGGGATGATCTGTGGGAAGTGCCCAGCACTGCTGAGCGATCAGAAAAGGTCAGAGCTCATCCCAGAACCTGCCTCTGGCTCACCCCTCCTGTGGGAGGAGGCCCAGGAATAAGGGAAGCCCTCTAGCCTCGCAGCCCGAGGTGGATTGGAAATTTGTTTTTATTTTCTAGGCACCATGAGGATCAGGAGGGAACCCCTCCACTCTTTCGCCTAGTGGTCGAATACTCAATCTGTGTTTACCCGCTGGTTCCTTCCCCAGGGTGGAACTGACAGACGATCCCTTGATTCTGGGCCAGGGGAGGCGAGGCTATTTCAGGCAGGCGGGACCAAGGCCACCAGGGCCACCGAAGGCTGGTGGAAGGAAACAGGTGACCATTGGCTGCTAAGGCCTGGGGTCTTGGCTGTGTTTTCCCCCTTGCTGGGGAGGGTGGGCAGCTTTTGCAAGGAGGAGCGAGGCCGAGGTCTGAACAGGCTATGGGCAGTTGGTTCTTTCATTCATTCAGTAAAGAGGCGTGAAGCACCTACTTTGTGCCAGACAAAGTACTAGGTGCTAGCGTGTTTCTGGAACAAGATAGACAAGGTCCCTACCTTCCTGGAATCTTCAGACACTACATAGCTAAAAGAGATCACTTGAGAATGTGTTAAGAGTTGTAGTAATAATATAGTAATATCATTACAATATTATAAGAAGGACATCATGCTGGGTAAAGTAGAGGATCAGTGAAAAAGAGGAAAACCCTCAATGAGATGGATTGATGCAGTCAGTGGCTGCAACAATGGGCTCAAGCATAACGAGGATTGTGAGGATGGCACAGGACCGGGCAGGGTTTCGTTCTGTTATACGTAGAGTTGCTATGAGTCGGAACCGACTTGATGGCACCTAACGACAGCAACAATAACAACAACATTATTATAATAGTAATAATGTAGGGATGGTGGCAGCACCTTTGATGGGGTGGTCAACAAAGGCCTCTCTGAGGAGGTAGCTTCTGGACTGTTTCCTGACTCAAAAGGAGCCAGCTGTGGAAAGAGTTGAGAGATGTGTGTTCCAGGCACAGGGAACAGTGTGTGCAAAGGCCCTGAGGCAGGACCATGCTTGGTTTGTTTGAGGAACAGCAAGAGGCCAGGGTGCTGGAGGGAAGAGTGGGGGAGATGAGGTTGGTGTGGTTGGCAGGTACAGATTGTGTGGGCCTTGTATGCATGGGGAGGAATTTGGGTTTTATTCCTAGTAGATGAGGAGCCACTGGAGGGTTTTTAGCAGGGGTGTGGCATGGTCTAATTGATTTGAAAACCAGGTCTGGGCAGTGGTCTTCTTAAGGTGTCCGCAGCCACCTCCTGCCTGTCGCCTGGACACTGGTCCAGGAGGGAGTGACCACCTTTCCCTCCCAGGCAGAGTGAGGAGGCCTGGCATCTGATCCCCCCATCTGTGCCCAGGCTGCCATGTGACCTGGGGTGGGTTCTTTGCCTGCTCTGGGTCTCAGCCTCCCTGTGGGTACCATGTCACACCTGAGTGACCAGGGCAGGCTCTCTGCAGGAGACTGGCTGAGCTAACCACACCCAGAGAGGGCCCCTATTTGTGACTGGCATGTGAATAGCTGTCAGGGTAGCCGTTGCTGGGCTGGGAGGACTGTTGATGGTGAGAAGGGCCCCTGCTTCCTGTGAGAAAGGAAGGCACCCCTTGTTACTCTGTTCAGGAAACTAATTTGCATGATTAAAAACTGTTTGGAGGGACCTTGGACTCCACCCTTCACCTCTAGCCATCATAACAACACTTCACTGCCTGATATTACCTCTCACATCTGTCCTGTGGAGGATGTATTTTTCAGACCCACTTTGTGGATGAGGAAAACTGAGCTGAAGTGGTTACATGGCTGCAAGGTGGCCGGGACTATTGCAGTCCTAACTTGTTCCATCTGCTCTCACCTTTGCCTCCCAGAGTCTGTTCTTCACACGCAGCCAGAGGGATCCTGTTGGAACCTAAGTCATTTTGCACCACTGCCTTGCTCTGAGCCCTCCTGTGGCTCCCATCCTTTTAAGGGCTTACCTGATTAGGTCAGTTCCGCTGTGGATAATTTTTTAAAAAATTCATTTTATTTTTCGTTGTTGTTTTTGAGACTGTACATAGTAGAACATACATCAATTCAATAATTTCTACATGTACATTTCAGTGACATTGATTGCATTCTTCAAGTTGTGCAACCATTCTCACCCTCCTTTTCTGAATTGTTCCTCCCCCATTAACATAAACTTGCTGCCCCTTAAGTTTCCT
>NW_004443944.1:15517059-15518096 GCF_000243295.1 Trichechus manatus latirostris
ATGGCACTTCCTCAGAGGGCCTTCTAGTCACTCACTCTGCATCTCCTCACTTATTTTCTTCACTGTATCTGTCACTCCCTGAACTTACCTTGTCTGTTTACTTGTTTAGTGTCAGTGTCTCCGCTTACAATATAAGCCACATGAGGTCAAGGTCCTGTTCTTGTGTGTTCACTGCCGTATCTCCAGTGCCTAGGATATCGTAAGCACTCTTAGTATTTGTTGAATGAACGATGAGTAAATAAAAGGGATTGAATGAAGCACATTCTGTGACAGGTGTTTCTGGCGATTTCTTAATGAGTAGCCATGACTTGGCCTGGGGGATGTGGACCCCAGCAGGGGGAGTGACTGCAGATTGGCGTCCTTGGCTTCCTCTTGTTATCACAGCCGGGAGATCTGAAGGATTGGAATGTTTTTGTTTGCAGTGTCAGAGCTCTGTGTGGTCCTAGTCACCAGCTGATGTCCGGCCAGGCTGTTGATTGGCTGGTTTTTAAGGTTTATTTCCCCTTGATTCCAAGGATAATAAATACAGTGGGGTGCGTCATAGAGACGTTCCCATATGTCATTTCAGCTACAGGTGATCTCTTATGGAACCTACCAACAGCAACAACTCTGAGGGAGGACCAGGGAGTGAGGAAGACATTCTGGTTGCATTGATTCCCAAATTTGGGGGCTTTTCCAGGTAACTTATTGTTTAGCGATTTCTATTTTAATTTTCTTGGGCTCAGAGAATATACTCTGGGCTTTCAGCCCTTTGAAATTGATTGAGACTTCGTTTATGGCCCAACATATGGTCTATCTTGGTGACCATTCCTTGTCCATATGGAAAGTATGGTAAAATGATATTTGGGGTATACATATTATACATTTCTGCATACATACATGCATGCACAAACCCAAGCATGCTGTATTTATGGACAATTTAATACATTTTCAAAGTTAATTTTTTGGTAACTTTAAAACATCTTGGCATTTCAAGAATACAGAGCATTCCTGCTTACCCTTCACCTAGATTTACCAGTTGTTAGCTTTGGGGCTCT
>NW_004443944.1:15522425-15524551 GCF_000243295.1 Trichechus manatus latirostris
GAGAAGGAAGGCCTTGCTGCAATGGCGATGTGTAAACAGAGACCTGAAGGAAGTGGAGTTAGGAAGCTCTGCGGATATCTGGGGGAAGAGCATTCCAGGCACAGGGAGCAGCAAGTGCAAAGGCTCAGAGGCAGGAACATGTTCCAGGAACAGTGAGGAGGCCATTGTGGTTGGAGGAGAGTGAGCGAGGAGGAGAGTGCTAGGAGGTGCAATCAGGAAGGTGACAGTGGGTGTGGAGAGGCTAGTGGGAAGATTGTGCTGGGCCTTGTGGGCCATCGTGAGGACTTTACATTTTACTGTCAGTGAGGTGGGAGCCGTTGGAGCATTTGAGCAGAGGAGGGACAGGATCCGAATTAGTTTTGGCAGGATCCCTCTGGCTGCCAGTGGAGAATGGACGGTAGGGGGAGCATGTGGAGGCAGAGGGAGGAGCCTGTGCCAATAGCCCAGGTAGGAGAGGTTGGCGGAGAGGTTGGGGCCCGGGGTGGCCTGCAGCTGTAAAACGTGAGTTAATTGCCCTCTTGTGCTCCTGCGTTTGACACAGTGGTTAAGAGCTACACTTGCTGACAGAAGGTCAGTGGTTCGAATCCATCATCTGCTCCTTGGAAACCCTATGGGGCAGTTCTCTTTGTCTTACAGGGTCGCTATGAGTTGGAATCAAATCAATGGCAGTGAGTTTGGGTTTTTTTAAAAAATTACTCATTAGCTGTGTGACTGGAGTTGAGGCTTCATCTCACTGAGCCTCAGCTTTCTCATCTGTAAAATGGGAGTAGTGATGCACCTCTCTTACTGGACTGTGTGGATGGTTCACATGAGGTGATAAAGTGCCTCCCAGAGAGCCTGGCGCATCGCTCAGCGGACGTTTGTGGAGTGAACCAACGAGGGGACCGCAGCAAGTTTGGGGCTGCTCCACCTCTGCCCGAGGCATCTCCCCCAAGGTCAGCCCAGAGAGGGGAGCATCCTTTTTCTCCCCCACGCTGCCTTTCCCCTCACCACACACTGAAATTTGAATGAACAGAACCCAGAATGTTCCTGCAACAGTCTCTCCCGTTTCCTAGGGACAAAGGCACCTTTGTTAATCCCGGGTGTGAAATCCATTTCCCAAACCGAGGATGGTGCAGGCTCAGCAGTCAGCTTGTGAGGACGGGGAGGAGCCTGGGGGGAGGTGTCTCAGTCCAGCCGAGGCCTGCTCAGTGGACGGCCTGCTCCCCCACAGCCCTCTGTCCTCATCTGGGTCCAGGACACTCTTGACTTTGGTAGCATTTTGTGGAATGAGAACTATATGGAGCTACATTTTTGCTGAGTAACTACATCAGTCAATGTCACCTTCCAAGCCGTTACCACTCACACACACACGATTGATAATACCCAGTGCTGACGTGGCTGCTGGAAAACAAGCAGTTCCCCATGATGCTGATGGGAGTGTGAATAACTTCAGTTTTTTGGGAAAAACAAGTCTGTCATTAAAACCAAACCAAAACAAAACATCCCCCTCACAATACTCTTTGCTTCAGCTTCTTTGGGATCCTCTCATGCAGAACAAGAAAAATAGAATATAAAGCTGTAAATTATAAAGAAATTTATTTTTTGTTTATAATGGCCAAAAATTGGAAACCACATGAACGCTCATTAACAGACTGACTAAGATTGTGGTTCATCCACACCTTGGGATATCAGGCAGCTGTTTAAAAGAATAAGTATGATCTCTCTCTGTGTCATGAAGGGCTGTACACGCTGTACTGCTAAGTGAGAAAGGCAAGTTGCCGAGTCAGACGTAGAGCATGATTCCAGTTTTGTAGGAAAAAAGAAAAAAAAAGACCTTCTTGGTGGGTTTTTTTTTCAGTGTGGAGAAATACCCTGCAGGATATACACCAGAATGTTAACATTGAGGTCTTTGGGCTGAGAATGGGGAGGGGTGTACAGAAAGATTGTTTATTTCTCCTTGCACATTTTTTTGCATTGCTTTACTAGCTACAATTAACACATTGTTTTCCAAATTAAGGTAGACTAATTAAAAAAAGGACAATTATTGGCATCTTTCCCTTTAAAATGCTGAGGTTTGAGGGAGGGGCTGCTAGCTTCCCTACGTACCTGTTGTGTGGTGCACCTGTGCTTGGGCAGTGATAGCA
>NW_004443944.1:15525379-15547968 GCF_000243295.1 Trichechus manatus latirostris
TGTACTGGACTCAGTCTGGTGGAGGCCGTGGTAGTTGTGGTCCATTACTCCTTTGGATTAATCTTTTGCTTGTGTCTTGTTTTCTTCATTCTCCCTGACCTAGGTATCTTCTGTGCTGAGCCCAGGAGTTTCAGTAAATACTTGTTAGGGAACTTTGCAGTCTGAAGGCCCAGAGTGTGAGAGGCCCTGGTGTGTTATCTTTTAGTTCTGGCTCTTCTTTGTACCATCTGTGACCTGGAGCAAGTCACCTAACCTCTTTGAGCCTCAGTGTCGTCCTCAGTAAAGGGGGACTTACAATAGTACCTTCTCCTAGGGTTATTATAAATCTGAAATGAGCCTTGATACATGAACGATGTTTAGTGTGGTGCTGGCATATAATAAATGCTCAATTAATGTTAGCTATTATTAATAATAATGAATCAAATTTGGAGTTTAAAACTAAAGCAAAAGTGACCATTCCTAGAACACCAACTGTGTGGGGTAATCAAGCCAGATTCTGAAACCGGGCCCCTTAGGTTTAAACTGGGCCCCATCACTTACCAGCTGTGTGACTTTGGGACATCTCTGTGCCTCAGTTTCCTCATCTGTAAAATGAGGATAGTAGGATTGTTGTGAGGAGCAAGTGAATAAAGGAATTCATTAATTTCACAAATATTAATTGGAAGCCTACTCTGGGCCAGGTACTATTCCAGGTACTAAGATGTATCAGTGGATAAAATGGACAAGGATCTCTACCTTCATGGAGCCCATATTCTAGTGGGTTTTGATATAAAGTTGCTAGACCAGTGGTTCTCAGCTGAGGGCAAAGTTACCTCCAGGAGACATTTGGTAATGTCACAGCTGGGGAGGAAGGTACTATTGGCATCTGGTGGGTAGAGGCCAGGGATGTTGCTAATCATTCTGCAGTGCAAAGGCCAGTTGTGTGTTGTGCACAGTTGAGTCAATTCCAACTCATAGCAACTCCATGTGACAGAGTAGAACTGCCCCACAGGGTTTTCTAGGCTGTAAAATCTTTACAGAAGCAGATCACCAGGTCTTTCTCCCATGGAGCTGCTGGGTGGGTTTGAACTGGCAACCTTTAGGTGCGCAGCTGAGTGCTTAACCATTGCGCCAGCAAGGCTCCTTCAACAAAGGGTCATCCATCCCCAAATGTCAATAGTGCTGAGGTTGAGAAACCCTGGTCTAGAACAATGCCTGGTGCACAGTAAGAGCTCAACACACATTACTGCTGTGAGGGCAGTGATGACATAGATATTTCTATGTTTGCTGCCCATCTCACAGACAGGTAATTGAGGCTTTGTGAGGTGTTGCAGCTTGTCCAAAACCTCAGTGTCAGTAGGTGCCAGAGCTGGAATTGGAACCCAGTTCTCTTGGTCTCTGAAGGCTGACACTAGCTCGCCTGAGCTGGTGGCTGAGGTGGGGTAGGCTAGACACTCACACCCAACCCCTGGTGTCTCTGGAGAGCGGGCAGCCGTGGGCACAGAGGGAGGGTGGTGGAGTTCTGGGCTGGCGCTGGCCAGTAAGTTGGGGAACAGGGAAGACCTGACTCTGGGGAGTCTCTGAAGACCAAATCCTGAGTCTGGTGCTGGTGCCTCTCTCAATTCCCAGTTCTGTGCCAGTGCTCGTCATCTGCCAGTCACTGCGACGCCTCGGGCCAAGACACATTCTCAGGCCCCCTCCCGATGTGTCAGGATTTTGTCACGTTGTCCGTGCTGGCAGCCGCGAAAGTGGGGTCTCTCTATTTCTGTTCGTAGAAGGCTGCGTTCAGCAGAGAGCGTGTCGTGCCTGCAGCCTAGGGCTCAGGTGGCTCTGTTGGCTGAGTCAGCCTTCAGGTCTCTTTGCGTCAGCCTCGTCTCTCTCTGAGCCTCAGTTTCTCATCTGTGTGATGAGGTGGGGTGGGGAGTGTTAATTCCTGCCCTATTTACCTCTCAGGATCAAGCGAGACAGTGGATGTGTACCTCCTTTGTCAACAGCAAGTCATTCTAGACGGGGAAGCTGGTGTCATTGTTACTGTTTACAGTGCGCTTCCCGCAGCACATAAACCAGGTGTCTATGTGGCAGGGGGATTGAGAACCCAGTGGCAAGGAGACAAGGTGATTCCCTCCCTCCTTCCGCCATTTCGTTGTCTTTCCATGATTGAGCTTATCCTGTTCAGTCACTTTAAATGCCATCCTTTTGTGAGCACTTCCCAAATTTATGTTTCTCACACCAACCTCTCGCCTGAACTCCAGGTACCTGTATCCACATGATGACTCGGCATCTCTACCGGGTGGGGACGGGGCGGGGGGGGTCTTCCGGGCATTGCACACGTAACAAGCCCAGGGCTGCTCTCACCACCCTTATGCAGATGGCTCCTCTCACAGCCCTGGCCTCAGTCAGTAGCCCTTCCATCCGCCAGTCACTGAGGCACATCCTCAGAGCCATCTTGACTCTGCTCTTTCTTGTACACCCCATATCCAACTCATCAGGAAATACTGTTGGCCACTTCTCACCCCCCCATGGCTGCCACCCTGGTCTTAGCCACCATCATCTCCCACTGGGACTGTTGGCAGTTGTCTCCTTCCTGGTCTCCTTTACCCCCTGACAGCTCGTTCTCCACATGCATCCTGTGTAAGCCATATCACGTCCCTCCTCTGCTCAAAACCCTCCCATGGCTCCCATCTCACGCCAAGGTCCTGACAATGGCCTAGAAGGTCCTGTAGGATCTGCCCCCTGTATCTGCCTCTCTGACCTCATCTCCAGACATGCCCAGTGCACTGCTGCCACAGGGCCTTTGCACTTGCTGTCCCCTTGGTCTGGAGCACTCCCCAGGTATCCACGCAGTTCTTTACTTCTTCAAGTCTCTGCTGAGATATTTCACTTTCTCATTGCGGCCTTCCCTGACCTCCCCATCTAAAAATTGTGTCTCCCTTTCTCTGTTGCACTTGTATTTTACTCACGTGTTTGGTTATTGTCTACCCTTCCCTCACTAGAATTTAAGCTGCTGGAGGGCAGTGATTTTTTTTTGGTTCGTTTGTCCAGTTTCCCCATCGCCTCCTGCATTCTCGTCTTTGTTCCTGGGCCGGTGTTGCCCATTTGATCTTGTGTACTTGATTGATCTAAGAAGCACATTCCTCACGTGTGTGACGGTTTGTTTTATAAGCCTGCCTAATCTTTGGCTGAAAGGTGAACTTCGGGAGTGGCTTCAAGTCTTGAGTTAGAAAGGTGTCTGGGAGCCATAGCCTCTGGGGTTCCTCCAGTCTCTGTCAGACCAGTTAAGTCTGGTCTTTTTTGTGAATTTGATCATTTGTTCTGCATTTTTCTCCTGCTCTGTGGGGGACGCTCTATTGTAATCCCAGTCTGAGTGGTTGGTAGCGGTAGCCAGGCACCATGTAGTTCTTCTGGTCTCAAGGTTGTGTGGGCTGTGGTTCCTGTGTTCCATTAGTCCTTTGGACTAATTGCTCCCTTGGGTCTTTAGTTTTTTTTCTTTCCTCTCCTTTGCTCTGGACTAGAAGGGACCGATAGTTGTAACTTAGATGGCCGCTTGCAAGCTTTTAAGACCCTATATGCTACTCGCCAAAGTAAGATGTAGAACATTGTCTTTAAGAACTGTGTTGTGCCAATTGACGGAGATGTCCCCCGAAACTGGTCCTTTGTCTTCAAGCTGGCGAACTGCATCCCATTAGGTATTTAGTTACGTCTAAGAGGTTTCCCTGACGGTGCCAATTGTGTGCTCTACTGTCTATATTAATATATGAGGAGCATCTATAGTCATGTATTTAGAAATTTCTACCTCCAAACCTGTATCTGCTGGTGGGTATGTTCTCTTACCCCCTTTATCTTTCCTGTCCCTGCTGTATCTTCACACCTAGAACAGTGCCTGGCACACAGTAGGTGCTCAGTGAATATTTGCTGAGTTGAAGGAAGGGTCATCCATTCATTGTCATGTGTCTCCTGAGATTATATTACATACCAGGCCCTCTTCTAGGCATCAGGGACGCACATGAATCAAACAATCATGTGTGTCCTTAAGGAACTCCAGTCCAGGGGAGGTAGTGGATACACAAGTAATGACACTATAGAGTGGCAAATGTTTAAACAGATGTATCAGTTAGGACTCTTTGTATTGTAAATCACAGAAACTGCAGCTCAAAGGGTCTTTAAAAAAAAAAAAGACTTTAGGGGTTCAGTTGGTCCAGGAGTAATGACTTCAGGCATAGCTGCATCCAGGTGCTCTCTGGCTTGACCCTTAGGTCATGTACCCAACCATGTACGAACCAATATATTGTCCATCCAGGGGAGACAAGAGCTCTGATTGGTCAGGCATGGGTCACATGTGCATCATTGTAGATGGGGGTGAGGTTTCAGCATACCAAGAGCAGGACACAGGGCTTGACTTTCAGGAGGCTAGATCCCTGGGAGCCATAGAAGGGCAAATTTCAAATGGATCCTAAGCCATTTTCAGGACAAGTTGTCGTGTCTGTTGCTGTCGGGAGGTGGAGTGGGGTACTGCAGGTTTCCTGGTGGCAGGTGGCCCTATACCTCTCTGCACATACCTTCCTTGCCCCAGTCGCCCTGTGCTTTATATATACTCCTGGCTCTTTTGCTGTCCTCCCCATCCCGATGTTACAAAGGAGCTCCAGATGGCGCGGCTCTCAGTGAGTCTGCCGTGCAAATCTGTCGGGTTCATATCCCCGTCCTCCCTCCCCCACCCACATATGCCAGCTCTGGGCTTTTCAGATCCTATTTCAGGCCTGAGGGAGGAAGGGTGCTCTAGGGTCCCTGGGTGGGCCTCGCTGCTCTTTCTGGCCCATGGACTGAGAAGCGACATTCTGTTAGAGAGTGGCCTCATGGGCTTGCTCTATGCCTTTCGGTTCTTGGGGATGCCCTGAACCAGCCATGCCTGCTATCACCTGCTCATCCTGGGCCTCATGCAGGGTGTCTCAAATTTTACTATACATATGGAGCACCTGGGGGTCTAGTTAAAATGCAGATTCTGCATCAGCAGGTCTGGGGTGGGGCCTGAGATGCTTCGTTTCTAACAACTCCCAGGAGATGCTGATAGTGCTGGTCCAGGGCCCACACCCTGAGTAGTGAAGGTCTAAAGCACGTTCTCAGGAAAGTCCTCCTGGGTTTACCCCCTCCTCACCCCTCGACATGGGGCAGATCGTCGTGTTACAAGCTATCGGAACTGCCCGTCTTCTTCTCTCAGAGCCCTTGTCATAAAAGGGATGGAAGGTTTGCACGCCACCCACGTTAGACACGCTTTAAGCTCCAGGATTCTTGTTTGCTGTCTTCACACCATGAGCAAATACTGAGTAAGATCCTGCTATGTGTCAGGCACTGGGGAAACAGGAGTGAACAAAACAGACAAAAGTCTCATAAAGATGACGTTTGAGTCCAGGGAGATGGACAGTAAATCACAAAGAGGAAAATCCTGCAAGTGGTCAGTGCTGTGAAGATGATTGTTGTTGGGTACTGTTGAGGCAGTTCTGGCTGAGTGACCCCATGTGCCACAGTAGAACTTCCCCAGAGGGTTTTCTTGGCCGTAATCTTTATGGAAGCAGATCTGCAGGTCTTTCTCCCATGGAGCCACTGGGTGGGTTCGAACTGCCAACCTTTCAGTTAACAGTGGAGCACTTAACTGTCCCGCCCCCAGGGCTTCTTATGAAGACAGTAACACACGGATATATAATAGAGAGTGTTGGGACTGTTTTGGATTCGATGATCAGGGAAGGCCTGTCGGATGATGCAGCTTTTGAGCTGGGACTTGAATTCTGAGAAGCCAGCCATGGAAAGAATGGTGAGGGTACTGTGTTCAGGCACCGGTTACAGCCTGTGCAAAGGCCCTGAGGCAGGCATGAGCTTGGCTAGTTTCCCAATCAGCAAGGAGGCCAGTGTGGCTGGAGTGGAGTGAGCAAGTGCAGAGAGGGTGGAGATGAGGGCCGAGCCGTATTGTGGGCACCACATGGTGCAGGGCCTTGGGTACTAATGTGAGGAGCTGGGTTTTTATTTTAAGAGCAGTGGAAGCCACTGGAGGGTTTTAAACCAGGGAGTGACAGCGAATGACTTATCTTTTCAAAGAACCCCTCTGACTGCTGTGAGGAATATAGACTGAGGTGGAAGGGAAAAGACAGAAGTGGGGAGACTAGGCGAGAGACAGTGGCCCAGGGTGGTGGCAGGTGGAAGGAGAGAGAAGTGGCTGGCTTCAGGATATGGGCTGGTTTCTGAGCAAAAAGCTAGTTTCCAGGGCTTGTGGCCTTGGCTCTCACCTACTGAGGAAGCAGGTTTTGGCCAGAACAGACTCCATTAAAGGGTGATTTTAAGAGCCTCACTTGCCTGAGTTGATGACTGATGTGGGGTGAGGGGTCAGACAGGTCTGGCCTGGCCTGCTTGCCTCCACGCTTGTCAGTGAGTGGGAGAGCCGGCTAGCTGGGCCTGGCCTCTCAGAGTTAGATCTTTGATGTCATCTATCCATAAAGGTGGAAAGAGGGGGAATGAATGAGGGAAACGTTCATTTCCAGACTTAACACGGTTTCTATAAAGACCACACTGCCTGTGATATCAATAGATCATGATGGTAATAATAGTAATAGTTGGTATTTACTGAGTGTTCCTTCATGTCAGCTGCCCCTTGGTGGTGCACATGGTTCATGTGCTCGGGTGCCTACCAAAAGGTTGGAGGTTCATTCGAGTCCTCCCACAGACACCTTGGAAGGAAGGCCTGGCGATCTACTTCTGGAAAAGCAGCCACTGAAAACCCTATGGAGCACAGTTCTACTCTGACACACACAGAGTCACTCTGAGTTGGAATTGACTTGACAGCAACAAGTTGTTTTTTTTTTTCCCATATGAGCTAGACCTCATTCTGAGCCCTTTAGGGTATGATTTTGTGGGCTGCTCACTGTAACCCAATGAGGGAGAAATTTTTTTTTTAAGTATACATAATTTTTTTGTGTTGTTGTTGAGAATATACACAGCAGAACATACACTAATCAACAGTTTCTACATGGACAATTCAGGGACAGTGACTACATTCTTTGAGTTGTACAGCCCTTCTCATCCTCCTTCTCTGAGTTGTTCCTCCCCATTAACATAAACTCACTGCTCCCTGAATTTCATATCTAATCTTTCAAGTTGCTTTTGTCAATTTGATCCCACATAGATCTTAAAAGAGGGAAATGCTCAAGGCAGACACTCTTTACTAGTTAAGCTAAATTGTTGTTTGGTTTTAAGAAGACTTTGTGGGGTATTTTTGGTTTAAGGTTTAAGGGAGTACTCTTATTATCTCCATTTTACAGATGAGGGAACTGAGGCCCAGAGAGGTTCAGGAATTTGCCCGAAGGCCATCCAGCTAGTAAGCGGTGAATTCTAAGCTAACTTGTTTTTAGAAATCCCATCATTACTTGTATCCAGACCAGTCTGGTCACATGTCACGTGTGTTGATCTGATAAAGGTCAGTGTTCAAAGCACGCTGTGGTTTGTGGGCCCCTATTTTGACCATTCTTCATTTTGGAAAATGTGGTGGCAGCCCCAGGACACGGAGAGGCTCAGGCCGCTTTGGCCATCCAAGAACCTGTGCTCCCCGTGCTGGGTGTTGATCGTGGGCAAGTTCTGCAGCCTCCCTGGGCCTCAGTTTCCTCATCCGAGAAATGGGGGAAGGAGGGAGGAGAACAAAAGCTCCTACCTGGCAGGGCTGTGTGGTGAGGATTCAATGACAAATGTGCTTTAGGTGGTTTGCACTGTGTGTACCTGGCACCCAAAGGTGCTCAATGGTTATTAGCTGCTATTACTATTAACCAAAAAAAAAAAACCCAGTCAAGTTGTTTCCAGCTGATGGTCACCACGTGTGCCAGAGTAGAACTGTGCTCCATAGGATTTTCAATGGCCGAGTTTTTAGAAGTAGGTCTCTAGGCCTTTCTCCCGAAGAGCCTCTGGGTGGACTCGAACCTCCAACCTTTCGGTTGGCAGCTGAGTGTTAATAGTTTGTACTACCCAGGGATTCCACTGGTACTATTACTGTTATTATCTTTTTTCTGATTGATGGGTAGAGTGATAGAGTGATAAATAGACCAGCTGTCCTTTGCTCAGGACTGTCCCAGTTTTAAGGTTGCATCCTAGCTGACCCCCTCAGTCCCAGGTAAACTGGGACGGTTGGTCACCCCCATAATAAGGTGATTGTAAGTTCAGGAATCAGCTTGGCCTAGATTCAAAATCCAGCTCTGCCACTTCCCAGCTGTGTGACCTTGGGCAAGTTACCTAGCTGCTCTGTGCCTCAGTTTCCTACCTGTAAAATGAGGATGATTGTAATACCTACCTCAGAGTTGTTGTGAGATTTGCATGAGGGTAATGAGTGCAGAGGTTTGGTGAGTAGTTTTATTCAAATGGTCCACGGGCCCCAGCATAGGGGGGAAGCCGAGGCTGTTTTGAAGCCCAGGCCTTCTCAGCTCCTCCCTCCCCTGTAGCTGGCCCCTGGCTTCTGAGTCAGGCTGGCTCCATCCTCTACCACATCAAAGTCCCTTCTGCTCCACCGAGGCCCCCTTTATGGCAGGGTCTGCTGGGCCTTGGCGGAGGTCGATTAGAGTGAGATCCTATCTGGGTGGTTGGAACTGCATGGCAGGTGGGGGGCCGGGCTCGAGGTCACCAATAAGCAGGGGCTGCTCTTCTAGCAGCCCTGCCCTTCTGCACAGCCCAGAGCACAGCTGGGGCTCGGTTCCTGTTCAAGTTTCCACCCAGCTGACCCGTTGCTGGCCGTCTTGGGGGTGAACAGAAGTCCCCTCGCCGGCAGGACCCTGGCCAAGCTGCTCACCTCTTTGTGCCTCATTCTCCCCCTGTCTAAAATGGGGCTGGTTAGACCTTACCATGGGTGCCCGGAAGGCCAGGGCCCCTCCGGTTTCAGGCTGTATTAACAAAACGATGTTGGACAAAACTGAGTCCCCCGATGGTGCCCTGGTGGTGCAACTGTTAAACACTCAGCTGCTAACTGAAAGGTTGGTGGTTCGAACCCGCCCAGCTGCCTCGTGGTACAGAGACCTGGCAGTCGGCTCCTGTAAAGACTGCAGCCTAGAAAACTCCATGAGGCAGTTGTACTTTGTCCCATGGGGTTGCTGTAAGTCAGAATTGACTCCATGGCACCTGAAAACAACAGCTAATGCTCTTAATGCATGCAAGCTCCAGTGCAATGCGACTGTGCTGCTCACAGATGATGTTTCTAGATGTCGCCATTTATTTTTAGGATGCCACAGACCACACGCTCAGGCGGTGGACAGAGGTCAGAGGGACGTTTCTCATGCCCCCCGCTCTCAGTCCTGTGTGTGTATCCTTGTGGTGGGTGTGGCATCTCACTGGGCCATCATGTGAGGGGCTTCCCTGAGCTCCAGGCCACATGGCCCCGGCCTCCCCACCCAGCATGCAGGGGAGTTTTAAGAATTAAATGGAAGAAAGTCTGTGGGCACTCAAGAAATGGTAGCCACTATTTTTTTTTTAAGTTTAAATCTTAATTGTATTGATTTTTGCAGATTTAAGTCAGGGTCTTGCACAGATCTAAAAAGACCCTAATTTCATCCCAGTAGGAGACCCAGATTCCTCTCATCTAATTTAGTCAGATGGTAATAACCACAGGAGACAAATTTTATTGAGCACCTACTTCATGCCAAAGTCCTTTAGGTCCTTGCTCTCCTCCAGCGGTGATCCGGGAACTGGCAGCACCAGCACCAGCGAATTAAAATCTGCTTCTAACAAGACTCTCCTGGTGATTCACATTCTAGAATTTTTATTTATTTTTAACTTTGTTTTTTTGTAAAAGTAGACACAACAAAACACACACCCGTTCAACAATTTCTGCACGTACAGCTCAGGGCCATTGGTTACATTGTTCATACTTGTTGCCGTTCTCACCATCGCTACCCCTCCTGTTTCACCGCCGTTAACTTTTACTCTCTCTGCCCGTTAAAGTTCTCATCTGTGCTTTAGAGTTACTGTTGTCAGTTTGATTGCATATAGTTAACTTTTAAAAGAGTGAAATGTTCAAGGCCAGCATTCTGTATTAATTCAGCGAAACTGTTGTTTTGTTTACGGATGACTTCATGGGATAGTTTCAGTTAAGGATTAAAGATTATTTAAGGAACATAGATTCGGAGGGTTCCTCCAGTCTCAATGAATCCAGTAAGTCTGGTTTCCATAAAAATTTGATGTTCTGTTCCACATTTTTTTGTCCTTTTGATCAGGATCCATCTGTTGGGTCCTTGACCAGGTAGTTCACATATCAGGCACATTTAAGTCTCAGAAGCGTTGGCTTGGGTGTTATTCACTTTTATTTAGTCCCTACAACCACCCTGTGAGGTAAGGCTCCACCTTAAAAAAGAGGAAACCGAGGCATGCAGAGACTCAGTAACACGCCCAGGTTCATACAGCTAGCAGGGTTTGTAAGAGAGTCTGTGACAAGAAGCAGAGTCAGGATTTGAACCTAGGCTACTTCGCGCCAGAGCTCCTGTCCTTGACCATCATGTGCTCCTCACCCTGCACCAGTGGAGAACACAGAAAGGGAGTTGAGAGTTCCAACTGGAGGTACCAGGGCTGGCCTCAGCAGAGCCCTGATTCAGTTGGTTCTTCAGAGGAGGAGGCCTTGGCCGGCAGAGGGGCGGTCCTGGTCAGCCTCTGAATTCTCCTTCATGTGGCCGTCCCTGTCCAGTGCCCAGTAAGAGGCCCCTGCCCCCTCTGTCTGCTCCATCTCCAGGAGCCGGACAGCAATCACGGAGTGACAGACCCTCGTACTGCTGGGGTTACTGAGACAAAGAGGGGGAGCTCTTGGCCTTTAACAGCCCAAGAGCTGGTCGATAGCAGTTGGGTAGCAGCAGAGTTAGGGCCAGAGCCCCAGCTTCTTGAGTGATATTTGATTAAAGAAGAGTAGAAGCAGTCCGTCATTAATCAGTTCACCAATCCTTATTGAGCACCTAGTGTGTGCCAGGTACTGTACTAGGTGCTTGGGACATAGCAGAGAACAAAACAGGCAAAAATCCCTGCCCTTGTGGAGCTGACGTTGTATACAGATGAATAGCAAGTATACGACAAGCAGGATCATTTCAGATCTCAATACATGCTGGGAAGGAAACAGATTAGGGGGTGTGATCCATAGTGACCAAGGAGGCCAGGGAAAACCTGACTGAGGAGGTGACATTGGAATGAAGCCAGGAATAGCGTGCAGGAGTCAGATATGTGACAGTTTTGGGAGCAGAGAGTTCCAAGAGGAGGAAATGGCAAGTGCAAAGGCTGGGAGATGGGAAAGAACTCGGTGTGTTTAAAGAGCAGCAAGGAGCCGTGGTGGCTGAGGCGGAGGAGGTGAAGGCAATGAGATGAGGGAGGTTATGGGGGCAGATCGTGCAGGGCCGTGCAGGCAACGGTGAGGAGCAGGACTTCTAGTGCAGCAGGCAGCCACTGGGGGCTATAAGCAAGGGAGAAGAGTGGCCACGTTTTAAAAGGGAGGGCTCAGGTGACACGTGGAGGCTGGGCTGTAGAAGCAGCCACAGGTTGAGTGGCTGCTGCCGTGTCCAATGAGGGATGGTGGCAGCTTGGACTGGAGCTGGCGTAGAAAGAAGTAGACAAATTCAGGATGGCCATAAAGCTGGACCAGACTTAAATCCGTGTCCAGGGAATGTGGGACGTGAGGCTTTGCAGTGGAGAAGTTTGACCTTGACTGGTGTAACCTGGAAGGCTTCCTGGAGGAGGTGGAGACTTTTAGGATAGGCAAGACAGGCTTGAGGGGGGACATTCAGGCAAAAGGAACACTATGAGTGAGGGCAAACGTGGGAGTATTGTACGCATTCATGTGAAGGGCAGGAGATTGGCTTGTGAGATGTCTTTCCAACCATTCAAGGTCAGCAGATGAGGTGAGGGTTCTGGAGCTGTGAGAAGAGAATAAAGGTCAAAGGTTTGGCACTTGGCTTGAGTTGGAGGTGAGAAGGCAGCTTAGGGAAAGGCATGAGAACCGGGCAGAGGCATGTCAGGGCTCTTCCCGCTGGCCCTGACTGGATGGACATCAGGCCTGTCATCGACCCTCCCTGGGCTTCAGTTTCCTGCAGGCATCACATGGGGTTATGGTTAGGCTGAAAGTGAGTGTGCCAATGGCCAGGAAAGCTGGAACAGAAGATGCTATTCTAGGGCTTGATGCCCCTGTGCAAAGCCAAGAGCAGCTTGGCTGGAAGGCAGCCCTTTCTGGGTGAGAACAGAGTTGTTTGAGGAAGGTGGCAAGGCGGGGTGTGGGGGACTTCTTTCTCTTTTCATTGAGAAAGAGCAAGCTCACAGAGGGGCAGTGAACAGAGACTGTGCTGTAGGCCTCGGTTTTGGGGGAGGGGGGAGCGGGAGCTAGGTCAGCTGTATGGGCCACTTAATACCCATGAACTTGCAATTAAATGCGGAAGTAGAGACAAGAGGGGTGGTAAAAGGGGATATTGTTCCCAGCTCAGGAGAGAAGGATGGCTGAGCCCGGGGGAAATGGCCAGCCTCCAACATGAATGGGCTTCAGTGTCCTGGGGGGCTGGGGGGGAGTGGGGGCCCATCATTTGGCCCTTTGTCCTGCTCTGCTGGACCCAGCCACAAAGGCCAGCTTGATTCCCATTCGGTTTCTTTCTGGGGGAGAAGGCGGACTCGACCCCAGCTTGGCCCCCTCCCAGAGCCCCAAGCAGAGAGTTCCCTCTGGGAATGGGGAGTGAAAGAATTGGCTCCCATGGGGAATTTGGGGCATTTCTAGAATACTAGCTCATCACAGTCAAACCTTTTATTTTGCCTATTAAATTGCTTTAATTTTAATTTTTTTGGTGTTTTGTTTTAGTTATATTTCACATGTAAAATCCACAATACTAAGTGAATGGCATTACCAAATTCCACTGGGGCAGAATTGCCCCTGGTTGGTCTGTATTGATCAGCGTGCAGGCAGCATCCTTGCCTGAGCTTCTTTGTGCACGTGGGCAAGGTCAACAGTAGTGTATTCCTATTCCACAGATGAGGATGGAGGCTCAGAGAGGTCGAGTCATTTTCTTGAAGTCACACAGTGAGTAAGTGGGAGAACTTGGATCTGAGCTCATGCTTCTTCCCACTTGTTGGATACACACGAAGTGCCAGGCTCAGTCCTACGCCATGCTGGGTGTTCAGTGGGTCACAGAAGAGACGCAAGCCCCTGCCCTCATAGATCTAACATTCTAATGGGGGAGACCAACAGTAAGCCAGTCATCAAATAAATACATGATGGGTTAGGTGGTGGTTAGTGGGTGAGGATAAGGAGATAGAGAATCACAATAACAGTACCACCTGACATTTGATGATATTTTATAGTAACAACAAACAGAGCCCTGGTGGCACAATTGGTTAAGCGCTAGACTGCTAACCAAAAGGATGGCGGTTCGAACCTACCAGCTACTCTGACAGGGTAGAATTGTCCCATAGGGTTTCCTAGGTTGTAATCTTTACAGAAGCCACTCTGTCATATGGGGTCACTATGAGTTGGAATTGACTGGAGGGCACCCAGCAACAACAGTGAGGGTTACGATACATTAAATACTATACAAAAGAGTTTCGTACAATTAACTCATTGAATCCCCATTAAAAAAAAAAAACTCTGTATGATATACTGTTAATGTTAATCCCCGAATTGCAGGTGGGGAAACCAAGGCACAGAGAAGTCCTTTGTTGGGAAGCCACGGAACTGATACTAGAACCCGGGCAGCTAGAACTCTTAACCACTCTGTAGCCCTGCCCTCACGCCCACTCTAGTACCCACTTCCTGGGTGGTCATGAGGATCAGCTGGGCTAAGACAGGGTGATCCAAAGTGTGGTTTGCAGACTGCATGCTACCAGTCTGTGATGGGGTGTGAACAGAAACAGAGAGTAAGCGTTTAAACTTTTATAGCAGTTTGGCAGAGTAATTTACATCAGTTGAATCTAATAATAAAAAACAAATTAAGCTTGTAGTCTGTCTTTTTATTTTGTTTTTCTAGTAATTTATTTTTATTGCACTTTACAGAAGCATTAGTTCTCAACAGATTGGAAATTAAAAAACAAAAGTAGTCCTACAGATAGTTGGCAGAACACTGCATTAAGATGGGAAAAATGCTTAGAGCAGACCCTGGCCTTTTGTAAGCCCTCGGTAAGTGTGAGCTCTTATTATTGATCTCATACTTGATTGCTACCAGCTCTTTGTCCCTGGGATGGAGGAGAAGCAGAGGGCTCCTATCCCCCCCATTTTACAGATGATGAAATTGAGGCCCAGCCAGGTTAGGCAACGTGGGGGTGGCTGGCAGGGTCCAGATACTGGAGGAGCTTTCTTTTTGTTGACTCCCTGGTTGACAGTTTTCACTGTCTCTCCAGCCCAGGCAAGTGGATAGGCCCTGACCTGCAGGCCTTCCTGTGTAGGGGCCGATTGGCCACCAACCTGGAGCCCTGGTTAAGCAGGTCCTAGAGAGAGTCCAGGCTTCACTGGGGGGCTATAGGTGGCTGGGGCCCCTCTTGGGGACCCTGTTCCCGGGCCTCTCATCAGCTCTTCTCTTTGTCTCCGTGGCCATGGCAACCTGGCTGGACGCTTGGCACTCCCAGGCCCAGCCCCCAAGCCTGACCAGCTGCCTTCCTCCTCACTGAGGCTGCCCTGGCAGGCTCCAGCCTGGCTGGGGAAGCCGCCCCCCACCCACGGATGGGAGCTCCCTGGCAGGGCTGGTGCTGCCCTGCAGTGTGAGAAGGACCCCAAATGAAGGTCCTTCTGGGTCCTCCTCTCTGTCTTCTGGCCTCCTTCCTTCTGGCTTGGAGTGCCCTTATTTTCTGTCTACCGGCCTGCTCTCTCCCTCCTTCTGGGGGCTCTTTGTCTGCCTGGGTCTGTTCTTGCTTCCCTATTTTTCCATCTTATTCTCTGTTTGTGCCCCTGTCTCTCTCCCTCTCTCTTTCTCTCTGCTTGGCTTCTAATGCATCATTTGCAGGTTGGTCTCTAGGCTGAGAATGGGCTGGCCTAGAGCCCCTCACTGCAGGGTACCCTGGGGGACCCTTCTTTGAACAGAGAAAGGGCTGCATGGCGTACGGGGCTTGTGAGCAGAAAAGCCGCAGTCCTAGCCCCCACGAGCCCCGTGAGATCCTGCTGCCCCAGACACGGAGGCCCATACGGGAGTCCTCTCACCCCACAAGGAGCCCTCCTGGTAAGGGAGGGGGTCCTCCTGGTGAGGAAGGATCCTCTCACCCAGGGTAATGGCCCTTCTGGTCCAACCCTCTTGGGAGGAGGTGGGCTGTTGAGCTCCCTTGTGCTGACATCTGACCCAGCCATGTGAAGGGCTTGGACTTGGAAAACTCACAGTGTTTTCGTCCCATCCACCTGGGAGGGGCCATTTCCCACTGGGAGGCCGTTAGAGTCATCACTTATTCATGTGACAGCTGTCGCTATAGATATGAATAAATAATGCTCCATATAGACTTGTAGGGTCCATGGGGCCTTAGGGGGATCTCAGTAAGAGTCATCCCAGTCTGGTCTTTGACTGGGGCCCAGAGAGAGGAAATGATTTGCCTGGACAAGGGGTCTGGTGGGTGGTGTGGGCAGGTGTTAGAACAGTCACAGCACCCTCTCTGCCTGTCTTTTGTTCCTCCACTTTCACCGTCAGCGTCGACGTAGAGAAATGTCTCTACTCTTAACCTCTCTGAAAGGAGCCCTGGTAGCACAATGGTTAAGTACTCGGCTGCTAACTAAGAGGTTGGCGGTTCAAACCTACCCAGTGGCTCTAAGAAGAAAGACCTGGCAACCTGCTCCCATAAAGATTACAGCCCAGAAAACCCCCTGGGGCCATTCTACTCACATGGGGTTGCTATGAGTCGAAGTTGACTCAACAGCACCCAACAACAACAACTATGTCTCTGTGCCTTGGTTTTCTAATCTGTTAAATGGGAATAACAAGAACACCTGTCTCAAAGGTTTTTATTAATTTTTTAAATTGACATAATTCATGTTACAAAAATCACCCTCTCAAAGTGTACCATGGTTTTTACTATATTGACAAGGTTTTGCAACCATCACCATCTGTTAATTCCAGAGCATTTTCATCACCCCCAAAAGAAACCCAATCCCTATAGCAGCCACCTCCCAGCTCCCTGACCCCCCAGCTCCTGGCAATCACAAACTTACTTTCTGTCCCTGTAGATTTGCCTCTTCTGGACATTTCATATATATAGAATCATCCAACATGCGGTCTTTTGTGTCTGGCTTCTTTCTCTTAGCATAATGTTTGCAAGATTTATCCATGTTGTAGCGTGTATCAGTACCACGTTTCTTTTTCATGGCTCAATAGTGTTCCATTGTGTGGATATGCTACATTTTGTTTATCCATTCATCAGTTGATGGGCATTTGGGCTGTTTCCACTTTCTGGCTATTAGGAATAATGCTGCTATGGACCTTCCCGTACAGGTTTTTGTATTGACATGTGTTCTCAGTTCATCTAGGTGAATACTTAAGCGTGATCTCATGGGTTTCTTGGGAAGGTTAAATGAGTCCATAGAAGTACAACGCTTAGAATAGTGCCTGGAACATAGCAGGTGCTAGACGTACGTTGTTGTTGTTGGGTGCCGTTGAGTTGATTTTTCACTTAGAGCAACCCCCCTGTGACAGAGTAGAAGTGCCCCACAGGGTTTTCTAGGCTGTAAGCTTTATGGGAGCAGATCACTAGGTCTTCCTCCTGCAGAGCTGCTGAGTGAGCTAAAACTGCCAACCTTTCGGTTAGCAGCTGAGCGCTTAACCGTCGTGCCACGAGGGCTTCTTAGACGTGCGTTAGGTCTTGTTACAAAACAGCCCCTCAAGCTGATGATAAATGCCCACTGGCCCTTGGCCTTGATGTCGGAGAGACAGCAGTGCTGTTTAACATTTGTCGAGTGCTTACTGGGTGCCAGGCAATAGTCCTCTGGGATGGGTCCTATTTTACACATGAGGAAACTGAGGCACAGAGAGCATTAAGTAATTTGCCTGAGACCACACACCAAGCTCAGACCTGAGTCCTGGCGGCCTGACTCCAGACCCTTGCCCCGACCCCTGCACCCTTGGAGAATCGGAGAGTATGTGTCCCATCTAAAGCGGACAGCAGCTTCTCAGCCCTAAGCAGTGGTTCCCGTGTGGGAACACCAACCTAGTATTGCCAAATTGCCTTTTTTCAACAGCCGGAAATGTGGATTTTTTGGTATGAAATCACTCGGTTTTCAAAAGTTGGCAGCTCATCACATTTTCAACAAACACCGTGTGGGCCAAACAAAACATGTCTGTGGGCCCAACCTGTGGGTTGCCAGTTAGCACCCTCTGGCCTGAGAGTAACTGGCTGGCGGGGAGCATTGCTGGGCAGTGACCTTGGCTGGCTGTATCTCTGAACCTTGGGCACCTGCCTTTCTCGGGGGGTTCTGACTTGTGTTTGTGCCATTTGTGTTCAAATCTAACCTCTCGTGGGATGTGGTCTTGCTGAGGACCTGGATGGCGCCTGGATATTTGGGAACTCCTCCCTCCCTCTCACCCCTGGAGTTTTCAAACCGTGGAGTCCTAGGAGTCCCTGGGTGGTATAAACCGTTAATGTGCTCAGCCGCTAACTGAAGGGTTGAAGGTTCAGGTCTACCCAGAGGCACTTGGAAGAAAGGCCTGGCGATCTACTGCCAAAAATATCAGCCATTGAAAGCCCTATGGAGCACAGTTCTACTCTGACACACTGGGTTTGCCATGAGTTGGAGTTGACTCGACAGCATCTAGTTTTCCTATGCTGGGTCCTCACTGTTCAGCTCTTGGCTTTGCCTTTAGGAGCTAACAGCTTTCTACAGCTGGAAGCCACCTTGCACATCAGAAACTGAAATCTAGAGTCTGAAACCCTGATTCGAATCCCAGCCCTGCCACTTCTCAGCCTGTGACCTCAGGCAAGTTATTTAACCTCTCAGCGCCTCTGTTTTGCCATCTGTACATCTGTAAATTGGGGCTAATATCTTATTTCAGGGATTCATACACGAATTGCAGTCAGTGTGCACGCAGAGAGTTGCATGTTGGTTAGCTGACCATGCTATTGCAGCGCTATAAAGCAGTGATGGAGGGTGTAGGCTTTGGAGCTGGACTGCCTAGGTTCAAATCCTGGCTCTGCCATTCACCAGCTATGTGACATTAGGGTAAATGACTTGACTTTGCTGTGCCTCAGTTTCCCCATCTGTCAAATAGGAACAATAGTAAAACTTCTCTTATGGGATTGCTGTAGCATTTAGGACCGTGACTGGTACAAGGTAAGCACTGAATGATGTTAAAACCAAAAAACCAGACCGGTTGCCGTCGAGTCGATTCTAACTCATAGCGACCCTATAGGACAGAGTAGAACTGCCCCATACGGTTTCCAAGGAGTACCTGGTGGATTTGAACTGCCGACCTTTTTGGTTAGCAGCCATAGCTCTTAACCACTATGCCACCAGGGTTTCCTGAGTAATGTTGTCCGTTGTTATTATCATACACAAATGTGCAGACGTGTGCAGACACTCGCAGTCATTGCCAAGGCTCTGCCATCTGGCAGGCCCAGTGCGAAGGTACCCATTTATTTCTGAGTGTATGTCTCCATGTTTCCTGCAGGGAGTGATGCTAATGTGTGTGTGCCTGAATCTGCATAGTCCTGAGCCAGCTAGCTGGGGTGCTCTTTTCCCTTTGCATATCTCCCTGCATAAATAGAGCATATACATTACACACACACACGTGTACACACTCTAATACTCTTCCCTGAAATAAATATACGTTGAGGTTCTCAGGCAGTGAATTCAGCCATCTGAGCAGCCAGTAATGTTTTAGTGTATCAGGGAGAGTGGGAGCTGCTGGGAATGGGCAGAGGTGGATGGCAGAACTGGGCAGTTGCTGCTTGGGAGGTGGGGATCTGACAGGGAGGATGTTGGGTACACTAGGGGTTGGGCTGCGGGGCATGGGTAGGACAGCTGTGGCTGCAAGGAAAGGTACTGGGATTCAAGTCATAGTTCAGTCTTGCTGTCCATCACTGGGATGGATGGCACAGACCCAGCTCTCTCTGAGGCACGCCAACAGCCCCTGCATCTTCCTTTGCCTCTTGTTCACCTTCTCCTCATCGACATATTGCAGGCACTAATTTAGGCAAAAGCTCCTCGGCATCTAAGAAAAGCTGAAGCATGCAGAATTAGCACAACAAAATTGAGCTATCTGGAGAGGCAGCCTGGACTGCGAATTTATCTTCCTTTTTCTCCCTACTCACGTCCAAGTTTTTTTCTCCCCTGTTAAACTTCTTAAACTGCCTTGAAGCCCACCGCCTCCCTTTTTCCTTTGAACTTCCAGGGATTGGAGCCGTTTGTCTCCCTCTTTTCTTTGCAGTCCTGGCAGTCTTTCTGGGGAGACCAGTGGAAATTCAGGTTGTTTCTGAAAGAGTGAGATGGATAGATTGGGTCTATTTCCTTTTACAGTTCTAGGATGCATTCAACAGTTTACTCATAGTTCTGTGTAGCTGAGATTTATCAAATCTCCAGCATGTATCAGGCTTTATCCCGAGCGTTTTACATATCTTAACTCATTTATTCCTGCTAACATCGCTGATGGAAGTGTTCTTATTGTCCCATTTTAACAGATGAGGAAACAGAGGCACAGAGAGGCTATGTCACATACCAGGGTCCCACAGTGAGGAAGGGCTGAACTAGGATGTGAACCAGCAGTCTGACTCCAGGGCTCTGCTCCTAACCACAGCACTGTAGTGTTTCTTCTGCTAATGCGTTAATTTAACACATTTGCTGAGTATCTACTGTGTGCTAGACCTGTTTTTTTCCCTTCTTTTCTCCCCTTCTATCCTTCCTTCCTTTAGTCCCTCCTTCCCTCCCTCCCAACCACCCACCCAACTATCCTCATCCATTTTTCTTTCCTTTCTCACTCTCTCCCTTCCTCCTTCCTTCCTCCCTCCCTTCCTCCTTCCTTCCTCCCTCCCTTACTCCTTCTTTCCTCCCTTCCTTATCCCTTCCTTCCTCCGTCCCTTCCATCCACCCACCCATCCACCCATCCTCGTACCCACCTACCCACCACCCATCCACCCACCCACCCGTCCATCCATTTATCCAGCCTTCCAATCACTGTTTCCTAAAATTTACTCATTCCAGTATCAATCTCATGATTTTTGACATGTTTGAATACCAGCTGCAGCATTATTTATATTTTTTTACTTAATCTCGCCCTTCCTCTCCTTTTAAAGCTCTAGTTTCATCTTAAGCAATAATGTCATGGATTTGATATGGTAGCCATAGTTGTTAATATCAGAATAAAAGATATTCATCTGAGTGCCCAAGTCCCTCTCCATGGCAGTCTGAGCAGACTTGGGGAAACCCGTCACCAGGCATTTATGAGGTTCACAGCCCCAAGCCAGGCCCAGGGTGGCTGGGGCGTCCTAGGTGCAGGGTTTCCGCCAGCAGCGTTTACTGTAATGGGGAAGATCAGACAAGGACTTGAATGACTGGCATTCCTGCGACCCATGCTCTGTGAGAAACCCTGTGTTAAAGAACTTCGGGATGTTAGCAGAGATCACTTCTGGTCTGAGTCTCAAGGAGAGGAGACATTTGGACCAGAACCTAAGATAGTAAGCAAATAAACAAGTAAGTACACGAAGTGTCGCTTGCTGATAAATGCTAGGGAGGAAAATAAGGCAGGGACGGGGATGAGGAGAACAGAGGTGGGAATGAGTTGCTCTTCTTAGAGAGGCTGACCAGGGAAGATTTCACAGAAAGGTGATGTTTGAACGAAGATCTTTAAGAAGTTTGGGGCTGGTGGTGGAGCCATGCTAGTATGTGGAGGAGGAGCTTTCCAGGCAGTAAGAACAGCAGGTGCAAAGGCCCTGGGGTGGGGTGGAGTGGGGTCATACTGGTGTGTTTGAGGCACGACGCAGAGGCCGGTGTGGCTGGAGCAGCATTGCAAGGAGAGTGGCAGGAGGCCAGAGCAGAGGCGGCCTGTGGACCACGGTGAGAACTTGGGCTTTATTCTCAGTGGGATGGAATCCACTGGAGGGGTTGGAGCAGGCCACTAGAGGGGCATGATCTGATTCATGATGGTGAGAAACTGAGGCTGCATTCAACTGCACGGCAGAGAATAAGTAATGGATGCGGACGGTGTGCAAGCGTGGAGGAGCCCCTGAGTTACTGAGTTGGAGCTGCTGGAACCAGACGTGTGCCTGGGAAAGGGGCAATGGCGCGAGTGCTGGCGAGTGGCAATGGACAGGTCAGCGTGTTGGGTGGCTGCCTGGGGCTCGCTGGTAGCCTGGCCCCACCATGGATGGGCTGTGTTACCCTGGGCAGGTGACTTAGCCTTCTGCAGCTCAGTGTCCTCATCTGTAGCATGAAGATAATAACAGTGCCCGCCTCTGAGGTTTAAATGAGATACTACTTGAACGTGCTTAGAGCAGGACCTCCTGGCACATCCTGAGTGCTCAATAAGGACTGGCTGTTGATATTGTACTTAAAGGTAGTCCCCGACTTACTCCGTATTTGGAGTAAGTTACAATGAACCACTCTTATGACCATCTTTTTTTTTGGTACGTCTTATCGTTAGTAATACGCACTACATACAAGGCTGCAGTGCGTAATTTGCTGATGTCATTCTCAGCTGTTCACTCGCAGATGTTCAATGTTATGAGTTATAAAAACACTGATGATAAAGTACAGTAATAGTGAAAACAAAAAAAAATGAGGTATTCAACTTACGTCAGAACTGACTTACAATGGAGTCATCGGAACAGAACCTTGTCATAGGTTGGGAACTACTTGTGTTATTGTTATCATCACCATTCTCCTCCTTTTCCTCTTCCTTGAGAAGATCCCTGTCACAAGGACCAGGGTCACAGCCTGAGGCTCAGCCAGGTTGTCCTGGTGATGAAGGTGGATGGGGACATTGAGACTCAGATATAACAGACTTCATTGTGAGGTTGGATGCCGCTGGACGATTATAATTTGCTCTCATCCATGACACCTAAAGGATTTGTTCCATTCTGAATGAGTGGTTATTTGAAGGACTCACTTAGAAGGGATAGACATAGCCAAAATTCTAAGTTCCCAGCTAAAGTCAGGATTCTGTTTAATCCTTGGATGGTTGACCCTTTGTGTAAGTGACTGAAAACCCAAACCAAACTGACTTAAACTAGAAAGGGAATATAACAGTTCATGAAGCTAGAATATCAGCTTCAGGCACAGTTTGATGTAGGGGTTCAAACAGTATCATCTGGATCTGTTCTCTGTCCTTCTTTCACTGCTGCTCTATTTCCTGGTGGCTTCATTCTTGTGTCCTGTGTGGCTCAGGTGGGGGTGGATCAGCATCCCTCAAGCAGCAATTAAGGTGCTTTACCACAAGAAGAGGGAATGGAAGTGAGATGCCTATCAGATTAGCCAGAACCTGAGCTTATTTGAAAGAGGGGACCTCCTGTTTAAGGAGGGGTGGGCCTTAGGGTCTATGCCCTGTATTCTGCAGCTAAGATTTCTGAAGGACATTTGAGGGCTTCTTTGATGACTCATTGTTGGATGAGTTCACTTCACGCAGGTTATATCATATTTCCAAACATCTGCCTGCCACCCTGTAAGAGGCTCCAGGACACTGCCTGTCCATTCC
>NW_004443944.1:15549730-15556256 GCF_000243295.1 Trichechus manatus latirostris
AGGGACCACTGGCACAGACCTGATTTATCAGAGGAGGTGAGATGTTGGTGGTCAGCTGTGAGACCAGAGAACCTGGTCCGTTGGGATGAAGGTCACTTTCATAAAGTCAAAGAAGGAGTCTGCAGAGTTTGAATAAAAACCAAACCCATTGGCATCAAGTCGATTACGACTCAGTGAGCCTGTAGGACAGAGCAAACCCATAGGGTTTCCAAAGCTGTAAATCTTTATGGAAGCAGACTGCCACATTTTTCTCCTGAGGAGCAGCTGGTGGGTTTGAAGCACCGACCTTTCAATTAACAGCTGAGCACTTTAACCACTGTGCCACCAGGGCTCCTTACAGTTTGAACAGCAGCAGTGATTCCTGAGGTTGGCACCGACTGGGACAGCTCTGTCCTGTGGAAAGGGTTCTGGGGTGCTGGGCCGGCACAAAGGCCTGGACATCACCAAAGCGGGAGGGAGCATGGGCCCTTGTTTCTTGGGGTGGAATGGACAGCCCCAGAGGCACCAGTAGCTCTTCTGTCTTAAGCATTTTTTATGAATGAGTCATAATGGTGCTCTCTCTGGCTTGGTGTCGGCCCTTATGTACTGCAGAGAGGGGAAGCCAGCCTGCCTTCTGCTGCCTCCAGCTGCCTTGTTGGAGGAGACTCCAGGCGGGGAGTAGGTTGACAGGCAGATCAACAATTAAAAAAAAATTTTTATTGAGATATAATTTATGTATAATAAAATATACCTGTTTTATGTGTACACCTCGATGAGGTTTCACAAGGTGGGCCTGCTGGCTACAGATAGCAAGGGCTGATGGCTGCTCCCCGCCTGGCCAGTGGCGAGGGAAGGGGCCGCTATGGGGGCAGGCGGGTTCAGGAGAGAATGCTGGAAGCTACTGGTCCAAGGCTTTACACTCTCTGGTCCACTTGGCTTTCTCTTCTTTGGGCCTGAGGTTCTTGAGGGAAATCAGCTTCTTGCCCCCCCAGGGAGGAGGTTTCTCCTGGGGAGGGGGGTGTCTTTAGACCAGGCAGAGCCCAGTAACCTGCGGATCCAGTGTAACCTCGCTATCACAGAATAATTGGCACCAGAAGAAGCCTGCTGCCGAGAATCTCTTGGAAAACGGGCCCTATCGTGGCAATATTGGGTGTGTGTGGGTGGGGGAGAGGTTACTCCACCTGGAATAAGTGGAATTTCATCCTTTCATTAACGGTATTTTGGATATAGTAGCAACTTTGCATGAATTCTTAGGTTCAACACAAAAGGAATCAAGTCTTGATTTTTTTCATTGGGGATGTATAATTTTTCGAATAAAATTATATGATTGCATGATGTGATTGTAATTGAGGTTGTCCTGTACAGTATGATGGTAAAGAAAGTCATTTTGAAAAACATTAGAGCTGGTTTTTGGCTTTCATGCATACCTCTCTTTGATGGTCAGCTCACCCCTCTTTGGCATCCC
This sequence comes from Trichechus manatus latirostris, assembly GCF_000243295.1. Lineage (NCBI taxonomy): Eukaryota > Metazoa > Chordata > Mammalia > Sirenia > Trichechidae > Trichechus > Trichechus manatus. Next base: position 15,551,175 of record NW_004443944.1, read on the forward strand.
TCATCTTGTCTTCTTCCTTGACCATTTTCTCTTACCTCGTGAACTGGTCTGTCAAACTTTCATTTGTTTATAGCTTTACCTGGCACGCAGCTGTTGTTTTCCAACATCACTTTCATTGATGTCATGAAATTCTGCCTCTCTTGAAAGATTTGTAGTTTTACTTTTCAGTTGACTTGCTTTTAGTCTGCATTGTCTTATGACTGATGTGTTTAGGAGAGCTGGATCCTCAAAGACATGGAAGGGGATGTTAAGCAGGGTGAGCTATAAATGGTCAGCATATTTGGAATATTGTTAAGATGTGATGGCTTTCCCCACCCGGGGCACTTTGGTAACGGGGTGATGGAGTGGATACTGAAGGATCTTTTTAGGATGTATCTGTTCTGGAGGAAGCTGCAGAGTAGTTGAGACCAGACCCTTTCATGAAACAAGCCGAGAACGAACAATTAAGGGATGGGGCCGGGATGCTGGTTTTCCTCTTGGTCTCCTTCGCTGAATTCTCCTTGTCTTCCTGGCTTCTAATTGTTAGGCTGTGCCAGGCTCAGCCCTCGAACCTCTGTTCTTGCCTGTGATCCCAGCGGTATCCTCACACTACCCTCTCCCGTAGACGTCACACTTAAATGGCCATTGCTTTTGTTGCCATTGCCACTTGGATATCCACATCTCAAACCGGATTCCTCCTCTTTCCCCTGAAACTGGCTCCTCCCTGCCTTTCCCGTCCCAGTTAATGGCAGCTCTGTTCTTCCAGTTGCTGACAAAACTGAGAGTCACCGTTGCTCTTCTCTTTCTGTCACCCCTGATGTCCAATCCAGCAGCAGATCCCATTGGTTTTACCTTTGAAACATCTAATTCTCGCCACCTTTACTGCCACCACCTTATTTAACAAACACTGACAGCACTTCCTACATGCCAGTTACTCTTTCACGCACTTTACAGATAGTAACTCCTTTTGTCTCGGTAAAACCCTATCAGGTATGTACTCTTTTTGTCTTCATTTGGCAAATGGAGACATTGAAGTGTAGAGGTTAAGCCTCTTATCCAAAGTCATGCAGCCGGTAAGTGGCAGAGCTGAGATTTGAACCCAGCTGCCTGGCTCCAGAGACCATGCGCTTAACCAACACACTGGTTTAAATCCCTGTCATCTTTTGCTTGGGCTGTTGCAATAGCCCTGTCACCAACCACCCTGTCCCCCTGCTCCATCTCTCCACAGCAGCCAGAGGGATCCTGTTCAAACCCAAGTCAGACTATATCCCTCCTCTGCTCAGAACTGTCCAGGGGCTTCTTATCACACTCAGGGTAAAAGCCAAAGTTCTTTGTTGAACTTGCTGCTCCGTAGACTTCCTAAGATGGCCTGTACTGTTCCCTCTGCCTGGAAAGCGCTTTCCCCAGATATCCCCATGGCTGGCTTCCACCACTCTTTCAATTCTCTGCTCAGATCTCATCCCTGCACAGAGGCCTTCCCTGACAGCCATTGATTTGGACCAGACCATGCCAAACATACCCTCCAAATTTGGTAAGAATCCTCGCCATTTTAACAGAACGTAGCCACGAACCCATAGCCCAAATCTTACTTTTTTCTTTGCTCATTGTTGACTTAGTGAACTATGCTCTTGAGCTTAGAGGAGACAGACTCAGCAGGGGAAGGGCTTGCCAGATATCATGTGGCCAGGTAGAGGCACAGGTGGCCCAGAGCCCAGATCTCCTGGCCTTCGGCCCCCTCACTCTTTCAGAAATATGAGTGCATCACTATCAGTAATAGGGTAAGTCATTTATACTCTCTGGGCCTCAGTTCTCTCATCTATAAAATGGGGGAAATAATAGTACCTACCAAGGAAGTTATTGTGAGAAGTGAGTTAATGTATGTAAAATGCTGTGACTCTGATCTAACTGTAATTCTACCACTAATTGGCTATGTGACCTTGGATGAGTTACTTCACTTCTCTGAACCTCAGTTTATTTATCTGTAAAAAGGGACTAATTAGAGGGTTGTTGGTAGGATTACATGCATTAATTTGTATAAAGCATTTAGATCAGCATCCAGTATATAGTAATTGCTCAGTAAATATTAGCTATCATTATCATCATCATCATCATTGTTTTTAGAATAGTCTTATGTGTGCACTGTTTTGAACTTTCTCAGGGCAGTCTTTGACCTTCAGGACTTCCCTTTGAGATGTCTGGTGTAGACATGGTCATTCCCATTTGGCAGATGGGGAAACTGCGTCCCTGAGAAAATCTCTGACTTCCCGCAGTCCAGGGCTCTGCAGCAGAGCCGTGAGCAGGTCAGGAGCCCCAGCCCCAGCAGGCAGACCACCCACGGGAGACAGAGGGGCAGCCTTCACTTTTTGAAGCTAACCTCAGATTAGCAGGGTTCTGGGAGCTGGGGCCTCCCTTCAAGTGGCTGGCTTTCTGGCTCTGGGAGTGTGGGGAATGGGGGAGAGGCTTCTTGGGCATGTGGCTGGGTGCCCGGGTGGCTGTGGCCCTGGTGAAGGAGGCAGGTTCGTTCCCAGAGGCCCACCCAGGAGAGGAGGGGGTCCTGTCATCACTGAGGGTAGGTTCCCAGGCCCACCTCCCTCTGGTGCCCTCGGTAGCTATGGGAGCGGGTCTTTCTTGCCCTTTGGGCCTCCTGAGTGTCTAGGGCTCCGGGGATTTCTCTAGGCCTGGCTCTGAGCCCTGTGTCCTTTATTCTCTAGAAGCCAGGCCCTCTTAACTCCACTCGTCACTTAGAAGCTCTGGCTCCTCAGTTCGGCCTGTGAGACCCTTGCTCATGTCTCCCACCTCCTCCCCCACCTTGCTCCTCCCCAGCGTGTGGGCCTTCTTTATCCCTGCAGCACACCATGCTTACTCCTCAAGGTCAGAATCCCGATGACTGCCTCCGAGAGGACTTAGGGAATGGCCTTGGCCCATCCCTGGATCTTAACTTTCCCTAACAGCCAGAAAATATGCAAAAAGTTTCTGAGTAAATGTGGAAGAAGTGTTGCCATCTGGGGTGAGAGTTGTAGCATCTACCACATAGGGTTTGCTGTGGGGATTAAATGAGTTAAAACCCCAGCACGTGGTGAGCATTCAGTCAGTGTTAGCTGTTGTTATTGTTTTGTTGTTACAACAAACTCATTATCCCGTTGGGGATTTGGTCCATGTGATAGGCAGCCCCAAGATGGCCACCAGGTCCCGCCGCCTGTTATTCATGCCCTGTGTCTTCCTCTGCCCTTGAAGGTGGGCTGGACTTAATGACTTGCTTCTAATGAGTGAATAAGGAGGTGGAAGTTTTATAGTTTTACATTTTGCATTTAGATCTCTGATCCATTTTGAGTTAACTTTTGTATAAGGTGTGTAGTTTAGGTTGAGGTTCATTATTTTGCATATGGATATCCAGCTGTTCCAGTACCATTTATTTTAAAGACTGTCCTTCTCCACTGAATTGCCTTTGCGCTGTTGTCAAAAAGCAAATGGCCATATTTGTGTGGGTCTGTTTCTGGGCTTTTCTATGCCATTGATTTATGTGCCTGACCTTTTGCCAGTACCATATTGTCTTGGTTACTGTAGCTTTATAGTAATTCTTAAAATTGGGTAGTGTGAATCTTCCAGTGTTGTTTGTTTTGACTATTCTAGTTTCTTTATCTTTCCATATTTGAGAATTAGCTAGCACAGCGTTTTAAAGGTAGGAAAAATTGTCACAAAAATCTGAGTTTCCAACTTCTCTTGGAAAACAGAGAGATGTGGCTACTCTTCTGCCTGTTGACAGTTGATAGGAGCGGAGTAGTGAACACTCCTTTAGGTGGGTATCTATCCTTCAGTTTGCCACAGTTCCCACCCCTCCCTGTTGCACTACAGTTGGCTGACCTTCCTCATTCACGCTGCCGGCCTGGCTTCTGTGGGTACTGGTCTTTGCAGCCTCTAGTGTAGGCTTCTTAGGCATCTCTGGCTGTGGCATCTAAAATACTAATGATCCTGAGGATGGTGATGATGGTAGCAACAACAGTTTTGGTCAGAACTATGTATTTGACATTGTTCTCAGCCCTTGATACAGGATCTCTCCTCAGATCGTGGCCACTACACAACAGGTGCTCTCATTATCTTCATTTTGGAAGCTGAGTGTCAGTGAGGTGAAGCTTTGGGCCCCAGGCCGGCCATACAGCTTGGCTTTGCTGTGACTCCAAGGCCTGTGATCATCATATCAGAGTTCACTGCATGTGGTACTGGCTGCCCCTTGACTCTGAGCCCCCTGAGGGCGGAGACCCCATCAGCATTTCAGCTTCTCACCTCCTGCTTGGCTCTGTTCAGGTCAAGATTGTTCTCAGATATTTGTGGTGTGAAGTTAAGGAGCCATTTATTCCCCTGCAGGATCTATCTGTAGATAATTCCGGATGGTGGGGGTGGGATGAAGGTCCACCCTAGTGGTCAGCTCTGAGGGACGCGGGGGTTGACAGCCATCTTTGTGGCTGTCTGGGCTTAGGATTCCAGCCAAAGCCATTACACCCTCAGGAGAATGGTGCGGTGTGGCTGGGCAGGGGTAGGGGTAGAGAGTTGGAGAGTTGAGGACTCAGAGGCCTTTTCATAGTCAGACCCATTTCACACTGTTAAAACACTTTCTAAATGCCTGGTACAGTGTGCTGAGTTTTGGCGTTAGAAAGCCTGGATTTGAGCTGCAGTTTTAACCACTTCCAAGTGTACTTGCCGAAAGGTTCGCGGTTTGAACCCACCCAGAGGCACTGCGGAAGACAGGCCTGGCGATCTGCTTCTGGAAGGTTACAGCCTTGAAAACCCTATGGAGCAGTGCTACTGTGCACGTGTGGGGTCTCCATGACTTGGAATCGACTTGTTGGCAACTAACAATGATAACAATGTACTTTCTTAGGCAAGTTACTTTGCTTCCCCCGCCTCAGTTTACCCTTCTGTAAAAAGGGCTGTTTGTAGCATCTGCCTCGTTGGGTTGTGAGGGTGAAGTGAGTCAGTGCAGTTGAGTGCTTAGAAGAGTGCCTGGCCCATAGAGCACACTTAATAAAATTAACAACTATTATTATTATTATTATTACTTGCTGACTGGGCCAATGGTGAGAGAAGCACCCCAGGCCCTTTACAAAC
>NW_004443944.1:15556970-15570283 GCF_000243295.1 Trichechus manatus latirostris
CAGTGGCCCACGAGACCCTGCACCATCTGGCTCCTCGTTAAATTTTTGGTCTCATCTCCTCCCACCCTCGCTCTCACTCCCTCCGATCCAGCCACACTGGTCTCCTTGCTATTCTTTGAAACAGCTCGCTCCTGCCTCGGTTCCTTTGCATGCGCTGTTCCCTCTGGAACAGTCTCCCCCAGATGTCCATGTGGCTTACTCCCCTGCTTCATTTTGGTCTCAGCTCGTATATCACCTCCCCAATAAATCCCCACTGAATAAATGAATGGATGAATGGACAAAGGTCCGTTGCGGGTGTGTAATATGGTTAGTGGTGATCTGGAAGGGGATCAGTGGGGGGCACTTGGAGGCCAGTGGGCAGGGCCCAGCCCATCCAGTGGAGACTGTAGAAGGATATGGCATCCAGATGCCAGCATGAAAAGCTTGAACTGAATAATCGTTACGGACATTTATTGAGCACCTATTATGTACTGGGCCTGTGCTAGCGAGTACTTTACAGCTCTTTTTTTAAAATCTTCTCAACAGCCCTTGAGGTAAGTATAAAAACCCAACCAAACCCATTGCCGTAGAGTCGATTCTGACTCAAAGCGACCCTATAGGACAGAGCAGAACTGCTACACAGAGTTTCCAAGGAGCAGCTGGTGGGTTTGAACTGCCGACCTTTTGGTTAGCAGTAAGAACAGATAAGTAAAACTGAGGCCAGTGAAGGTAATGACTTGCCCCCAGACGGTCACTGAGTAGACTTATTTGGTTTCTCTAGACAACTTCTCCATCTGCCTTGGCTGTTCTCTGCCACATAGCCATCCCTGACCGGACGGCAGTGGGCAGGACAAGCCCTGACCCGGCCCGAGCCACCTCTTCCTCTTTTCTCTCTACCTCAGACCTGCAGACTCTGAGTTACAGACCCAGAATGATTGGTGTTTGCTGTCACTGTTTCTCCCGCTGGGTTGCCAACTTCCCTTTCAGCTTGACGTGGCGGGAAGTTCCGCCAAGAGAAAAAAGGGAACTGAGATGTTTGTTCTGAGCTGAGTGCAGGATTCTGGGCCCGTGGCCCGTGGCTGGTGGACCAGGGTGAGAATCGGGGCACCGGGGTGCCATCCTCCTATGGCACTGCCTCACCCACTAATGTGTCTGTAGACTTGCCTTCATTCATTCATTTGTACTCTGCTGTCGTCCTGAGGGTTTGGTTTCCTGTGGGCTGTGGGCTGTGGGCTGGGGCATCCCTCTGGCAGGTGGGGTCCAGCCGTGGTGCAGATATCTGTCACCCAGAGTCACAGGGACCAGTGCTGGCCTCATCGCAGGTACAGTGCGGAGTGTCATCGTGATCTCTGTTGTCCCCATGTGAAGGTGTGGCCCCCTTGCCATCCATACCTCACACCGCCTGAGAAACTAGGCCCAGGTTTTTGCTCAGCGATCTGCCTGGACAGACCATTTTTACAGCAAAATCAAATGCAGGTAGTAATAATGAGATGCACTTGCTGGGCTTCACTGAGTGCTGGGTCTCAGGAACCACACCCAGGTCACTGGATCCTTGTGAGGGGTGTTTCAGCTTGTGTTGGCAGAGCACTTAGAGCAGTGCCCAGTATGAAGTAGGCATTGGCCATGCACATTTTGCTCCCTGGGCCTTGTGTTCGTCCTCTATACACTGTGGGCTGCCTTGCTGATAAGGCTCAAACTCATTGCCCTTGGCACTGAGTTTGTAAATTGGTGCTCAATAAATATCTGTAACAGTTGTTAAATTCAAGCTTTTGATCCTGGCATCTGGACAGCACATCTTTCTACAGCCTCCTCTGGCTGGGCTGGGACCCTGCCCACTGGCCTCCAAGTACCTCCCACTGACCCCTTTCCTGATCACCACTAACCGTATTATGCACCAGCAACCTGCGAGGTACAGAGAGAGAAACTGGTGCAGTGCGCAACCACTCATCTGTCAATTTGTCCTACCCTGGTGGCTTGCGTGCTGCTCTCATGCTGGACGTTATGCCACCAGTATTTCAGATACCAGCAGGTTCACCCATGATGGACAGGTTTCAGCAGAGCTTCCAGATGAAAACAGACTAGAAAGAAAGGCCTGGCTATCTACTTCCAGAAATGAGCCAATGAAAACTCTGCAGATCACAACAAAATATTGGGTGATGTAGTTCTGGAAGATGAGCCCCCTAGGTTGGAAGGCACTCAGAACACACAGTGGCTGGAACAGTGGACAAGAGCACAGCAGTGATTGTGAAGATGGTACAGGACCGGGCAGTGTCTCACTTGGCTGTACATGGGGTCCCCATGAGTTAGAGCCGACTCAGCAGCAGCTAACAACAGCAGCAAATTAGTGCAAAGCCTTTGGGAAAACACTTAGCAGAGACAGCAGCGTCCTCCTTATGTACCAGGATGCTCCTTGAAGCACCATCGATGAGAGTGCAAAATTGGAAACAACCTGAATGTCCCAAAATGAGGAACAGGTCCGGGAAGCCAGCTGCGCCCTCATCCTCAGCTATTGGAGATCAGTGAAAAGGTGACATGCCAGCTTATGTATGACGTGCGATGACCTCTGTACCTTACCTTAAAAACTGTACAGGAGAAGCCATTGAAGGTGACACACCAAAGTTTTAAGGGGATGCTGTTGGAATGAGTGATTTCTTTTCCAGTTTTCTTACTCCGATTTTAAAGATTTTTACAATGAAAGACAATTGCGCATATTTAAACCAATAGGTCAGACTCAATCAGCACCTTTTAAGCCTCAGCGCCCATCATAGGCACCTGGGAAAACATATTAAAAATGCAGATGCCTGGGCTCCTCATTTCACTGAGTGGGAACTGTGAGTAGAGGCCTCAGGAGTCAGCATTTTACTGAGTGCCCCAGGTGATTTGAACACCAGCTGCAGCTGGGAGGTCCTGGATTAGGGGGTTCCGAAGTTGCCTTGTGACTCAAAGGTCTGCAAATCCAGGTCCCCCGTTTCCCTCCTTTCCTCTTCTTGCTAGCCAGATCTTGCCTGTTGAGACCACCCTCAGGATCCTCTCTGTCTTCCTCCTTGGAGCAGCCCTCCCTGACCACCTGCCTGCTCCTGAGCTTTCTCATTTGAAGCACCAAGACCAAGGCCCTCAAGCCCTTCAGGCTCATCTGGGAAGCTTTGAAAAATAGCCCAGCTCCCCGGGAATTCCCTAGACCTGGGGAGTCAGCTTAGAATTTCCCAGAGCACCTCCTGGGCAAGTGTGTTTTTTGAAAAGCTCCCAGGTAAAGTTCACCCTGGCTGCCAGCCCCACTGACCTAGGGATGGCCCCCGACCTGGCTTACACAAGCAGATTTTTAATTGTGCTTTTTAAATTGTGACGATAACACAAACTCGCAGAAAATTGAAATGATGCAGAGAATTATAAGAAATTTAATGTGTGATGAGACTTTGGTTTATATAACTGAGTCTGCAGTAATGTATTGAGCACCTTCTATGTGCCAGGCACTGGGGAGACAGCAGTGCACAAGACAGACAAAAACCCTCTCTTAACTGTTGCACCACCAGAGCTCCTTAGACAGACAATGAAGGTATTAAATAAGAAAAGTTTATAGTGTTATTATACACCAGTGTGCATTGCAGCACGATTCACAACAGCAAAACAACCCAACTGTCCATCAACAGATGGATGGATGAACAAAATGTGGTATATATGTTGGTGAAGAATACTGAATATACCATGGACTGCCAGAAAATGAACAAATCTGTCTTAGAAGTACAGCCAGAATGCTCCTTAGAATCGAGGATGATGAGACTTCGTCTCATGTATTTTGGACACTTTATCAGGAGGGACCAGTCCCTGGAGAAGGACATCATGTTTGTTAAAGCAGAGTGTCAGAAGACCCTCAGTGAGATGGACTGACAACAGTGGCTGCAACAATGGGCTCAAACATAGCAATGATCGTGAGCATGGCGCCGGACCGAGGAGTGTTTCTTTCTGTTGTACATAGAATTGCTATGAGTTGGAACCGACTCAGCGGCACCTAACAACAACAACAGAATATTATTCAGGCATAAACAGAACTGAAGTTCTGATGCTTACTATGACATGGATATGCTGAGTGAAATAATCCAGACAGTAAAGGATAAATATTGTATGATCCTATTTGTATGAAATATCTAGACTAGGCAAGTGTATAAAACAACCCATTGCTGTCCAGTCAGTTTTGAATCATAGCGACCCTATAGGTCCGGGTAGAACTGCCCTGTAGGGTTTCCTAGGCTGTAATCTTTATGGGAGCAGACTGCCCCATGTTTCTGCTTCCAAGTGGCTGGTGGGTTTGGACCGCCGACCTTTTGGTTAGCAGGTGAGCGCTTGACCACTGTGTCACCACGGCTCCTGGCAAGTGTATAGAGATAGGAGATTAGTGGTTACTATGGGCCAGGGGAGGAAGAGAATGAGGAGTTAATGGGTACAGAGTTCCTGTTTGGGTGATGTAGAAGTTTTAGAAACAAATAGTGGTGATAGCTGCATAGTATTGCAAATATAATTAATGCTACTGAATTGTACACTTAAAATGGTTAAAATGGAAAATTTTATGTTACGTATATCTTACCATGTTAAAAAAGAAAAGAAAAAAGTTTATAGTGATAACAGGTGATAAGTGCTATGGAAAATAAAGTAGGGTAAGGGGGGGTGCTGGGAAGGTGTGGCTGTTTCAAGTAGGGTGGTCAGGGTGAGCGTCACTGAAGAGGTGCTTTCAGTGAAAGTTTACAGCTCGAGTTAATTTCTCATTCAAAAATTTATACACATACTGTTTTGTGACATTGGTTGTAATCCCTACAATGTGACAGCATGCTCCCCCTTTGTGCCCCGGGTTCCCTGTGTCCATTCGTCCAGTTTCTTTCCCTTCTTGCCTTCTTGTCTTGCTTTTAGGCAGGTGTTTTCCATTTGGTCTCATATATTTGATTGAACTAAGAAGCACGTTCTCATGTGTGTTATTGTTTGTTTTATAGAGCTGTCTAAATTTTTGTCTGAACAGTGGGCTTGAAGAGTGGTTTCCGTTCTGGGTTAGCAGAGTGTCCGGGGGCCATAGCCTTGGGGTTTCCTCTGTTCTCTTTCAGACCAGTAAGTCTGGTCTTTTTTCGTGAATTTGAGTTCTGTTCTACATTTTTCTCCCATTCTGTCCAGGATTCTCTGTTGCGATCCTTGTCAGAGCAGTCGGTGGTAGCATTTTTGCAGAGACCTGAAGGAGGTGAGCGAATGAGCAGTGTAGATACTTGCAGGGACAAGTGTTCCAGGCAGAGGGAACTGCCAGTGCAAAGGCCCTGTGGCAGAACTATGCCTGGTGTGTTTTCAGAACATCCAGGGGCTAGTGTCGAGGAGGGGAGTGAGTGAGGAGTCAGGGGTAGGAGACGAGGCTGTGCAGGGCCACAGAGACTGCACTAAGGAGTGTGATTTTATTCATAGTTAGGGCATCTTAAGCAGGAAAACAGGGTTAAGGGTGGTGCAGTGGTTAAGCATTCAGCTGCTAACCAACAGGTTGGCAGTTCAGACCTACCCAGCAGCTTTGCAGGAGAAAGACCTGGCAATCTGCTTCTGTAAAGATTACAACCAAACAAACCCAAGGGCAGTTCTGCTCTGTCATAGGGGGTTACTATGTGTCAGAATGGACTCCATGGCCCCTAACAACAACAGGAAGTTAGCAAGCAGGGAGGCAGCATGTAGTGGTCTTGCCTGTGGTGTACTGAGCATGCCTGCTACTGGAGACGCCCCATTAGTAATTGGAGAGAACTGTTTTTGAACATTCCCGTGCCTGTAGGGGGTGGGGGGGGACACCCATCATATGCTCAGAGGGGTCTCTCTGCAGTCTTGCAGACACATGCCATTCAGTGTGGAGCCCCTCTTCCTCACCTTCCCCCATGCTACTTCCCCTGACCTTTTGGCTTCAGAACCTCAGAGCAGACGCAGCGTTCCTGTTCTTGTATCTTCTCGGAAGCTAGCCTGGGGGAGCAGCGAGGGGGTGTGTGTGGAGGGTAGCTTGTCCCTTTGGCAACAGGCCCTACAGAAGCCAGGGCCTCATGGGTGCAGGGGCCATGAGTGCCGGGACTGTGAGTGTGGGGGCCATAGGTGCGGGGGCTGTGGGTGCAGGGGCTTCATAGGAGGAAGGGTGGCGGGGCCCAGGTCTGCCCACAGCTGGGGGACGTACTGGTGGCAGGACCTGAGCTTAAGTGACCTGTGGGTGGACAGACAGATGAACCAGAGTGGACAGGAACAATCCCCTTAGGCCACCTTGCTGAAAAAAAAAGTTTTTGAATAATTTTTATTGCAGTATAACTACATACACAAAGTGCCCACATCTTAAGTGTATAGCCTCGTGAATTTTTACGCGTGCAAACAGTACCAGGTGAAGATCTAGAACATTCCCTGTCCCCGAGGCCCCCTCATGCCACTGGCCGGTTGGTACCTGGCCCAGAGGTAGCCACGTTTCGGATTTCTCTGTGTCAGCGATTTCTCTGTTGATTGCTGAGTTGTAGTCCATTGTGTGACCACGCCACAACTTGTGCATCCATTCTCAAAAGGATGAGAAGATGTCAAATGTCAGAAAAGACATTTGTGGTGTTTAAAATTTGGGCTTGTATTATGTCCTTTCCCCTGTGCAAAGCACTGGACGTTACATTCGAGATTTTCTTTAAGCCTGAGAAGAACCCTAAGAGATGGGGACTCCTGTTATCCCATAGGACAGATGTGGAAGTGGAGGCTCTGAGGCTTATGTGACATCCCCTCCTTTCTTCTCTTGACAAGGATTTATTGAGCTGCTAGGATGTTCCTCACCCTCTTCTCAGTGCTGTGGAGGCAGCAGTAAAGCAGACAGACAGATGACCTGCCCTCATGGAGCTGACCCTCCATGGAGAGAAGGACACTAGTACATATATAACCTAGTACATAGAGTGACAGCTGCTTTACAGGGAATTAAAATAGGGTGTCATGGTAGGGAGTGACTGGGTGGCGGGTGGGACAGGAGTTTTCTTCAGTCAGGTTGTTGAGGGTAGGCTCTCTGAGGTGACCTTTGAGCTGTGGGGTAGACTGTCCTGTGATGATCTGGCCATGGGAACTGCGTGTGTGAAGGCCTGAGGTAGGAAGGAGCCCGGTGTGTTCTAGGAACAGGCAGAATAGCCAGTGTGGCTGGAGCGGAGTGAGGCACACAGTTACGGGGAAATGTCAGGAAAACACAGTGCGTCTCTGTATGTCGGGGGTGGGGGAGTGTTCTTTTATCATGATTTACTGACAGATAAAAAGATCATTGATGGTAATAGTAAGTGTTGCCATTTAAAGAGGCCTTACTCTGGCACAGTGCTGAAGTTTAGGGTCATTATCGTGTTTTATCTTCTGAGATAGGTGTTTGAATCTCAGTTTTATTGAAAAGGAAACTGAGGTTCAGACGCTCTGCTGCTGGTAGGTGGGGGGGACTTGGCCCTGGCTTGTCTGTCGGCAGAGCCCTCACCCCCACCTCTTTAGTGCCGTTATTTGGGGAGGTTCCTCTCTGATCCCCTCTCCCTGCCCTCCTCTGCTTTCCCCCCTCGGAGTCCCTGGGCCATGGTCGGGTCCCCCAGGGAAGGAGCTGTCGAAAGACTCACTTACAAAATCCCTTGTGAGCTGTGGGGTGGGGCTGGTTGTTGCAGGCCTGGCTGGAAGGTGGGGGATGAGTGGTGGAGTGCAGAGTTGGGGACCCTCTTGTCTGACCTCCACTCCCATTTTACAGAAGAGGGAACCAAGGACAGAGTGTGTGAGTAGGCCACTTAGCCAGTATGTGGCTGGGCTGCATTTGGAAACCAGGTCAGCAGGTCCTGAGTGGTGGACTCTGTGTTGTCCCCATTGTGCAGATGCGGAAGCTGAGGCCCAGAGAGGAGGAGTCAGTCACCTCAAATCACCCAGCTGGTGTGTAGCATTTCTTGTAATCCTCATAGTAATCCCCTGAAGTCAGCACTATTATTATTTCTATTTTACAGATGAGAAAACTGAGCCCCAGAAAAAGGAAGGGACAGTTCATTCATCCATCAAAAATGTGTCAAATGCCAGGCACCAGTGGTGCTGAGTGCTGGGGCTATAACTATGAATAAAACAGGATGAATGAAACGGAATAAAACTGATTAAAGGAGACCTTAGGGAACTGTAAATACAGTGTGGAGGTGATGTCTGACCTCTTCTCACTTCACAAGGGAGAAGGAAAATCAAGATCAACAGCCCAAGGCTGATTCCTGTGAGTTGGAGGTCAGGCATGCCTCCTCTCTCTGCCATCTTTACCAGTCCTGATACCAACTGTCCCTCCCACGGCACTCTCTACTTCTCTGCTGGGTTTGATAATTCATTGCAATGGTTACACAGAACTCACAGACAATACTAACGATTATGGGGTTTATTAGGGAAGTAACAGGTTAACATTCAGGTTTAGGAATGCTCAGGATACAGTTCGTCCATCAAGACAGCCTCTTCCTAGCTGTGCTCACAAGCATGCCTCTTTGGCCCGCAGCCTCTGTCCTGCTCAGGCAAGTCCTACAAAGCTCTTTTAGCTTTGCCAGTAAGTACCCAGAGGTACTCTACTCCGCCAGCAAGCCTCCTGCCCAAAGGCACTCAGCTTTCTTGCTCCATGGGCCAGGAATCCCACCATACTGTCTCCTGCCATTGTGTCTCTGCCACTGCTTCTGTCTCTCTCTCTCTGTCTTCTGGATCCAGGAGCTTCTTAGCGCAGAGATCCTGGATCCAAAGGACGCGCTCTCCGCACCTGGCTGTTCTTTCTTGGTTGTGGTAGTCTCCTCTCTTTCCCACCTCTGGGGTGGCTCATTTCAAGCCTAGTGGGATGGCAAAACTGACCAATCTCCTTGGTGGGCCGCAGTCACCCCATTTGCATAGTCATCCCGCCCTGTCACCTGGGTGGGAGTTACAAGACCATGACGAGAAAGCCCTCACAAGAGCAATCCATCGCACTGCAGGAACTCTTAGTCTGATGGGGAAGAACATCATAATTGAATAATCATGTAAGTCAAGGTTAAGATTCAGCTGTGGTGCTGGGTAATGGTGGTTCAGTGGTAGAATTCTCAGCTTCCATGTGGTCAGTGCACCTTAAGTGCTGCCACCATGCATTTGTCAGTGGAGGCTCGTGTGTAGCTATGATGCTGAACAGGTTTCAGTGGAGCTTCCAGACTAAGGCAGACTAGGAAGAAAGGCCTGCTGATCTACTTCCGAAAATCAGCCAGTGAAAACCCTATGGATCACAGCTGTCTGATCCACAACCCATCATGGGGATGGCACATGACTGGGCAGCGTTTTGTTTTATTGTGAATGGTGTCCCCATGAGTTGTGGTCTGACTCAGCAGCAGCTAACAATAATTATGACTAATAAATAATCTATGAAATATATAACTGTACTATGTAATAATATTTATACATTGTTAATAATGGTACAGTAAAACCTGCAAAAGCTGGAACCTGTGTAAGGCAGAAACGTGTCAGAAGGAAAACTCAAGTATTTTCCACTAATAGCATTAAAAAAGTGGTAAGGGGCACCCTGTCAAAGGCGAAAAACTTACGAGACCCAGAAAAACAAGGCTGTCTGATAAGAGTTCCGGCTCTCACAGGTTTCACTGTATTTTAGGATTGTGTTTAGCTGCGATTAATGGAGATGTGATGGAGATTTAGGGGCCCTGGTGGCACAGTGGTTAAGAGCTTTGCTGCTATAAAAGGTCGGCAGTTCGAATCCACCAGTTGCTCCTTGGAAACCCTATGGGACATTCTCCTCTGTCCTGTAGCGTCGCTATGAGTTGAAATCGACTCAGCGGCAACAAATTTGGTTTCTGGTTTTTGGATGGAGATTTCTTTATTTCACATACACATCTCAAGCTAGGTGGTTGTATAAGTTTCCCACGGCTGCTGTAACAAACGGCCACAAATTTGGTGGCTTACATCACCAACTTATTATCTTACCATTCCGGAGGTCCAAAGTCCAAAATGGGTCTTATGCAGTAAAACCAAGGTATCAGCAGAGGTATCCGTTTCCTTGCCTGTCCAACTTCTAGAGGCCACCTGCATTCCTTGGCTCTGGTCCCTTCCTCCAGCTTCAAAGCTAGCAGTGTAACATCTTCAGATCTCTTTGTGACTCCCACCTCCCTCTTCACTTTTAAGGACCCTCGTGATTCCATTGGAGCTCTAGTGGCGCAGTGGTTAAGCAGTCGGCTGCTAACCGAAAGGTCGACTGTTCGAACCCACTGGTTGCTCCATGGGTGACAGATGTGGCAGTCTGCTTCCATAAAGAGTACAGCCTTGGAAACCCTATGGGGCAGTTTTACTCTGTTCTGTAGGGTTGCTCTGAGTTGGAATCGACTTGATGGCAATGGGTTTTGTGATTCCATTGGGCCCACCTGTATAATCCAGGTTAATCGTCTCATCTTAAAACCATTAATTTAACCACATCTGGGAAGCCCCTTTGCCTTGTAAGGTAACACATTCACACGTTCTGGGTCTTAGGATGTGGACATCATTGGCAGCCATGATCCAGCTGACCCCAGAGGTCAAGGGCAGTGCCCAGGGCTTCTGTAGCCCCTTCTGCCTTATCTCCATGCAAGGCCTCCCTCCCTTTGCCTCCTGACCCCAGAAATCCAGACCAGACTCTGTGCTGAGCCCTGGGGACAAAGGTACCTGCTCTTGTGGAGCTTTCTGGGAGGTGACTTTAATGAAGTGGTGTCATGATGAGTGGGAAGTGGGTAGTCAGAGAAGCAGAGAGCACAAGAGTAGGTGAGAGTGGATGTGGCTGAAGGTCAGCATCTGGACTCTGCCGGCCCAGAGGTCAGATCCCAGTTCTATCTGTTGTGTGCTTTGGGGCTGCTGCTTCATCCACTGAGAACCTCGGTCTCCTTTTCTATAAAATGGGGGTGAGGTTGTCTGTGATGAGGCGGTATGTGGGAAGCAGTGGGAACATAGCTGACGTTCCCTAAATCTAAGACCCCCAAACTGCATTGGAGTTCGCTCCCTGGGGCCTGAGCAGGAGCTTGGGAAAAATAAACCAGCATCCCCCTCCGCCCAGCCACTTCCCTGAAAGCCACTATTTTTACATTCTCTCACTTTTGTGCATTGTTTCCTGACCCTCCAAACACAATCCCTCACAAACTGGTGGGGGTAGGGTGGGGGCAGCTCACCCGCCAACCCAGGAACAATTGTTTGGGGAGATGGAAAAAAAAGTTGGACCGAGGCAAAAACAAAACCTCTTGAAAGTCATTGTCTTCAGATGTCAAGTGTCAGCCCCGCTGAGTGGAGAGCACATTCCACCCATTGTCCCGCTGCAGACAGGCACGGGGACCCCTGGACGTCCAGCCACCCCGCCCTGCATCCTGGGGCCCCCAAGTGACTTGGTTCACTTTGTCTGGGACATTCCAGCGGGAAATACTACCCAAAGCTGGCTGTTCCCAACCACCACCTTCTCGGTCACTTTAGGCTTTTTTTTTTCCCCAGCCGCCCGCTCACAGAGGCCCAGATCAGCACTGATTGGTGCTGATGATAATGGCCAGGACGTCTGTGGCGCACTGACAAACTTTGGAGTCCCTGGGTGGTGCAAATGCTTAACGTGCTCAGCTGCTAACCAAAAGGTTGGTGGTTGAATCTACCCAGAGGCGCCTCGGAAGAAAGGCTTGGAGACCTACTTCTGAGAAACTCCACGGAACAGAGTTCTGTTCTGACACACAGAGGGATCACCACGAGTTGGAAATGACTCAACGGCAACTGTTGACATTTGGGGCTAGATAATTCTCTGTTTTGGGGGGCCGTCCTGAGCACTGCAGGATGTTTAGCAGCATCCCTGGCCTCTACCCACTAAGTGTCAGTAGCACCCCTCCGCCAAGTTGAGACAACCAAAATATCTCCAGACATTGCCAGATGTCCCCTGCACGGGGACAAAATCACTCCTGTGGAGAGCCGCTGCTCTCAGTATAGTTAGGAAAAGGGGACCCTGGAGCCAGATATTGAGTCCAACTCCTGGCTCAGTCACTTGCTGGCTGTGTGACCCTGGGCAGCCTCTATGTGTCTCTGTGTCTTTCTCTGTGAAATGAGGGAAAAAAAAGGGAACCGAACGCAAAAGGGGGAGAAGGTTGGTTTTGGGGGGAAGAAAAAGGTCCCAAGGTAAAATGGGGGGAAGGGTGGGGAAATAAAAGAAAAATGCTAAAAGCCATTGAATAGAACACTTTAAATGGATGAGTTGCATGGTATGTGAATTATTATCTCAGTATAACAGCTGTTATTATTATTTTTAAACAGTGCCTACCTTGTAGGGGTACTGCGAGAATTAGGTGAGTTAGCATAAGGTGTGGTTAATAGCTGAGCGCTTAACCATTTGTGCCACCCAGGGACTCCATCAAGGCTGAGAAATAAACCAAACCCACTGCTGTCGAGTCGATTCTGACTCATAGCGATCCTATAGGACAGAGGAGAACTGCCCCACAGGGTTTCCAAGGAGCAGCTGGTAGATTCAAACTACCAACCTTTTGGTTAGCAGTCGAATGCTTAACAACCCTGCTATAATCTCTCCCTGATGAGCCCATTCCTCAGAAAGAAAAGTTGAGGAAACCAAGGGAATGGGGGAGAAGCTGGGGTTAGAAGAGGAAGGATTTCAGACCATGCTTTGGGTGTCAGTGACAACAACAAGGGCACAGAAATTTGGAACAGCGTAGGGAAGACTCCGCAGGAAGGAGAGCTGTACTCCACTGGTGATGTCTGCCCTAGGCGAGGGTACGGGGGAATATGGGCAGGCTTCACGCTTGCCATGCCTGTGTCTAGAATGGGCATCTCACACTCAGATGCCCATGGGGCTGGGCAGGAACACCAGCAGCGGGCTGGGTAGTGGAAAACAGAGGCTTACCTGTCCGCGTTAAAGGTGGTAGCTGCCACTCCAGATGCTCCAGCTGTCTGGGCCCTGTGGGCGTCTGAGACTATGTGTCAGTTTTTTCAAAAGATGCCGGGAATTGGGATTTTGATGGGAAATCTGAAACTCAAACCTAGCCCTGAATTTTCTCAAAGCCCTCTATAGGCCAAACTCAGCATGCCTGTGAACCGCCAGTTTGAGACCCATGAGAGGGAGTTCTAGGTCGATAGCGCATTGGAGGCACTGCCTAAATCTTTGTTGAAGGAATGGCCGGTAGTCGGTGAGGTCAGGGAAGATTGTGTTGGGGAAGAGTGCCGCTTCCCCTTTGTGGCCCCCACCTCCCTTCGCCTACTCTTGCATCGTGCCTGTTGACAACAGGTTGTGGCAACTTAGTTTTTGCTTCACTTCCTCCATGGTGGAAATGGGGTAGGGCTGGGTGAGAACTGGGCATCTTTTTTCAGGGCCT
>NW_004443944.1:15571713-15573670 GCF_000243295.1 Trichechus manatus latirostris
GTGTACCAGTGGTGCAGCGAATGGCTTTGTGTGGTGATGATGATGATGTGGTGGCACACTGCAGTTTATAAGCCTTCCCCTTCTCTCACCCTAGGAGCCTTGGAAGCAAACAGTCCATAATAGTGCTGTTTGGGACGGAGAGAACAAATAACAATACGTAAAAATAATGTAGGGTTTACGTAAAAGTGCCTGGCACATAATAGGAGTTCTACAAAGGGTTGATCCAATTTTAGAGGTTTCCTTAGGAAACGCAGAGGTTCATATTGACATCAGGGCTTAGAATCCCTGGAGACGCCCTATAAATTCAAGGTGGAGGTAATAATAGCTAACACTTTATTGAACACTTGCTGTGTACCAAGCATATGTTGTATGTGTTAGCTTCGGTAGTCCTCGTTGTAATCGTGTGTTACAGATACTTGTTTTATCCCCATTTTTACAGATGAGGAAACTGTGGCCTTTCCTCCCCTGTCCCGCTTCTCTCTCCTGTTGGTGGTTGCTTTGGTTACCTCCCATGTAAACTACTTGCACTCAAAGCTTTGTCTGAGGGTCTCCTTCCGGGGGAAGCAGCCTAAGACTCCCTGTCATGGTCAACCTGCTAAAATGTGCCCACAGCCCATGTTCGCTCTCCTCTCTGTGTACATAGCTAAGAGTAGAGCTAGCTGGTATTGGACGTGTTGATGTCAGTTGTGCTGTGTTGACATTTAAACCAAGATTCAGTAATTGTGACAGTCCAGCTTTCTTTTCGTATTTGCAGCTGTCTTAGGTACCTAGCGCTGCTATAACAGAAATACCACAAGTGGGTGGCTTTAACAGACAGAAATTTATTTTCTCACAGTTTAGGGGGCTAGAAGTCCAAATTCAGGGCGCTGGCTCTAGGGGAAGGCTTTCTCTCTCTGTTGGCTCTGGGGGAAGGTCCTTGTCTCTTTGCAGCTTCTGTTCCTCTGTTCCTTGGTGATCTTCCTGTGGTATGGCATCTGTCTTCCCCCATCTCTGTTTGCTTCTCTATGCCTAATCTACTCCTTTTATATCTCAAAGGTGATTGATTTAAAACACACCCTATGCTAATACTGTTTCATTAACATAAGAAAGCAAACCCATTCCCAAATGGGATTATAATCACCGGTATAAAAAAACCTGTTGCCATTGAGTTGATTTCGACTCATAGTGACCCTATAGAACAGAGTAGAACTGCCCCATAGGGTTTTCCAGGGAGTGGCTGGTAGATTTGAACTGCTGACCTTTTGTTTAGCAGCCGAGCTCTTAACCACTATGCCACCAGGGCTCCATGACAGGTCTAGGGGTTAGGATTTACAGGTATAGGGGTTAGGATTTATAACATATTTTTGGGGAACACAATTCAATCTGTAATAGCAGCCAGTAGATACCTATTTTAAGGCCTCCAGTGTTTTTGTTGGAGTCGTCGCGCAGTGGTTAAGAGCTACGGCTGCTAATCAAAAGGTCGACGGTTTGAGTCCACCAGGCATTCCTTGGAAACCATATGGGGCAATTCTACTCTGTCCTGTAGGATTGCTATAAGTTGGAGTTGACTCAGTGGCACCGGGTTTGGTTTGGTTTTAGTTAATGTTTTTGTAGGTCCGAGGCCAGCAAAAAGGGGCCTACTCTCATCTGGTTTAGGGCAAAGTGGAATTTGAAATGCCTGCCCCTTCCATTGTCACTTATTGAGGATTTATTGAGTGGCTCCTGTGTGACTGGCACTGCTGGGTCTGAGGAGTTGATAATCGTTCACCTGCTGACCCCATTTTCATGGAGTATCTGCTGTGTGCCAGGCACAGGTCTAGGCCCAGCGGGTGGATTCTCTGTGAATGAAACAAAGCCACTGCCCTTCCGGAGCTGGCGTTGCGGGGCGGAGGGAGGAATGAAGTAGACAAAGAATAAATATGTTCAGACAGAGATAAGTGCTATAGGGGTGATAGAACAAACAAACCAAACCCATTGT
>NW_004443944.1:15574443-15583671 GCF_000243295.1 Trichechus manatus latirostris
TGCCACTCACCTAAGTAGGATGCAGAAAACATTTTCTTAATAAACTTTGTTATGCCAGTTGACCTAGATGTCCCCTGAAAGCATGGTCCCCAGACCCCTATCCCTGCTACTCTGTCCCTCAAAGCGTTTGATTGTATTCAGGAAACTTAGCTTTGGTTTAGTCCAGTTGTGCTGACTTCCTCCATGGGGTTTCCTTGACTGTAATCTTTTACAGAAGCAAATTGCCAGGTCTTTCTTCCATCGTGCCACTGGGTGGGTTTGAACCATCAATTTAGGTTAGTTATCGAGCACAAATAATTTGCGCCACCAGGGACCTGCAGGGGAGATAAAGGAGGATGGAAGGATAGAGAGCAGGGGGTGGGGAGGGGGCCTGAGGAAGGCTGTTTGGAAGAAGTGACACTTGATGCAAGATGGGAATGAAATGAGAGAAGGGGCCCTATGGCTATGTGGAGGAAGAATGTTTCAGGCAAAGGAAATGGCAAGTGCAAAGGCCCTGAGGTCAGATGGGGCTTGGTATGTTCATGAAACGATATGGAGGCCTCAGTTATAGCTTATTGTTAGTACTTAACAGCAAGAAATTAACCCATTAAAGATAATACAATGCAATGTATTTGTGCAATTCACAACATAGTGACATAAACTGCTGATGTTGTTGTCGTGTGCCATTGAGTCAATTCTGAGTCATAGTGACCCTGTATGACAGAGTAGCACCTCACGTGTATAATTCATTATGTGCTATACGAAGCATGACAGATTGTAAGAGGAATGCCATCTTTTCTCAATCTCCTCCGGGTAGATTTGTGACTGAGTATGTAGTCCTCCTTGGAAATGACTTTCCAAGTCTGAAGTTTGGGCCCTATGGGAAAACCAGCCCTGGGTCAGGGACTGTCTGCCCCCAGTCCTGCCTCCTGAAAGGGAGTGCTTGCTGAGAATGGGTGAGTGGCGAGGTTTTTAATCTCAGCCTGGGTGGTGGTGATGGCTGTGGGTGGGAGAAAGTCTCATGCTCCCCCGCGGGCTGTGGAAGCTCAGGCCAGCTTCTGGGGGACCAGGCAGGAAGGGCACCTTCCTGCTGGACCTTGTTGTTTGCAGAATCAATACAGAGAAGGAGGGATGGGCACCCAGAGACTCCATAGCAGAAGGAGAGCTTTCTCGCCTTCATTTGCATGACCCCTGCTCTCATCCCAGCCAGTGTTTTCCCCGTCCAGAACACACCCTCCAGGAGAACAGTATAGCCTGGTCTCCCTTGATGCTGAGGGAGTGATAATTGGGGTGGGCGAATGAGAGCCTGGTATGGTTAGTAATCCCTCCAACCCTCCCAAATTAAAAACATATTTATGTGAAAATGACTTTTGATTTAGAAGTAGCATGTTCGTCGTAGAAAATTGGGGAAAAACAGAAATGAAAAAAGAGAAAATTGAAATTACCAAGAATTCCACTCTACCAGTTAGGATTAAGTTCTGCAGCTAGTGATAAAACCCACATAATAATGCCTTAACTAAGATGGAAATTTTTTCTTTCTTATGCAATTATAGGACCCCAGGGTGGGTGTGGTGGCTTCACTATCATTAGGGACACAAGTGCCTTCTGTATTGCTGCTCCATCTTCTTTAACACACAGCTGCAACCCCATGGTACAAAATGACTGCTTAACCTCCCGGCATCAAATGTATAGTCCAAACAGTAGGAAGGAGAAATAGCAGAAAAAAGCCCTGCCTGCCCCTCTCTCACTTAAGGATACTTCCAAGATGGTATGCGTAATACATCTGCTTACACCCGACTGGCCAGAATTTAGTCACATGGCCACACCTAGCTGCAAGGGCAGCTGAGAAATAGAATCTTTAATTCTAAAATCTGAGGTCAGAGGAGGGGGCTGAGGAGCCAAGGGCAGACGCCAATCAGACCTGGAGGCGGTTTCACACCAAGGGTGCTTCCGCGGGAGCTCACGCCCGCACACGCTTGTCTGCGGAGGCCACAGACATGGCCAGCACCCTAACTTCTTCTCTGGTCCCCCAGCTCTTTCAAAAGCCTTTCCAGCTCTTAAAAACTCTCCTTTTTGAACTCCAGAAGGGCACTGGGCCTCTTAAGGAAGCAGAATATGAGAGTGGCTGAGGGCTCGGACTTTGGAGTGTTGCCGTGAGGATGACCTAGGTGAGAACAGGTGAAGTTCATGGACAGATGCTTAGCAATCTCTCTAAAATGGTCTGCTGTTGTCATCACTGTGCCATTATTGTTATTTGGGTTCCATAACACTCTGCTCCCCTGGACACCTGGTCACCCAGACCACGTGGGAAGATGAGGTCC
The DNA here is from genome assembly GCF_000243295.1 of Trichechus manatus latirostris. Taxonomy (NCBI): domain Eukaryota; kingdom Metazoa; phylum Chordata; class Mammalia; order Sirenia; family Trichechidae; genus Trichechus; species Trichechus manatus. Next base: position 15,576,744 of record NW_004443944.1, read on the forward strand.
TCCAGACACCCCCTTTACGTGGTCCTTGTGATGGTCCAGGATGCCCGCCCCCCCCCAGCCTCCCCTCACTCCCAGCTGGTCCCTGGCTCTCAGGTTTCTCCATATGTCTGGTGAGGTCACTCCGGCCAGCGTGGGGATGTCTTTGGGGGCCCCTCCCTGGCCTATCAGGTTGCTGGTGTTGGTCTCAGAGAGCGACTTTAAGGCCTCTTTCTGTCCTTTTTTTTTTTTTCTTTTTCACCTCTGGGGAGAGATTTATTCTCCAAGGCTGTGGCCACAGGTTTCAGACAGATGGAGCCTCCCACGGGGTCCCCAAAGGGCAGCTGCTACTGGTTTTGAAGGCTTATGTGGTTTTGTTATCCACAGTTACTCACTGCTGATGCATGTTGGGGGCAGGTTAGGGACTTATTACCAGGCCAGACTGCCTGGGTTTGAACCGCAGCTCTGTCACTTACTAGCTGTGTGACTTTGAGTAAGTTCTTTATTGCCCTGGGCCTCAGTTCCGTCATCTGAAAAATGGGCACAATAATAATAGTACTTACCACCTAGTGTTGTTGTGAGGATTAAAACATTTAGAGTAGTGCCTGACACATAATAAGGCCCAGTGAGAGTGGGTGGGAAGAGGTCCCATCATACAGGCCCTTGCTGGCTGTGGAAATCAGTTGAATTTTTTCCTAGGTTTTAATAAGAACCTCTTCAAAGGCAGAGATTCTCAACTTTGGTACCGTTAACATTTGGGGCCGGATAATTCTTTGTTGTGGAGGCTGTCCTGTGCATTGTAGGATGTTTAGTAGCATCCCTGGCCCCTACCCACTAGAGGCCGGTAGGGCCCCTTTCCCCTTTGTGACAACCAGAATTGTCTCCAATGTCCCCTGGGGGCACACTTGCCCCGGCTTGAGAAGCACTGGTCTAAGGCAAGGTGGGTAGGGGCAAGACTGGCCTGGCATCAGGAGACCTGGTTCTGATCTGTGTTTTATCACCAGCTTGCTGTTTGAACTCAGACCAGTCTCTCTCTCTCTGGGCCCCTTGATTAAGTGGGAAAGCTCTGGAGTAGCAGGTGCACAATCCTGCCACCGCTCTCCCTCTCACAGCTGTGGCAGACATCTCTAATCAATCCTGGAGTGTCTTCGTGCTCAGGCCAGAACTCTGGGGACCGTGGAGACACTTGGGTCGTGAGCCCAGTGAGCAGCGTCTCCTGTCCCCTCCTCCCAGCAGCAACCAGGAATCAGAGAATCCTGAGTTCAAGTCTGGCTCGTTTGGTTTCCCTCTGGGTGATGTCTGTTAGGGCATTCAGCCTCTGGGCTTTAGTTTTTCTCGTCTATAAAATAGGACCAAAATGTCTACCCTGAAAGCTGGTTGTAAGGATTCAAATAAACTCATAACAGGACTATGCAGATCTCAGCCAATGCTTATTACATGGGTGAATGAGAGCATGGGGGTCTTGGTCTGGGTTGTGGAATAGTGGGAGTGCCCTCCACTGCTGGTCGTAGTGTAGACTGATACAGTCACTTTGGAGAGCTGTTCGGCATTGACTAATCAAGTTGAACATGTTCCTAATCTATAGCCAACAGTTCCATACCTAGATATCATACATAGAGGAACTTGCTCATGTGTGCCCCTGGAGACTTAGTATACACTTAGCGGAACTTTCTCTCCTCTGCCCCAGGAGACCTAGGTATATACACCTAGAGGAAGTCACCCACCTGAGCACCAGGAGACCTAAATATCACCTAGGTGAACTTGCACACCTCAGCCCCAGTAGACGTTTTCATTGTAGCATTGTAGTAAGGAAATTTGAAACAACCTACATGTACATCAGCCCTTGCACAGCCGCTACACAGCAATGAAATGAACAACTACAGGTCTGTCATAGTGTGGGTTCCCCCAAAAGCAGATCCTGAGACTGCTTCATGGGCAGGTGGTTTATTGGGCGGTCACCCCAGGAAGAACTGATAGGAGAGTGCAGGAGGGAGGCAGGGAAAGGTTTGTTATCAGGCAGGTTACCTCTGGTTTATAATCCCACTGAGCTTAATTCCACTGGGGCACTCTGGGAAACAGTGTATAATGCATGCCTCAGTTTCCTCATCTGTTTTTGCATGCCAGCTCCTGTCAGTCACCACTTGAGTGTTGCTCCCAGGAGCCTTATGCCTTCAATATCTCCAGCTTGCCCTGCTCATGAGAGAGGGCCCTCAGGCCAGGAGATGCAGGTGCTGGCAGCTGGAGGTTAGGTACCAAAGGGTGAGTTAGTGCTGTGGTGGGTGGGGCCCAGACAGCAGATGCTGCCAAGTGTATGAATGAACATGGATAAATGTGGAAAACAATGTTGAGTGAGAAAAGCAAGTGGCTGGAAGCATGTTATTCATAGAAATGCTGTAAGTATGCAGGACAATATTTCCTATTGCTTATAATTATCCATGTGCTCGGTAAACAGGCAAAGACATGCGTAGGGATGAGGGGCACTGTGTCCAGGGTGGTGGGAATCTTGCAGGGAGGGAAGGTACACGGATGGCTCACCTCTCTCTGTAATGATTCATTGCTTCCTTTTTGTACATTGAAGTTTGATATACACACAGTAATGTGCATAAAGTGAGCTCATCACATGGATGAGGCTTTGCATATTATTCACCTGTGTAACCGCCACTGCAATCAAGATATAGGACTTGCGCTCTCGTGCCCCTTCCCAGTCTGCACCTCCCTCAGACTTGATGAATTTCTTTTTGAAAATAGTTTAAAGCTAATTTGGCATCATGTTAAGATTTGCCAGAGCTGGGTACTGATGAGTTTGTGGGTGTTTGTCATATTTTCTCTCTCTCCTTTTGTGTGTCCTGGAAGTATTTCATCATCATCAGAATCACAAGAACAGGAGGCATTGGGGAGATACAGGCGGAGGTGGTCGAGGCAAGGGTGCTACAGGGCAAAGACCCAGAGACCGGAGGGAGTGGGAAGCCTGAGAATGGCCCTGTTTCTAAGGGAGTGTTCCAGGAGGAGAGCTGTTTTTGACCCAATTTCCAAAGCTGTTGTCATGGATTGAATTATGTCCCCCAAAAAATGTATATGTCAATTTGGCTGGGCCATGATTCCTGGTACTGTGTGATTTTCCTATATGTTGTAAATCCTGCCTCTATGATGTTACTGAGGTAGGATGGGTAGCAGTTGTGTTAGTAAGGCAGGACTGGATCTACAAGACTGGATTGTGTCCTGAGACGATCTCTTGAGATATAAAAGACAGAAGTGAGCAGTGAGGGGGAACTCATACCATCAAGAAAGCAGTGCCGGGAGCAGAGCGCGTCCTTTGGACAGGGGGTCCCTGCACTGAGAAGCTCCTAAGTCCAGGGGAACACTGATGAGAAGGCCGAGAGAGAGAAGGCCTTCCTCTGGAGCTGACACCCTGAATTTGGACTTTCAGCCTACTTTACTGTAAGGAAATACACTTCTCTTTGTTAAAACCATCTACTTGTGGTATTTCTGTTATAGCAGCCCTAGATGACTAAGACAGCTGTCAAGCCTTGGAATCGCCCTGGAGGGTCCCTTTAACCAGCCCTGCTGTGTGGAGGAGGGCATTCACGCAGCCTGGAAAAGCCGGGTGTGCCTTGGGCAGCACAGGGGCTGGGCCCTGAGCCCCTGCCTTCTCATTCTTTCCAAGTCATGAGCTGCCCGCTGCCCGTTGTCCCCATCATGGTGGCCTGTTTGCAGCTTCTCTGTGGGTGGCCCGAGCCTCCCACTGTCCCCACACAATAGTGGTGGCTGCATTCGTGTTAAGAAACTGGGAGAGGAAGCCCCAATCTAGGCCAGCCACGCTGCACTCTCAGCTTCCTGCTCTCCCTGGCTTCTCTGGGCCTGTCTCCCTTCAGTCTGGGAGGCTGGAGGCTTGAATTCCTGGCCGCATCACTGCCCCGTTAAAACATCATCCAGGAACTCCTGCCCACTGTCCCCTCTACTCGTTGTCCTTTAAAAAACAAGACCTGAGTCTCCTGCCATGTGTTGGGCACTGTGCCAGGCACATTCCTTCTGTTCCTTTGATTTTTGAGTGCCTACTATGTGCCAGGCCCTGGGACACAGCTGTGAACAAGACAGGCAAGGGCCCTGCCCTCGTGGAGTTTCCATTCACTTTATCCTGTTACATTCTGAAAAGTAGGCACAGTTTTACTGTGATCCTCATATATGGGAAGAGTAAATTAAAATTCAAAGAGAGACTAATGCGTTTTCCTGAAGTCACACAGCAGGAAAGAGGAGGAGGGAGGAGCTCTGTGGTTTAAGCCCAAACTCACCAGTTTCCAAATCTGGCCTTTATTGTTGGATCAGAGATTAAGATTTCATTTTAGCCTTGCTTTCTTCTTATCTTGACCTTTTCTTCAGGGACTTGTGTAGATTACTTAACCTCAGTTTCTTCATTTGTCACATGGGCTCATAATGCAAGATGGGAAGGTGGTAAGTGCGTGAAGACGAGGAGGGCCTCTTGGAGGAAATGACATTTGAGCTAAGGCCTGTTGGATGAGAAGCAGCTGGCCTTGGGTGGAGCTGAGGGAGAACATCTTAATAGCGGGAACAGTATGTGTAAAGGTCCTGAGGCAGGAACATGCTTGGCAGGTGGGAGGAACAGAGAGAATGAGGGTATGGCCAGAGATTATGCAGGGGGTGGAGTGCTGGGAGGTGAGGTCAGAGAGGTCAACAGGAGTAAGGTCATGGGAGCCTTGTGGCCCTGGAGGATTTGGAGTTGTTTTTTTTAAGTGCAATGGGAAGCCGTGGAGAGTCTTAAGCTGTGGAATGACATGATCTGATTTAACATTTTTAAAAGGATTCCTGTGGCTGTGTGCAGAGAATGGACTTTTGAGGGGCTAGGGGAAAGATGGTGGCTTAGACCAGGGGGTGGCCACCGAGGTGGGGAGAAGTGGTCAGATTTTTTTTTTTTTTGCTTTGCCATATGAAAACTTCAAGAGGTCCGCTCACTTTCATTTGCCTATTTGTGCGTTTTCTCTATAGGCAAATAGACATGAGAAATCTGACAAAAACAAAACAAATTTACAAATCTAAAGTAAACTTGCCACCTTTATGAAAAAGGATGCTAAAGAACAAGGTGGATGATGTTTTGATGGCACTGTTGAGCAAATACTCGAAGGCTGGGCATTTGGCTGTTTTTGTCTAGATCTTTGATGAAGACTAAATTTGAGAAAACTGAAAGATCGGAAGGCTGTCCTAGACTCAGATGGTCGTGGTTCAGGGAGGCGTCTTCCTGGTGGCCTAAATTGAGGTGTGGGCAGAATTTAAATACTCAGAAGAATGGATGAGGAACTTTTTCTACTGTTAGACTGTTCTTCAGTGCATGAGGGAAATTGGACTAGGAGGAAAGACCCCTCCAGTGAATTCACTTAAGATGGGAACCAAATAGTAACAGGATAAGTCATGGAGGAAAAGAGTTTGCTTATAAATTTATCTTGAAAAAGGAAAAATATTTTGAGTTTGTCGTATATTCAAGACATTTTAGGGTATGAATGTAATTGTGTTAATTTGTAGAGCCAACAAAGAGTAGATCAAGTGTTGACTGGAGGGGGGTCATAGTTTTTCAGCAAGCTGGATGATAGCTCAATATGCCCTTCTTCACATTGTGTGTGATTTTCCCAGCTCCATCCTATAAAGAGGGTTGGTTTTGCTGAACTATACCAGGACACCATCGGTTTTCTCAAGAGCCTCTCTTAATCCATTGATATTCAGATCATCTTGTTGATGTGCATCCTGTCATTAGTCTCGTCATTTTCTGTGGTCTCAGCTGCCCACTGTCTAACATTGACAACCTGCCTGTAATCATCAGTGGCTCTGGGTTCCATCTCCTCATTCCCCAACATCACATTCATTGGCTTCCTGAAATCTTGCATCTTTGCAACTGGTTTGCATTGTACTCCCACCCCTTCACAGCACCATTTCCAGACCTTTCAACGTGGGTGGGGAAAATATTCTGGAGCTACACCAGGAGGGATGTTTGAGTGGAGACTTAAGTACGTAAATGCTCAGTTCGTTAGTGAAAATTTTGTATTAGGAGGATTTCTGTGTTCCTCTGCAGTGCCATGACTTCGGGGACTCAGATAACCGAATCTTCGGATCATGAGGACCTCCTGGATATGATGCTCTTGGAATGGTTAAGACTTTGGGTTTCAGAATCAGCCTTTGGCCTTTACTAATTCTGTGACTTTGGGCAACTTGCCCTCTCAGCCTGTTTTCTTGGCTTAAAAATGGAGATAACACACTCATTCTTGATGAAAACCCTCAAGAAGATAGGAATAGAAGGAAAGTTCCTCCGTATGATTCAGGGCAGATAGGAAAAACCAACAAGCAGCATTATCCTTCATGGAGAAAGATTGAGAGCTTTCCCCTTGAAATTGAGCATAAGAGAAGTGGTCAGATTTTTAATATTTGTTGAAGAGAAAAGTGATACAATTTGCTGACAAATTGGGCATGGAATGTCAGAGAAGAGAGGCATCCAGGGTGGCTGTGGGGTTTGGGCTGGAGCCCCTGGGGGGTGGAGGTGTCATTTATTAATCATTAATGGAGGTGTCATTAATCAGGCTGGGAAGGGGGTGGTGATGGGGATTTGGAGGGGAGAGCAGGAATGAGGTTTTGGATGGGGTATATTTGAGATGTCCCTGGGACATCCAGGTGGAGATGTGGAGTTGGCGGCAGGAGGGATGAGTCAGAATTTCAGGGGTGAAGTCCAGGCAGGGGATATAAGCTTGGAGTTCATCAACATACAGCTGGACTTTCAAGCCCCGAGACTGGCCGAGGTCACCCTGCAGTGGGTGTGTACTGCCTTCCTTGCTTCCCTGACTTCCTTTTCTGGAACCTGCTATAAGGGACCCAAGTCTGGGCGGCTGGGCTCCCAGTGACAGTCACGGATGTCCTTCTGGGTGATAGGAAGGATCCAACAGCCATTTGTGGAGGG
>NW_004443944.1:15583771-15625245 GCF_000243295.1 Trichechus manatus latirostris
CCCCCCCCGGCACACCTCCCCCTGCTTCTGTCGCCCCAGGGCACTGGGTTCCCTTCCATCTCCGGGCACTTGGGGATCTCCCCAGACAAGCATGGGCTCGTCATTAGCCCGCAGCCTGGCTCTGTGACGGGGGCACCACGGGCTCACTGGGAAGCCCCTGTGCTATAATTAGCTGCAGCAGCAGGATGACTGACAGGCCACCACAGCTCAGGGGGCCCTGCAGCTGTGACAGGACCATTCATCTGTTTTCCCAGGTGTCTTCAAATGGCTGTTGGCACATTAACCTGTGGCCGGGCCTTGAGCCCTGGGGCAAACAGACAGAGCTTGCGTTTGTTTTGGTCTCCCTCTCCCAGATGGCACTGCCGAGCCCTCTCCCTTGCCCCGGTATTCAGCCTGTTCCCAGGGCCCACCCATGCTCCCCTCAGTAGCTCTTCATGCTGTCCTCTCCCTCAACCCTGCATTCACCCTGCCCCCAGGGCCCGCTCGGTCCCCTCAGCTCTTCATTCCACTTGCTGTGTGCCACCATACCAAGAACCTGGCCACCGTCTTGGGTCTGCTCATTTTCACGCTTGTCCCTCCACAACCTCCTTTCCTCACAACCCCTGAGGGCTCTTTCACTGACTTTCAAAAACTGGGAGGCTTCACTTTAAAAAAATCCTGATTTCTGGCTTCTCTTGTAAAACAACAACAACAAAAAATCCAGAACATCTAGCAACACCAGGCCCACTGGTCTTCCACGTTGCCCACGCCTGGTTGCGGGGGACTAGTGCCTCCCCTGAAAAAAGCAGGAGAACTATAATATGTGTCTGTCCATACAGTAGGATCCTGTGCAGTCGGGAAAAAAAAGAATGGGGAGGCTCCGGTGTAATGACATGAAAAGACCTGTAAACAGTAAAAAACAAACAAACAAACAAAAAAAACAAACCAGCCCAAACCCATTGCCGTCGCATCGATTCTGACTCATAACAACCCTATAGGACAGAGTAGAACTGCCCCGTAGGGTTTCCAAGGAGCATCTCGTGGATTCGAACTGCCAACCTTTTGGTTAGCGGCTGTAGCTGTTAACCGCATGCCACCAGGGTTTCCCTGTAAGCAGTAGTCAGTGGAAGACACAGGTGCCGTACATCCTGTGTTGTTGTTGGGTGCCATTGAGTTGATTCCTACTCCTAGCGACCCCGTGTGATGGAACAGAACTGCCCCATGGGGTTTTCCAGGCTATAATCTGTACGGGAGCAGATTGCCAAGTCTTTCTCCCACGGAGCTGCCGGCTGGGTTTGAACTGCTGACCTTTTGGTTAGCAGCTGAGCACTTAACCATTGTGCCACCAGGGCTCCTTGTATCCGTGTAGGATGCTATTTTTGTGTGTAAAGAGGGCGACAGTATGGACATATCTTGTGTATGTGTGTTTGCGTAAGGCTTCTTTGGAACGATACCTGAGAAACGCGGTACTGCGGTTGCCATGGGGCCTGGCGAGGGGCTGAATGAATGGGGGCCGGGGTGGGGGAGAGACTTTTCATATTTTTGCCTTTTTGTATTGTTTTCTTTTAGCCACATGTTGTTGTTGGGAGCCATCGAGTCGATTCTGACTCATAGTGACCTTACATGACAGAGTGGAACTGTCCCATAGGGTTTCCTAGGCTGTGATCTTTATGGCAGCAGATTGCCAGGTCTTTCTCCCACGGAGCCGCTGGTAGGTTGGAGCCACAGACCTTTTGGTTAGCAGCCTAGCGCTTAACCGTTGTATCACCAGGGCTCCTTTTAGCCGTGAATGTGTTATTACTCAGAAGTTAAATTTTAAAAGGGCAGGGGAGGGGAGATGATTGTAGTCTGAGAGGGACCCGTGGTGAAGGAGGCGTAAGTACATTTCCCTGGCTCTAGTTCCTCGAGGGTGGAGGCTTTGTGTTGTTTACTGCATGCAGTGTGCTCAGCGCCAGCACAGGGCCCAGTAGATGCTCAGTAAACATTTGTGCACTGAATGGGACGGAGGGTACTCCAGCTTGCTGATGGTGAAGCAAAGTAAGTTTTTCCTTATTCCCTGCTCGTGCCTATCGACTGTGCTACCTCCCATGGGTCTGGTGGCATTTGAGCTTGTGACCCGTTAGGGCTACCCCTGGGAGAGCAGAGGCGTGGCCGCTCACCTCTCCCTGCTTCTCTCTTCCAGGCCTTCCTGCATCGCATCCGGCAGAATGTGGCAGACTCGGCGGAGAAGGGCATCACAGAGGAGAACGTCAAGGTGTGCACGTGGGGGCTGGCCCCTTCTGGATTGTCCCTGTGCTTTGCTTGCCTCCCCGGCTGGGCGGTACTCAGAGGCTTGGAGGGTGAGGCATGTCACATGGCTGTCAGCTGGCTGTGCCCTCACCTGGCCTGCTCCTGCAGCCCCTAGAGACCTCCCTGTTCCATGAGCAAGCTGTGCTTGTGGATGTCAGCAGGAGTCAGCCCCGGCCCCCACTCCCCAACTCAAGACTTCCTCTCCTTGCTCACCATACTGCCCTGTCTTCCCACCTCCTTGTACCAGGCCCTGGCTAGAAGCCCATGGAAAATCCTTTCCCAAGTGACCCAGGAGCCTGGCATCTCCAGCCGCCCTCCTGGCAACCCTGGCCCCTGCCCTGCACTGGGCATTGAGCGTCAGCCGGGCTGATGAGTAATGGGTCTGGGCTGTCATTTGGCATGGCTCTGGGGAGTTTCGGGAGGACATCAATAGGCCTTCTGTGTGCATGGCTGAGGCCCCACGTTCCCCGGCCTGGCTTTCTAGCATGACCTCGCTCCCTTGGAAAAGGCCGCCTTCAGTCCTTGGGGTATGTGGGTCCTGATCAGAGGGGAGCTGGGAAGCTGGAGAACCAGGGCAGGGGAAGTGTCAGAGGTGGCGCTGGACAGCTGGTGCCCAGAGATCTCAGCACACAGAGGACTTGATAGAGTCGGGGAAGATGGCCCCCCAAATGTCCTGGTTATTCTGGACAGTAACCTAGCATGTAGATAATTTTCAAGCCCGATTTTTTGGATAAGGAGACTGAGGCTTAGAAATGTAAAGAGACCTGGTTGATGTCACCGCATGACTGTTCCCTGGGATTGCTGGAATTTAAGCTCTTTATGCATTCATTCATTCAGAAAATATTTACTGAGCACCTAATATTTATTTATTTATTACAATTTTAAAAATTATTGCAATTTTTAATTACAATTTATTATAACTTTTAAAAATCACTTTTATTATTGAGGTATAACTGACAGTAAGGGGCATAGATCCCGAGAGCCCAGCATGATGTGCTTTTTCATTGGTAACCATGACCCAAATGAAGACAGAGAACATTCCCTGCCCCCAGCAGGCTCCCCTGGGGCCCCTCTCCCAAAGATGACCACTGACATCTTGTATCACTGATTAGTTCTGCCTGTTCTTAAGCCTGATATGGATGTGTACTCGTTTGTGTCTGGTGTCTTTTGCTCAGCATCACGTCTGTGAGGTTTGTCATGGTGCTGTGTGTAGCCGTGCTTCATCCTTTTTCATCGCTGCACAGTATTCCAGAGTATGAGCATGCAACAACGAACTTACCCATTCTCCGATTGATGGATATTGGGAGTATTTCCAGTTTTGGGAAATTTTGGATTGTTCTTTTACATGTCTTTTGATGGACACAGACTCTCGTGTCTTTTGGGTACACACCCAGGAGACAGGTGTGTGTTTGTAAATTTTGCAGTTATTTCTTAAAGTATAACAGTAAGATCTATTATAGGTGCCTTTAACATAAGCAGATTCAACCATGTGAGCTGGATAAAGTGAGAGAGAGAAAAACAAAGAGCGAGGGCTATTTTTCCAGCCACTTCCCATGATGACCGTCTCCCAGGGTGAGGAGGAGAGAGAGAGGGTCTCTGGCCCCCTCAGGCTCTGCAGCACTTGAGGAGTGGTCTCCTGCCCCTTGTCCCCTCCCTGACCTCCCTCAGGCCACCTCGCTCTGCAGACTTTTCTGGTGCATTTCAAGGGCTCGTGGGCTTGGTCTTCGTTTCCTCAGGACTTGGCTCAAATGTCACCATCTCAGAGTGGCTGTCTCTGGCCACTATATTTAAATTTGCAAACTTCTTCCTCCTGTCCTGTCCTGGGTCTCCCTTGCTGTTTTATTTGTGTGTTTAGTGTTTATTGTTGTTTTTGATAGGTGCCATGGAGTGAATTTCAACTCATAGTGACCCCCATGTGACAGAGTAGGACTGCCCCATAGGATTTTCTAGGCTGTAGTCTTTACAGGATCAGATCGCTAGGTCTTTCTCCTATGGAGCTGCTGGATGGATTTGAACTGCCAACATTTTGGTTAGCAGCTAAGCACTTAACCATTGCTCGGCTCCTATTTGTCTGTTGCCACCCCAAAGTCTCTGTTTTACTGATTTGTTTGTTGCCTGTCCTCTCCCACTAGAATTTCACCTTCATGAGGAGAAGGATTTGTGTGCTTCTTGCTGTGTCCCCAGGGCCTCACACAGTATCTGGCACACAGTTGGTGCTCGGTAAATATTTGCTGAGTGACTGAAGGCGTAAGAAACTCTAGAAGGACACATAAACCACTCCCACTGGTTACCTGGGGTGTTGAGCTGCTGTGTGTGGGAGGGGATCTCCTTACTATATGTATCTTACTATATTTTGATTTTTGAACCACGTAAGTGAATTACTTCTTCAAAACTAAAATAAAGAAGTATGCACTTTTAAGAAAAAAAGGAATTTATGCAGTTTGAATGAATGAATATACCATGGACTTCCAGAAGGACGCACAAATCTGTCTAGGAAAAAGTACAGCCAAAATGCTCCTTAGAAGTGAGGATGGCCAGACTTTATCTCACATACTTTGGACGTGTTAGCAGGAGGGATCAATCCCTGGAGAAGGGCATCATGCTTGGTAAAGTAGAGGGTCAGTGGAAAAGAGGGTCAAACATAGCAATGATTGTGAGGATGGCGCAGGACCTGGCAGTATTTCGTTCTGTTTTCAGAGAGTTGCTGTGCATCCGAACTGACTCTAGGGTACCTAACAACAACGACAACAAAAATGCAGTTCAAGAGGAGCTAAAGTGAAGAGGAAGTCCTCTCTCCTTATCCCCAGAGGCACCTACAATCCCCAGCTTGTGTCCTTGTCCAGCCAGAGTCTCTGCTTCTACCAGCATAGACAGGAGTGGCCTCTTCTGTGTGTTATTTTACACCATGAGCCCATACTGGAACTCTGTTAGGTACCTTGATTTTTTTCCCCCCACTTAACAATATGTATTGAGAATCATTCCAGAATTCCATATCCATATATACAGGTCTATAGATTCTTCTTACAAGCTGCATAGAATTTCAGTGTGTGGAGTTCATTTAACTGTAACTTATTTACCAGTCCTTATGGATGGACACTGGCTTATTTTCAGTCTTTTGCTTCTGCTAATCAGGCTGTAGTGTGTGTCCTTGGTGGATGTGGCCATGTTTATCTGAACAGGGTTCTCAACCTTGGCACTACTGACATTTTGGGCTGGATAATTCTCTGTTGTAGGGGGCTTTCCTGTGCATTGTAGGCTGTTTTAGCAGCATCCCTGGCCTTTACCCATGAGAGGGTAGTAGGTGGTGTTGGTTCCGACTCATAGCAAACCTATGTACAAAAGAACGAAACACTGCCCAGTCCTGCGCCATCCTCACAGTTGTTGCAGTGGCCAAGCCCATTGCTGCAGCCACAGTGTCCACCCATCTTGTTGAGGATCTTCCTCTTTTTTGCTGATGCTCTATTTTACCAAGCTTGATGTCCTTTTCCAGGGACTGGTCCCTACTGATAACATGTCCAAAGTGTGTGAGACAAAGTGGGGAGCTGTCCTGTTCATTGTAGGATGTTTAGCAGCATCCCTGACCTCTACCCATGGGAGGGGGTGGTGGGTAGACAGTAGCGACCACCCCTATAGTGTGACAACCAAAACTGTCCCTAGACATTGTCAAGTGTCCCCTGTTGGGGGTGGGGTGGGTGGACAAAATTGACCCTGGTTGGAAACCACTGATCTAAAGGTTAAATTCTAAAATGTAGACTTGCTGGGTCAAATTGTATTGCGTTTTAAACATTTAGATTCTTACGGGGAAACAGGCAATCTGATATCATTTGTGAGAGTGTGAACAGCGTAATTTGAATACTATGCCTTATCGTGTTGCCTTCTACAACATCATTTTAATGGGTGCATGGAAGTACGCTCACCTTTCTAAAATCATTCATTTATGGTTGGACATACCAGTTGTATCTGGTTCTGGTGAATATTGCAATGAATATCCTAGTATCTCTGCATACTGAGTATGAAGCGCAGTTCTGCCACTTACTGGATTAACCTTGGGAATGTGGATTGTTTTCTCTGAGCCTCAGTTTCTTCATCTATTAATTGAGGCTCATAATAGTTTCTGCCTTCTGTAGTTATAGTGAGGATTGTTGTTGTTGCTGCGTGCTCTCATGTCGATTCTGACTCATAGCGACCCTATAGGACAGAGTAGAACTGCCTCATACGGTTTCCTAGGCTGAAATCTTTATGGGAGCAGATCACCAGACCTTTTCTACCATGGAGCAGCTGGTGGGTTCGAAGTGTCAACCTTTTGGCTAGCAGCCAAGCATTTAACCATTGCACCACCAGGGCTCCTTATAATCAGTATTCCCAACATTAGTCCAGTAAGTAGCAGAACTGAACTCAGTATGCAGAGAATTATGTATTAATATATACATCACAGTATTTATCAGAGGATTAGAGGCCACAAATACATGTAATAGTCTTAACACAGGATTGGGTGCTAATTCGGTTTAGTAAGTGCTGGCATTCTTTGTGTTATCATCCTTCTTTTTATTCGTGGTAAATTGGCTCCCGTGTATTAGAGTGTCCATTTCACTGCATGCTCACCTGCACCAGGGGTTATGTGTTTTTTCATGCTTGGGTTTTTCTCTCCCTCTCTGCCTCAATTAATGCTATCCTTGGGCCTCCCTTTTCTTCATAGATCCTGTTCTCTAACATCGAAGACATCCTGGAAGTTCATAAGGATTTCTTGGCCGCCTTGGAATATTGTTTACATCCGGAACCTCAGTCTCAGCATGAACTTGGGAACGTTTTCTTAAAATTTGTGAGTACAATGCCTCAGTCCCTATCAGACTCTGCAGCTTTTGGGAAGCAGGCTTCTTCCTCGGGTCCCTGCTCTGCCCGCCTTCGGCCAGCTTCCTCTGCAGGCCTGTCTGGGAGATGGAGAGGCTGCGGCAGGCAGGCGGGCCCAGCCTCGGCATCCCAGGAACAATGGAGGCGGGCCAGGCCCAGCCAGACTTGGGTATTTTTAGCAGCTATCCTCTCTCACTGTCACGTAGAGAGTGGCCCCCCTTTCCTCAGGGCCCCTCACTGAATGACCACTTCCAGGGGCTCTCATGACCTCCTGGCCTGGTAGAGCACCTCTGCTCAGAAGGACCAACAGAAGCAGCTAGTGGCCAAGAGGATAGGCTCTGGGTCAGACAGACCTAGGTTTGAGTCATGGCCCACCCACCCACTGGCCAGTGTCTAATCTTGGGTGCCCACTTGGTCTGCTGGTCAGAGAGGCTGCCACTTGCTGTGTTCTGTCACAGCCTCTCTTTTCCTGCGGGATTCCTAAGGCTCCCAGCATTGCTGGGAAGAGTTGGAGGAAGGAGGGCGGGGAGCTAGCCCACATGAGCCAGCTGCTCTCCCATAGCCTCTTCTTCTGTGCTGCCTGGGACCCTCGTGAGGAGAAAAGCTCACGCTGACCTCACAGGCAGGAGGTTCAGGGTACACGCCTTCGCCTCTCTGAGCCTCAGTTTCCTCCACTGTCTGAGAAGTGGAACTCAGCAAGTCCACCTCCTTGGGTTGATGGAAAGACTCCAAGAGCTCAGGCAGCAAAGTACTTAGCGTAGAGCAGTGGTTCTCAAGCAGGGGCAATTTTAACCTCCCAGCAGATATTTGGCAATGTCTGGAGACATTGTCGGTTGTCATAACTGGTGACGGGAGTCCTACTGGCATTAGTGGGTGGGGGCCAGGGACGCTGCCAAACCTCCTACAATGCACAGGCCAGGTCCCCCGAACAAAGAGTTAGCTGGTCCAAAATGTTAATAGTGCCAAGGGCATGAGACCTTGATGTATGGTAAGTTCTCAGTGGACTTTAGCTGTTATTTCACTTATCACCATTATTATCATCATCACTAACTCCCTTCTCTAAGGCAGCACATTTTGGTGGCTGGAGTCTGGGAGGAGAGAGACTGGCATGGTTCTGTCCTCAGGGATTTACAGTCTCGTGGTGGTCAGGAGGGCAGTGCTTCTCGCCAGGCTGCCGAGGTACTCATTAGCTGTATTACTCTTGGCAGGTTACTTTAACATACATATGCCTCAGTGTCCTCACCTGTAAAATGGGTATAAAACGAGACTTCACCCGTGATACTGTGAGGATCAAGTGAGCTAACACAAGGAGAGTGTTCAGAACAGCTCCCGAGCTGCTCACGGAAGTGTTCAATACATGTTGGATGTTCTCTTTCCTCCTCAGGTAGGCAGCGTTCCTCAGTGGTTAAAATGGAATAAATGAGAGGAAGATGGGGCACAGGTGAGAGGGCTGTTCATGGAGCAGAGGAGAGATGGGATCTGCTTTGGGTTTGAAAGTGTCCCTTAGGCTGCTGTGAGGAGAAGGGGACAGGGAGGGAGACCAGCGAAGAGGTCGCTGAGGTGATGATGTCTTGGAACAGGGTGGACGCAGTGGAGATGGTGGACAGTGGTGGTTTGGTTCAATGAATCTTTCTTGACTAGGAGAATGAAAAGAATGGAGGGACAGTCTTCTCAGGTTCAGAGGAAAGAGTGAGTGTTTGGTTCTCTGGAGCCAACAGCCTGGGTTCAAATCCCTGGGTAACCTTGGGCAATCTACTTTGCCTCTGGGGACCTCAGTCTCCTCCTCTGTAAAATGGGGGCAATAGGATGAATGAGTGAATGGGAGTGAAGCACTCAGAGCCGGCCTGGTCGGAGTTGATGCTGAGTGACTGTTAGCCATAGTCGTTTCAGCCGGGACATCATGGATGGTGATTGGGAAGAGGTGACTTTGGAGCTGGCATGAAGTGACAACAGCTGAACTTAGAGTGAGACTTCATTGTGTTCACTGCTCTGTTCCTGCATCAAGATTAGAGTCGGGCCCCAAGCTCATATGCCCATGTAATAGGCAAGAATACTGAGAGAAGGTTAAGTTGAAGGTCCCAGCTCTTTAAGTGGTAGGGCTGGGATTTAAACCTTCCTGAGGGCAGGGGTGGTTCAGTGGTAGAATTCTCACTTTCCATGCGGGAGATGCGGGTTCAATTCCCAGCCAGTGCACAAGCACATCTACCACTTGTCTGTCCCTGGAGGCTTGCATGTTGCTGTGATGCTGAACAGGTTTCTGTGGAGCATCCAGACTAACACAGACTAGGAAGTAGGTCCTGGCAATCTACTTCCAAAAATCAGCCATTGAAAACCCTATGGATCACAATGGTATGATCCCACTGTGCGCAGGGTCACCGTGAGTCTGGTGCTTACTTCACGGTAGCTGACAACAGCAATAGCTAAACCAGTGTTTTTTACTTAATACACATGATAAGTTTGTGATTTCTTTTTTGTTTTTTTTGGTATCTGGGTACTGCTTGTATTATTATTTGTTTAATCTTTTAAAAAATTGATTCACTTTAAAAAAACCTTAAATAAACTTATTTAAAAGGGAAATTTACATCATTAGAAGTGGAAAATTAGTGTCACTGGCTATAAATAGACCAAAAAAAAACCCCAAACCTGTTGCTGTAAAAATAAATGCAGTAGAAACCAAACTGTGTTACCGCATTCTGACTAGAAACTCTTGCCCACCTAAGGCTCTGAGCCTAAGGCCTGTCCTAGGTTTTTGTTATCTAAATGAAAAAAAAAAAAAAAAAGGTTAGCAAGTGTTAGACTGGGATTAACGTCACACCACACCTTTCGGTAATTGGAACAATTGACAAAGGAGCCACCTTTCTTAATGTGCGAGTCAGTGTTTTTCTTCATTTAAAATCGGCTTCCCCATCTCCCTCCATCCTGCCCCAGGGTCGTGGGGGATTGCACCAAGTCATTCTGCCTTAGGATGTTTTTAAAGCTGCCTCTGTCGTCACGGAGTTCCCGGAAGCCGACTCTGAGATTTGTGTGCAGGTGGTTTATCGTAGGCAGCTGAAGGACAGGTTGCACCTTCACACCCTCACCCTCCACAACTGCACGGGAAATCTGGAGTTGGTATGGCCCCGAATTACAGCGAGAGGGCAGGGTCTTTGTACACCACGTTGCCAGTCACTGGACTTGAGAGGTGGTGGAGAGCCTCAGGCAGGTAGTGCTCTCAGGCCTGTCGATTCCTGGCCAGGCGTTGAGTCTGTGTTTTTCACCGTCGTACATGAGAAGGTCTCTTGAAATATGTGCGGAGCGTCTCCCGGGTGCCAGGTACCGTGCTAGGCTCTGAGGACGCTGCACTAAAGAAGACAGACTTGCTCCCTGCGGCCACAGGCTGGGAGTGTGGTAGGGAGGGAGGGCAACTAAGTAAACAGGTGAGGTCATTTCAGACAGTGATACAGTCTGTGAAGAGTATTAGACGCAGAGGCGATAAAGAGCAGCTTCGCAGGAGATTGCTTTAAATAGGGTGCTCAGGGACAGAGTTGCTCCATTTAGCAGATAAAAACACAGGATGTCCAATTAAATTTGAATTTCAGGTCAACAATGTATAATTTTTTTAGTATGTCTCATGCAATATTTGGGATATACTTATACCAAAAAATCATGCATCGTTTACTTGAAATTCACATTTAACTGAGCGTTTTATATATGTGTGTATATACATATATATAAAGTGATTTAACTGGCCATTTAATGTGGCCTAATTCACATTTAATTAGGCAACCCTTGTCAAAGAAGGCCTCTCTCAGGTGAAACGGGATAACCTCCAGGAAGGATGTTTCAGACTGAAGGAATAGAAAGGACAAAAGTTTTAATACAGGAAGAAGCTTGGCCCATTTGAGGAAAGCAGGGAGGCCAGTGTGAAACCCCCCATCGCACCCTGCCTGCTATGTGGGTGGTGGGTTGGGGAATACCTCACAGAGTTGAGACTCGAATTCCTTGCCCCCCTCTCTGCTGCTGTCTCCAAGCCCTTGGAGACATCTGCACAGGCAGCCAGCTCGCCAAGTCTCAGTCCTTCTGGCTGTGAAATGAGTGGCTTGGAGCAGACGTTCTCTGGGGAGCCAGTGTCACCCCCGGGTACTGTGCACAGCAGCCACTGCCCCTGACAATCCTCGAGCCCTCCCAGGGGGCTAGATCCCCTCCCCCAGCTGTCCTGGGCAGCTGCCGCTCTCGCATTTTCTTCTCCTCCTTCACACCCCAAACCCATAGCCACATTTTCCCCACCCAACACATCTGTGTGCCCGCAACCATTGGTCTGTTTCTTCCTGGCAAAACAAATCAAAGTGGCTCCCAGGAGGAAATTGAGCACTTGGGACTCTTGGCTGTCAAAAGCCACGTTCCGTATTTGCAGGGTCTGGGGCCTGAGATGCAGCTGGGACTGGGCTTGATGAAAGGACATGGGAGTGATTGGACTGGGCCTGGCTTTGAAGAGGGGATGCTGTCATTTACTAAATTTAACTGCCCCAAGCCCCAAGCCTTGGTCCCTTGCCTTTTCACAGGCTGAAGGAGAGGTCAGCATTGCACAGCGTGTCGGAGAAGGGGCTCTGGGGATGAGGAATGACAAACCTGGGACAGTCTTGTCATTTACTCTCGTCTCTTGCATTCATGGCAGACATCCCTAATCACTCACAGCGTTCTGTCTCTAGGCTCCCTGCAGAGCGCCAGAATCCTTGTCACCAGTGTCCTGCCAGCACTACCCATTGATTGGGGTTGGCACGTGAGAAGAAACAGATTTGCCCCTGATTTCTGGCCCAAGCCCTTTATGGTACAGATGGAGGTGAATAGGGAGGCCTTGCCACCTCACCAGGCTTGGATCCACTTATTCATTTTATTTCCCCCTTCGGAATGTGCATATATCAGGACTGTCTTCACTGCAGGTGACAGAAACACCAACTCAGATAGGCTTAAACAAAAAGGAATTTTATTGGCTCATGGAAATGAAATGTTCATTGAGTGACTAGCTTCAGGCACAGCTGGATCCAGGACCCCAGATGATGTTTTCAGGACTTGGTCTATTCTCTGTCTCTGAGCTCTTCTTTCCTCTGTTAGCTTCATTCTTGGGGAGGAGGCATGCCTCACATGCTGGCAGGGATGGCCTTCAGCAGCTCCAGGCCGGCACTCTTCCAGCTCATCAGTGACAGTTCACAGGGAGCGTCTGTTCCCATTAATTCAAACATGAGCCATTGAGGACTCTCATGGGCTCAACTTGGGTCACATGGCCACTGTTGCCAGGACAGGGAGCTCTTCGATTGGTTCATCCTGGGTCATATGCTCACCTATGGGGTTGGCTCAGCAGGCTCATACTGTAGGTGAGGCAGTTCTCCAGCTGAAAAATTGGGAGCCATGAGCGGAAGAAGGGGGAATGGATGCTGGGTGGGTAAAACAGCAAATGTTTTGGACAAAGAGTTGAGGCTGAGGTTGAAGTGGAGCAGGGTCAGCCTAGGAAGGAATGTGGAGCTACTTTGGGGGCCATTGGGTCCCTCTTAGTTTCTCCCTCTGTTTTCTGGCTTTCATTTATCAAATAGTCACGATGCCTGCTCTCTGTCAGGCACTGCTGGCCCCACTGGCACCAAAGCAGTGACCTCACCAGATGCAAACCCTGCCCCTGTGGAGCTCACAGTCCAGTGGGGGAGATGGACCATATAAGAATGAGAAGTAAAACATACCAGGGCACAGAGGCCCCCCATATTTATCCAGGTCTGCCTGGTGCTCTCCCCTGGTGGCCCTCCCCACACCTACCTTCCTCCTGACTGCCTGTCTCTTTTTTTTTTTTTGGTGCCATCAAAGCCTGTGCATCTACTGCCCAACCCTGTCATAGACCAATTCACCAAAGACTTAATGAATTTGCTGGAATGGTAATAATAACAATATCAGTAACAGCAATAAATATTTACAGCTAACATTTAATGAATGCTTACTATTCACCAGGCACTGTTTCAAGCACTTAATATTAATTCACCTTATTATCCGCACAAAAACCTTATGAGGATATGTGTGTGTGTGCGTGCCGTTACTGTTCATAATTATGCATGAGAACACAGGTTATAGGCCTTGCCAAGGTCACAGAGCTGGTTATCAGGGGAGTTGGGCTATGAACCTGAGTGGTCTGGCTGCAGAACCTGCACTTGCACTCATGAGTTTGATGATCATGGGGACTTTTGATATCTTAACTGAGAACAGTACTAATAGCGGGGTCTGTAGGCCCAGGGAAAGCCCAGGGAGAGGCTATTGGCTGTAGAGGGACTTTTTCGAGAGCTCCTTTCCTGTAGTCAGGACCTCTGTTGCTGTTTATGTGCTTGCATTCAGAGCCCAGCCCTCCTTCTACAGCCCTGCAGGCCCTCACTGCAGGGGCAGGTTCCTAGGCACAGGTTGATTCCCACCGCCTCCAGGAAAAGCTCCCTCCCACCTCCCCGCAGCATGCCTTACCACAGCCTGTAGCTGAGGCCTTGTGTCCGGCACCCCCCACCCCCACTGTTTTATTTTTGGCCAGGTGAGCCCCTGCACTCCAGACTTCTCCTTACCCTGATGGCTCCTTTGGTGCATTAGAGACAAGTAGAAATAGAACAAGATCTGCTTGGGCAGTGTGGGGGTTGCTGAGGATTTCTATTCTCCTCCTCTGCCGTGTGTGTGTGTGTGTGTGTGTGTGAATGTGTCTGTATGTGTGTGTGAGCATCTCTGGTGGCTGTAGACACTAGGAGATTGTAATTCAGGACACAGTGTGTGTTTCCATGTGCACACTGATGTTGGTGTTGTTTGGAGCATGTAGCTTGTGTGTTGTAATGCTTGAGATTGTTTGGTGATTCCTCAGAGTGTGCATCAGAGTTATGCTTGTTCCGTGGTTTGTATGTGTGTGTGCACACTTTAGGTACTTGTAACGTTGTATATTTTGGTATTTTTCCTGTTGATTCATGTTTGTTTGTGTTTGTAACTACAACTTGTAGAGAATTGTGAAGTATTATATAGAGCTCATTGTGTCAGGCACTGTTCTATGCATTATATATATTTACATACATATATATATGTAAAGTGATTTAATCCTTCAGCAGCCCTAGTGGTGGTGGTGGGCGGCTGTTATTATGTCCATTTTATGGATGAAGAAACTGAGGTATACATAGGTGCAACAACTTGCCCAAGGTCACCCACCACTTAGGGAGTGTGAAGCTGGGTTTCCATCCCCAGTTGGGGCCTTTCGGAGCATAGTCTGTGTGTTTGTGGCTTGAGATTTGTATCTAGTGTGTTCACCTCCCACTGTCATCCGCATCCTGTGCTGTGACCTAGAACAGGCCATTGGCATGGGGATTAAGAGAGTTTGAATCTTGGTTCTGCCACTTCACTAGCTGTGAGACCCTGGGCAAGTGACTCTACTCCTCTGTACCTTGGTTTTCCCATGTGTAAAATGGACCTCATATAGTAACTACCGCATAAGACAATTGTGAGGAGTGAATGAGTTTATCCTTGTCTGAGAGAACAACACGTGGCATATGCTCAATGCACTTACACACATGTGTTAGCCTCAGCTCTGGCCGTGGGTGCTTTGTTGCTCAGAGTGTGTGCTTAGATGGTACACTCGGAGCCCCCAGAGTGAGCTGGTGGCGGTGGGACATTTGTTGATTCTGAAACCATCTCCCTCCCCTTTGGTTTCCCACTTCCTGCAGCCCGCCCTTCAGAAGGAGGTCCAGAGGCTTGTTTAGAAGCTTTGCAGACCTACCTTTTCCTTCCTTAGCTTCTTGGGATCTCCTGTCCTCCATCCACCCCCTAGCCCAAGGTCAATGCCCTTCAGCCCTTCCTTCCCTAGTGGCCTCACCCAGGACATCCTTGTTTGGGGTTTGGCAGGGGGCGGGGCATTCTATGAGCCTTTCAGACAGAGGATGCTCAGTGGAGAGCTTCCAGCTGAGAAGGCTCTGTCCCTTCCACTCCCGGAAACGCTTACTGGTTGTTACAGACCTGGTGACCCACAGGTGACTTCTAAGCCAGAAAGAGCCAGACTTTGGGCTCGGGGCACATGGAGGTTAACAGGGATATGTCCCTGCCTCAGGACTGCCAGTTCTGTGTGGACCACACATCTCCTTGTTCCCGCCAGAATTCTGAGCCTTATCTGGACTCTTCCGTTCACATACACAGGGCATTGCACATAGTACGTGTGCAAAGTCCATTCATTCAGCAAGTATTTATTGAGGGCCTGTTGTGTGCCAGGCACTGTGCTCGGATCAGAGAATAGCCCGGTGAAGAAGGCAGTTGTGATCATTGCCTTCAGGGAGCTGACTCCCAAGTGGGAAAAGATAGATGATAAACAATCCAGATCATTCCAGATTGTGAGAATACCATGAACAAAATAAAGGCTGGTGGGTGATAGAGAACATCTGGATGGTACTTTAGCTAGGGTAGCTCAGGTGTCATTTGATGAGGGGGTCATTTGAATTGAGACCTGAATGGTGGGGAGTAGCTAGACCTGGGGAAAGGGTGCTCCAGGCAGAGGGAACAGCAGGTGCAAAGGCCCTGGGGGTAGGAACAGGCTTGGCAAATTCGAGGAGTAGCTAGAAGGCCAGTGAGATGAGGTCAGAGAAAGGCAACGCCACAGTATCTGGGCCTTGGAGGTCATAAATGTTGGTTTTCATTCCTAGCATCATAGGAAAACCATTGGAGGGTTTTAAGTGGAATGTGACACAATCTGACTTATGCTTTAATAGGAACAATGGACATTTATTGAGCATTTACTGCATGCCCAAAGCTCACGTTTTAGCTCATGTAGTTCTCATAACTACGCTATGAGTTAGGGACTGTTATTAAGTCTGCCTTACAGATAAGGAAACTGAGGCACAAAGAGGTCAGGGAACTTGCCCAAGGCCACAGCTAGGAAATGCAGAGCCAGGGTTCAAACCCAGGCCACTTAGCTGGAGTCTGCACTCTTGACCACCGGCCATGCTGCTTCTGGAAGGTTATTCAGGGTGCTGGGTACAGAATGGGGTCCAGAGTAGAAGCTGGGAGGCCAGTTTGTGGTGGGAGCCACTCTGCCTGAAATCCCTCCCACTGTAGCCTCTCCAGGGTCTAAGGTAGTCCTCTCCTCCTAGACCCATGGACCCAGCTGTCAGTCTGTCTCGGGGCATCTCCTTTCCTGCTGTGACATGTCTCCCACAGGCTCTGTCCTTGCTTTGCAGAAGGACAAGTTCTGCGTGTACGAGGAATACTGCAGCAACCATGAGAAGGCCCTGCGGCTGCTGGTGGAGCTGAACAAGATCCCCACTGTGCGTGCCTTCCTCTTGGTAAGTACTCACCCCCTCCACCCCAGATCCCTTTGATATCTGCTGCTTTAGCCTTGGGATTCCTTGGGTAGCAGAGTGCTTCATGCTGACCCATGCTGCCTGATCCATTCCTTGCCTGGAGTAATGTATTGTCTAAAGCAGGGATTGACAGACGTTTTCTATAATGGGTCAGATGGTGAATATTTTTTGCTTTGTGGTCCATACAGTCCCTGTCACAACAACTCACCTCTATTATTGTAGCACAAAAGCAGCCATAGACAGTTTCCAAAGGAATGAGCATATATGTGTTCCAATAAAACTTTATTTACAAAAACAGGTGGAGGGCTGGATGTAGCCCTAGAGCTGAGTTTGTCAATTCCTGGTCTAAAGTAATGATCCTAAGGAGAATGGTAGCAATAGTCCTAATAACTGTATTATTTAGGATTATTTAAATTGTAAGTAAAAGAAAATCCAATTAAAACTGGTGTTATGGGTTGAATTGTGTCCCCCCAAAGTGTGTGTCAACTTGACTAGGCCATTATTCCCAGTATTATGTGATTGTTCACCATTTTGTCATCTGATGTGATTTTCCTGTGTGTTGTAAATCCTACCTCTATCTTGTTAATGAGGCAGGACTCAATCTACAAGATTAGATTGTGTCTTGAATCAGTCTCTTTTGAGATATAAAAGAGAAGTGAGCAGAGAGACAGGGAGACCTGATACCACCAAGAAACAAGAGCCAGGAGAATAGCGCATCCTTTGGACCCGGGGTCCCTGTGCTGAAAAGCTCCTAGACCAGGGGAAGATTGATGACAAGGACCTTCCCCAAGAGCCGACAGAGCGAGAAAGCCTTCCCCGGGAGCTGGCACCCTAAATTCGGACTTCCAGCCTCCTAAACTGTGAGAAAGTAAATTTCTCTTTGTTAAAGCCATCCACTGGTGGTATTTCTGTTATAGCAGCACTAGATAACTAAGACAACTGGCTTAAGCAAAGGAATGAATTGACTCATTCACTTTTCTGGGAAGTTTAGGATGCGAGAGGGCTTCAGGTATGGCAGAGTCTAGGTTTTCAAACCGTTATCAGGAAATGTTCTCTTGGCTCTCTTCTCGTCTGCCTTGGCTCCATTCCCAGGCAGACTCTAAGTGGTAGCAACATGGCCTCTAGTAACTCCAGGGCCCCTTTCCCAGTAGTAGCAGCAAAAATCCTGCATCTGATGCTGATCCGCTCAGCTTGGCTCAAGAGCATTTCCCTGAACCAATTGCTGTAGACAGAACGAATCTGATTGGTCACCTCTGGAGCTAGAGGGCAGGACCAACTTCTGTCCTATTCCAGGGACTGAAAGTGGGGTGGTTCCCTAAAGGACAGTTGGTTTGTGGAAGAAAGTTGGGAATGGAGTTTGATCATTCCAAACACTAGATATCTGTGATGATCTCCCTACGGTTGCAGAGAGCTTTGGGTTCTCATTCATTATCTCCTTTGAGCCTCACAAACCGTTATCTCTTGTGTGTGAGTTAAGATATGTTTGTCTGCTTTGCAGATGCCCCAAATGACAGTGATTTAAACAAGGTAGATGTTTATTTTTCTCTTATGTCCATGTAGTCCGTGTATTCAGTCTGAGACTGATAATAGGGGATCCAGTGTCAAGGGCCCTTCTAAGTTCTTGTTCTACATCCGCAGGGTGTGGCCCTATTTACACGGTCTAAAATAGCGGTGGCACAAAGGTTAAGCGCTCGGCTGCTAATTGAAAGGTTGACAGTTTGAATCCACCCAGGATTCGCTGGAGAAAGACCTGATCTGCTCCCATAAAGATTACCTGTTGCCGTCAAGTCAGTTCAACTCATAGCAACCCTACAGGACAGAGTAGAACTGCCCCGCAGGATTTCCAAGGCTATAATCTTTGCAAGAATAGACTGCCACATCTTTCTCCCATGGAGTGGCTGGTGGGTTCAAACTGCCATCCTTTCAGGAATGCTTAACCACTGTGCCACCAGGGCTCCTCCTGTAAAGATTACATCCTGGAAAACCCAATGGGGCAATTCTGCTCTGTCACATGGGGTCACTATGAGTTGAATCGACTTGAAGCCACCCAACAACAGCATGACATCCACATTCCAGGCATTGGGGAAAAAAGTGGGAGGGGAGGAAGGAGGGCATCCCCCCTTTCTTTTAAAGGCACAACCAGGAAGCTGCATACATCTCTTCCACTTGGATCTCATTGGCCAACACTTAGTCACATGGCCATACCTACCTGCAAGGGAGGCTGGGAAATGTAGCCTTTATTCTGGGTAGCTGTGTGTGGTAGGCTGAATAATGACCCCTCAAGATGTCCACGTCCTAATCCCTGGAACCTGTGAATATTACCTAGTAAAAGTACCTGGCGTGTATGAATAATTTAAGGATCTTGAGATGAGGAGATTATCCTGGATTAGTTGGTTGGACCCAGTGTAATCAGAAGTTTCCTTATAAGTTGGAGGCAGGAGAAGTCACAGTCAGAGAAGGAGATGTAGTGACAGAAGTAAGGATTGGAGTGATGTGCTTTGAAGATGGAGGAGGAGGCCACAAGCCAAGGAATACAGGCAGCCTCTAAAAGGTAGAAAAGGCAAGGAAATAGAGTCCCCCCCAGAGCCTCCAGAAGGAACCAGCTCTGCCGACACCTTGGTTTTAGCCCAGTAGGCTCATTTCACACTTCTGACCTTCAGAACTGTAAGAAAATTAATTTGTGTTGCCTTACGCCACTAAGTTTGTGGTGATTATTACAGCAGCTGTAGAAACTAACACTGTGTGACCAACTAAATATTCTAATGTCATGGAATAAGAGTGTGTAATTGGGGGACAGTTCCTAGCCTTTATCATGGGTCATTTTGATGGTTCCTCTCTGAGGGGACATACCTAATAAGTGATTGCGCTTATCCTGACTTTGAATCTGTATCTTTACCTCTAAATCCCCTGCTCAGTCACAGGCACCCCCTCCTCCTCACCTTTATACTATTTTCCAACAGCACATACAGAACGCAGCACACAAAGATAGAACAATTATCTAACATAGCATAAGGAGTATTAGCCATGTGCCCAGAGAACTAAAATAGGTACTGAAATCCCTAATTGTACTTCTCCTGAACACACCGACTCCAACAAAATGTTGTTGTTTCAAAATGGTGCCCTTTTCCTTCACAAGTGAGTTTGTGCTACCTGACTCAGTTCCAGGGAGCATCTGATGAAGGGGAGATTGGCCAACTGATTTCCCTTTTTTTCTCAAGCGCAGTAAGCTTTCAGGATAGATACTTTTCATTGATGGTATGTGCAGCTTCACATTTTTGCATGTCTAGTCATAAAATTGTGCAAACAAAATGCACAGGTAGAGTCACCTGAGTGCAAGACCTCACGTGAACAGAGATGGCCAGGTTTTGGCGATCAGCCTGGTGACCTGAGGCAGCACCACCTTGCTCAGGTGTTGAGCTCTGGGCGGATGTTTCCATCCTCCAGGGGTGGCCCCCGGGACAGTGTGTGCTGGAGTGTGGGAAGGGAAGGGTCTGACTTTACCTTTTTTTTTCCCTCTCTCTCTCCTGCAGTCTTCCTGGTGGCCACACTGCTATTTCCTTAGCTGGGCTGGGTCAGGTTGGACGGGTAGGCTGTGTGGGACGCCAGCACATGTGCCATTTCTCTCCCTCCTTGCTGGCATCTTCCACCTTTTGGCCACCTGCAGAAGAGCAGTCATGAGCCTATTATGGGATGTTAAGGCTTTGGGGATAGACAGAATCTGGTTTTCCATTCATGATGTGGTGTGTACTAGCTGAGCAATGGGATGGGGCCTGCATCTTTCTTTGCCTCAGTTTCCTTGTCTGTAAAATGGGGATAATTGATTCATTCAACAACTTTTTCCTGAGCACCTACCATGTGGTGTAGGGCTCATTCCAAGTTCTGGGGATACAGCAGTGAATGAGGCAAGGAAAATCCCAGGTCCCATGGGGTGGCTGTTCTAGTGGGGGAGACTTATAAGATATGTCAAGTGGCGTTAAGTTCTCCAGAGGAAATCTACTAAGTGAAGGGCAAAAGTTGTTTTGATGGAGCTAGGGTGGTAGCTGCTATTTCAGATTGTTTTTTTGGGAAAACCATTTCTTAGGTGCCATTTGAAGAACGGCCTGGAGAGAGTGAGAGAGGTGGGTGAGGGTGTCTGGAGGGAAAGCATTCCAGGTAGAGGAACAGCAAGTGCAGAGGCTCTGAGGTAGGAGTGTGTCTGAGTGTGTTTGAGGAGTAACAAGGAGTAGTGGATATGAGCAGGAGCGTGGGAGGAGATGAGGTTGGAGAGATTGAAAGAAGCCTGATAATGAAGGAGCATTTAGTAAATGGAAAGAATCTGAGATTTTTAAAAAGCTCTGTTGATGTGGTGCAGCATACATGCGCTAAATGCACTGATGGCATGATGTACACACGTGTACACCCATGGAACCACCCCCAGGACCACGGCTTAGAACATTCCCATCACCCCAGAAGGTTCTCTTAGACCCTTCCCAGCCATGGCCTTCTCTGCCTCCAGAGGTAACCACTGTGCTGATTTCTCTCCTTGTAGGTGAGTTTTGCCTCTTCTAGGATTTCATATGAATGGAATCATGCCGGATTCTTTTGTATCTGGCTCCCTTTGCTCAACATAACATCTGCGTGCTTCATCCATGTTGGAGCATGTGGCAATGGTTTCGAGAACGTCCAGGTTCATTCTGAGTGGTATGGGAAGCTATTGGAGGTTTTGAGCAGAGGAGTGACTAGTTTACATTTTGAAGCTACCCCCTCGATGAGTGAGGTGGAAGCAGGGATGCCAGGGAGGGGCTAGTGCCACAGACCAGGCGGAAGATACTGGGGGCTGAGCACAGGGTTGTAGTGGTGGGCGATGTGGTCAGATTCACAGAGATTTTGCAGGAACAGCTGGCTTAATTTGCCAGATGGGTGGCTTTGGGGTAGAGTGCTAAGAGAGGAGTTGAACGTGACTGCAGGGTTTTGGCCCTGAACGGCTAGAAGAATGGAGTTGCCATTTCCTGAGATGGCAAAGGCTGGGGTAGGAGCAGGGATGGGAGGTAACTCAAAAGTTCTGTTTTGCATCTGTGAGGTTTCAGTGCCTGTTGGCAGTTAAGTGGGGATACCGGGCAGCCATTTGGAGATTTGAGTCTGGAGTTCAGAGAAGGGGCCAGGCTGGAGATACGAATTTAAGCATTTTCAGCATAAAGATGGTGCTTAAATCCATGCGTCTGGGTGAGATCAGCCAGTGTGGCCAGAAAGAGGAATCCAGGTCTGAGCCCGAGGGCTGCTGCCGTTCACAGGCTGGGAGAATGATGAGATTGAGACCTCACCTGAGTGACTTCTGTGAATTAGGAGGGTTTAAGGAGCTAATTATGGAGCCCTGGTGGTACAGTGGTTAAGAGCTATGGCTGCTAACCAAAAGGTTGGCAGTTTGAATCCACCAGCCGCTTGTTGGAAACAGTGGGGCAGTTCTACCCTGACCTATAGGGTTGCTATGAGTTGGAATCAACTTGAAGGCAACAGATTTTGTTTTTGGTTTTAAGGAGATAATTAAGGAGCCCTGCTGGCACCATGGATAAGAGCTCAGCTGCTAACTGAAAGATCAGTGGTTTGATCCCACTCAGCAGCTCCATGGGAGAAGAGACTGGCGATCTGCTCCCATAAAGATTACAGCCTAGGGAACCATATGTGACAGTTCTACTTTGTCATGGGCTGTCTATGAGTTGGAATTGATCCATGGCACACAACAACAACAAGAAGGAAGTAATTCTCAAGAGTTCTTCCCAAAGTGCCTGGCATTTAATAAGAGAATAGTGAGTGGTGACTGTATGTGCCAACATGCATCTGTCAGTTTGTCATACTGAGGTGGCTTGCTTGTTACTGTGATGCTGGAATTTATGCCACTGGTATTTCAAATACCAGCATGGTCACCCATGGTGAACAAGTTACAGCGGAGCTTCCAGATTAAGACAGACTAGGAAGAATGACCTGGCGATCTCCTGCTAAAAAAAATTGGCCAGTGAAAACCTTATGGATAGCAGCAGAACATTGTGTGATATAATGCTGGAGGATGAGCCCTCAGGTTGGAAGGCTCTCAAAATACGACTGAGAAGAGCTGCCTCCTCAAACTAGAGTCGACCTTAATGACGTGGATGGAGGCAAGCTTTCAGGACCTTCATTTGCTGATGTGCCATGACTCAAAATGAGAAGAAATAGCTGCAAACATCCATTGATAATCAAAATGTGGAATGTATGAAGTATGAATCTAGGAAAATTGAAAGTTGTCAGAACTGAAACAGAATACTTGAAGATCAGTATCCTAGGCATTAGTGAGCTGAGGTGGACTGGTATTGGCCATTTTGAATCAGACAGTCATATGGTCTACTATGCTGGGAATGGCAAATTGAAGAGGCATGGCGTCACATTTGTCATCAAAAAGAACATTTCAAGATGTATCCTGAAGTACAATGCTGCCAGTGACAGGATAATATCCATATGCCTACAAGGAAAACCAGTTAATATGACTATTATTCAAATTTATGTACCAGCCACTAAGGCCAAAGATGAAGAAATTGAAGATTTTTGCCAACTTCTACAGTCTGAAATTGATCAAACATGCAATCAAGATGCATTGATAACTACCGGTGATTGGAATGTGAAAGTTGGCAACAAAGAGGAAGGATCCGTGGTTGGAAGATATGGCCTTGTTGATAGAAACCGCGCCAGAGAATGCGTTATAGAATTTTGAAAGACCAACGACCTATTCATTGTAAATACCTTTTTTCAACAACATGAATGGCTACTATACACGTGGACCTCACCAGATGGAATACACAGGAATCAAATTGACTGTATCTGTGGAAAGAGACAATGGAGAAGCTCGATATCATCAGTCAGAACAAAACCAGGGATGGACTATGGAATAGACCATCAACTGCTCATATGCACGTTCAAGGTGAAACAGAAAAAAATTAAACCCACAAGAGCCAAAGTGCAACCTTGAGTATATCCCACCTGAATTTAGAGACCATCTCAAGAATAGATTTGATGCAGTGAACACTAATAGCTGAAGACCAGATGAGTTGTGGGATGACATCAAGGACATCATACATGAAGAAAGCAAAAGGTCATTGAAAAGATAGGAAAGAAAGAAAAGACCAAAATGGATGTCAGAAGAGACTCTGAGACTTGCTCTTGAACGTAAGGTAGCTAAAGTGAATGGAAGAAATGCTGAAGTAAAAGAGCTGAACAGAAGAGTTCAAAGGGCAGCTCAAGAAGACAAAGTAAAGTATTATAACGAAATGTGCAAAGACTTGGAGTTAGAAAACCAAAAGGGAAGAACGCTCTCAGCATTTCTCAAACTGAAAGAACTGAAGAAAAATTCAAGTCTGGAGTTGCAGTACTGAAGGATTTTACAGGCAAAATACTGAACGACGCAGGAAGCATCAAAAGAAGATGGAAGAAATACATAGAGTCACTGTACCAAAAAGAATTGGTTGACATTCAACCATTTCAGGAGGTAGCATTGACCAAGAACTTATGGTATTGAAGGAAGAGGTCCAAGCCGCACTGAAGTCATTGGTGAAAAAAAAGACTCTAAGAGTTGACAGAATGCTAATGGAGATGTTTCAACAAACGGATGCAACGTTGAAAGTGCTCACTCATCTATGCCAAGAAATCTGAAAGAGAGCTACCTGGCCAGCCAACTGGAAGAGATTCATATTTGTGCCCATTCCAAAGAAAGGTGATCCAACAGAATGTGGAAATTATTGAACAATACCATTAATATGACATACAAGCAAAATTTTGCTAAGGATAATTCAAAAATTGTTGCAGCAGTATATTGACAGGGGACTGCCAGAAATTCAAATCAGATTCACAAGAGGACATGGAACGAGGGGTATCATTGCTGATGTCAAATGGATCTTGGCTGAAACCAGAGAGTACTGGAAAGATGTTTACCTGTGTTTTATTGACTATGCAAAGGCAATTGATTGCGTGGATCATAACAAATTTTGGATAACATTTTGAAGAATGGGAATTCCGGAACACATAATTGTTCTCATGAGGAACTTGTACATAGACCAAGAGGCATTCATTCAAACAGAACAAGAGGATACTGTGTGGTTTAAAATCAGGAAAGGTGGGCATCAGGGTTGTATCATTTCACCATACTTATTCAATCTGTATGCTGAGCGAATAATCCAAGAAGCTGGACTATATGACGAAGAACACAGCATCAGGATTGGAGGAAGACCCATTTAACAACCTACAATATGTGATGAAACAGCCTTGCTTGCTGAAAGCGAAGAGGACCTGAAGCACTTACTGATGAAGAGCAAAGACTGCAGCCTTCAGTATGGATTACACCTCAACATAAAGAAACAAAAATCCTTACAACTTGACCAATAAGCAACATCATGATAAACGGAGAAAAGATTGAAGTTGTCAAGGATTTCATTTTACTTGGCTCCACAATTAATGCCCCAGGAAGCAGCAGTCAAGAAACCAAACGAGGCATTGCATTGGGCAAATCTACTGCAAAAGACCTCTTTAAAGCATTAAAAAGCAAAGATGTCACTTTGAGGACTAAGGTGTGCCTGACCCAAGCCATGGTATTTTCATTTGGGTCATATGCATACAAAAGCTGGACAATGAATAAGGAAGACTGAAGAAGAATTGATGCCTTAGAATTATGGTGTTGGCAAAGAATATTGAATATACGCCATAGATGGCCAGAAGAACGAACAAATCTGTCTTGAAAGAAGTACATCCAGAATGCTCCTTAGAAGCGAGGATGGCGAGTTGTCATCTCATATACTTCGGATGTGTTATCAGGAGGGACCAATCCCTGGAGAAGGACATCATGCTTGGTAAAGTAGAGGGTCATCGAAAAAGAGGAAGACCGTCAATGGGATGGATTGACAAGTGGCTGCAACAATGAGCTCAAACATAGCAAAGATTGTGAGGATGGCGCAGGACTGGGCAGTGTTTTGTTCCATTGTACCTAGGCTCGCTATGAGTTGGAACCGACTCAACGGCACCTAACAACAGCAACAGCCGTATGTGTGTGTTTTAAGGAAATAAAGTGAAAATCAAGTGAAACAAAAATCTAGAGTGTTTGGGGACAAGTGTAGTTGGTGGCTGTAACAGTCCTGTGAAAACTCCTTGATTCTGGACAAAGAGACAGGCCCCCTCTCCTGCCATGTTCTGGGTCCTTTGGAAAGCGCTCCCCACCTCAGTCTCCCCTGTCTCTGCCCGGAGCTGACATCACCAGGGTAGCTTGTGGCAAGTGCTGGCTCGGAGGACAAAGGCCTGCGTGTGAGCGCTGTGGGGGCTGGCATCTCCCAGCTGCCGTGGCCTTGGTACCCCATCTCTGCCTGGGGTAGACACAGGAGTGGGTGGACATGGGGTGGGAGCTGTGCAGCTCTTGCCCGAGCAGGAAGTTGGGGCCCCAGAGTTCTGCTTCTCAAAGCAGAGGGCCCATTTAGATCCCTGACAGGCAACAGAAGTGGCTCCGAATCTGGCTGTCCATCTGGATCCCACCCTTGTGGCTCCCTTATTCTGGGGTGACCCTGGGAGAATGAGTGACCCTCCGTAGCTTCAGTTGCCTGAGCTGTGAAATGGGACTAATAATGGTTTTCAGTTCGTAGGGTGGCTCACTTCATGGGTGGTGAGGATTAGAGCCCTTGGTGGCCTGCCTGGCACAGCGTCAGCTCTCCGGCAATGTTTGCAGTGGAAGATGATGATGATTTAAAAATTGTTATTGGGGGAAGAAAAAGCTTTTTCAGGAGGGGGCACAGAATGAGCCAAGGCAAGGGGGCTGGCAAAAGGGAGTATTGACAAGGGAGGGTGCAGGTGGACATTGAGTTGGTCGTGTGGACAGGAGCTGGTGGTGAGTGTGGGAGTGATGGTCTCCTGTATTTAGTTCCTGGTAAAATTTACTCTACAGGCCGAAATATAGGTGTCCATGTGCCAGTTCACATACCCACCTCCCAGATAAAGAAAGAAAACATCTTCAGTACCGCTGGAAGATATCCACTTCACTTTGCAAACCCCGTTTTCTTCCCCCCTCCCTCCATAGAAGCAATCCCATCTGAGTTTGGTACAGTTCTTGCCTCTGCATCTTTTTATATTTTACTGTATACATTCTGTCCATAAACAATGCCCCATTTTAAAAGCTTTATATATAGGTTCATGTGGTACATATCAGGAGCCCTAGTGGCGTAAGGTGCTCAGCTGTTAATTCAAAGGTTGGTAGTTCGAGCCCACCCAGCAGCTCCTCCGGAGAAAGACCTGGTGATCTGCTTCCGTAAAGATTACAGCCTGGAAAACCTTGTAGGGCAGATCTGCTTTGTCACATGGAGTCGCTACAAGTCGGAATTGACTCCACAACACGTAACAACAGCAGCAGTGTACGTAGCCTTCTGTTTTTCTTTTTGCTCAAGAGTATGTGTTTGACACTTATCCATGCTGCTATACATAGCTCTAATCCCCCCATTTTCACTGCTGTGTAGTGTACCATTGTATGAATCTGCTACAAACATTTTCCATTGATGGATATTTAGGTTACTTCCTGGTCTTTGCTGTTCCAAACAAGGCTGTTTTGAATGTCCCTGTTCCTCTCTCCTCATGCATATATGTGAAAGTTTCTTTAGACCAGGGGTTGGCAAACATTTCTGTACAAGACTGGATAGTGAATATTTTAGGCTTTGTGGCCATATGGTCTCTATTGTGACTACTCAACTCTGCCAGTGTAGCCAGAAAGAAGCCACAGATACTATGTAAATGAAGGCACGTGGCAGTGTTCCAGTAACACTTCAATTACAGAAACAGGCAGTGGGCAGGATTTGGCCCATGGGCCATATTTTGCCAACCCCTGTTCTAGACTGTATGCTAGCTTGCAGAATATACTCATGTTCAATTCTGCTTAACCAGTAACCAGTTGCTGTCGAGTCAGTTCTGACTCCTGGCAACCCCACGTGTGTCAGAGTAGAACCATATTCCATAGAGTTTTCAGTGGCTGATTTCCTAGATGTGGGTTGCCAGGCCTTTCTTACAAGGCATCTGGGGGTGAACTCAAACCTCCAGCCTTTCAGTTAGCAGCTGAGCATGTTAACCATTTGCACCACCCAGAGACTCAACTCTCCTTGCTTGTTAGTTCCTGTCGAGTTGATTCTGATGCATGGTGGCCCCCTGTGTGCAGAGTAGAACTGCACTCACACTCTATAGGGTTTTCAAGGCTGTGACCTTTCAGAAACAGATTGCCAGGCCTTACTTCCGAGGTGCCTCGGGGTATGCTTGAATCACCAACCTTTTGGTTAGTAGTCCAGTGCTTAACCATTTGCACACCACCCCTAGGGACTCCTTCAACTCCCCTAAACCAAAAAAGAAACCAAACCCACTGCTGTCGAGTCGATTTCCGACTCATAACGACCCTATAGGACAGAGTAGAACTGCCCCATAGGGTTTTCAAGGAGCCGCTGGTGGATCTGAACTGCCAACTTTTTGGTGAGCAGCCGAGCTCTTAACCACTGCGCCACCAGGGCTCCAGGTCTCAACTCCGCTAGGCGTTGCTAAATTGCTTCTAAAGTATTGTCCATAGCTGCATTTCAAGTGTTTCCCATGGTTGTTTGAGGGTGGCCGGGTCACCTTGCAGCCTTCAGCGAGTTTTAATGAAAGTCTTCTGTCCTTTTGCAGAGCTGCATGCTTCTGGGAGGCCGGAAGACCACAGACATCCCTTTGGAGGGCTACCTGCTGTCTCCGATTCAGAGGATCTGCAAGTACCCTCTCCTCCTCAAGGTGAGGTGCTCGCCGACTTCATGCCCTGTATGTAAAGTGATGGATGACCCAAGTCCGACTCGCTGAAGTAAAAAATAAAATTTGTTAGTGCAAGTAACTGCAAAGCCTACGGGTGGTGTTGGCTCTAGGCCAGGCTGGATCCAGGGTTCAAATAAAGTCCTTGGGACCCTGTCCCTTTCTCTTGTGCTCAGCTCTGCTTTCACGGTTTAGCTTTGTTTTCCGCTCAGTAGCAGCAGATGGCTGTAGTTACTCTGCACTACAACTTCTCAAGTTCAAGGTCAACAGGAAAGCACGACTGTCTCTTCTAGTAGCTCTAACAAAAGTCCTGAGAGTTTTGTCTCAGGCTTTGGCCATCTGTGGCCAGAGAATCTGATATGTGGAATGGTTTGGGCCTGAGTCTGGGCCTGAGTCATGGTACTTCACTCCTGAACCAGTCACTGTGAGCTGGGTAGTGTTGTGCTTTGATTGACTGAGACATGTCCAAGTGCTCCACTTCTGATCCAGTGGCAGTGAACAGGTCAGTCTTGGGCTTTGATTGGCTGAGACATGGTCAAGTGTTCCACTTCTGATCCAATGGCAGTGAGCCCAGCAATGTTGTGCTCTTATTGGCTAAGATCTGGGTCGGTGCTTCACCCCTGAACCAATCACTTTAAGCAAGGGAGCTCTCATTGGCTCACACTTGGGTCATGTTCTCCAATTTGGAACCAATGACTGGATTCCACAGCCCACAAGACTGTGGGTGGGACAGATGGACCCCACACCAAAGTCTGGGCTATTTGTGGAAGAGGGGAGGTAGATGCTGGATGGGCAAGCAGACCAGCACCCCCCACACACCTGCTGTTGCCTTCCCTCCCAGCCACCCCTGGCTTGGTTTTGATCAGGACAGACTGGGGGAAGATTTGGCTGCTTGTGTGGGCACCTGAGAAGTCTGGAGTCTCAGCCTCAGAGTCTGCTTCTGGGCACATCCCAAGCTGGACAGATGACCCTGCCACCAGCCACTGCTTTCAGCCCTTGGAAATGGTGGCTGTTGGCCCCAGCCTGCCCTGGCTCCGTCCTAAAGATCTCCCATCTGACAGCTGTTACTTGGCGGTTCCCTCCTGGGGTTATTTTGCCTGATGATGCTTTATTCCTGCACCTGCTCACAGAGCCTCACGTGTCCTCAGTCCATGAACCGGAAGGAGAGAGGAGGAGGAGGGCAGTAGGGCACTCCTGAACTTGACTTTTTGCTGGAGAAGGTGGGTGATGACTGGATGAAACTCTGGGCCGTCAGCTCTGCCCAAGAACTGTAATGTGTGCAGCTGGGGACAGGACAGCACAGTAGGGGGTGGGACGCAGCTCTTGCTGTGCCTACTCTGGCCTGGTGCTGTTGGTTCCTCACAGGGGTCCCAGAAGTTCTGCAGTTGTTCTGGCAGCTGCTTTGATCCCTGAACAGATATTGGAAATGTCATTGCCCAGCTCTTCACCTTGGTCTGGAAGAAGCTCCAGGTGGGGCTTGTAAATTGTTGGCCTGTGGATTGAATTGAGCTTCCAGATGTGTTTCATTTGACCTGTTTGGTGTTTGTCTTCAAAACTTGAATTAGTTGCCAGCATTTAAGAGGCACTGTGATGTAGTAGTTTAGAGCAGGGGTTGACAAACCATGGCCCATGGGTCAAATCAAGCTGATGGCCTCTTTTTGCACAGCCTGCGAGCTGAGAATGTGTTTACATTTTAAAGGGTTGTAAAGAAAAGAAAAAAAAAAAAAAGAATATATGGCAGAGGCTGGATGTGGCCGGCAAAGCCTGAAATATTTACTTTCTGGACCTTTACAGAAAGAAATTTGCTGGCCTCTTGATTGGAGCCCAGCTTTGGAGCCAACTGCCTGGGTTTGAAGTCTAGCTCTGCCACTTACCAGCTGTCTGACCACTTCTTTATGCCTCAGTTTCCTCATCTGTAATATAGGGTTTGTATTAATAGTACGTATAAGGATATTGTGATGATTAGACATGTACTTAATTCTTGCAGCAACTTGATGAGTTAGGCACTATGAGTACCCCCATTTTAGAGATGAGGCAACTGAGGCACAGAGAAGGGAAGTGGCTTGTCTAAGGCCACGTGGCTGGTAAGCAGTAGAAACCATTGAGCCTGGCAATTCATTTCCAGAGCACTGCCCCCTAACCACTAGGCAGCATTGCTTGTTGAGTAGTGCCTTGGAGAGTTCAGTGGCCAGAGCATGGGTACTGGGGATGTTGACCTCCTTAATTTCCTAAATGAGGGTCTGGGGAAGTTGGTGCCCTTGTGTTTCATGGCTCGGTGGCTGGTCTGCTCCCTCCTCCCAGGGTTCCAAGACCTTCAACATCTGACCCATTAGAAGAACTGCCAGCTGTAGCCCTGGAGCCGGGTCCAGGAGGTCCCCTAGGTGTCAACCGTTTGGTTTCTGGATCTTGGGGAAGTCGGGGGATCCCAGCAGAGACTTGGAGCAGTAGCTTCTGCCACATATTTTAACCATTTTGGCTGGACCTGCATGTATGGGTAGACTAACTCTTGGCATGAGGCCTGGGGGGTTCCAAGCCCTGCTCACCCCCTGGGGCCAGAGTTTGGTCTGGCAGGATTCCTGGGCTCTGGATTCCCAGGAGAGCAGAGAGACCAGGGCCAGAACTACCAGGAGCTGAAGGGAAACTGTGATGAAGCCAGCTGTGGGTTTGCTTTCCTGACCAGGCAGCTGTTTACACTGCCCCGTGTGCACTCTGAGGAGGCACGCTCCACTTCCTCTGTCTCCAGCTGTGCTTATTGGGCGGTGAGAGCACCGGGGGACCAGCCAGCAGGGCCTTGGGTTCCTGTGGGGACACGCCATGCTCCCGACTGACAGAATTGCTCAGTATCCTGGCCTTTGGCACCCGCAGCTGGAACGTTTGCATCAGAGAACAGCCGGGCCTGAGGGGAGCTTTTCATGCCCCTCCACTTCCTCTTCCCATCACATTTTCCAGTGAGTCTTAAAGATGATCCCATTAGCTTGGGGCAGCGGAGCTTAAGCCCCCAGCCCACCCCCTTTGGCCTTGTAGATTCCAGCACCCTCACAGATGTCCCTGTGGCCCTCTGAGGCCCCTTGTTTGAGC
Organism: Trichechus manatus latirostris; assembly: GCF_000243295.1. Classification (NCBI taxonomy): domain Eukaryota; kingdom Metazoa; phylum Chordata; class Mammalia; order Sirenia; family Trichechidae; genus Trichechus; species Trichechus manatus. Next base: position 15,615,073 of record NW_004443944.1, read on the forward strand.
TGAACTCCGAGTCACGTAGGTGAACAGGGTAGAGGAACCTGGGTGGGTGAGAGGAAAGAGGCAAGAATGAAAGCCTCTTTGGGAACAGCCCCAAAAGGGTGAACTTGAACATTACCTAAGAATAGCTGGAACATTCTATTTCAGCTCCTCAGCCCAGGCCTGGGATAGACAGTTGGCATTTTCAGTCTTTGCTGAGTTTTCCATTGACGTTTCCAGGGAAATGATTCCGTTTGGGGTGATGTCCCTGGCGCTTGGATGGCTGGTGTCCGAGGAGTGCCCTGCCTGTCACTGACTGCCCTGATGGTGTCCAGATCTCGTGGGGGCCCCCACTGTGCACTGGCTGTGGTGCAACTCGGGACCCACACAGTTGTGAACAAGATGGACCCGTCCCCGTGGAGCTTCCAGCCTTGGACTGGGCACTAGGAGGGCCTGGGGCATAATGGAAGTGCATGAGGTCGAGGTGGTCCTGGGGCACACTGGGGGTGCACACGCTGTCTAAAGAGGGCAGCGGCCATTCCAGCACCCGCGGGTTCCCATTTGCCTCCTACCTCTGTGGCTGCTGCTTCTCTGTCTCCTTGCAGGTTTCCTCAGCTCCCAGACCTCTAAGCGTAGCTGGACCCCAGGGCTCTGTCCTGGCCTTTGCTCTCTCTAGACCCTCTCTCGTGGCAGCCTCATCCACTCCCGTGGCCACTTGTTTCTTTAACTATGTTCACAGGGTTTTGCAATCATCACCACAATCCATTTTAGAGCATTTCCACCATCCCCCAGAAGAAATTCTGTACCCATTAGCAGTCACTTCCTCTTTTCCCCCAGTCCCTCCAGCCCTTGGCAACCACTTATTTACTTTCTGTCTGTATGGATTTGCCTCTTCTGGACAGTTCATATAAATGAAATCATATAATACGTGTGTGGCCTTCTGTGTCTGGCTTCTTTTACTCAGCATAATATTTTCAGTGTTCAGCCATGTTGTAGCATGTGTTAGAACTTCATTCCCTTTCTTTCCCCCCAAAGAGTCTGGATACAATAGTAGTATGTTGTGATCATAGACCCAGGGACACACGCAGTCTTTTACAGCCTTTGCAATATTACATCCTATTCTGTTTTTGCTGTGCAACCATCACCCCTGTTTCCAAACCTTTTCCATCAAACTCTTTACCCATGCAGCAATAACTTCCCATTCCCCCTCCCCCACATCCCACTTCATTTCTTTTTACGACCAAGTAATATTTCATTGTGTGAGTATACCACGATTTGTTTATCCATTCATCAGTTGATGGACTTTTGAGTTGTTTCCTTTTTGGCGATTATAAATCATGCTGCTATAAACATCTGTGTGCAGGTTTTTGTGTGGATGCTCACGTGGCTTTAAACTCCATCTCTATGCGGAGGACTTCCTGCCCAGACCTCTCCCCTGAACTGCAGACTTGTCCTTCTGCCCAATCAGCTTCTCCACTTGGATGTCTAACAGGCATCTCCTACTTAAAATGTCTGCGCTAAATGCTTGGTTCTTCCCCCAGGCCTGTCACACCCCTGTCTCAGCAAATGGCCCCTCCATCCTTTTAGTTGTTTAGGCCAAACTTTGGCGTTATCTTTGCCTCCCCTCTTTCTCTCAGCCGACATCCAGCCCATTAGGAAATCCTGCTGGTTCTACCTTCAAGATCTATCTGGAGTCCAGCCACTTCCTAACTCCTTCATGCCCTCTCTCTGCAGGACCACTGCTGGAGCTTCCAGTGGGTCTCCCTGCTTCTCCCCTTGCCTCCAACAGTCTTTTTTCAACACAGTAGCTACATGAATGTCAGTTCATGTCACTCCGGGGGATCCTCACTCACTCAGTAAAATCCAGATTGCTCACCATTGCTGCCTACAAGACTCTGCTTGATCTAATCCTTGTTTCCTCTCTGACCTCCTCTCTTTCTCTCGCCCTCCCTCACTCTGCTTCAGCCAGACGTGTGTCCTTGCTGTTTTGTGAGCACGGCAGGCAGGTTTCTGCCTCATGGCCTTTGCACTTTCTGTCACCTCTGCCTGGGACACTGTTACCCTAGATATCCTGAGGCTCCCTCCCTGCCCTTTGTCGGGTCTGTGCTCTTCAGATGTCCCCTCCTCAGAGAGGCCTTCCCTGACCACTCCAGGTAGGCAGGCGGCCTTTGCTATTCTCTCTCCCCATACCCTGCTTTATTTTCCTTCATAGCACGTCTCGGTGGCTCACATTGTCTTATGTAACTGGTGTGCTCATTGATTTTCCGCCTCCTCAATTAGAACATCAGCTCCACAAGGGCAGGGGTTTGGATCTATTTTGTACATTGCTGTTTTCTCAGTACCGAGAATAATGCCTGGCACTCAGTGTTGTTGTTAGCTGCTGTGGAGTTGGCACTGACTCATGGTGACCCCATGAACAATGGAACGAAACGCTGCCTGGTCCTATGCCATCCCCTTTATTGGTTGCAGATCAGACCCTTGTGATCCACAGGGTTTTCATTGGCTGGTTTTCAGTGGTAGATGGTCAGGCTTTTCCTCCTAGTCCATCTGAGTCTGGGTGCCTCTCTGAAACCTGTTCAGCATCACAGCAACACGCAGCCTCCACTGACAAGCGGTGGCTGCTCGTGAGGGGCATTGGCTGGGAATTGAACTTGGGTCTCCTGCATAGAAGGTGAGAATTCTGCCACTGAACCAACGCTGCCCTCTGGCACACAGTAGATGCCCCCTAATTACTCGTGGAAGGAGTGTGGAAATGCCACCCCACTGATGCCAGCTGTTTCCGAATCTGGAAATTGGGACTCTTAGGTGAAAGCTCCTGATTTTCAATTGTTGGTTTGACTCAGAAATTGTCAACCATCGTGAGGCCAGACAGAGCATGTCCTGGGGCCTGTCCGTCCGGGACAGGTGTGTCGGGTGTTGTTTGCAGAATGGCAGCCCAGGGTGTCGCCTTGGGTTAGTGCGTGATGTCTGGAGTCTCCTGGGCCACCTGTGTTTGTCTGTGGGTGACGAGCCATCACCAAAGCTCAGTGTGAGGCACTTACTATTTGGGTCTCATCTCTGTCTTCCTGGCAGGTCGGAAGTGTGAGTGATACTGGGGTCAGTGCCCCTGGGGATGGAGAAGGACCGTTGCTAGGGAGGTGTTGGGATCAAGTCTTGGTGGAGGTGATGGCTGCAAGTGGTGTGTTTTTCACTGGATGGGTCACATACCACTCTCAGTTCTCCTAAGGATTTTAGGTGGCACATGAGAGCACTTCATATGGGATGAGAAGGAGGAGAGAGGGCAGCATTAGCAGACTGTGACTCGCGCAGTGAGAACGATATTCTCTTAGCAAATCCCTCTCAGTCTTCCTGGTTACTTCCAAGACAGAGCTAAGTTGATGCTGTAGTGTCTGGAGTTTTGGAAGTCATTTAGTCAGCAAATATTTATTGAGCAACTATTAAGTGTCAGGCATTGTTCCAGGTGCTGGGAATGTATCAGTGAACAAAAACAGCCCAAACCCCTGTCCCCATGGAACTGAAATTCCATACAGATAATAAATGAATAAATAGGAAGCACATGTGCTCTTTTAGATGGAATGGTGCTGTGGAAAAAATATATCAGGCTGAGAGGGTTAGTCAGGACCAGGGGTGATTCAGGGATATGCAGTTTTAGATAATGTGATCAGGGAAGGTTAGACTGTTGAGCAAAGACCTGAGGGAGGTGAGGGAGGGGGCCATGCGTGTACTTGGGGGAAGATTGTTCCAGGCAGAGGTAACAGCATGTGCAAAGGCCCTGTCTTAGTCATCTAGTGCTGCTGTAACAGAAATACCATCCACAAGTAGATGGCTTTAACAAAGAGAAGTTTATTTTCTCACAGTTTAGAAGGCTAGAAGTCTGAATTCACGGCGTCAGCTTTAGGGGAGGGCCTTCTCTCTCTGTCAGCTCTAGGGGAAGATCCTTGTCATCAATCTTCTCCTGGTCTGGGAGTGTCTTAGCGCAGGGACCTCAGGTCCAAAGGACGTGCTCTGCTCCTGTCCTTTCTTGGTGGTATGAGGTCCCTCTCCTCTCTGCTTGATTCTGTCTTTTATATCTCAGAAGAGATTAACTCAAGATACAACCTAATCCTGAGATTGAGTGCTGCCTCATTAACATAACTGCCTCTAATTCTGCCTCATTAACATCATAGAGGTTAGGATTTACAGCACATAGGATAATTACATCAGATCACAAAATGGTAGATAACCACACAATACTGGGAATCATGGCCTAGGCCAAGTGGACGCACATTTTTGGGGAACACAATTCAATCCATAACAGGCCCTGAAGCAAGAATGTGTCTGCTGTGTGTCAGGAACAGCAAGGAGGCCAGCGTGGCTGGAACAGAGTGGGTGAGGGAGATAGTAATAGGGATGAAGTCAGGAGGTGATGGGAGCCAAATTGCATAGGGCCTTCTGGGCCATTGTGGGGTCTTTGCCTTTTCTCTGAGTGAGTGGAAGCCGTGGGAAGTTTCTGAGCAGAGGAGGGACATGGTCTGCCTTGGTTCTGACAGGGTCCCTTTGTTTGAGTGTGGAGAATGGACTGCAGGGGTGAGGGTAGAGGCAAAGAGACCAGTGAAGAGGCAGGAGATGATGGTGACTGGACCAGGGAGGTGCCGGTGGAGGTGGGTGTGTTTCATGAGAGCTGCCTCTTCACATCATTTGCCCATTTTCTATTGGATAGTTAGTTGTCTTTATATTGATTTGCCAGAGCTCTTTATATATTATTCTGGGTACTTTGAGTCATCTTTTTGGAGTTCTCTTCTGACTCTGATGTTAAGAAATGAGTCCACCCATCTGCTGAGGATCTAGCATTGTCACTGTCTACTGAGCAGGCACAGGAAGTCAGAGGCCTCATCACTGTGGCCCTGTCTGCCCTGGCTCCCGTCCTGCCCTGACCACAGTGCCTGCTCCTCCATCCTGCCTCTTGTACTGAGCACTGACACCTTGCCCACAGCTGCCCCAGCACCCTAACCTGCACCAGCCTCAATTCAGGCTCCATCCTGTGTGTGGTGAGCAGCTCTAGCCTCGGGACATTCGAGGAATGAAACACCCCTCCCACAGCATGGGGGGCCTGCTTCTTCCTCTTGCTTGTAAAGCCAAGCTCAGATTCTGCCTCTTCCAAGCAGGCTTCCCAGATCACCCTTCCTGGGAGTCCTGCCTGCATTCGACTTTGTGCCACACCGTGTGTGGTGAAGAATCTGGATTCCGAAACCCACCTCCATCTCTTCTTAGCTGTGGCACTGAGGGCAAGTCACCGAGACTCTCTGTGTCTCCATTTCCCCATCTGTGAAATGAGGATGATAGTTACTGCCCAGGATTGCTCTGAAGATTACATGGGACAGTGCATGACACACTTTGCATTAGTCATGCTTGGTAAATGTTAGCTACTCTAATATTGTAATAATTTTCATTTTTATCATTCCCAACTCCTGCACTTACTAGCTGTGCCTGTTTGGGAAGTGACTTAAGAACTCTGTGCCTAAGTTTCTTTCTCTATCAGCTAGTACCTAAGTCATGGGTTGTTGTGACGACTAAATAATACATGCAAAGTGCTTAGAATACTTAGTAAGGATTAGCAATTTTTATTGTCTCAAAGTCTAGTTTGTCTACTATCAATGTAACTACAACTGTATTGTACGGCCAAACAAGCTGAGCAGCATCTGGTCCCTACGTGGCATAGCTCGGGGACCTAGGCTCAGAAAGGGGAGGCGACTTGCCCAAGATAACAGAGTGCATCCTTGTCCAAGCCAGAGCATGAACTCCCAGGCCCAAGCCCTCTTCCCACTGTCTCTCCTTCTCCACCTAGAAGGAAGCGCTTTTAAGACCTGTGAGCATTATGTCCTTGCCCCTATTAATTCCTCCTCTGTGGGCCTACAGTTTTCCCAGCTGTGGAGCAGTGGCTGAAAGAGTTCCATCGGAAGTATGTTTGCATGAAGTTTGCATATGATTTACATGCATGGAGTTTTGCTCTGCTGCGTGGGGCAGCTTTTCACTTCTGGGTTTTCTTGGACTTCCAGATGTTTTTCGCTTCTTGATTTTTTTTTTCAAAGTGGTGGTGGGTTTCCTCAGCAGCTCCTCATTTGCATCTTGCTGTTGCCCTGGATATGTATGGTGCATGGGGACCCCAGAGTGGGAAGCACAGGAGAGATCTCAGTTGGGAGAGATCACAGTCAGCTTCCTGAGCTTAGATGGTGGAGCCTGGGGCAGACGTCTGTGTGAGCAGAGACAAAAGATGGAATGCAGAATTAGCTCTTCCTTGGAGCTGGCTGGGAGTCCCTGATGGTGCAAGTGGTTAACGTACTTGGCTGCTAACTGAAAGGTTGAAGGTTCGAGTCCACCCAGATGTGCCTCGGAAGAAAGGCCTGGCTATCTGCTTCTGAAAAATCAGCCATTGAAAACCCTACGGAGCACAGTTCTAATCTAACACATATGGTGTCGCCATGAGTTAGAGTTGACGGCAGCTGATCTGGTTTTGGAGTTGACTGAGGTATCACAGATATTGGGCACTGCTCGGTTTGACCCAGACCCCAGCAATAACTTCCCATCCCCACCCGCCAGGCTGGCCTTGTCTCTGTGGAGAGGACATGATGGTTTCACAACCCCTTTCTTCCCCGTGGCCCTTTCTGGGCTTCCCACCAAGCCCAAGTCACAGCGAGTAGTAGACCCAAGTCACAGCGAGTAGTAGATATTGCCATGTCTCCCAGCTTTGTTTTCACAGTGGGTCTGTGGATCTGTCTTTTTATGATTCTGCTTGCCAGTGTCTGGAAACCTAAATTACTGTCTTTATGACCTTTATCTTTTTAACTTTGAAAACTTAATTTAAACTTTAACCCATTGCTGTTCAGTCCACTCCAGCTCATAGCCACCCTAAAGGACAGCGTAGAACTGCCCCATAGGGTTTCCAAGGCTGTAAATCTTTACAGAAGCAGACTGCGACATCTTTCTTCCATGGAGCGGCTGGTGGGTTTGAACCACTGACTTTGCAGTTAGCAGCCGAGCACTTAACCACGGTGCCACCAGGGCTCATAATTTAAATTTACTAATTAAAGAAGAATAAGAAAAGCAAACTGGAAAGACCCAGGATAGCAGGGCTTCGAACCGGTTCAGAACGGTTCAGTCATTGCCAGTGTAAATGAGGGCAGCGTACACGTTGCATAGTAACCAAATCTGTTCCCTGTGAGATTTTGACCCGAGTGGGAAACGAACAGTGGTGCCTCACTCACAGACGGCAGCCGACCCCGCTGCTTTCAACGAGTGTTGCTCTGCACAGTCTTGCCAATAATCTGATCTCCTGCATGGATCTTGAAAATTTCAGGAGCTTGATGGAGGAGATTGGATTATTGGCATGTCTGTGGAGAGTGACACACATTCAAAGAGGCATAGTCGGCCGCCATCTTTGAGCGGGGCACTGCTGTTTCCTACTTGGGTCAAAATCCCATGGGCGGCAGATTTGATTACTATGCAATGCCTACACTGCTTTGTTTACATCGGCAGTTACTGAACCTTTCTGAACTGGTTCAAAGCCCTGCAGGATAGGTATAGCTTCAGGCAGAGCTGCATCCAGGAGCTCAGATGATACCATCAAAACTCAGTCTCTTTCCATCTCCTGGCTCCATTTTCCTCTGTGTCAGCTTTATTCTCAGAATGCTCCCCTCTCATGGTGGCAGCGTTGGTCACCAGCAGCCTCAAGCCTTTATCCATTCGGCGCAGCCACCTGGGGAAAAGAGAGCGTGTCCTTCCCAGCAGTGTCACCCAGAGTCCCAGGCCTGAAGCTCATTGATCAGCTTGGGGCACGTACTCTCCAGTTGCCATGACTGAAGCCAGCACCCCCACCCCCACCGGACTCCATGGCCTGAGAGAGGGGTTGAAAACACAAGGGACTCTCTGCTGCATCTCCTTTCCCTCCCCTCTCCTCCATGTTCCTCCTTTCCGTTCTCCTCCATGTTCCTCCTTTCCGTTCTCCTCCTCTTCCTCTGTGCCCCCTGCTCTCCTCCCAGCCCTCCCCTGGGCCCCTAGCAAGAAAGTAGGCACTTGCTGCAGCCTGTTGGCTCGTGGCCTAATTTGGCCTGGAGTTTGAGGCCCTGTGTCCCTCTGCAAACTCTGGTGGCCTCACTGGGCAGGGACCACACCTTTGACGCACGATGGGGCTTCTGAGAGAGGGCACCAGCGGGCACCTGCTTGGTAAATGTGACTGGCAGGCAGTGAGGGAGATAACACATCTCACGGAAGCGCCTGTTCCTCTGCTGTGACATCCTCTCTTCTAGGAAGCCCTCACCTCGGCCCCACTTGCCAAAACCACACTGCGCCCCAGGGGCGGATGCCCTGGGCACACTCTCTCCCCACTCTGCAGTCAGTTTTTTGTTTTTATGTTTGGTTGATACACATTTATTAGTTCTTTAAAATTATAATAGCCATCCACAAAACTACTACCCAAAACAAAATCCAAAGTCTTAATACTAATCTACATCTCACCAATGGTTTTCTGTCAGCCCATCTCCCTTGCCTCCCCTTTATATATACTTTTGATTTTTTTTATTTTTATTGTGCTGTAAGTGAAAGTTTACAATTCAGGTTAGTTTCTCATACAGAAGTTCATACACATGTTGTTATATGACCCTAATTGCTCTCCCTATATTGTGACAGCACACTCCTCCTTTCCACCCCATATTTCCCGTGTCCGGTTCAACCAGCTCCTGACCCTCTTTGCTTTCTCATCTCGCCTCCGGACAGGAGCTGCCCATTTAATCTCATGTATCTACTTCAGCTGAGAAGCACACTTTTCACGAGTATCATTTTACGTCCCATAGTCCCGCCTAATCTTTGTCTGAAGAGTTGGCCTCAGGAATGGTTTTAGTTTTGGGCTAACAGGGAGTCCGGGGGCTGTGTCTTTCGGGGTCCCTCCAGTCTCAGTCAAACCATTAAGTCTGATCTTTTTACTAGAATTTGAGTTCTGCACACCACTTTTCTCCTGCTCCTTCAGGGACTATCTGTTGTGTTCCCTGTCAGGGCGGTCATTGGTGGTAGCTGGGCACCATCTATTTCTTCTGGTTTCAGGCTGATGGAGTCTCTGGTTTATGTGGCCCTTTATGTCTCCTGGGCTAATATTTTCCTTGTGCCTTTGGTGTTCTTCATTCTCCTTGGCTCCAGGTGGGTTGGGGCCAGCTGATGCATCTTAGATGGCCACTTGCTAGCTTTTAAGACCCCAGGCGCCACTCACCAAAGTGGGATGCAGAACATTTTCTTAATAAACTTTGTTATGCCAATTGACCTAGATGTCCCCTGCAACCATGGTCCCCAGACCTACTCCCCTGCTACTCTGTCCCTTGAAGTGTTTGGTTGTATTCAGGAAACTTCTTAGCTTTGGTTTAGTCCAGTTGTGCTGGCTTCCCCTGTAGTGTGTATTGTCCTTCCCTTCACCTAAGATAATTCATATCTACTATCTAGTTAGTGAATAACCCTCTCCCTCCCTCCCCACTCTCGTAACCATCAAAGAATGTTTTCTTCTGTGTTTAAACTTTTCTTGAGTTCTTATAATAGTGGTCTTATACAATATTTGCCCTTTTGAGACTGACTAAATTCACTCAGCATAGTGCCTTCCAGATTCTCAGATTCTTCCATGTTATAAGATGTTTCATGGATTCATTGTTGTTCCTTATCGTTGCGTAGTATTCTGTTGTGTGAGTATACCATAATTTGTTATTCATTCATCCGCTGATGGGCACCTAGGTTGTTTCCATCTTTTTGCTATCATGAACAGTGCTGCAATGAACATGGGTGTGCAAATATCTATTTGTGTGATGGCTCTTATTTCTCCAGGATATATTCCAAGGAGTGGAATTGCTAGATCGTATGGTACTTCTATTTTAGCTTTTTAAGGAAGCACCAGATCGATTTCCAAACTGGTTGTACCAATTTACATTCCCACCAACAGTGTGTAAGTGTTCCAGTCTCTCCACAACCTCTCCAACATTTATTATTTTGTGTTTTTCGGATTAATGCTAGCCTTGTTGGGGTGAGGTGGTATCTCATTGTAGTTTTGATTTGCATTTCTGTAACAGCTAATGATCGTGAGCATTTCCACCTGAATGTCTTCTTTGGTGAAGTGCCTGTTCTTATCCTTTGTTCATTTTTCAATGGGCTTATTTGTCTTTTTGTTGTTGAGGTTTTGCAGTATCTTGT
>NW_004443944.1:15626448-15634063 GCF_000243295.1 Trichechus manatus latirostris
AAGGGGAATGCTTTCAGACTCTCTCCATTTAGGATGATGTTGACTGTTGGTTTGCATAAATGCCCTTTATTATATTGAGGAATTTCCCTTCTATTCATATTTTGCTGAGAGTTTTTATCATGAATGGATGTTGAACTTTGTCCAGTGCCTTTTCTGCATCAGTTGATAAGATCATGTAGTTCTTGTCTTTTTTTTTATTTATGTGATGGATTACATTGATTGTTTTTCTAATGTTGAATCATCCCTGCGCACCTGGTATGAATCCAGCTTGGTCATCATGAATTATTTGTTTGAAATATTGTTGAATTCTATTGGCTAGAATTTTGTTGAGGATTTTTACATCTATGTTTGTGAGGGATATTGGTCTGTAATTTTCTTTTTTTTGTGGTGTCTTTACCTGATTTTGGTATCAGGGTTATGTTGGCTTTATAGAATGAGTTTGGGAGTATTCCATCCTTTTCTGTGCTCTGAAATACCTTTAGTACTAGTGGTGTTAACTCTAACTCTTCTGTGAAAGTTTGGTAGAATTCTCCAGTGAAACCGTCAGGGCCTGGGCTTTTTTTTTTGTTGAGTGTTTTTAAATTCCTTTTTCAATCTCTTCTTTTGTTTTAGGTTTATTTAGTTGTTCTACCTCTCTTTGTTTTAGTTTAGGTAGGTAGTGAGTTTCTAGAAATGTGTCTATTTCCTCTAGGTTTTCAAATTTGTTAGAGTACAATTTTTTGTAGTATTTTGTTATAATTCTTTTAATTTCAGTTGGATCTGTTGTGATATTGCCTGTCTTATTTCTTATTCAGGTTGTTTGCTTCCTCTCCTGTTTTTCTTTTGTCAGTTTCACCAGTGGTTTATCAATTTTATTGATCCTTTCTCAAAGAACCACCTTTTGGTCTTGTTTACTCTTTCAGTTGTTTTTCTATTCTATATTTCATTTAATGCTGCTCTAATTCTTATTATTTCCCTTCTTCTGGCCCCAGAGGGCTTCTTTTGCTGCTCTCTTTCTACTTGTTCCAATTGCAGGGTTAATGTTTTGAATTTGACCCTTTCTTCTTTTTGTATGTGTGCATTCATTGCTATAAATTGACCTCTGAGTACTGCTTTTGCTGTGTCCCAGAGGTTCTGGTAGGATGTTTTCATTCTCATCTGATTCTGTGAGTTTCTTTATTCCATCCTTAATTTCTTCTATAACCCAGTCGTTTTTGAGCAAGGTGTTGTTCAGTTTCCATGTGTTCGATTTTTTTCCCTTGCCTTTTCTGTTACTGATTTCTACTTTTTTGGCTTTATGGTTAGAAAAGATGCTTTGTAATATTTTGATGCTTTGGATTCAGTTAGGGCTTGCTTTATGGCCTAATATGTGGTATATTCTGGAGAACATTCCATGTGTGTTGGAAAATAAAGTATACTTGGCTGCTGTTGGGTGGAGTGTTCGGTATATGTTCATGAGATTAAGTTGGTTGATTGTGGCATTTAGATCTTCCGTGTCTTTATTGAGCTTCTCTCTGGATGTTCTCTCACTGAAAGTGGTGTGTTGAAATCTCCTACTGTTATTGTGGAGCTGTCTATTTCTGTTTTCAGTGCTGTTTAGAGTTTGTTTTATGTATTTTAGAGCTCTGTTATTGGGTGCATAAATATTTATTACGGTTATGTCCTCCTGGTGTATCGGCCCTTAAATCATTATATAGTGTCCTTCCTTATCCTTTGTGGTGGCTTTTACTTTAAAGTCTATTTTGTCAGAGATTAACACTGCCACTCCTGCTCTTTTTTTCCATCCTTTGAGTTTTCGTTTGTGTCTTTAAGTCTAAGGTGTGTCTCTTGTAGGCAGCCTATAGACGGATCGTGTTTTTTATCCATACTCTTATTGGTGCATTTAGTCCATTTACATTAAGCATAATGAGTTTAGTGCTGTCATTTTGATGTCTATTTTGTGTGTTGCTGACAGTTTCTTCTACTTAATTTTATGTGCTGAGTTGTTTTTCTTTATGTATTTTCTTTTCATCATTTTCATTGTTGTTGATTTTGTGTTTGCTGAGTCATTTATGTTTTCCTTATTTTTTATTTTGATGTGTAGGATTGTTAGTTTCCTTTGTGGTTACCTTAATATTTTCCCCTATTTTTCTAAGTTTAAACCAGTCTTTTATTTCTTTGTATCGCCTTGGCTTCCTCTCCCTATGAAAGATCTATGACTACATTATTTGGTCCTTCTTTTTTGTTTTAATATTCTTGTCTTTTACCTACTGACGTCTCTGTTTCCCTGTTTTCACTGTTTTAGCTTCTATTTATTTTTGTGACTTCCCTATCTGGGTTAATGTCTGGTTGCTCTGCCCTGTGTTCTAGTCTTGCATTGTTATCTGATGTTATTGCTTTTCTAACTGGAGGATTCCCTTTAGTATTTCTTGTAATTTTGGCCTGGTTTTTGCAAATTCCCTAAACTTCTGTTTATCTGGAAATGCTAATTTCACCATAATATTTGAGAGACAGTTTTGTTGGCTATATAATTCTTGGCTAGCAATTTCTTTCCTTCAAGGCTTTATATATGTCATCCCATTGCCTTCTTGCCTGTATGATTTCTGCTGAGCAGTCTGAGCTTAGTCTTATTGACTCTTCTTTGTAGATGACTTTTTGTTTATCTCTAGCTGCTCTTAAAATTCTCTCTTTATCTTTAGTTTTGTCAAGTTCGATTATTGTATGTCTTGGTTTCTTTCTTTTGGGATCTGCCTTATGTGGGGTTTGATGAACATCTTGGATAGATATCTTCTCATCTTTCAAGATACCAGGGTATTTTTCTGCCAACAAATCTTCAACAATTCTCTCTGTTTTTTCTGTTATCCGCCTTGTTCTGGTACTCCAGTCACTCGTAGGTTATTCCTCTTGATAGAGCCCCACATAATTCTTAGAGTTTCTTCATTTTTTTTTTTAATCCTTTTATCTGATTTTTTCTCAAATAAGTAGGTGTTCAGTGCTTTGTCTTCAGTCTCACTAATTCTGACTTCCATTGCCTCAGATCTGCTCCCGTGACTTTCTATTGAGTTGTCTACTTCTGAAATTTTATTTTTAATCTTCTGGATTTCTGATTGCTGTGTTTCTGTGAATTCTTGCAGCCTGTTAAATTTGTCATTATGCTCTTGTATGACCTTCTTAAGATCCTCTCTTGCTTTGTCTATGTGTTCCTTGGCTTATTCTGCATTTTATATGATCTCCTTCCTGATCTCTTGATGAGTTCTGTATATTAATCTGTTGTATTCTTCCTCTGGTAATTCCAGAAGTTCTCTTCCTTTGGAAAATTTCTTGATTCTTTATTTTGGGAGCTTGCTGACACCATCATGGTCCACGTCTTCATGTGATTTGATATTGACTGCTGTCTCTGAGCCATCAATAAGTTATTATAATTATTTATTTTATGTTTGTTTACTATGTCCTAGCTTCTTGTTTTGTTTTGATACACTCAAATAAGCTGCTCGTTTGAGCTAGTTTGATTATTGGTGCCTTTGAAGCTCTAATGTCCTGTAACCAGGTGGTTAGATCTGTTACTAGGTATGTGATCACAGGAGTCCGTTTACTTTTCTTGTATGGATTCAGCTCAGGTGTTCAGGTAGTTGGTCACCAAGTGTGTGGTGCAGGCTCTCACCTACAGTTCTAGACAGGCAGGGGTGATTGGTGTGGGCACGGGTGTCTGGCTGCAGTAGGCAGTCACATGCTGAGCAAGGCAGGAGGGTGACGGCTGCCCCTGAGTGTCTGGGAGGAAAGCATATCCCTGTTCCCTAGAGCGCGCAGGTGGGTGACTTTTGCAGCTGGACTGTGGGCACCCAGTACTGTCATTTGTAAGGACTGGGAGGCACCACTTATTCTTGGACCCCTGTCCTGGTGGCTAGGTGTTGTGGGTGGAGCCACTAGTCCGCAGTCCCCTGATACAGGTTGATGAGGACCCTGCTTAATGGGCAGAGCAGTGTCATATGTCACGAACCTGCCACTTCACCATATAGCTGATACAATTGAAGTTAGGCTTCAGGTATATACCCTGTTGTACTCTGGTAATGAGGTCCTGTGCTGTTGAAATGGGCCCACGCAGGTCTATGCAGGAGTGATAAGGCATTCAAAGTCCATGGACCCCTTATGCCTGTGCCTAGGCAAAGGAGCTGTGCCTACCCTGAGTTCCCAGCTTAGAGGAGCTGGCGATTATTTTTTCCTGTTAATTTGTTCTCTCTCCAAGGCCAGGAGAATGGCTCAGGGTGCATGATGGGTCCTCCTTCCGGCCCAGGGGACTTGACATCATCAGGGAAGCCAGCCTGGGACCCGATGTATAGTGGAGAGGGGGAAGGTAAATGGGAGAGAAGTTTTTCCCAAAGCGGGTGTTTTTTGATCCACAGGGTAGGTCAGGTGCATGTACTTATCTTTTGCCGATTGAGTGCCACTTTTCACTGGTTCTGGAGGCCTGAGTAGACTCTCTGCTGCTGGGTCTCTCCTGATACGGAAAATGCCTCACTGTGCACACTAGTCCTTCTCCAGGGACTGATTCCTCCTGATACTATGTCCAAAGTATGTGAGACATAGTCTTGGCATCCTTTCTTCTAAGAAGCATTCTAGTTGTACTTCTTCCAAGACAGATTTGTTTATTCTTTTGGCAGTCCGTGGTATATTCAATATTCTTCGCCAACACCACCGTTCAAGGGCGTTAATTCTTTTTCGGTGTTCCTTATTCATCATCCAGCTTTTGCATGCATGTGAGGCAATTGAAAACACCATGGCTTGGGTCAGGCACACCTTAGTCTTCAGGGTGACATCTTTGCTTTTCAACACTTTAAAGAGGTCTTTTGCAGCAGATTTGCCCAATGCAATGCGTCTTTTGATTTCTTTACTTGCTCCTTCCATGG
Source organism: Trichechus manatus latirostris (assembly GCF_000243295.1). Lineage (NCBI taxonomy): Eukaryota > Metazoa > Chordata > Mammalia > Sirenia > Trichechidae > Trichechus > Trichechus manatus. The sequence goes on from NW_004443944.1 coordinate 15,631,311, forward strand.
GTGTTGATTGTGGATCCAAGTAAAATGAAATCCTTGACAACTTTAATCTTTTCTCCATTTATCATGATGTTGGTATTGGTCCAGTTGTGAGGATCTTCGTTTTCTTTATGTTGAGGTGTAATCCATACTGAAGGCTATAGTCTTTGATCTTCATCAGTAAGTGCTTAAAGTCCTCTTCACTTTCAACAAGCAAGATTGTGCATATTGCAGGTTATTAATGAGTCTTCCTCCAATCTTGATGCCTCGTTCTTCTTCAAATAGTCCAGTGTCTCAGTCATCTAGTGCCGCTCCAACAGAAATCCCACAAGTGGATGGCTTTAACAAAGAGAAGTTTATTTCTTCACAGTCCAGTAGGCTACAAGTCCAAATTCAGGGTGTCAGCTCCAGGGGAACGCTTTCTCTGTTGGCTCTGCAAGAAGGTCCATGTCATCAGTCTTGCTTTGGTCTGGGAGCTTCTCTGCTCAGGAACCTCAGGTCCAAAGGACACGCTCTGCTCCCAGCACTGCTTTCTTGGTGGTATGAGGTTCCCATGTGTCTCGGCTCACTTCTCTCTTTTATATCTCAAAAGAGATTGCATTAAGACACTAATCTTGTCGAACTCATCAGTATAACCTCATCACAGTGATAGAATTTATAACAGATGAGGAGATCACATATAATCTCATCATAGTGGTAGAGTTTACAACACATAAGGAAATCACATCAGATAACACAATGATACAATACTGGGAATCATGACCTAGCCAAGGTGCTACACACATTTTTTGGGGGACACAATTCAATCCGTGACATCCAACTTCTTCGATTATTTGTTCAGTGTACAGATTGAATAAGTATGGTGAAAGGATGCAACCCTGATGCACACGTTTCCTGACTTTAAACCATGCAGTATCCACTTGTTCTGTTCAAATGACTGCCGCTTGATGTATGTACAGGTTCCTCATGAGCACAATTAAATGTTCTGGAATTCTTGTTCTTCACAATGTTATCCATAATTTGTTATGATTCACATAGTAGAATGCCTTTGCATAGTCAATAAAACACAGGTAAACATCTTTTTGGTATTCTTTACTTTCAGCCAGGATCCATCTGACATCTGCAGTGGTTCCACGTCCTCTTCTGAATCAGGCTTAAATTTCTGGCAGCTCCCTGTCAATATACTTCTGCAGCCACTTTTGAATGATCTTCAACAAAATTTTACTTGTGTGGATATTAATGGTATTGTTTGATAATTTCTGCATTCAGTTGGATTGCCTTTCTTGGGAATAGGGATAAATATGGATCTCTTCCAATCGATCAGCCAGGTAGCTGTCTTCCAAATTTCTTGGCATAGACGAGTGAGCACTTCCAGTGCTGCATCCATTTGTTGAAACATCTCAGTTGGTATTCTGTCAATTCCTGGAGACTTGTGTTTTGCCAATGCCTTCAGTTTAGCTTTGACTTCTTCTTTCAGTACCATTGATTCCTGACCATATGCTATCTCCTGAAATGGTTGAACAGCAACCAATTCTTTTTGGTATAGTGACTCTGTGTATTCTTTCCATCTTCTTTTAGTGCTTCCTGTGTTGTTTAATATTTTCCCCGTAGAATCCTTCAATATTGTAACTCGAGGCTTGAATTTTTTCTTCAGTTCTTTCAGCTTGAGAAATGCTGACAGTGTTCTTCCCTTTTGGTTTTCTACCTCCGGGTCTTTGCACATTTCATTATAATACTTTACTTTGTCTTCTTGAGCTGCCCTTTGAAATCTTCTGTTCAGCTCTTTTACTTCATCATTTCTTTTTTTCACTTTAGCTACTCTACATTAAAGAGCAAGTTTCAGAGTCTCTTCTGACATTCATTTTGCTCTTCTCTTTCTTTCCTGTCTTTTTAACGACCTCTCGCTTTCTTCATGTATAATGTTCTTGATGTCATTCCACAACTTGTCTGGTCTTTGGTCGTTAGTGTTCAGTGCATGAAATCTATTCTTGAGATGGTCTCTAAATTCAGGTGGGATATGCTCAAGGTCATACTCTGGCTCTCATGGACTTGTTCTAATTTTGTTCAGTTTCTACTTGAACTTTCATATGAGCAATTGATGGTTCCACAGTTGACCCCAGCCTTGTTCTGACTGATGATGTTGAGGTTTTCTATCATCTCTTTCCACAGATGTAGTTTATTTAATTCCTCTGTTTTCCATGTGGCCAGGTCCATGTGTATAGTCGCTGTTTATGTTGGTGAAGAGAGGTATTTGCAGTGAAGAAGTTGTTCGTTTTGCAAAATTCTGTCATGCGATCTCTAGCATCATTTCTGTCACTAAGGCTATATTGTCCAGCTACCAATCCTTCTTCGTCTCCAACTTTCGCATTCCAATCATTGGTAATTATCAGTGTATCCTGATTGCATGTTTGATCAATTTCAGACTGCATAAATTGGTAAAAATCTTCAATTTCTTCCTAATTTGGCATTAGTGGTTGGTGCGTAAATTTGAATAATAGTTGTATTAACTGGTTTTCCTTGTAGGCATATGAATATTATCCTATCACTGATAGCATTGTGCTTCAGGATATATCTTGAAATGTTCTTTTTGACAGTGAATGCAACACCATTCCTTTTCAGTTTGTCATTCCCGGTATAGGAGACCATGTGCTTATCTGATTCAAAATGGCCACTACCAGTCCATTTCAGCTCAGTAATGCCTAGGATATTGATCCTCAAGCATTCCATTTCATTTTTGACAACTTCCAATTTTCCTAGATTCATACTTTGTTAATTCC
>NW_004443944.1:15634925-15636717 GCF_000243295.1 Trichechus manatus latirostris
TGAGTCTATTATCATTATTTTTTATTTTCCTTCTTAGCAGTCTCTCTTTATTATTGTTGTTGAAAATAAAAACAGCTAAACATACTCCAGTTCAACAATTTCTACATGTATAATTCATTGACATTGATTACATTCTTCAAGTTATGCAACCATTCTCACCTTCCTTTTTGGAATTGCTCCTCCCCCATTAACATAAACTCACTGCCCCCTACTCTTCCTATCTAACCTTTCCTTTTGCTGTTGCCAGTTTGATCCTATATTTTTTCCGCAGATAACGTGCCCACGTAAATCTGCACCCACACACATAACGCACGGAAATGATGAAATTGAGTAAAACAGTTCTGGCATTGTGTGCACGTTATTTGCGCAAAAATACAGTAGTTCTTTAAAAGAGCACAATGCTCAAAGCAGACATCCTTTACTAATTGAGCTAAACTATTGTTTGCTTTAAAGAAGACTACTGAACATATTATTGATAGCTCTAGTGATGGCCTCTCCTTCCTCCCTCCTATGGAGCCCTGGTGGTGCAGTGGTTAAGCGTTCGACTGCTAACCAGAAGGCTGGCAGTTCGAATCTACCAGCTGCTCCTTGGAAGCCCTATGGGGCAGTTCCACTCTGTCCTGTAGGGTCACTATGAGTCGGAATCAACTCGACAGCAGGGGGTTGGTTGGCTGGTAGTGATGGGAACTTGCTACCTTTCAAGGTAGCCCACTGTCTTGTGGGAAATCTTCTGTTGGTGTCTGAATGGATCAACTCAAGCAGACATTTGCCTCTTGCACTGGTCCACATTTGGCTTCTGGGGTCATCCAGATCCAATGGGCTGCTTCTTAGTTGTACATTCCTTCCAAGATGCTTAACAGGTAGCTCCTTGATTCCTTCTACATCTGCTCTTCTCTGGGCTGAGCCCCGTAGGTTCATGTAGGTTCATGGAGCTGTTCCCCTTTGGATGTGGATTCCAGTTTTTTCAGTTCCTTTGAATCTGACTCTTTCCTAGCTTATCAAGACAGTACGTTCAGTCCTGAATTGAGTGGGAGCCTCCTTACTGCCCTCCTTTTGCACGTTAGACCTCTGGTAGTGCAACTCAGGCTCCCATTAACTTTGAAGGTACCCACATTTTGCGACCTGACCTCTCTATGCCTCAGTTTTTGCATCTGTAAAATGGAGACAGTCACAATACCTACCTTATAGGTTAGTGTGAAGATTAAATGAACTTGACCGGGAGCGCTCACTAAATACTAGCTATTATTATGTTTGGTAATAGTAATAGTAGTTAACTTGTTGACTGTTCCCCTGTAGACTGTCCTCCCTGGGGGCTCGCTTGTTCTCTCCCACTCCCCATTGCCCAGCCACAGACCAGTCGCTCAGTCAATGTTTGTTGAGTGACGACTGAGTGGAAATACTTGCCCCTCACAGAGCTCTGCCCCCAGCATCCCACCTGCCTCGTCTCACTTCCTCCTCAGAGCCCTTCTGGCTTGCTCTGGATCACACTGTCCCTCCCCTTCTCTGATTCATCACGAGCGTTTTCACCACATGGGCTAGTGTCTGGTCCTCCCCGGGTTGTGGGAGTGCCTTTCCCCTCCAGAGAGCAGGGCCCTATCCTCTCCTGCTTCTGCTTCCCCTTTGGCATGTTCTGGGCACAAGGCTGGAGCTCAGTAAGTCCCCAGGGTCCTGTTGCTGCAAAACATCTGGGCCGCGGCATCATTAGGACCCGCTCTTCTGAACAGAGGTGGTTCGTTCAGGCAGGGCAGGATTGATGTTAATAGACAGGGCAGGTATTGGAGGTTTTTTTTTT
>NW_004443944.1:15637130-15646081 GCF_000243295.1 Trichechus manatus latirostris
CCCAGTTTCTCCCCTTACTTCACTGACATCTTGGGTGATCTTGCTGTGCCTCAGCCTCCTCACCTGTTAAATGGGGTAATAGTAGAATCTACCTCATGCACATAGAGTAAAGGTTCAGTAGGCATTAACACCACCATCGCCATCATCATCATCATCATCATCATCATCATCATCATCATCATCATCACTGGTTTTCAGATGATGAAATGGAGATTCAGAGTGGAGGGGTGACTGGCCGAGGTCACTCAGCTAGTGAGGGGCAGAGCCAGCCCTCGAAGCCACACTGGTCTGTGCTCATAACCACCTCATGAGAGTGTGGTGTCTGCAGAGACCTTATCTGTGACTTTCGAGGCAGCAGGGAGAGATGAGGGCATTGGGGAGGGACTGGGACCGTTAGGCGTATATCTGGGTCAAATGATAGGGACACTTATCTCTTTTGGCACAGTCCTGGAGGAAAGGCTGGCAAGCTGTCGGTTGGGTGATTTGGCCTGGAAATCTTCTCAGATATCTTGAGGCTGAGCTAATCCCTTCCTCTTTGGGTCCTCTCAGTGTACTTACTCTGCGGGTGAAATCCTTTGCTTATGACTGGCCTGGCCTTTAGAATGTCCCAGTCTGTGCCTGTGGTGAGGGCTGAGCTGGAGTTAGAAATGGTGGGGAGAAGGGTTCATGGATTAAGAGTCTACCCCTTCTGCTCCTTTACATACCCCATCCCATGTCCCTGTGAAGTGGAGGTATTTTTATACCCATTTTTCAGATCAGAAAACTCAGGCTGGGGTTGAGAATATCTGTGGCTGCTTCTCTGACTGACTTTCTCTCTCCCTCTCTCATTTACTCTGCTCCGGCCACACTGGCCTCCTAGCTGTTCTTGCTGCACACCACATACACTCCCACCTCAGACCCTTTGCAGACCCGTTCCCTCCCCAGATTTTTGCTTTGTTTAGGTCTCTGTTCAAATGCAACCTTCTTAGAGAGACCTTCCCTGACCTTTCTGTTTGAAATAACACTTCCCTTCCCAAGACCTCCTACCTCCTCATTCTGATTCATTTGTCTTCATAGCATTTGTTACCACCTGACCTGGTATTTGAGGAGCCCTGGTGGCACAGTAGTTAAAGCACTTGGCTGCTAACTGAAAGATTGGCGGTTCAAACCCACCAGTCACTTCCCAGGAGAAATATGTGGCAGTCTGCTCCTGAAAAGATTTATAGCCTTGGAAACCCTATGGGGGCAGTTCTGCTCTGTCCTGTAGGGTCACTTTGAGTCGAAATCAACTTGACAACAATGGGTTTGGTTCAATCTGGTATTATATACTTCATTTTTCTTTATTTTGTCCCATCCCCTTCACTGAAAGTAATATCCACGAAGTGAGGAGTTTTTGTCTGTTTTATTCACAACTCTATCTCCAGAGCCTAGAACAGTGCTTACGTGGAGGAGGTATTCAGTGCACATTTGTTAAAAGAATGAATGAGCAGTGTTCTCCAGCACCAGGTTACACAACTTGTGTGTGGCAGAACTGGTGTTCTGCTCCAGGCTGGGTGACCTGGTGACCGTGTTTGGTTCTCTCTGGACTGACTTCTGTCATGCTTGCCCCTGCACCAGGAGCTGGCCAAGAGGACCCCCGGCAAGCACCCAGACCACCCCGCGGTCCAGAGCGCCCTGCAGGCCATGAAGACCGTCTGCTCCAACATCAACGAGACCAAACGGCAGATGGAGAAGTTGGAGGCCCTGGAGCAGCTGCAGTCCCACATCGAAGGCTGGGAGGTGCGTATGGGTTAGGAGGGGGCCTCTTGGGCTGGAGAGGGGCCCGGAAGGTACATAGCTGTAGACACAGGCTAATAGCCTGGGTGCCAGAATTGGCCTGAAGGGCATAGTATTCGGCCTACACAGTGTTTGTAAAAAATATTAAGTCATTTTCTAATTAAGTCCGTATAAAAATCCAGATATCGAGCTTCTCTTGAAAAATTGGTAACACTGGGCCCCCATTTCCCACAGCAGCAATCGCTGGGGCCCCTAGTTCTCCTTAGTCCCCACTCACTGTTATTTCCCCACTCAGGCTTCTTCACACACTGCCTTACCTGCCTGGTACCCATAGACCTTTGAGCTTCTGTCCCCGAGGTTAAGGGTCGTGGTTAAATGTCCATTCCAGGGTTGACTTCTGGCCTTAGCACTCCCTTGCAGGGTGACGTTCGGCAAATGTCTTAACTTCTCTGAACTTCAGTTTCCTTGTCTAGCCTGGTACGTAGTAGGTACTCAGTAAATGGTAGGTATTCATATTAGTATCATCGCTGTTGTCAGGGAATGGGACTCTGGAGAGCTTCTGTCTCCTGGAGATGTCGTTTGTTTGAACCCCTGCCTGTTCCTCAGATCATTAGAGATTTCCTATGAATCCGTAGAATGAAATGGGAAAATCTGAAGAAATGAAAAGTAAATATTGCAGTAAATACAGCTGGAGTGGGAGATAAAGAACAAAGAGGAAGGACTGCTGGACCAAGATTGTACTCTTTGTCATCTGCCTCAGACCTTTTGGATTTTCTGGGCCTTTGAGGCACTTGCTGTGTTCAGGTTTCCACTTTTTTCCTCTCTCTTGGGGAATCCTAACCATGACTCAGTATCACAGCCAGCTTGAGGGTTTAGCTGCAGAGGGAAGGGTCTGTAATCAGGGAGGAGGTGGACATTGCGGATTGGTGCTTGGCATGCATCGTTCCACTGGGCCTTCCTGCCCTGCTGAGAGGAGAGCGAAGAGCTGCATTCCCGAGACTCCCTTGCAGCCCAGGCTTGGGATGTGTCATGGATTGAATTATGTCCTGTCTTAGGCTGGGTTCTCTAGAGAAGCAAAACCAGTAAAGTGTGTAAATGTACACATAGAGAGATTTATATCAAGGAAACAGCTCATGCGATCGTAGAGTCTAGAACGTCCCAAGTCCGTGGATCAGGGTAGAGACCTCTCCCAATTCATGCAGCCGCAGAAGTTCGCAAGCCCAAGATCGGCAAGTCAGAGAGCAGGGCTCCCGCTTACAGGCTGTGAAGGTTGACGAATTCCATGATCGGCAGGCAAGACCGCAAGGTTTCTCCTGATTCACGTAGCTGCGGGGGCTGGCAAACCCAAGATCGGCAGGTCAGAGAGCGGGGCTTCTCTCACAGGCTGCAAAGATGGACGAATCCCAAGTTCAGCAGATAAGCTGACAGCTCAAGTCCCAAGAACTAGAGCTGAGAGACAGGAGGCAGCCGCAGGATCCATAGAGAGCAAAAAGCCAGAACGTCTGCTTATGTTCAGATACAGGCCACACCCCCAAAGAAACTCCTTTCATCTGATTGGCTACTCACAGTATGTTCAGTCATAGGAGTGATCACATTTAAACACTGAGAATCGTGGCCCAGCCAAGTTGACACACAGTCTTAACCATCACAGTCCCCCCAAAATATGTGTCAACTTGGCTATGCCATGATTCCCAGTACTGCATGATTGTCCACCATTTTGTCATCTGATGCGATTTTCGTGTGTGTTGTAAGTTCTACCTCTGTGATGTTAGTGAGGTGGGATTAGTGGTAGTGATGTTAATGAGACAGGGCTTAATCTACAAAATTAGGTTGTATCTTAAGTCAGTCTCTTTTGAGATATAAAAGAGAGAAGTGAGCAGAGAGACAGGGGGACCCCATACCGCCAAGAAACAAGAGCCAGGAGAATAGCGCGTCCTTTGGACCCAGGGTCCCTGTACTGAGAAGCTCCTCAGCTGGGGAAGATTGATGACAAGGACCTTTGCCAAGAGCTGACAGAGAGAGAAAGCCTTCCCCTGGAGCTGACCCCTGAATTTGGACTTCTAGCCTACTAGATCGTGAAAGAATAAACTTTTGTTTGTTTAAAGCCATCCACTGGTGGTATTTCTGTTATAGCAGCCCTAGATAACTAAGGCAGGATGTGATTTGGGGTTTGGCCAAATTCAGATCCAGTTGCTTGAGATTTGCAAGGTGGGAGTAGGATGGAGGCCACCTTTCTGCTGTTTTTGCAGCAAAGCACTGTAGACACTCTTGGCTTTCTGTGGCAGCACTGGCAGAGGTCCCAGGTTCCAGACTCCTGGGTGTCGAGAGGCAGGTCGTGGGGTATCTGGTTTTTGTTTGTTTTGCTGGTGTGTATCTAGCAGGCATAGGCTGGCTTTGCAGCTGGCAGTGGAGACAGCAGCTGCTGAAGCCTAGATGCAGCCTGGGCCTTGCCCTCCTGGAGTACCAGCTCTGACGATGGCAGTCTGACTCTTCCTCTTCTCAACTGTGACAGAGGCAGCGGCTACCCTGGTGGGCCAACTCTGCAGTGAATTGGTTTTCTGGGAGCCCCAGCCTGGAGTCCTGGCTCCTCTAGCTCCTTCAGTGATGGAGTAAGCTCCTCATTCCTTTCTGCTTAAAATCTGTAGCTTGGCCTCTGTTTTCTGCAACTGAAAACTGCCTGATACTCACCTGTGCCAGTCAGGATGCGTTCTCCAAGGACTCTCATTCCAGCCTCGTGAAGGTCTTTGTGTGATCTTTTTGGCCATCCACTCATGATGCCAAGATGGCAGCAGCTGGAGGCATCACATGTTCAAAAGCAGGAGACAGGCATGGCTGGAGCAGTGAAAGGGAGCTTTCCTCACCAGTGGAGGAAAACTTTCCCCAGAAGCCCTGAGGAGATTTCCACTTTCATCTCATTAGCCAGAACGAGGTCACTTCCAGCAAACATGCTAACTTTGAGAGGAAATAGAATTGACTCATTTAAGCATCTGTCTGTCTGGGCTTCAAGCTTCCTGGCAGCCAAGGTGAAGAGAGCATTACACATAAGTTGCCTAACATTCATTGTCAAAAAAAGGAAGAGGCAGAGCAGTTCTTCTGGCAAACAGAACATTTCCTGACACTCAGCTGGAAAAGAAATTTCTCATATGAGTCTCTGTGGAGAGGGTATTGAGCAAGCTTCTTAGCAACCAGAGCAGAAGTGATTTTTAGATGACTCCTGCTAAGAGCCTAGGGAAGTGAACTAAGGGTCTTTAGGGGCCTTTCTGACCCCGTAAATCTAGAGTTTGACAACCCCATGACCCTTATTTTGACCACTGTTTCTGGGTGGAATGGGAAATAAAGTGTCCTGGACTAAGAATTGCTGCAATTATTGAGCACCTATTACATGCTTCCAACACTATGAGGGAGGTACCATTATTATCCCCATTTTACAGCTGTGGAAACTGAGGTACAGGGATTTGGTTTGCCTTGGGCAAGTTTGTTCAGCTCTCTTGGCCTCATTTCCCATTATTTATCTAATCTCAGTAATAATGTCTCTGAGTTTACCCTGTGGGGTTATTTTGAAGAGAAGTAAGATGTGGAATCTGAATGTGCTATGGAAAATGGAAAATGATTTTCCATGTGGTAGGAAGGTTTGGAAATACAGTTTGATCCTAAAAGCTAGGGAAAAAAAAATGTTTCTAAGTGAAGCTAATTGCGATGACTTCATGCTCTCGGTGGTTAGAACTTCAGGAGACAGTATGGCTTAGGGCATTGTTCACAGTCAGTCAATGGTGATGGTGGTGGTTGCAGATCCCTATTGTGGATACTCTTGACAGTTGCCAATCGTTTTCTTTGACCTCTTGCCCGATCTCAATGGCTGGTTGTCTTCTCTGTCTGGAATTTGACTGACGGGGCTCGTATTGGGGAGGGGGAGTCTTCTCTTGGCCACTTTCTTGCTGTTTGCTTGGACTGCATCATTAGTTTGATCTCAGAACCACGTGACTTCTTTGCGAGATCCTTTGTAAGGCACTTGCCCTTTTTTGCCGAGAGGACTGGTTTAGTTCAAACCAGAAAAATTAATCACTAAGCACAAGGAAATGGTAGTGTCACAATACCTTGGAAAGGAGTGAACAGGTCAACCCCCTCTACACGGAGTGATGCCCTTGCCTCAGTTTCCCCATCTGAAAAGTCTGGATAATGGCAGTACTCACCTGGTGGGCCACAGTGAGGATTTTGTGTTGATGTACAGAAAGCGCTCAGGACAGCCTGGCTCAGAGGAAACCCACAGTCAGCATCAGGAGAAGCTGCGTAGAAAAAGCGGAATTTCTTTCTTATTTTTATAGATAGAAAAAGCATCCTGCAGCTTTGGTGAGAGCTCATGCCCAGTGAGGGCTGACTCTCCTGCAGAGGGAAATCATGGATTCAAGCCCCATGGGCTTCCGTGTGAAGCTCAAAGTAATAAAGAGAAAAGGCATGTTCTTAATAAGAAAGAAGCAGGGCACATTCCTCTCCCTGTCTCTCAGAGTCCTGGTTCAAGAGCCGATGGATCAACTGCTCACCCCCCTACGCGGGGGAAAGAAAGAAACAGAAGAGAGTCATTAAAAGACTCTAAGGAGAAGTTCTCCGATTTCCTTCCCACTCTCCCTGAGAGCGTGTGTGCTACCTGAGGGGTGTGGTCTCTCCCCTTTGGGGACCTCTGCTTTAGACTGACAATTGCATAGAACAGTCTTCAGGCTGTCTTCTAAGAGGCAGCGGAAAGCAGAGGTTAGTGGATAGGGGAGCCAGGGGTGTGGGTTCAAATCCCAGCTTGCTTGCTTACTAGCTTTGTGACTTCTGACAAGGTGCTTCCCTGCTCTTTGCCTCAGTTTGCTCATCTGTGAAATGAGCTGTAAGGACTAACAAGATTTGTACAAGGTACTTAGAACAGTGCCCAGCACATATTAAACCCTGTGCGTGTAGCTTTTGACATCTCTAAATACTACTGCTTCGGTTTTATCAAGCGTGTGTTATCTGGCAGACGTCTTGGTGCTCAGCCTCTTCCTTGTGTATCTGATCCTTAGACCCGGTTTTGAGGACTCCAGAGAGCCTGAGGGGCTGGCTGGGCTTCTCAGCAGGGCTGGGCCGACAGGGCATCCCCCTGTACTGTGCTTGGCATTTCAGATGAAGTTTGCTGGGTGGTCCTTGGCCAAGTCCAGAGAGGCAGCATCCTGAGCTGAGTATACTTCCTCTCTGCTCCACAGTCCCCCAAGACCCGTGTGACCTCGGGGCCCTTGGGACTTTGGGGCCTGGGGCGCTGCAGTTGGGCCAGGTACCCGATTCAGACATACTTTGTTGCTGCATGGAGTTGGCTCCAACTCATGTTAATCCTGTGTACAGCAGGATGAAGCACTGCCTGGTCCTATGCCATCCTCATGATTTTTGGTATGTTTGAGTCCATTGTGGCAGCTGTTGTGTATTTCGAGTGCCTTCTAACCTAGGGGGCTCATATTCCAGCACTACATCAGACAATATTCTGTTGTGATCCATAGGATTTTCATTGGCTAATTTTTAGAAGTAGATCACCAGGCCTTTCTTCCTAGTCTGTCTTAGTCTGGAAGTTCTGCTGAAACCTGTCCACCATGGGTGACCCCGCTGGTATTTGAAATACCAGTGGCATAGTTTCCAGCATAATAGCAGTATGCAGGCGACCACAGTGTGATAAACTGACAGATGGGTGGTGGAGATTCAGGCAGAGAAGCGGTTAAATGCTCTTTGGAGCCTGGAAGGGCTGGTGGGTGGGGTGGGTGAGGTGAGGGGAGGAGAGAGGAGGCCCGAGGTCTGGGGAAGGGCTCATCTTGAACCACCCTCAGCCCTGAGCTTGCAGCGGGGCCTCTAGTGGAGCCACATAGCCAAGGAGTCACACTTGCCCTATTTGCGAAGACACTGGGGGTCCACGGGGCTTGTCATCACGGAAGCCTGAGCCCCAGCAGCAGTCCAGGGGCTCTGTTTAGCCAAACCTCTACTTTCTAGACACTGTCCTGATGTACCTTGGGTGCACATGACCACGCAGCTACTTGGCTTGTTACCTTGCCATGCAGCTGTGCTGTGGGACTCAGACATTTGCCTGTGATGTGCATGCAGGTATACCCATGTAGGGCCCTGGCTGAACTGGGCACCGTGATTGCACCAGCCCTGGGCTGCACGGCTGTTGGCCACAAGGGGACTGGTTTCCTAGCCCTCGTGGATCCTGGAGGGCATTGTTGGGGTGAATGGTGTGCTGTGCCCCGCTGGGCTGTGGGCATGGAGCAAACCAGCTCCAAGGGCAGTGAAAAGGCCATGACAGGCAGTGAGCAGACAGTCTGATTTCATCAGTTCCCCTTTTTGGGTCTCAGAAATAATCGAGTCAGCAGACCCTGTTTCATCTGGGATATGAACTCCTTGTTGCTTGTGGATATAGAGTGTTTGGGGAAGGAGATTCTTGCAAACAGTTCCCCCTCTCACTGCTCTGAGGTTATCATGTCTCTTTGTAACCCCCTTCACTGTATTCTTCAGGCTGCCAAATGAATCTCCCCAGAAACACTGCTTTTGCATCATATTCCTTGGGCCTGAATGTCCCTGTCACCTGTTGATGGCCTGCATTCTTATCTTGATGTGTTAGTTAAAGCACGTTTGACTCCTGCAAGAAAGAGATCCCAAATGAGGTGAGGCGTCCCTGGTGGTGCAAACGGTGAACGTGTTCAGCTGCTAACCACGAGATTGGAGGTTCAAGTCCACCCAGAGTCCCCTCAGAAGAAAGGCCTGGCAGTCTACTTCTGAAAAAATCAGCCACTGAAAACTCTATGGAACACAGTTCTACTCTGACACACACAGGGTCACCATGAGTCAGAATCAGCTCCACGCTAACCAGTGATAAATGAGATGAAAGTTTCTCAATAGCAGTGCAGAGGTGGGCAGTGCTGGCTGGCGGTGGGGGTGGCCCTGCCCTGCTAGGATCCAGTTTCCCTCAAGCACCTTCTTCACTGTCTGTTAGGGTATAGCCCACCACCACTGTGGCTCTCTTCCAGCCTGTGGAAAGAGGGAAAGAGGAAGTCGAGGGGAAGAAATTTGCTTTCGAGGAGGTGATGTGGAATTGGGGCACATTGGTGCTAATTTAGTCAAATGACTTCCCCTGGTGCACGGGAGGCTGGGAAATGTAGTCTGGTTGGGCAGTCAAGAACCAACTGAAACTCTTCCCATGA
>NW_004443944.1:15647639-15649454 GCF_000243295.1 Trichechus manatus latirostris
TTGCTCTCCTGGGTTTGCCAGCTCACCCACTGTGCTCCCTCCTCCCCCCCAGGGCTCCAACCTCACGGACATCTGCACCCAGCTCCTCCTCCAAGGGACTTTGTTAAAAATCTCCGCGGGCAACATCCAGGAGAGAGCCTTCTTCCTCTTTGACAACCTCCTTGTCTACTGCAAGCGGAAATCCAGGTCAGTTGCAGACAGCCTGGGGGGCAGGGCTGCCCAGGTAGGCCAGGAGGCTGGGATTGGGTGTAACCTTGCCACTTTCTTGCACTGACCCCTTGGGCTTGTCACTTCTCTCTCTTCTCTTCTCTAAGTTGAAGGGTTTGTTCTAGAGCAGTGCTGTCCAATGGAAATACAGTGCGAGCCACACATTATTTTAAATATTCTAGCAGCCACGTTAAAAAATGTTTAAAAAAAAAAGCAGGTGAAATGAATTTAAATAAAATATTTTATTTAACCTGCTATATCTCAAATAACCCAATAATCCCAAAGTATATCATTTCAACCTGTAATCAATTAAAAAGATATTGACGAGACGTTTTACATTCTGTTTTTTGTACTAAGTCTTTAAAATCTGGTGTGTTTTTTACACTTACAGCACGTCTCAATTTGGACTAGCTACATTTCAAGTGCTCAGTAGCCACACGTGGCTACTGTATTGGACAGCGTAGGTCTAGATGCTCATGGAAGTTTGGAGGTTCTTAGCGATACCAACATTCTGTGATTCTAGGATCCTAGGATAAGAGGCTTCGTGGTGGTGGTGGTGGTGGGGCTCTTCGACCCATTAAACTTTCTGAATGAAAGAAGGGCATTTTCCTCCTCTTTGTGCCTTTCGCGTCACCTTCTTGCAGTTTGTAGAGCCTGAGAACTATTGACTTGGTGAATGGATGGCTAGGTAGATAGATACAGAGGTGTGTATGATTGAAGTGTTAAGGGTGGTATGGGTGGGCAAATGGGAGGAGGGATGGCTAGATGGTTGGAGGTTTGGGAGATGAATGGATGGTAGATGAAGGAGGGGAAGAAGAGAGAGATGTGGATGGCTAAGTGAGTGGTTGAATGGTTGGAAATTTAGGAGATGGTCAGATGGAGGGATGGATGGAAAGTTGGGGGAATGTATAGATGTTTGGGTAGTTGGAGAACTGGATATGAAAGCATAGTGAATTAGCAGAGGCATGTTTAGATGAATGGTGGATTGGAGGCCGTAACGTATGGTTTGTTGAGAGAATGGGTGAATGGCTGGTTGGTTGCATGGTCATATAATTGGGAGCATAGGTGGGTGATAGAAGTTTGGGGATTAGTGGATAGGCAGTCGATTGGATGGGTGTGTTGATGGGTGGCTGGATGGTTGGTTGATAGCTGCTGGGGTAATTAAACTCAGGTGTGGAAGTTTGGATATTTGGGTGGATGAGTGGATAGGTGGATGAATGGTTGGAGAGAGGGAGAGTTAGGAAATGGAGGGGTGGGTAGATGGTTGGAAGGTTGGGGGCACAAATCAGTGGTTGAATGGGTGGGTGGTGAATGAGCAGGTAGATTTGTGGATGGAGAGATTCCTGCCTTTCAGTTTTCCTGCTTAGCAGGTTTGTCTCAATTGACCAGAATAGCTCTTCTTAAATTCCCCTTCCTGTTACTTTGTCTTAGGGGTGAAATGGTGACTTTCCAGATGCTTCTTTATCCTTTATCTAGCAAAAGCTAGAGCCAAGGGCTGAGGTCCAAACCCTTCTTCCAGCATTGCCTCTGTCTTGCTTTTGTGACCTGGCCATGTCTCTGAGCCTTCTTTCCTCATCTGTTTCTTCCGGCCTCCCAAGGTTGTGGTGC
>NW_004443944.1:15650571-15659278 GCF_000243295.1 Trichechus manatus latirostris
TGATTCCAGTTGTGCTGGATTCCATGTGGGC
The DNA here is from genome assembly GCF_000243295.1 of Trichechus manatus latirostris. Classification (NCBI taxonomy): domain Eukaryota; kingdom Metazoa; phylum Chordata; class Mammalia; order Sirenia; family Trichechidae; genus Trichechus; species Trichechus manatus. The sequence goes on from NW_004443944.1 coordinate 15,650,603, forward strand.
CTTTTCAGACTTTCCCTTTGGCTGCCACAGCTCCTTTAAGGCCATTCCCTGCCTCTGTTCTGGAATGAACCGGGCTGGCCAGAGGGGAAGGGCACATCTGTCTCTGGAGAGAATCTGGCAGGCTGCTGGCATTCCTGCCTCTAGATAGAGAGCCAGAGGGCTGGGCTCCGAGAGGTCCAGGGACCGGGCAGTGATGGCTAGAACTCCAGGCCTGACTTTCACGTGGTCACAGGAGACGCCTGAAGCTGCTAGGTGTCTGCCGACTGTGTTTTCATCCCTGCCTGGTTCAAGCAGGGCACCGCCCATCCGGGACCGGTGTCAGAGGAGGTCTCTAACTCAGAGTGTTTCCATTCAAAATGTCAGAAGTAGAGGGGAGGGTTTTGAAAGCCCATCCCCCATTCTACAGAAGGGGAAACTGAGGCCCAGAAGAATTAAGTCTCGTATATCTCAACTGCCTGCTTACTGTCTTAGAGGCTTATTAGTAGTGTGACGTTGATCTTTTTGTGCCTCTGTTTTCTCTTCGGTTAATGAGGATAAAAGTAGCCCCCATCTCATGGGAGTGCTTTTTAGAACAATACCTGGTGCATGGTGTGTACAGTAGAAGAACTATAGATATGTATTTTCAGTTGAGTGTCTGGCTCTCAACCACACTCAAATTGTGTCTGAAACAGGACTCTTCGTTTTCATCTCAACTCCCACTCTAAACCTTTTCCTTCTCTGGTCTTCCTCATTCTCAGGAAACGGCCACCATTTACCCAGGTGATCAGGCCAAAATTGTGGTCGTCCTTGCTTCTGACTTGCCCTCACCCCCATATTCTCTTTGTCAACAAATCCTTTCCATTCTTTTATCAGAACTTAAACACAATTCCATTAGAAAGTCCAAGAGGGGTTTTGTGTGTGTGTGTGTGATAAGCTGATTGTAAAATTTATATGAAAATGCAAAGAGACAAAAAATAGCTAAGACATTTGTGAAGAAGAAGTCCAAAGAACTTTTATTACCAGATATCAAGGCTTATTATAAAGCCACAGTAAGTAAGACAGGGTAGTATTGGTGTAAAAACAAACAAATAGATTAATGGCACAGAATAGAGGTAGATCCACATATAAGCAACCATTTGAATTTCAGCAAAGGTGCAGTGCGGTTCAAGAAACAGTGCTTGGTCAGTTTAGCATCTGATGGGAAAAAAATGAGTCTTGACACCTACCTCACACCATATACAAAAATCAACCTCAGATGGACTGTAGGGTTTAAATGTGAAAGATAAAACAATAAAGCTTCTAGAAGAAAACATAGGAGAATATTTTATTTTCATGTTTTCAGGGTAAGCAAAGATTTCTTAAATAGAATAAAAAATATAAAGGAAAAATACATAAATTAGAATATGTTAAAATTAAGAACTTTTATTCATGAAAAGGTATCGTGAACAGAGTAAGAATCTAAGTCACAGACTGGGAGAAGTTCTTTGCAATCCATACAGCTGACAACGGACTTATGCAGAATAGATAAAGAAGTCCTATAAACCAAATTCTGTCCTCTGCCTGTTTTTGTATATAACGTTCTATTGGAATATAACTGCATCCATTCCTTTTTGTATTGTCTATGTCCCTGGGTGGTGCAAACAGTTAAGTGCTCAGTTAGTAGCTGAAAAGTTGGTGGTTCAAACCTACCTAGAGGCCTCAGAAGACAGGCCTGGTGATCTGCTTCCAAAAAGTCACAGCCTTGAAAACCCTATGGAGCAGTTGCACTCTGACACATAATTGTCAGCAGCTACTAACAACAGGATGGCTGCTTTCAAGGCACAAGGCCAGAGTTGAGTAGTTGTGACGGAGACCATATGGGCTGCAGCACTGAAAATATTTACTGTCTGGCCCTTTTCAGAAAAAGTTTGCCAACCCCTGCTATAAATCATTCAGAAGAAGATCACCCAACAGAAAAATGGGCAAGGGGCAGTCATTTTCCAAAGGAAGATACCAGATGGTGAATAAACATGAAAAGGTGTTCAACCTTGTTACTCTTCAGGGAAATACAGATGAAATGTTTAATGAGATACTACTGTATACCCACCAGCATGGCCAAAATGAGAAATAAAAATACCAGCTGTGGGGAAGGTGGAGCAACTGGAACACACGCCTATGCTGCTGGGTAAATTGGTCCAATGATTTTAGAAAACAGGTTGGCAGTGTCTACTAAAGCTGGTCATGCATATTCCTTAGATCTCAGCAGTTCCACTCTTAGATATATAACCCAAAGAAATGTGCACATATGTTCTTCGGAAGATACTTACCAGAACATTCCCAGCAGCACCAAACTGAAAACAACCCAAATGTCCATCACTATTGCTACCCTAACAACACGGGTGAATCTCACAGTCATGATGGTGAGCAAAAGGATCCAGACACAAAGGAGCACACACTGTGTGATTCTGTTTATGTGAAGTTCAGAAACTGGCAAAGCGAATCTATGGGGTTAGTCCTCAGAATAGTGGCCGCCCTTGGGGGAATGTGGAGAGTCACTGGAACGGGGCACAAGGGAGGCTTCCGAAGGGCTAGAAATGCTTACACAGGTGTGTTCGCTTTGTAAAAATTAGTTGTGCCATATACTTCTGTGACTTTTTTTGAATGGATTTTATACTGTAATAAAAAGTTTGCAAAAATACAGCTATGACATACATATGTATATACGCATGTATATATACACATACAAGCCATCCTCCTCTCTTGCCTCCGTTACTGTGGTGTCTTCTCTCCGTTCTCCCTGTCTCCCCCTCAACCCCTCCCAGTCTATTCTCCATAGGCAGCCAGAGGGAGTCTTCTGGAACTTAAGTCAGATCATGTTATGCCTCAGTTCTAACCCTCCACGCCTCCTATCTCATACACAGAGTGAAGGCAAAATCTTCACCTTGGCCAGCATTCCCTGAAGCCGGCCCGCAGGCCAGTAGGATCTGATCTGTGTGACTCCTCTGGCCTTCCTCCCTGTGCCCTCCGCCTCCCCCTCACCCACTTGGCCCCAGTCACACTGGCCTTAGAGCATGGCTGGCAGACTCCCGCCTTGGGGCCATGTCCTCGAGTACTTTCCTCTGCCTGGACCGTGCTTCCCCAGATATCCTCATAGTTCCTTCCTTACCTTCTTCAGGGCTTTGCTCAGATGATGTCTCTTCAGTGAGGCCTTCCCTGACACCCCCATTCATTAAAATCTCAACACCCTCTACCTCCAGCCCCCCATCCACCAAAGCATTTAGCACTTCTGACCTATTGTGTGCTTTACTGATTTATTTACTGTCCCTGGGCCTCCTGCACCCTGCATTAGAAGATCAACTCTCAGAGACTTTGATGTGTTCACCGCTACAGCCTCAGTGCCTAGAATAGCACCTGGCACGCAGTAGGTGCTCAGTAAATGCTTTTTGAATGCCTGGATGGATCCCCTGGTGACTCGTAACTTGGTGTCCTCCCATAGGAAGTGCTGGCCAGATATTTGGGCCAGTGGTGGAGTGAGTACCCAAGGGAATGAGTGAATGGTGGGTGGGTGGATGACGGATGGATGGACTGCCTTCCCCAAGCTCTCTTTCCACTCTGGTCTTGTTTCTGGAAGTCTTTGTCTGTTTATTAGAAACTCAATGGGCCTTTCCCACTTTCTAGCCAAGAAGAATGGGTTTCTGTTGCTTCTTATTGGTTTCTCATCTGATGTTTTCTGTTAGCTGAAAAGTAGCTCTGAAAGGTCAGCAAGGCTCTTATCCTGTTTTACAGATGAGGAAACTGTGGCTGGGAGAGGAGAAGTGACTTGCTCAAGCCATGCAGCCACCAGAGGCCCCTACTTCTGATCTAGCACCCCTACCTGCCCTGAGTTCCCCTCAGTATTTCTGCTCTCCCCTTGCTCTGTTGAAAACATTTGTATTCTGGTGTCTTAGTCATCTAGGGCTGCTGTAACAGAAATACCACAAGTGGATGGTTTTAACAAAGGGAAGTTTATTTCCTTACAGTAAAGTAGCCTGAAAGTCCAAATTCAAGGTGTCAGCTCCAGGGGAAGGCTTTCTCTCTCTCGGCCTTCTCATCAGTGTTCCCCCAGACTAGGAGCTTCTCGGCGCAGGGACCCTGGTCCAAAGGACGCGCTCTGCTCCTGGCACTGCTTTCTTGATGGTATGAGTTCCCCCTGTCTCACTGCTCACTTCTGTCTTTTATATCTCAAGAGATTGCCTCAGGATGCAATCCAGTCTTGTAGATCCAGTCCTGCCTTACTAACACAACTGCCACCCATCCTCCCTCCTTAACATCATAGAGGTAGGATTTACAACATACAGGAAAATCACACAGTACCAGGAATCATGGCCCAGCCAAACTGATGCACACATTTTTGGGGGGACATAATTCAATCCATGGCATCTGGTGTGAGGTGCAGGGGGCGCTGACTTCCCATTGTTTTTCAGGGTCACCGGGAGCAAGAAATCAACCAAGAGGACCAAATCCATCAATGGCTCCCTCTACATCTTCAGGGGGCGAATCAACACGGAAGTCATGGAGGTGGAGAACGTGGAAGATGGGACAGGTATCCCTCTCCCCTAGCCCTTGTCTGAGCCCAGCCCCTCCTGCTCCTTGGCCCTCTCTATTTCATTTAAACGACTTTTTCTCCTTTATTGTGAAACGTAAGGCTGGCTAAGCACTCAACTGCTAACTGAAAGGTCGGCGGTTTGAACCTATCAGCTGCTCTGCGGGTGAAAGATGTGGCAGTCTGCTTCCGTAAAGATCACAGCCTTGGAAACCCTATGGGGCAGTTCTACTCTGTTGTGTAGGGTTGCTATGAGTCGGAACCCACTTGATGGCAACAGGTTTGGTTCTTTGGTTTTATTGTGAAATGTAACCTATCTACAGAAAAGTGCCTGAAACATAAATACATAAAGTGAACACCCAGGTAGCCAGCCAGTATCTTAGTTATCTAGTGCTGCTGTAACACAAATACCACAAGTGGATGGCTTTAAAGAACAGAAATTTATTTTCTCACAGTTTAGGAAGTCAGAAGTCCAAATTCAGGGCACCAACTACAGAGAAGAGCTCTGTCTGTTGGCTCTGGGGAAAGACCCTTGTCTCAGCTTCTGTAGCCCCGGTGTTCGTCAGTTCCTTGTCGATCTTCAGGTGGCGTCTGCCCCCCTTCAGTGTCTGCTTGTCTCTGTGTCTGTGATGTTGTTTATATTACTCAGAGGTGATTAGGTTGGAGACACCCCCTACGCTGATACGGTCTCATTAACATAACAAAGAAAACCCTATTTCCAAGTGGGATTACATCCACAGGTATAGGCATCAGAACTCCGACACATATTTTGGGGGGACGCAATTCAAGCTATAACACCCAGGTTAAGAAATAAACCGCTGCCAGCACCCCAGAAGTCCATCACCAGCTCCTTTGCAGTGACCACTCCTTTCTTCCAGCGGAACTAACCTCTGTCTGAATTTTGTGATAACCATTTTCTTGCTTTTAAAAAATATTTTTACCTCCTAAGTATGCATTACTGAACATTTTAATTTTCCCTGTCTGAATCTTATATAATAAGTTGGAATGACGCCATATACATTCTTTCGCATCTTGCTTCATTCACTCAGCATCATGTGGGTGAGATTCCGCCATGTTTCTGTGTGTAGCTCTTGGTAGCTGGTTGATTTATTTCTGTGGTGGTGTAGTATTCCACTGTGGAGATATTATACAACGTAGCCATTCTTTTGGTGGTGGCCTCTCGGATTATTGCCACTGCTCACTATTGTGAATAGTGATGCCGAGCCATCTTGCAGGCATCTGTTGGTGTATCTGTCCTTGAGTTTGTCTAGGGCAGGGTTCTTGGTTGGTTTTGAGCCGCCGAGCCCTTTGGCAGTCTTGTAAAACCTGTCAACCCTCCTCAGGCGCAGAGTATGACCATCTGTAACTACTCTAGCTAATGCCAACCTGTTTGCGAAGAGGTTTGCCATTTAGCATCCAAACCAGCAGTGTGAAGGGCATAATCGGGCTTGCACTGAGATTTTAAGTAACCCAGGTGCCTGAGTAAGACAGTTGAGGCTGGGAAGCATTCCTGGGCTCCAGGTAGTGGTCTCCCGTGAGCTACTCCTGAGCCTGTGCCAGAGCTGTGAGGTCTTAGGAAAAAAGAAAAAAAACAAAACAAAACAAAACAATCAGTTGCCATCAAGTTTCCGACTCTTGTCAACTCCGTGTGTGTCAGAGAACTGTCCTTCATAGGGTTTATAATGACTGCTTTTTGGAAGTAGATTGCTAGGCCTTTCTTCTGAGGTGCCTCTGGGTGGACTCAAACCTTCAACCTTTTGATTAGCAGTTGAGTATGTTGAAGTCCCCTGTAACTGAGGGCTTGGGAGAATGTCCTCTTCTTCCACCAGAGAATAGACAGGAGAAGAGTAAGCACTGGAGGGGCTAGAAGTTCCGCTCCCGAATGCTTTTCCCTATTGATGCCCCAGCCCTGTCCTTCTGGAGCAGGAAGGGCTAGTCCACCGACCCTAACTTACAGAATGTTGAGAGTCGTACGGCTGAGTTCACGCTCACCCACCTTTGCCTCCTGCCCCTGCCAGCGGATTACCACAGCCATGGCTACACCGTCACCAATGGCTGGAAGATCCACAACACGGCCAAGAACAAGTGGTTTGTCTGCATGGCCAAGACAGCTGAGGAGAAGCAGAAGTGGCTGGACGCCATCATCCGTGAGCGGGAGCAGCGTGAGAGTGAGTGGCTGGACCCTTGCCGGGCCATCCCGAGAGTGGCGGCTTTGGGGGGCTTTCTAGGATCCCTGGGGTCCGTGCGGCTTCCTCGGGCTAGTCGCTTCTGCAGAGGGTGGGCTGTGCCTAGGGGAGGGGCTTACGGTCTTTTCCAGAAAGGTCAGAGGCAGGGAGAATCAGGTCTTTGAAGGGGGAGCTCTGGGGCTGTTTCCTAACGTGATAGTACCTCAGAGGTCACCCAAGGTCATCTGCTCCAGTCCACTGGGCAGATGGTGAAACTGAGGCCCAGGGAGGAGAAGGACTCATCCAAGGTCTTGCTGATGGGGTTGGTTGGCCAGAGATTCGGCCTTGAGGATTGGAATCTGAGATGCTGCCCCATATACCTCTTTCCCCTTGGGGGACCCCCACTGCCTCACCCTCTGCATGGCCCTATCCCCTTCATCTGGAATTTTCTTTCTTTGAGATTCACCCAGTGTGAGTCTGGGAGTGGAGTCCTTTGGGACCACCAATAACCTCGGTCAGGGAACCCCTCTGGCCTGAGCACCCGAGGCAGCTCACATAAGGAAGTGGGGGTGTGTGTGACAGCTGGGTGGGGTTGGGGGTGGGCATGGAGCTGTGTTGAGGCATTTATTGTGCACAGAACCAGGCTGGGAAAGGGGAGGCCTCGGTGTGTTTGGGAGAGAGTTACTTTGGTTTCCCAAACCTCAGTGATCTTGTCTGATAAATGGGGATAAAAGTTCCTGTGACAGAGGGTGGCTGTGTGGCTACAATGAGGTCTTGGGATTTGACCACACTTGGAAATTTGACCCAAGACCCTCAAAGCCCTCCCCACCTCCCATTTTACAGAAGAGGAAAGTGAGGCCCAGTTTCCTCCATATCCAGCTGCCTGCTTGAAATCACTTGGGGTGTCATAGTACCTCAGAGTTACTTTGTCTGAAACAGAACTTTCCATTTCCCCCCTACTTTCTGCCCTAAACCTGCTCTTCCCCTTGACTTCCCCATCTCAGCAAATGGGCTGTATTTGCTCAGGAGCTCAGACTCAAAATCTTTGTGTCATCCTTGATTCCCCCACTCCCCACGTGCAATAGATCAACAAGGCCTTTAGTTCTGCCTTCCACAGATATGCCAAATCCATCCACCTGTCTCCTTTCCCCCCTTCCACCCAAGCACACATCCCCATCACCTCTCAGGATCATGGCTAGATCAATTGATTTCTTCTTTTTTTTTTTTTTTTTTTACAGAATCTAGAGATCTGGATTTTTAGGGATCTTATTTTCTGATTTTGAATGTTGCCTCAAAATTTATTAAAATGCCATCAGGCCAGATAAACTCTGAACTTGGCCCTGGGTTGTGCAGTTTGTGACCTCTGAGACTGAGCAGGGCTGGATGTGTAGTCAAGACTGGGGCTGGGGTTCAGGGTGTGGGCTGGCCTGGGTGCAGCTGATCAGTATCTTTGTGGTCAGAATCGAGGGCTGTGATCAGTGCTGGGCATATGTGATCGGGGTGGCCTGAGTGGGCCTCGGTCATTAGAATCAGGGTGTTGTCCAAACCCTGATGTCGGGGCTGGGTTTTTAGGGTGGTATGTGTAGTGGTCATGAGCTCAGCTAGAGCCAAACTTCTGGGTCCAAATCCTGGTTCCACCACTTCTCACTGGGCAGTCTTAGACAGAGACCTTAACTTCTCTGGGCCTCAGTTTCTTCATCTGTAAAATGAGGATAATAATGGTATCTGCCTCCTATGCTTCTTGCGAGGACTAAAAGGCAGATGTAAAGCATTTTCTGTTATCATTTGTCATTGCTGTTATTGTCAGGATTGGATAGGGGCCAAGAAAATGATGAGGGGCAGGGAATGGACTTGGGGTTCTGTGTGTGTTGCCTGGAAGAATGGCCAGACCTCCATGCCTGCCTGGAATAAAGATCTCACCAGGCTTTCTGATAAGCTCTGAATTTGGAAACCCACCCTCAGGTTGGAGAG
>NW_004443944.1:15659524-15732381 GCF_000243295.1 Trichechus manatus latirostris
TGGAGCGGGATGCCTACGTCATGATTTCGGAGAAGGGGGAGAAGCTTTACCACATGATGATGAGCAAGAAGGTGAACCTGATCAAGGACCGCCGGAGAAAGCTGAGCACTGTCCCCAAGTGCTTCTTCGGCAAGTGAGTGGCCCACCCTGGCCTTGGGTGGTTCCCTGGGGTCTCTGCTGGAGGTGGGGCTCCTCCCAGCCATGCCCCTCCCCACAGGAGCATTCCTGGGCAGAACCACTAAAGGGCCCCAATCCTTGTGGAGCAGCCTTCAGAGGTCAAGAAGGTCGGGTCTGCATGTCAGGGTCTTTCCAACTATTTTGATTATAACCCATAGCAGAATGTAAGTGTTACCTTATCTGGCACACACATGCATATACTATATGACTGAAGAAAAAATTTCACAAAGCTTATTATGTTTAATGCACTCCGAGAACTTGTACTCTGTTCTATTCAATCCTGTCCTATCCTTTCCTAGTCATTTCTTCATTCATTTAAAAAATAATGCCGGGCAAGACCCATGAAATTGATTTCACAACCACTAATCATGGATTGAAGAATGTTGCTGTAGCAGTCTGGGTAGTCCTCAGAAAAAGAGAAGCCACTATAGATATTTTAAACAGAGGGGTATTTAATGCAGGGAGCTGGTTACAAGGCACTGGAAGGGCAAGAAGAGCAGAGGTGGGTCTTCACTGTGGCTGACCTCATTGTTACTATGTAAGCCCCTTTGGAGACATCCCAAAGCACCTCCCTTTAAGGCCCTGACTGAGTTTGAAGCTGAGCTGGCCCCCTCTCCCCTGTGGTCAGCTGACACCCTGGTGTGGTTCCCCACACCCCGACTGCTGTTTCCCGGGGAGTTTTCCAGTGCAGGAAGACCCCATTGGCACCCCACTATGGTACTAAGGATAGTAACGAAGTAGGGCAGCCCAGAAATGTTTTTGAAAGAATTTGCTGTTTAAAATAAAAACATCCAGTCCTTATCAAGGGAAGAATCTGAGCTTTGTAGCACTTCCTTAAAGTTACTATATGGTGAGCGGTTGCTTTCATTTAGAGTTACATGTGAGGGGGAGGGGAAGGTCCCATATCCTTTTCAGTACTTAGGGCCTCCAGCTTTTTCTAGGAAACAGCCTCAAACATCCTCCGCATCCCCATTATAACCAAGGACCACATGGTCAGAGCAGAGGCGTGGCGATCTGCATCTGAAACGCCCATCTGGAGTCTCATTCACCGGGGGGAGGAGGCCAGAAGTGGTCGGAAGCCCTGACTTCCAGTCCTGGCCCTGCCAGAGACCGAGGGAGAGAACTCGGGGTATCTCCTCCTCTCTCCGGGTCTCAGGCTTCTCGTCTGTAACTCAGGGGTTTCCCATTCAAGAAGTTGATGCTGTCAGCCCACTCCAAACATGCAGGGGTTACATCGAACAAATGTCCTGTGGATGTTACCACCAGAGGGCCACCTGGGGGGGTCTGTCCAGCCCAGGGGTTGGGGGCCAAGTCTAGGTGTATCTCTCTCCCTGATAATCTCTCCCCCCCTTCTCCTTCCCCACCTGCCTCTTTTCTTTTTCTTCTCTGCTCTCTCCCCAACTCCTTTTTCTCACTGCCCTTATTCTTTCCCTTTCCCTCCCTTCCTTTTTAAAATTCTCCTGTGGGCCTAGAATTTGGCTAGGTGCAGAGAGGCAGAAGAAATATATGGAACCCACATAAAATTTTCAGGCCATTTTGAGGTGCTGTTATGTGTCAGACGTGGTGGTAGATGCCTGGAGAGGCGGGATGAATGCCGAGGGCTCCCAGCCTCCCAAAGACAGGTTTGCCTGTGAAGCAACGACTTTATTTAGAATTTATTATTTATACCTCACCCATTTCTAAAAAGGAGTCCCTGGGTAGTGCAAATGGTTAAGCGCTCAACTACTAGACGAAAGATTGGTGGTTCGAGCTCACCAAGAAGCGCCTTGGGAGACAGGCCTGACAACCTGCATCCGAAAGCTTACAGCCTTGAAAACCCTATGGAGCAGTTCTGTTCCACATACATAGGGGAAATGACTCAACAGCAGCTAGCAACAACACTCCCAAAAAGCCTTTCAGGGGGCTTAGAATAAAAGCGGGCTGACATCACCTGCCATAGGCCAGGTGAGAGATGATAGTGGCTTAGACCAGGGTGGTGACAGGGGCGGTGGAGAGAAGTGGTCGGATACTGGATAATGGTGAAAGTGGCAGTGACAGCATTTGCTGATGGGGTGAAAAGAGAGGGAGCTGTGTACGGACTGTGAGCCACTGGCAGGATGGAGCTGCCACCTCCTGAGAAGGGGAAGAAGACGGTGGGAGGCACAGGTTTGAGGGGCGGGGGTGGAGCTCAGGGGTTCCGTTTGGGATGTGTTGTGTTAGAAATAATTCCGGTGTTAAGTTGTTGGTCAGATAAAAACCTTGGTTTGTGGTGAAAAGCCTAGGTTGGAGACATAAGTGTTGGAGACGTCAGCATTTAGATGGTCTTTAAAGTCACGAAACTGAACATAATCTGCAGGGAGCGAGGAGAGAGGGGAGAGGCAGGGACTGGGCCGTGGGGCCAGCATCCTTTGAAGGGAGAACCAGCAAAGGATTCTGAGCAGGAGCAGCTAGCGAGGTGGGAGGCCCACAGGGCCAGGGTGGTGGCCTGGAAGCAGGTGGAGAAAGATGGGAGGCAGCAGGGGGCAGGTTTTGGGGGGATAGAGTAGGATCCCAGTTTTGGACCTGTGCAGGTTGAAAAGCCTGGCAGACATCCAGTATCGGTGTTGACAGGCTGTTGGAGACCAAGTGTGAAGTTGGGGGAGGGCTGATTGGTGGTGGGCTGAGGCCCGTGGTTGGAAGGGTGGCAGGCAGGAGGTTTTGGGGTTCTTGGACCTCAGAGGAATGGCCGGCTGCCTTTGGACTTGGGCCACCCTGTTGCTCTCAAGGGTCAGTGACCTCAGCTCTGAAGCTCCCTGGGGGTTGTGGAGAGTGGTCCCCAAAGTCGTGCAAGCTGGAGGGTCAGGAAGGGGCAGTCCCACTGGCCTTTGTTGGCTAATCCCTAATCTCAGGCGGAAAGGAGGTTTTTCTCTCCAGAGGGGCTTGCTTCCGGGCCTCCGGGGTTGGACAGCCCCCTCGCCTGCTGCCAAGCCGCTGGGCAAGAGGAGTCCAGCCGGATGGCATAACCAACCAGGCCTGTGATTAGAGCTTCAGAGGAGTTTCTTGTCTCCTCAGGAAGGATTAGGAGAGATTACTTTTACTGCCCATTTGAAACGGGGCCAGGATTGCAGCTCGTTTTGTAACCACCTGAGTCTTAAGGACCAGCCTCCCTGCTGGAGACTGTTCTAAGTAACGCTCCCTGCAGGGCTTTGCTCTGCACCCAGACCTGGACTTATGTCTCTCCTCCTTCCTGCCAGGGCCTAGCTGCAGAGTCTTCTCCTGGATGTGTCCCTGGTCCCCTCGGGAGGAGGGATCGGTAGCAGAGAAATATTTACTGAGCCCTTTCTCTCCTCCAGGCATTGGCATTTGGCCACGTCTTTTAATCCTCATACAACAGTGTGACCCAGGTCACTGCCATTGTTTCCATTTTAAGAGTGTGGAAACTGAGGCACAGAGAGGGGAAGGGACCTGCACAAGGCCACACAGCCAGGACGTGGAGAGCTGGATTTGAACACGGGACGGGGTGACTACAGAGCCCATGTTCTCGCTCACGGCACTCTGTTGAGTTTGTTTATTTTTATCTCTCTCTCTTCAGCACATTTCATTTTTCCTTGATAGTTACTTTCTCCATATCCGTTTCTGCTACTAGATGGGGAGCCACGTGAATGCAGAAAGTGTCTGATTTATCTTTATAACCTTCAAGGGCTGGGCCCCGAGTCAGACTACTTGGACTCAAATCCTAGTTACTTTTTAGCTGTGTGATTCTGGGAAAGTTTCTTAACCTCTCTGAGCCTCAGTAAATGATCTATTAAAGAGAGATAATAAAATGTGCCTTATAGGATTGTTGGAGGATACATCGAATTAATGTATGTGACATGTCCGGCAGGAATGATGGAAGAGTGTATTAGGTTTAAGGAGTGACCTGTCTCTGCCCTCCTCAGAGACAAAGCTAACATGTACCACATGAGAAAAGGAATAAAATTTGTATATTCTCGTGGGGGCATCATGGGAGGAACAGTGCCTTTGCTCGCTAGGGGCCTCAGGTTAGTTAGGGAGACAAATGGATTCATTCATTCGTTCAGTGTTTATTAAGTCCTTACTACATGCCAGCAGTGAACAGGACAGGTGCAGTTCCTGCCGTCATGGAGATAACAGTTCAGTGGGGAAATCAGAAAATAGACAAATAAGAAGGTAATTTCAGAGAGTTGATGGATGCCGTAAGGAAATGAGTAGATTCGTATAAGGAGGAGAGGAAATGGAGGTGCTTGTTCAGCCAGGGTGGTCAGGAAAGGCTCTCAGGGGAAGTGACATTCAAACCACAATCTGAATGAAAAGCAGGAGCTGGCCATGATCTGGGGAAACAGCATTCCCAGCAGAGGGAACCCATTGCTGTCAAGTTGATTCTAACTCATAGTGACCCTATAGGACGGAGTAGAACTGCCTCATGGGGTTTCCAAGGAGAGACTGATGGATGCAAACTGCTGACCTTCTGGTTTGTAGCCTAAGGCTTGACCACGGAACCACCAGGGCTCCAGCAGAGGGAACAGCAGGTGCAAAAGTCCTGAGGTCAGCATGAGCTTTGAGTAGTCGAGGAAGCACGAGGAGGCCAGTGGGGCTGGAACAGAGTGAGTGGGGTGGAGGGGTGGGGGAGATGAGGCCACAGGTGTGAGCAGGACCACATTATGCAGGGCCTTGAAAGGGGTTTGGATTTTATTCTGGGTGTCTGAGAAGCCTTTGGAAGATTCTAAGCAGAGGATGAACACAGATAGAACTCCTCAAACAGGCCCTGAATGAGGGCGGGGTTGGAGTTATATGAGCTTAGGGGACAAGGTGGGGTGGGGGGGTGTCCTGGAGGGAGGAGGCCTTTGGTTCCACCCTTGACAGATGTTAGATTGTTGAGTCAGCTCCATCTCATGGACAGAACGAAGTGTTGCCTGGTCCTGTGCCATATTCATGATCGTTGGTATGTTTGAGTCCCTGGTTGTGGCTAGGTCTCATTCCATTCATTTATTGATGTCCAAGGTGGAAGAGGCCTTGCTGTCTCATCCACCTGTATCCCCAGGGTAGTGCAGGGTCTTAGCATGTAAGAGATGATCAATAATGATTTGCAGACATTGCTGCAGACATCTTCAGGAACATCATCAAACAGTGGGGTTACAGGGATGAACAGAAAACTCCAAGTCCCTGCCCTCATGGTGCTCACAGCCCATGGAGGGGACAGGCCAGCAAAAGGGATACTTGTCCTGGGTAGGAAGTGGTCCATTGGGTACAGCTCAGGGCTTTCCTTGGAGGACGAAAAGACTGACCCACGTATTCCTTGTGCCTGGCCCAGGGCTCGCCACCTAGTAGGCTCAGTCAATGCTGACTGCGTAATTGTCACTGGGAGCAGGCAGGAAGGGCGGAGGTATTCAAGCTGACCCATCCTAACCATCAGTCAGTCCCCCATTCCCTCTACTTCTAACTCACCACCGAGCTAGGCTGACCAGCTCCTGAGTCCCCAGCTCACCTCCATACTGCCCCAAGTTACGCCTTTCTGGAACGCTGGACCTTGCTGCCTTGCCCCCCAACCCCCATCGACTGCTGGATGCCTGGCTTCCCAACCTTCTTCCTCACTCAGGGCCTTTGTGTGTGCTGTTCCCCCAGCTTGAACACCCTTCCCACTGACCCAGTGCTGTTCGCAGACGTGTTTTCCTTGGCCCACATGATGTTTTCAGAAAACGAGGGATTAGATATCAGCATTTAACAGCTGGGAGATTGCACAGGAAATTCCGGATTTCCGGCTTCTCTTGAAAAGCATCTTGTTCTCTTGGATTAGAGTCTTCAATCTGCCCATGCAGCTGCATGGAGACACTGGCTGGTTCTGCACAGCCTCCACCTGGCCTGTTTTGCTCATTTACGAAAGTTGGAGATGAACTTCGTCTGGTTTTGCATACTGGAGTCTTGGCAGTATAAGATTTCATATGATTAAAATGTTTAGCTGCTAAATCCAGAAGGCCCTGAGTGAACCACTTGCCAGGTGGATCCTGTTGAGGCCCAGAGAGGGAGAATAACTTGCCCAAATTTGCCCAGCAAGCTATGAACCCTTCGTGATCCCTAAAAAGGTGACGAGACCTTGCTCAGGGCAGGAACACAGGCCATAGTTGCTGTCCTCCAGGCTGTCTTCTGCCCCAGCAGCTGCATGGGTCACTTCCTGTACCCCCTCCCTGGCCACAGGGCCACCAGTCAGTGGCAGAGGCAGCTCTGGACAGACAGCTGGTGGGTAGCTGGATACCCACCGGGTCTCCAGCTTCCAAGAGTGGGCGCCCAGCATCTGCTCACCTCCCTCAGCGGCTGGCAGCCTTTTCCCTCTCTCTGGTGTTTGGGACTCTGAGTACGGAACTGGGGGTGGAAAGGACCCAGAACAATCTCTTGCCCACCCAGGGGTCCAGTTCCATTTCTTCTGCAGCCCCCTTGGCCTCCACCGGAGGCCCTCTGAATGCCTCAGCACATACCGCTACCTACACAAGAGGCAGGTCTTTGCTCTGCCAAACACTTGGAGCTAAAAATAGCCCTGCCCCCTCTGGCCCTGTAATTGGAGGAGGGACAGCTGCTTTCGATAAGCGGGAGGGCTCTGTGCTCTGGCCAGCTGCCACCTGCTTTTATTGAACGCAGATTGCCTCAGCGGAAACAGTCCTGTTCTGGGCTCTCCCTTTTCCTGCTGACTCGGAGTGGGTTGAGTTCTGCGCTCAACCAAGAAGCGCCCCCGACAGCCAGGACGCGCAGGCCTGGCTGAACCTCTGTCCCATAGGGGCAGTAATGTTGTAGTCACAAAAGCCGCTGGGTTTCCTCTGCCCTGTGAGCGCTTCTACATCCCCAAGACCTCGCTGACCCCAGCACATTCCTTCTTGTTTGGTGGTTCATTCCTTCGTTCGTTATTTGATGATTGAGCCCTAATGGGAATTAGACCCTGTGCAGTCCCTGGGTGGTGCAAATGGTTAATGCATTCACTGCTAACTGAAAGGTTGGTAGTTCAAGGCCACCCAGCGGCGCCTTGGAAGCAAGGCCTGTTGGTCTAGTTTGGAAAATCTGCCACTGAAAACCCTATGGCTCACAGGTCTACTCTGACACACGTGGGGTCACCACGAGTCAGAGTCAATGTGACAGCAACTGGTTTTTTAGCTTGTTGTTACTGGAGCTATTGCTGAGGATAAGACAGATAAAAATACCTGCTCACATGGAAATTACATTCAGGTTGGGGTAGAGGGGCCGGTAAACACGGAAATAAACCCATAAACAAGATAGTTTCAGACAGTGATAAGTGCTGAAAGGAAGATAAGAGAGAGGGATGTGACGGACTGTGTGGGAGTAGGGGGCTGCTTTTGAGAGGTAGTCAGGGAGGACTTCTCAGAGGAGGTGGCACCGGAGCTGAGACCTGAAGGATGAAAAGGAATGCCACGTGAAGAGCTGGGGAAGGGCATTTCCAGGCAGAGGGAGCGGCAAGCACAAAGGCCCTGAGGCAGGCGTTTTTGAAGAAGGGAAAGATGGCAGACATGGCTAAAGCACCATAAGTGGGAGACGTAGGAGATGAAATAGCGAGGGCTGGGGGACCAGCTTCTGCAGGGCCTTGTCGTCATGTGAGCTGTGCTCAGGAGTTTGGATTTTTTTCCTGAGCTCAATGAGAAAGGTCACTGGAGAGTTTTAAGTTGGAGAATGACATGATTTGGTCACTATCAGCCCTCCTGACTCCCCACAACCAACCTTCCTGCTTGTATGTTCATTTCGTCTGTTGCTCATCTATTCATCCATCTACCCGCACATCCGTATAGCCAGCCAGCATCCATTTCCCCACCCATCCACCCAGTTATCCATCTACTTAGCATCCTCCCCTCCACCCACCCATCCATCCATTTTCCCATCTGTTCACTCATTTATCAAGTCATCCATCCATCTGTCCACCCACCCACACACCAACTCACGCATCCACCCAGCAGGCATCCGTGTAGTCATTCACCTGCCCACCTGCCTGCCAGCCTGCCCTTTCTCCTTGCTCCTTTCCTTCCATCTATCCACTGAGCCTGAGGGCCTGGGCACACCCACCTTTCTGCCCTTGGTCATGGGGAAAAACCTGAGACCTCAATGTTTGGGATCCCTGGTCCTCAGAGCATGACCAAGGGCTGTGGAGGCCCAAGCCTGCTTCCCTGCAGGAAGTTCCAGCTGTCCTTCCCAGGGGTGGGTGGGACCAGGCCACCTTCATGCTGGCTCGTGGTCCCAGGACTGGGGATGTCCTCTCAGCTCTTATGTTCTCTCTTATGTTCCTGGCAGTGAGTTTGTTGCCTGGCTCCTGGAAATTGGTGAGATCAGCAAGACAGAAGAAGGGGTCAACTTGGGCCAGGCCTTGCTGGAGAATGGGATTATCCATCACGGTGAGTGGGGTCAGGGGCATTGTGGACTTCTGGCACCTGTAGATGCCCCAGCCCCAAGCTGCAGGTCTTAGCAGGGCCCTGCATAGAGCGGGGAGACCTGGTGTCTTTGTCTACATAATGGGGAAACAGTAGCAGCCGCCCCACCGGAGCATAGGTAGGATGTCGGGTGACACTATGCTCAGCACAGAGCCTAGCTGAGTGAATGATGACGATGGGGGTGGCCACTGGTGGCTGTGGGTGGGGAGGGCCTTGGGGCATGCCTGGCCTCACCTGCCCCCTGGGTCCCTCTAGTCTCTGACAAGCACCAGTTTAAGAACGAGCAGGTGATGTACCGCTTCCGCTATGATGACGGCACCTACAAGGCCCGGAGTGAGCTGGAGGACATCATGTCCAAGGTAGGGACCTCCCGACTCCCATGACCCTGACCCAGCTGGCCTGACTGAGATCCATCCCCCAGTTGCCTCAGAGCAGGCCTGTGCCCTGGAGGCCTGCTCTCCTCCCCGACAGGTCCCCCCACCTCCGTGCTCCACCCTGGGAGCCATCTCTCCCAGCAGCCTGGATGTGGACCCTTTGGCCGGATGGAGGACCCTGGGATGTGGCCTGATCCCAGACTCCCTTCTTTGTTTCTCTTTCAGGGTGTGAGGCTCTACTGCCGTCTTCACAGCCTGTATACCCCAGTGATCAAGTAAGTTGCTCTCTCCAAGCTGCAGTTTTATCTCAGCCTCTTCCCAGCTCTGTGGCCTTGGGCTGGTGACTTGAGCTTTCCGAGCCTCAGTCTCCTTATCCATCAAAGAGGTCCGTAATCACACCTGCCCTCTAGGTTTGTCATTAGAGTTAAGTGAGTGGTTAAGGTTGTCAGTTCTAGAGCCAGACAGTCTGAGTTTGAAGTTCAGCCTGCTAGTTACCAGCCATGACCTTGGGCAGAGTAACTTAACTTGTCTGGAATTCAGCTTTTTCCTCTGTAGAATGGAATAATAATAGGATCCACCTCAGGGCCTTTGCACTTGCTGTTCCCTCTCCTTGGAATATTCTTCCTCTGCATATCTGCATGTTCATTTTCTTACTTCCTTCAAATACTCCAGATCAGAAGGGTTTCTCCTGACCACCTTTATGAAGTATCACCACCCTGGTACTCGATCCTTCCTTACTTCACTTTGGTTTTCTTCTTGAAACTTGTCACTACTTGACATTCTGTGTATTTATTGGTTTATCTGTGTACTTTCTCCCCTACCGAGTTGTAAACTCCCTGGTGGTGGGAATTCGTTCATTGCTGTGTTCCCTAACACCTTGAACAGCACCAGAGCAGTGCTGTCTGGTAGAACTTTCCTTACCGATGGAAACGCTCTGTCTGTGCCGTCCAGTGTGGCAGCCGTTCATCACATGTAGCTTTTGAACACTTGAGACTGAGGAAGGCGAATTTTTAATTTATATTTTATTTTTTGTTGTTGTTGAGACTACACAGCAGAGCATACACCAATTCAACAATTTCTACACGTACAGTTCAGTGACATTGATTACATTCTTCGAGTTGTGCAACCATTCTCACCCTTCTTTCCTGGGTTGTTCCTCACCTGTTAACATAAACTCACTGCCCCCTAAGTTTCCTATTTAGTCTTTTGAGTTGCTGTTGTCAATTTGATCTCATATAGATAGATGTTAAAAGAGCACAATGCTCAAGGCAGATATTCTTTACTATTTAAGCTGAACTGTTGTTTGGTTTTAAGAAGACTTCAGGGGATATTTTTGGTTTAAGGTTGAAAGATTATCTCAGGGCAGTAGTTTTGGGAGTTCATCTAGCCCCCATGGTTCCAGAAAGTCTGGAGACCATGAGAATTTGAAATTCTGTTCTACATTTTTCCCCCCTTTGATCAGGATCCTTCTGTAGAATCTTTGATCAAAACATTCAGTATTGGTAACCGGACACCATACAGTCCTTCTGGTCTTAACGGCAAAGGAGGCAGTTGATCGTGGAAGCAATTAGCCACACACAGAATGTGATTTTTAATTTGACTTAATAATAATTGTCTGGAGTTTAAATAAAAATGGCCACATATTGGACAGCACAGGGCTAGGACAGTGTAAACAAAACCAACAAAAAAAACCCAACCCCAGTTACTCTCAAGTTGATTCTGACTCATGGCAACCCCATATGTGTCAGAGTAGAACTGTGCTCCATAGAGTTTTCAATGGCTGATTTTTCAGAAGTAGATTACCAGGCCTTTCTTCCAAGATGCCTCTGGATGGACTTGAGCCTCCAACCTTTCGGTTAGCAGCCATGCACGTTAACCATTTGCACCACCTAGGGACTCCTAGTGTGGAATAACCTGTTGCCATCAAGTGGATTCCAACTCATCGTGACCCTATAGGACAGAGTAGAACTGCCCCATAGAGTTTCCAAGGCTGAAATATTTATGGAAGCAGACTTCCACATTGTTCTCCTGAGGAGTGGCTGGTAGGTTCGAACCACCAACCTTTCAGTTAGCAGCCGAACGCTAAACCATGGCGCCACAAGGGCTCTTTTAGGGCAGAAGTACAGTCAATAAATATTTGTTGAATGAATGTTGGATGGTAAGTCTCCTCTCTTGCCTCCATTTCTGCAGCTGTGAAATGGACACAAGAATAGCTTATACTTCTTGAGTTGTCATGAGGGTTAAATTCATGGAACGTGCGTTGAATGGCACCTGGCATGTACTGAGTGCTCTATAAATGTCACCAATTGGTCCTTCTCTATACCACAACTCTTAAAGTTGTGGGTGAGAGGACAGGGAGGGTGACTGGATTCTTATGCCAGCTGCAGATTCCTCTCTGCCTTGTATCTTGATAGCTCTTATCACCTCTCAGAGGAGGAGAGAGGAAGGGCCTTTTCCTGGCATTTGCTGACCTGCTTGGAGGTCAGGCCTGGGAACTGCTTTCATCCAGACCTGCCCGCTCCCTCCTCTACTCCTCCGCGGATTCTCTTGTGCAAGCCTGAGAAGGTGGTTGGGCCCTGCTGAAGGCCTGGCCCCGGCCCTCACTGGGAAGGCCCCTCCATCAGCCCCCAGAGAAGAAAGCAGCAGGGGAGGGCAGCAAGTCTCCAGTTACTGCCCTGTGGTCTGCTGAGCCCCTGACTCCTGAATGCCTGTGAAAATCCCCTGCTGGACTTTATCAGCCTTGACACAGGCTGGCCACAGAAACTCATTTTTGTCAGTTCCAAAGGCTGAGAACTTGTTGCAATTTGGCTGCAAGGTCAGCGTAACCCACCATGCAAGGCTCAGCAGGGATTTAGATGCCATGGCAGATCAGAGTGTTTACTCGGCAAAGAACCCTGAGCCTCACAGGCCCTGCTCTCTGCTCCATCCTGATCCCCCCACCAGCCCCCAAAGGACTTTCCATGCCAGGACAGCTTGCTACCTTTAAACACAGAAACATCAATAACAAACAAAAGGAAGAGGAAAGAGAGTGAGAGTGTTTCTCACCATAGGTGGTCCCCTGGGTACGAACGTCCGACTTACGTGCAACGCGTAGTTACAAAGCCTATGATACTAAAAATCTGAGGTGCTCACAATGGTGTGTAATAACAAACAAGCACTACTTTGCAACTCACATCAAAACACTCTTATTACTGTATTATGTTACAGATGTTTTAGTGTATCTGGAAGTGTTCTTTAATGTTTTTTATGCGTAGAAAGGTACACTATATACTAAGACAAACATTCCATTGACATTAGATACAAATCTTACCTAACTGTTCCGGCTTACATACAAATTCGACTTAAAGACATTCTTAGGAACGGAGCTTGTTCATAATCCAGGGACTGCCTGTACTCTGTTAGAATCAAATGGGGTTTCTCAGCTTCAGCACTATTGACATTTTAGTCTGGATGATTCTTTGTGATAGGGACCATCCTATGCATTGTAGGGTGTTTAGCAGCATCCCTGGCCTCTACCCTCCAGATGCCAGTAACATTGATTCCCCCAAGTTGGGACAAGTGAAAGTTTCTCCAGATATTGCCACACGCCTCCTGGGAGCCAAATTGTCCCCGGTTGAGAACCCCTGGGCTAGAGAGAGGAGAGGGTTTCTAGGCCTTAGAACCATCTGCCCCTGCCCCCTACTCCGTAGGTGGGAATAGAGTCCTGGATTGGGAAGGGACCTGCCTTAGGTCACACTGCAGGTGATGTGTGGAACTGCAGGACTCAGGCCACTGACTCCCCGCCTAGTGCTCTCCTTCACGCTCTGCCATGTTCCGAGAGCCTGGGAGTCCTTGAATCGTGAACATGTCAGGCAGGGACATTGGCACCGTTCCCACCTCGTTCTCCCACTCATGGTACACTGCTTCTTCTCTTCAGGGACCGAGATTACCACCTGAAGACCTACAAGTCGGTGCTTCCTGGGTACAAGCTGGTGGACTGGCTTCTGGCGCAGGTGAGAACCACACTCGGTACTAGGATAACCAGCTATCTCTGTTCGCCCTGGACTGAGGGCTTTCCTGGACTGCAGGGCTTCCAGTTTTAGAATGGGACAGTTCCAGGCAAACCAGGATGAGGTGGTCACCTCCGTCAGTACCAGACTGAGGCCTCCATGTGATGCTTGCCACATTATTCCTTTTTTCTTTGTGGTAAATATGTAGGTAACAAAACATTTGCCATTTCCACAATCTTCTCATGCACAGTTGAGTGACATTAAATATGTTCATCGTGGTTCAGCCACCATTCCCAACTTTTTCCATCACTCGTAATGTTATTCCTTTTGAAGAAGTTCTCAGGGGTTAGGGGCTGACCAGAGGCTTGGAAAATCATCACGGGGGCAGTTTTGCTGCAATTTCCATCCCCACGGCTTGTTTCGAGGTATCTTGAATGCTCCTGCCTATCTGTCTCCCCTTCTTTGTGGCTCTCATTCCCACGGTGCTTAATCTGTGCCAGACTCTGGCAGGGGGTCATGCATTACCTCACTGAGTTTTCCAATGCTGATTTTATAGACAGGGAACTAAGGCTCAGCGAGGCTGAGTGCCTGTTCCTCAGAGACATTTAATAAACAAGAAAAATGAGTTAAACATGTTACTTGTATTTTGTGTGTTAGCTGGTGCTAGGGGTCCAAGTGGCAGAGGGGATGGAGTGTGTGAGAGCTGGTGGGGAGTTTGCCCTCTCAGTGGGTGAGGGCTGATTACAGGCGGATTACACAGGGCGGTCAGGGCAGGCCTTACTGAGAAGGGACATTTAGGCAGCGACCAGGAGGAGATGAGAGTGAGCCACGGGACGTCTGGGCCAGAGCCTCCTGTTCGGGGACAGCAACTGAAAGGCTCTGAGGTGGGAGTGAGCTTGATGTGAGCCAGGAGCAGTGAGGAGGCTGGTGTAGCTGGAGTTGGTGGGGGGCGCAAGGACCTGAGGGGAGAGTGTGATGGGGGAGCCAAAACCAAAAAGACCTGTTGCTGTCAAGTTGATTTTGACTCATAGTGATGTGTGTTGTAGAGTAGAACTGTGTTCCATAGTGTTTTCTTGGTTGTGATCTTTTACAGAAGCAGATTGCCAGGTCTTTCTTCCACCGTGCCAGGGGGTGGGTTCAGACCACCAACCTTAGTGGCGCACAGACCGTTTGTACTACCTGGGGACCAGTGGGGGAGCCACTGGTTAGACAGTCTCACAGGGCCTTTAGGCTGTTGGCAGGACTCGACCACTGCAGGCTCTGAGCAGAGGACTGAGGGCTCCTGACTTAGTTCTCACAGAATCCTTCTGGCAGCAAAGGAGGAAGGACTGGAGACACAAGGCCGACAGCAGGGAGGCCAGTGAGGAGGCACTTCAGTAGTCTCAGCAGGGGAGGCTGGTGGGGGTGCGGGGCAGGGGGAAGTGGTCAGGTTCCGGGTATGTTTTGAAGGTAGACTGTCTTAGTCTCCTAGCGCTGCTGTAACGGAAATACCACAAGTGGGTGGCTTTAAAGAACAGACGTTTATTTTCTCACAGTTCGGAAGGCTGGATTTCGGAATGCAGGGAACCAGCTCCAGGGGAAGGCTCTTTCTCCGTGGCTTTGGGGGAAGTCCTGTCTCAGCTTCCATAGCCCTGGTGTTCCTCACTTCCTTGGCGATCCTCACATGTGCTAGCTGTTCCCCAGTTGGTGCTTGCTCCTGTCGGTGTCTGGGCTGCTGCTTATCACTCAGGTGATTAGGTTTAGGCCACACCCTACATTGGCATGGCCTCATTAACGTAACAGTGAAAACCCTATTTCCAAATGGGATTATATTCACAGGTGTAGGGGTTAGGATTCCAGCATGAGTTTTGTGGGGACACAATCCATAACAGACCTGACAAGGTTTGCTGATAGATGGATGGCACGTGGGAGGTGAGAGACGGAGGGCCCGAACAACTGAGGGGGATGGAGTTGTAGTTGACTGAGACGTGGAGGCTGCAGGAGCAGGTTTGAGGGGAGGCTCGGGACTGAGTCGAGGGCCCTCTCACGTTTAGGGGTCTGGGAGAGGAAGAGGACCCAGCAGAAAGGACTGCCAGTGGTGGGTTCTCTTTGGGGATTGGTGTCAGGACAAGGTGGGGCCTTGTGACTGTGCTGCCAGAGAAGCCGTGGTTCCAGTCCAAGGCCCCCTGGAGTAGGTCCTGACATCCCCACCTCCCCGCCCCCAGCATCCTGCTTCAAGGGGAGGCAGGATGAAGAAGGGGAGCAAGGGTTGCAGCTGACCACAAAACTTGCCGGTCCACTTCAGCAGACTGCCCGTGGCTCAGCCTGGCCTGGGGCACAGGGAAGCCGGTTGGAGCTGACGCAGGAGAATGACTTCCGTGGGACTGATGGAAAGACAGCTGGCATCCGACCCTGGGCAGAGAAAGGGGAGGAGGGTGTGCGTGCCTATTGAGAGGCAGGGGAAGGAGGTGCCCAGGATATGACCTTGAAGACTAGTTACAAGGAGGCTTGATTTCAAGAGTCATCTCCACCTTGTACCTTAACAGGAAAGCCAAGAGAAAAACATGTAATTGTTTAGTTCGAGAGGGTTATTTCACTTTGGACATATCTTCCTTTCTAGCTTCTAGATCATTCTGTACTTTGAAACAAAATGTTGATTGAATCAGTTAAAAATGCTTTGGCTGCACATAATAAAAACCTAACTTATTCAGTAAAGACATTTTTCTCTCACATAACTAGATGTCCAGAGTTCATGGTTCTAGGGATCAACAGTGTCAGTTACCTCAGAGTCTCAAGATGGCTGCCACGGCTCCAGGCATCACATCTATGAAGACTATGGCCAAAGGCAGGCAGCAGACTTGGTTGGAGAAAATTGTCTTAACTCCATTAATTAGAGAGGAAATCTTCCCACGTATCTCCCAGGGGTCTTCCCCTCAGGTCTCATTGCCAGATGGGTCCCACAAGGACTCCGAAAACAGTCTCTGGGGAAGAGAACATGGATTGCTGAGAGCGCCTTAGAATTCCTCAGGATGCAGCCTGAGGCTGGGGGAGGGGCTGCCTCCCACTGCCGGGAGAGTCAGAGTTCTGTTAATTCTCAGGACATGGTGGGCGTTAGCCCTTGGATAGACCAGCTCTGCCGTGTTGTCATTTTTCATCTGTTCCGTGTGTTATCTCATTTAGTCCTCAGAGCAACCCTGAGGGAAGTTCAGCTATTACCTTGCGAGGGGAGCTGTTTGGACCCTGGCACGGCCCCTCCCTGCAAGGGCAGCCGAGGCCTGCAGCGTCCTCATGTGGGGTAGCCAGAAACAGCTGGGTTCTCCCCAGGCCACCCTTGGCCACCTCCTGTTTCTGGGACCTCAGAGTTGCTCCACGTGCTCAGGCTCGGTTTCTTCTGCCTAACGTGGGATGGGTGACAGTGGTGACCTCTTGGGGTCTTCTGAGGTGCCCAGGAGGTAGAAGACAGAAGCGTTGCCGTTATTGTCCCCATCGCAGCTTGGTGGACCTTGCCCCTATTGGATAGGAGTGGACAGGCCCCTGCATCTCCCTGCTGGCCTCACTGCGGTGTAGGCTGCTCCCAGCCCTGTGGGCCTCCACGTGAACACGAGTTCACTGCACAATCGATACCTTGGCAGCCCTCTAGACTTCCTGTCCCAACAACTCCATTTTACTGATGAGGAAACCGAGTCTCAGGCAGTGTAGCTTGCCTCAGGGCACACAGTCACTGGGGCACTCACTGAAAGGTGATGTGTGTGCTAGGGTGATTGTTATTGTGTGTTGATAGCTAATAATAATAATAATGTAATATCAGCCCTCTGTATTGATGGCAGAGCCCTGGTGGCGCAGTGGTTAAGAGCTCGGCTGCTAACCGAAAGGTCAGCAGTTCGAATCCATCAGCTGCTCCTTGCAAACCCTATGGGGCAGTTCTGCTCTGTCCTATAGGGTTGCCGTCCTGAGTTGAAATCGACTCTAGGTCGGTGGGTTTTTTTGTTTTTGTTTTTTTTTGTGTTGATGACAGCTGGTAATACGGAGTCTGAGCAGGCATATCACTCAGCATGGCAGATGCCTTGGAGAAGTCAGGACTGAGAATAAAATAAATACATTCGAGGGAATGAAGCTTAGCGAAGTTAGGGAATTGCCCATGGTCACAGCTAACAAGTAGCAGAGCTGGGTTCTGACCCAGCTCTCTGCTCAGTGTCCTTGTGTCTAAGCTACCTGGGCTCCAGACACCCCGGGCTGTGGCTGGCAAGTGGAGGCCAGGGATCAGTGGTCTGGGGCAGGAGACAGCAGGAAACAGGCCAAAGAGCTAGGTGTGGGAGCGCACAAATCTGCAATTCCTGGTGCTGGCTCGGCAGGATCGTGCATGGAATGCCGCCCCGCTGACCCTACATGACTGGGCAGATGACAGGTTTTCAGGACGGTGGAAGGGGGCCAGGTGGGAGCAGGCAGAGGGATGGGGCTGGTGGGGGGACAACCCGAGGCACCGCAGAGCAAATAAAGGATAAACAGGGACAGGAGTCCTGGCTGCAACCCTGGAAAACTAGCCTCTCCTCTCTGAGCCTCAGTTTCCCTATCCATAACATGGAGGTGGGAAGAACCAAGCTCGGAAAGGCCTCCATCCTCACTGTGTAGCGTTAGGCAAACTGCCGAGCCCCTCTGTGCCTCAGTTTCTCATCTGTCAGTTGGGGTTGGTAAGAGTGGTTGGCCTCCAGGGCAACTGTGAAGACAGGGTGAAGCCATGCAGCACCTGGCACACAGGTCGTGAGCGAGAGGCTGCCATGGCCATTTCTGTGGAGTCTCAGAATTCGTGGGCCAAGGGGCCTGAGGCCCTACATAAATCAACACCCTGCTGTGTTCCATCTCCCCACTCTGCTTTGCCTCTGCCACGTCCATTCCTAGGTGGTTCTCCTGATGAGAAGTAGTTAAAGCAGCAAGTGCTCCCATCTGTCAGCTGCTCCCTGTGTGCCAGGCACTGGGCTGAGAGTCTTGCATGGGGCAGCTCATCGAGCCCTCAGAGAACTCTGAGGTCCAGGCATGATTATTTCCCCCCATCTTAGAAAGAAGCCGAGGGAAACGAGTCCAGAGTCAGTTTCCAAATCTGGTTTTCTTTTCACTCATTCATTCAGCAGCTATTTCTTGTGTCCCACAAGTGCCAGAGGCTGTGCTTCAAGGTGGGGAGACAGGGTGAACATGGCGGATTCCATGCCTGCCCGGAGGGAGCTGACACTCTAGTGGGGGAGACAGACCTTTAACTAAATAAATACACCAGTTAATGTCAGATTGTGACAAGTGCCACACAGTTATACACAGGTAATGAGTGTGTGATTGATGGATATTTGTTGGGGGGATGTGTGGCGGAGGTTGGGAGTGGCTTTAGGGTAGTTAGGGAGAGGCCTCTCTGAGGAGGTGACATGGGCGCTGAGACCTGATGAGCTGGGAGAAGGGCATTCCAGATGGAGGGAAGAGCAAGTGCAGAGCCCTGAGGTAGGGTCATGTGTGGTATGTGGAAGGAGCAGCCCACGAGGCCAGTGTGGCTGGATTGTGGGGGCAAGCAGGCGAGTGAGGCAGCTGAGGCGGTCAGTGTGGCTGGTGAGATGGCCCAGGATGTCTGGGCCCCAGGGCAGTGTCTGTGTGGCCTCCTTGGGGTGGGGAGAAAATGCCGCCTTTGGTGACTTGTGGTTCCCCACAGCTGGCGGGAGTGGTGCTTCCAGGGCTGTATTTCACTTCTGGCAACAGCCCAGGCATGTTAACCTGAGAATCCCTGCTGTACTAACTTTAGGAGCCTCCCCGATAATCCCTGAAGGGCCCTTGGGCGGGGAGAGTGTATGGGGGTGGCGGGAGGCGGGGATAGGCAGTGAGCCCAGGTTGTGAGTGCCTTGGAAAGCCGGGTGGGCTCCAGACCCTGCTGGGCCTCCCAGGCAGCAGAGTGGGCCTGCTGCCCGCTGGGCCCGGCCTCCCCTCCACTGGTCCTCACAGCTGGGGGGCGGCTGCTCCAGATGTGCCTCTTAGGGCCGCCTCCCCAGGCAGCATGCCAAGCATGCTGGCCCTCCAGCCACTGGCCTGGGGTCTCAGGGGAGAAATTTGCCCTGCTTTAAGTCAGCTGGGCAGCCCATGCAGTGGAATACTGAGGCCAGTGACTGCCCCAGGCCCTCTGGTCTGGGTCTAAGCTCCAGGCTAAGCAGCCTGAGTCCTGCAGCCTCTGAATAGCATTTATTTTCTTCTTTATCGGGAAATTCCCTTCCCAACCCCCAGCCTGCTGAGGAAGAAGGGACATTCAAGACCTCTGGCCTGGCTGCGTGGGGTGGGCACCTCTTAGGACATCTTACTTTTCGAGTCCTTTAAATGATAGGCTGTCCCTGCCTAGGACCCTCGGGATGTAATGTTGCTTGTTACCCGACGACAAGCTCCTGTATCATTTGGCTCCTGCTGCAGCTCCTTCATTCAATCAAGAAATGGTTATTGAGCACCTACTATAAGGTACCGAAGCTGCGGTCTTTGCAGTTGCCTCATATACATGAGAAAGCCAGACAATGAATAAGGAAGACCACAGAAGAATTGATGTGTTTGAACTGTGGTGTTGTTAGCAAAAAATATTGAATGTACCCTGGACTGCCAAAAGAGTGAACAAATCAGTCTCAGAAAACATACGACCAGAATACTTCTCAGAAGGGAGGATGGTGAGGCATGAGGAAAGACCAATCGCTAGAGAAGGACATGTTTGGTAGAGGGTCAGCGAAAACCAGGGAAACCCTCAATGAGATGGATTGACACAACAGCTGCAGCAATGGACTCAAACATACCAATGACCATGGAGCTGGCACAGGACTGGGCAATATATCGTTCTGTTATAGATACGGTTGCCGTGAGTTGGAGCCAACTTGACGGCAGCTAACCAACACGACAACTGTGTGCCAGGCCCTGTTCTAAGCCCTGGCGATTCAGCCGAGAACAGGCAAGATGAAGGTCCTTGTCCTTGTGGAGCAGATCTCCAGCTCACCTCTCCTGGCCAGCCTTGGTTCCTCCTACATGCTGAGCCTCTCCCTACCCTGCACTTCTGCCTGTGCTGTCCCCCACTGCACACACAACCATAACTCCCCCACAACTCACAGACTTTGCCTGGATGTATTGAGATTATTTGGGGTGCAAGCAACAGAAA
Organism: Trichechus manatus latirostris; assembly: GCF_000243295.1. Taxonomy (NCBI): domain Eukaryota; kingdom Metazoa; phylum Chordata; class Mammalia; order Sirenia; family Trichechidae; genus Trichechus; species Trichechus manatus. The sequence continues at coordinate 15,679,590 of NW_004443944.1, forward strand.
CAGACTCTGGCTAATTTAAGAAGAAAAAAAGAGAAGGCATATCGGGAGGGTATGGGGCATTCACAGAGCCCAGGGAAGACCTAGGAGCCAGGTCTTAGAGAGGACAGGCTCCAGAAACTCCCAGCTTCTCAGAAGCAGGAGCCAAGGGGGACATGTCTTTGGAGCACTGCCATCAGGAAGACTCAGCACCAACTCCTGTTTGTCCTTGGGTTCCTCCACTCAAGTCTCATGTTCCTGGGGCAGGGAGTGTCCTGTTGGCCTAGCTTAGATCCTGTGTCCCCACCCGACTGGGGAGGGCAGCGGACTCTGATGTCCTATCCCACAAGACTACATCCAACATGGGAGAATTGGCCCCAAAGGCAGAACCAATAGAGGCTCACCACACTGGCCACTTTGGTTCATTCTTCAGATTTCTGGTTGGATGTCGCTTCCAGCCAAGCCCTAACATGAGCCATATCCCCCAGGGTTCATTTGTATCACCTTGGAATGTTTTCAGTTGTGAAGATAGAAAACCCAACGAAACAGTGGCTTAAACAGATAATCTTGCCACATATTAAGAAGTGTGGAGCTTTGTGGTTCCAGGGCTGGTTTCTGGGCTCAGTGGTGTCATGGAGGACCCAGGAACCTTCCATCTTTCACTCTGCCACCCTCAGTACCTCAGCAGAGTCATCCATCTTGGTTACAAGATGGCTGCTGCAGCCCCAAGCCTAACTTCCTCACATGGCTTTGTCCCAGGCAGGGAGAGTGGTGCTGCCCTTTCATCAGGGAGGAATGTGTTTTCAGCAACCTCTGGTAGGCTTCCTCTGATGTCTCATCGGCTGAAGCTGGGTCAGTTGGGAACTAAATTTGATTTCTAGTGTCAGAGATCCAACTACAGAGGCTGAAGCAAATTGTTGTTGGGTACCACTGAGTCAATTCTGACTCATAGCGACCCTGTAGGACAGAGTAGAACTGCACATAGTGTTTTCTAGGCTGTAATCTTTACGGAAGCAGAACGCCAGGTCTTTCTCCTGCAGAGCTACTGGGTAGGTTTGAACTGCCAACCTTTTGGTTAGCAGCTGAGTGCTTAACCATTGTGCTACCAGGGCTTCTTTGAAAGAAATTAGGTATTTTTCTCTTGTATAATAGAAGCCCAGAGGTTGGTGATCCAGAGCTAGCAGGGCAGTCCCATGATATCATTGTGGACCAGACTCCCTCTGCCATCCTTTCTGCTCTGCCATCCTTATCATGTAGTTCCATCCTAGAGGTCACATGATGGTCTAGGATGACTGCAGGAGCTCCATCCATTACATCTTTGTTTCAGGCAGGAGGAAGAGAGAGGAAGGGCCACGGGCAGAGGGGGTTTTGCCAGAGCTCCCTCCCAGCGATTTCTACTTATATCTGACTGGCCACCTCTGGCTACAGGGGAGTCTGGGAAATGTTAGTTTTGTAGATAGAGACTTCGTCTATAACAATGCTGGATTTCATTACTAGGGAGGGATGCCCCAGTGCTTGTTGCTAGGCAACCAACAGTGTCTGCCACTTAAAGTCTCCATTGTTCCTTTGTAGCATTTATCACAAGTACAATTAAACAGTTTTCTTGTTTGGGATTTGTTAGTAGTGATCACAAGCATGTATGGGGATATTGCAGTAAACAAAACAGACGAAAGTCCTCGCCCTTGTGGAGCCTGCATCCCAGGTTGTGGGCTTTTTCGATGGTGGTCTGCCTAATGCCTTCTTGATCCATTCCAGGGAGACTGCCAGACGCGGGAGGAGGCGGTGGCACTTGGCGTGGGACTGTGTAACAACGGCTTCATGCACCACGGTAACGCACTCGCCCTTACCCTAGACCAATCTCCCAGGGTTCTGGCCTTCCTGGGTTGCCTATCCTAGTATGGGAGTGCTGGCAGGAACCCAGGGAAGGGAAACTGAGGCCTCAAGAGAGCAAGTGATGGCTGGAGGCTGCACAGTGTACTGGTGGGAGAACCTGGGCTAGATGCTGGGTCTGTGGCTCTGTGGACCACTGGAGTGAGCAGCTCATGTCCCACCCTGGCCCCTCAATGTTCTGTATTGATTGAGAGGTCACGTCAGGTGTCTCATATGGACCTAAATGGTGAAGCTTAGCTGGAAAAGCATGGATTGAATTTGAGGTCAGATTGGGCTTCCTGCGCCCTTCTTCCTGGATTGGATGTGGCCTCCCAGGGTGGGCAGCAAGGCCCATGGGCTTCTGCTTGGAGGAGAGGGGAAGTGACCCTGTGGGGACTGTGGACAGCAGGTTGTGAACTCGAGAGGAAGGAAGCCAGACTGGGCCCTTCCTGCGATGTTCATTCACTTTTGCGGGCCTTATCCCTCAGATGGGGTTGCTATATGAGTCAGAATCGACTTAATGGCACCCAGTAACAACAACAACCCCTCAGGTAAGTCACTTCTCTCCCACGTGGACCACATGGTCTATGCACCTGTTCAACTCTGCCATGGTAGCACAGAAGCAGCCAAAGGGGATACGTCAACAAATGGGTGTGGCTGTGTTCCAATAAAACTTTATTTATAAAGTCAGGCTGTGGGCCATACTCTTTCAACCCTTGGTCTAACTGCTGGGTGAGAGAGATACACCATGGTCTGAAAGGTCATCAGGTCCATCCCCCTGCCTTATAGCCAGCCGACCTGGTCCTAGGCCTGACCCAGCTGACTCCCATTAAGCCCAGGCCCCTCTTTGGGCCTCAGCTTCCTCCACCTTTCGACTGAGGCCTTGCTGCCCCCTTCTCTTCTGAGCTCAGCAAGCTAGTGGTTCTGTGAGGTTAGAGGTGGGCAGGACTGGCCCAGCAGATGATGACCTCATCATCCTTGCTCTCACCAGAGTCCGTTGTTCCCAGAAGCCGCTCTTCCCCGTGGCGCCCCGACACAGCTCTGCCCCCCACACCAGTCAGCTGGGCAGAACCTCTCATTTGTGGGTGATGGTGATGAGGAGTCCACCCCAGCTGCTATTCCGGGAAGGCTGCTGGCTGAGGACATTCCGCAGGGGGCAATTGCCAGGCAAGGCTGACGCCCTCAGGGAGAAAAATTGCAGGGCGCGGGCCCTGCACCCCATCCCCTGCCACGAACTCAAAAATAGGCTATAACAGGAAAGGGCCAAATCCTAGAGTTGTGGCCACAGCAAAACACAGGGTAGGGCAGAGGGGTGGGGCTGGGCCCCCCGGCACCTCCTGCCGCACCTCCCGCCATGTCTGAACTGAGCTCAGAGGGCCCCAAGGTGTCCTCACTTTAGGCACATATGGGGAACCTGAGGTTCACCATCGAATCCTCGAAGCCACCCTGGGAAGTTGGTGCTGTTATTATCCCCATAGATGAGGAAACTGAGGCTCAGAGAGGCTAAAGGGCATGAAGTTAGTAAATGGCTGAATCAGGATCTGTGCACATCTTACAAAGCCCGACGAGCAGCCTTGCCTTAAAGACGTGAAGGGTTGGACCTCACCCGGCCAAGCTGTTTTCCCCAAACGCTTCAGCAGAGATGAAGCACTGTGCTTCCCCCACCCACCCCGAGTCTTTTAACTTCATGTTTATGCTGGCGGCAGAGCCAGCGGCCCTGTGGGGCCTGGCTCCCAGCTCTGGGGAAAGCAGCAATTTGTGTGTCTGTTTTTTCCAAAGAGGTAATAGGGGCGGCCTGAGAAAGACGCTCACAAACAGGTAGACGCCCCGGTGAAGCATCCTGGGAGATGAAAGGGAAAGAAAGAAAGGTCTCCTGCTGCTTTTTATTTAGTCACCAAACCAGTAAAAAGCCTGTCTTTAGGGATTACAGGGATGTCTCACCGCTAAAGCAGCTGTTTTGCTTCTTTCAGGGGACTGCTGACCTTAAACAACTGGCTTTACTTCACAGAGCCTCAGTTTCCTCCTTTGAATAATGGTTATATTCCTTCCTGCTGTTGTCTGACAGCCTAGGCTGGGCAACACAGTGAAAAAGAGAAGCCTGGATGAGGGTAGTTTTGCCACCTACTGGCTCTGTGACCTTTAGCACTTTATTTAGCCTTTTTGGGTCTCAGTCTCCCCATCTGTAAAATGGGTATCAAAAATCCTTCCTTGTTCAATGAACTTAGGTGTGTGTTCACTCTGTGCCTGGCACTAGTAAGTGTTTAGTTAAATTGGTATCCACAGGGATCAGATCACATATTGGTTGTTACTGGTTATTTTTATTCATTTTCATGGCTTGTCCTAGACAGGTGTTGGCAAACTTTTTCTGTAAAGGGTCAGATAGTAAATATTTTAGGCTTTGTGGACCATACATCTCTGTCATAGCTACTCAACTCTGTCATCATTGTGCGAAAACAACCATAGCTAATACATAAACGAGTGGACGTGGCTGTGTCCCAATAAAACTTTATTTATAAAAACAGGTAGTGGGCTGGGTTTGGCCTGAGGGGCCATAGTATGCCAATCAGTAGTGTAAAGTGTCTCATTGGGGCCCCTTTCTGATTACTAATGAGGCTGAGCTCCTTTTTATATACTTGCTGCCCATTTGGGTTTCCCCGTCCATTAATTGCTTGTTCGTATTCTTCGCTCATTTGTCTGTGGGTTTCTCAGCTTTTTCTGGTTGATTTGGTGGATTTCTTGTATATTCTAGATATTAATCCCCTGTTGGGTTTAGACACTAGAGTTATCTTCAGATATGCCTGTGGAGTAGTTATTCAAGAGAAGTTTTTATAGTGTATTTTTACGGGTCTTATGTACGGACTCCTTTTTCATCCTAGGAAAAAAGATATTCTCCTACATTTTGTGTTATTAGCTTTAGTTTTACTATTCATATTTATGTCTTTAATCCATCAGGAGTTTATTGTTGTATGTAGTGTGAGGTAGGGATGCAGTTTTATTCTTTTTCCCTGAGTGAGCCAATTTTTCCTGCACCGTTTGTGGAATACTCCATCTAATCATTCATCATCCATCATATACTGAGTTCCCATAAACACATGGGTTCTTTCATATGATGTCTCCTCTCTTCCACCAGCTGTTTGTCTGTTTCTATTCCAGTTCAACACTGTTTTTGTTCCTGTGGCTTTGTAGTATGTCTTTATAGCAGGTGGTGCAAACTCAGATTTTTCAAGACAAGTCAGAAAGTCAGATTTTTATGTGAACTATCCTAATATGTTGATGTTGGCCCACAATTCCATTTTTAATAAACCACTGTGCTGGCTAAACCAAACGTGTCCAGGGGCTAGTTCCGGCCCACGGCTGCCAGTTGGCAAATGCTGCTGAAACATTCCCATGTGAGCCCAACTGTGAGCTTGTCTGTCTGGGGCTTGCAGTGCTGGAGAAGAGCGAGTTCAAGGATGAGTCCCAGTACTTCCGTTTTCATGCCGACGAGGAGATGGAGGGAACCAGCAACAAGAACAAACAGCTTCGCAATGACTTCAAGCTCGTGGAGAACATCCTGGCCAAGCGCCTGCTGGTAGGAACAGAGCCAAGCTGCTGGGCCTTCCTTCCGAGACCCAGCTACAGGCCTAGGAGCTGGTTGGCCTTTGGGTTATAGCCAGAGGAGGTTCAACTCTGAGTACCAAGGAGTATGGGGGATTCTAGATGGTAGGTGGAGACATGGCCAAAAGGCCAAGTCAGTTCATTGGCCAGGGCTTACCCTCTTCCTAAGAGCCCTCGTGGTGCAGTGGTTAAGTGCTCGGCTAACCAAAAGGTTGATAGTTTGAACCTACCCGGTGGCTCCGCAGCAGAAAGACCTGGGGATCTGCTCCTGTAAAGATTGTGGCTTGGAAAACCCTCTGGGGCAGTTCTACTCTGCAACATGGCTGGGGTTGCAGTGAGTTGGAATTGACTTAACAGCACCTAATAACAACAACAACACCCCTCTTCCTAAAAGAGAGTGGGCTTGCTTGGCATCCTTCCCTGTCCTTTCCATTCCATCTCCCCTCTCCCTCACTGTTTCCCCAGTTAGCATTGTGCAGAGAGGATGGCCTTCTGGAATCACTCAGCCTGCATTCCGAGTGGCTAAGGTCTTACAGCCTGGCGTCCTGTCCATGTTCAGTTGCCATATACATCCTTGAAGTTAGGTGGAGCATTTACCAGCCTGTTCAGATACTGCATCAGCCTAGCCCACCAAACCCACTTTTCTGCTTACGGATGAGCCCTCATCTTAATGCCTGGCCCACAGTGGTCAATCAAGAGAGAGACTCAGAAAAGTTACGTCTCTTGCAACATTCAGAGTTGGAGCTGAGGTCTGACTAATAGGAAGATGGCTCCATGAAGTGCTGTAATACCAGCTTCTTTCCTTTGGTACTTGTGGGGGCTGCTGTTCACTCTGAGTCCCATTTCTTCCGCCCACAAGCCCTCCAGCTCTCCCATCGCACTTGGGATAAAACCTAAATTCCTCCTCATGGCCTGCAAGACTGTCTGCTTCTCCAGCTTCATCTCCTTCACTCTCTCCCTCCCTCATGCTACTCCAGCCACCCTGACCTTTCTTATCCTCCCAGGTCTTGGGGCCTGCCTCAGGGCCTTTGCACATACTGTGGCCGCTGCCTGGAGCACTTTCTCCCACTCCTGATGAAACTCTGTTCCTCATTTCATTCAAGTCTTAGCTCCTCTGACCCCCCTTTCTAGAATAGAACCCCCTGCCCTGCCATGTTCTGTCATTTTAAGCTGCTTTATTTTTCTTCAAACCCCTTATCACTCCCTGCATCACATTCTGTATATTTTTATTTGTTTACTGTCTGCCTCCTCCACTAGACGGTCACCTATGTGAGGGCAGGAACCGCTCTGTCTTGCTCAGTCCCGCGTCTCGAGGACCTGGCAGAGTATCTGGCCCATATGATAGGCAGCTGCTTAGTAAATGTTTGTTGAATGAATACATGCATTTTCCTGTACCCCTTCCCCTGAGGGAACCCTGGCGCCGCCTTCCAACTGGTGCGCCACCCTGCCGTGGGGAGGAACCGCTCCCCACTCAGCTCCTTTCCTAACCCCACATCCTTGGTGGCTGGGCTCCTTTAGTTCTGTTTCATTCAGTAAGTCGATAAATATTTACTGAGCACCTACGGTATGCCAGTAGGTGGGGAGGCAGTGGGGAATAAGAAAGGAGGCCCTGTTCTCAGGTTGGAACGAGACAGGGCAGACAGGCAGTAAAAAGTAAACCTACATGTAATCAGAGACAGGCCGTGGTAAGACCCAGGTGGCATGTCTTCATATAACATACATGTATTGAGCACCTACTGTGTGCCGAGCACTGTTGGCTTCCCTGCACGCCTGTCCCCTCTACCCCGTGGTAGGTCTTGAGCAAGTAGAGCCACTAGGGTTATGGTCCTGGGTGGGGGCCAGGGCAGGGCTGACCCCCTCCTGCCTTGGGCCTGCAGATCTTGCCCCAGGAGGAAGACTACGGCTTCGAGATCGAGGAGAAGAACAAGGCTGTGGTGGTGAAGTCGGTCCAGAGGGGCTCGCTGGCCGAGGTGAGCCTCTGGCGGGGGGAGGGGGTCCTTCTGGCTGGGGCCGCGTGCAGGCGGTAGAGTGGAAGGTCTCTCTCAGCATTCCTTGAGGGTCCTCTTAGGGTTCTGAGGGAGGCAGGCCAGCTCAGCAAATCCTGGAATGTCAGCTGGTTCTTCTTTTCTCCTTGCTCATGTGGGAAAACTGAGTCCAGGACTGACTTGTTTGTAGTTGCTGGGGGAGCTGGGATTGAGCCCTGCTGCTCAGGACTGCCCTTCTGGTGTATTCCACCAGCTCCCTCTCCTGGGCCCTGTGGGGAGAGACAAGGAAAAAAGCAAGAGGCTTCTGAATCAGGATTTAGGTTCAGCTGTGATAATGGAATAAGGACCCCTGGTGGCGCAGTGGTTATTAAACACTTGGCTGCTAACCAAAAGGTCAGAGGTTTGAACTCCCCAGCTGCTCTACGGGAGAAAGACAGGGCAGTCTGCTCCCGTAAAGGTTACAGCCTTGGAAACTCTATGGGGCAGTTCTACTCTGTGTTACAGGGTCACTGTGAGTCAGAATCAACAGCAGCGGGTTTGGTTTTGATTTTTGCTGATAATGGGAAAAACCAAAGACCAGTGGCTTGAATAAGATGGAGGCTAGTTACACTCTCGTCTACGCAGTCTGGAGAGCGAAAGTCAGGAAAGCAATCTGGGGCAGGCCAGGGGTTCAGCACCAGGTCCTCTGCCGCACGTCCTCTCGGTGTCTCCTGGGAAAGGGGGTAGGGGGCAGATGCACCGCCGCATTGTCCAGGCGCGGCACGCCTCCTTGCAGCAATTAGGAATGATTTTGGCTGCGTGCTCGCCTCGTAGCAGCTGAAGCAATAGAGCAATAGAGCTTTATTTTCCTAATGACACAAGTGGTGAGAAGGAGGTGATTACGAGTCTTGGTTCAGGGCTGGCATCTCCTCAGTTTTCTTGGCTAATCTCTCATGGTCACAATATGGCTGCCCCAGTTGAATGCTTTGTGTCCTCACACAACAGGCCAACACACATCAAAGTTTCTTTTCAAGGAAAAACATCTTTTCCGTTGGCGCCTCCAGCAGGCTTCCCTTCACAGCTCATTGGCCAGAACTGGGCCTCATGCATACCCCTTAACCACTTACCACGGGAGTTGGGGTTGTCGTGGCAGGCTTACCTGGTCGTGCTTGATCCCTGGGCTGGGTTGCCATACTGCCTGAATGTTTGGGGTTCCTTAGTGAGGAAGAAAGGAAGTTAGTAACTTGGTGTGCATGTCTCTCCAACCAAGATGGCAGGCCTGCAGGTGGGGAGGAAGATCTACTCCATCAATGAGGACCTGGTATTCCTGCGGCCCATCTCGGAGGTGGAGATCCTCCTCAACCAGTCCTTCTGCTCCCGGTGCCCACTGCGCCTCCTGGTGGCCACCAAGGCCAAAGAGTGAGTGTCCCCAGGGGCAAGTGACCGGCCAAGCTTCCTCTCATTGAAGAGTTGCCAGAGGCCTAGGGGTGGGGGGGATGGCGGTGGTGGTGGCGGTGGCATGAACTCCTATTTCCCCATGGATAGGACCTACTGCTGGCAGCACATGTTAAGATGCTGGATGCCTTCATTCATTCCACAGATATTTATCGAGTACCCACTGTGTACCGAGTAGTGTTTCAGACTCCAAGGATACAGCTGTATCGGGATGGGTACAGTTCCTACCTTCCTAGATCTCAGAGCCTAGTTGGGGACAGAGGAGGAGACAGATGATAAACAGATAAAGCAGTGAGATATACACTGAACCAGGTAGTGGTAAGCATGATGCAGACATGTAAAGATGGGAAGGGTCATGGAGTGTACGTAGGGATGGTGATCAGGGAAGACTTCACCAAGAATTTGGGTGAAGACTTGAGGAGGTGAGGGAGGGAGTCAAGGGGACATCTGAAGGAAGAGAGTTCCAGGCAAAGGGGGGACAGCAAGTGCAAAGGCCCCGAGGTGGAACCATGTCTAGTGTGTTTGTGGAACATTGAGGAAGCTAATGTGGCTGCAGCAGAGTGAGTGAGAAGGAGGCGTAGGAGATGAGGCTGCCTGAACAATGGGGTCCTAGGCCCTGCCCAACCTTGTGTCCACTGTGGACCCATGGAGAGCCTCTGGAAGGTTCTGAGCAGAGGCGAGGTTCTGACAGAGTCCCTCTGGCTGCGTGTGGAGACTGTATTGCCGGGGCAGAGGTGGAAGCAGGCAGGTGGTGAGGCTGGTGGCTCAGCCCCGCGTGGGAGCAGTGGAGGTGGTGAGAAGCCGTCGGATAGTGGATGTAGGTACAGGAGAAACATTTTCTGTTTTAAAAATTATGTTTTTGTCTTCACTTCTCCCTTCTATTTGAGGCAAATGTCACTATTCATGGAAGTGGTGGAAAGTTTTGAATGTGATTATTTTAGTAAAAAGGCTACCAATTTAGGGAAAATGACTGATAGTTTGGTTGGCATGTGGAAGTGGCAAAAGTCACGTAGGTGGAACATGCATGCAGAAAGTTCTGGAAATACTTGGGGTTTGAGAACAGGCTCCTGGGATGGTTTTTTCTGGTGAGTGGGGGCGGGAAGGACAGTCCTGTAGCATGGTATGGGGGACATGCCCTGGACAGGGAGGTGGGACAGCTGAATTAGTGATTAGTGACACCTGCTCCATCCTGGCAGTGCTTGCCCCACCCCCTGCTCTGGCCTTCTGCCTGTAGAATGGCTGAGACCTGGGCTTTTAGCCCACGTTACCTGGGGCACCCGTGTGGGTGTTTTTCTTCTTGGGTCAGCACCCAGAAATGCTGGGCCATCTCGTGACTTCCCATCTGTGATTCTATTTCTTAAAAAATACTTCGTGATTTTAGAAAAAATTTACATAGCAAATTAGGTTCTCATTTAACAATTTCTATATATATTATTCAGTGACATTGGTTACACTTCCACAATGTGTCAGCATTCTCTGTTTCCATTCTGGTTGTTCTGTTTCCTTTAATCTAGCTTCCTTATCCCCCCTTACCTTTTTGATCTTTGGTCTAGGGTAAATGTCGACCGTTAGGTCTCATCTCTGTGATTGTTCTGAGGAGCACAGCACTCACGGGTGATATTATTTATCTTATGAGCCATTCTGTCTTTTGGCTGATAGGTGACCTCAGGGAGTGGTTTGAGTTCCAAGTTTAAAGGGTATCCCAGGGTGATAGTCTTTGGGGTTCCTCTAGTCTCTATTGGTCCAGTAAGTCTGGCTTTTTTTGGGAATTTGAGCTTTGTTCTACATTTTTCTTCCATTCTGTCTGGGGCCATCTATTGTGTCCCTAGTCTGAACGATTGGTAGTGGTAGCTGGTCTCAAGGTAGGTGACGCCGTGATTCGTGTAGACTATTAGTCCTGAAGACTAGTTCCTTTTTTTGAGTCTTTGGTTTCCTTCTTTCTCTTTTGCTCCAAACGTGTGGAGACCAGTAGTTGTATCTTAGATGGCTGCTCCAAAGCTCACCAAACTAGGGTGTAGAACATTATCTTTATGAGTTATGTTATGCCAGTTGACCGAGTTGTCCCCCAAGAGTATGGTCGTAAGCCCTTAAACCCAGTAACTCAATCCTGTGAGGTATTTGTTTATGTCTAGGAAGTATTCATAACTACATGGCTTATTTTATACATGAATATATATGCAGCACACCAAATTGCCAATGGGAACACCTATATATGCATACCTGCCCCCCGGTATACTGGTTACATGGGTAGATATGTATGCTTATATATGTATGTGCTTATCTATACATGTAGAAGCATACATATCTTCCCATGTAACCACACACATTTTTTTTTTTGGTCATTATTACTGTTGTTGCAAACTTGTATATGTTGTGGCCTTTACCAAAATTGTTCCTATTCTTGTGTACTTCTTAGTGTCCTCTTTTACCTTGGTGAAGGTGTGCTGACTACACCTTTATTTGGTATTGCCTTAAAACAAAAAAAAAAGCAAGTTGATTCCGACTCATAGCGATCCTATAGGACATAGTAGAACTGCTCCATAGGGTTTCCAAGGAGTAGCTGATGGATTCGAACTGCTGACCTTCTGGTTAGCAGCTGAACTCTTAACCACTATGCCACCAGGGCTCGTGTATTGCCTTACCCAACACCAAGACTAATAAGTGTCTACTATCTAAAAAATGATTCCCCCTCCTTTTCCCTACCATGCCTGGTACCCACCGAAGAATGATGCTTTCTGTATATGTATCTATTTTTTTCTTTTTATAATAGTGACATCATACAGTATTTGTCCTTTTGTGATTGACTTATTTCAGTCAGCATAATGACCTCCAGATTCATCCATGTTATAGTATATTTTGGAGTCCTAGTGGTGCAGTGGTTAAGACCTTGGCTGCTAACTGAAAGGTCAGCAGTTTGAATCCTCCAGCTGTTCCTTGGAAACCCTGTGGGGCAGCTGTACTCTGTGCTTTAGGGTTGGTTTTTGGTTTATAGTATATTATAGTATATTTTGAGAACTCATTGTTATTCTTTATGGCTGCATAGTATTCCATTGCGTGTATGTACCACCGTTTGTTTATCTGTTCATCTGTTGATGGGCAGGTAGGTTGTTTCTGTCTTTTTGCTGTTGTGAATAATGCTGCAGTGAACATAGGTGTGCACAGATCTGTTTGTGTCAGTAGGTTTAGTTCTCTAGGGTATATACCTAGGAGTGGGATTGCTGGATCATAGGGTATTTCTATTTCTAGCTTTTTGAGGAAGCACCATACTATTTTCCATAGTGGTTGAACCAATTTACAACCCCACTAGCAGTGGAGCAGGGTTCCAGTCTCCCCACAACGTCACTAGCATTTGTTTTCTGTTTTTTTTTTTTTTTTTTTTTTTTTTGGTTAAGTGCCACTTTTGCAGGGGTGACATAGTATCTCGTAGTTTTGATTTGCATCTCTCTGGCTAAAGATTGTGTACATATTTTCATGTGTTTGTCGGCTGCTTGGATGTCGTCTTTGGTGAAGTGTTTGTTCATATCCTTTGCCCATTTTTAATTGGGTTGTTTGTCTTTTTGTTGTTGAGTTGTTGAAGTGTTCTGTATATTTTAGAGATTAGATCCTTATCAGATACAGCATTCCCAAAGATGTTTCCCAATCTGTAAGTTTTCTTTTTACTCTTTTGATAAAGTTTTTTGATGAGCATAATTAATTTTTAGGAGGTCCCAGTTGTCTAACTTGTCTTCATTGCTCGTGTATTTGTAGTTGTGTTTGGTAATGTCTGTATAATCTTCCAGGAACTTTATAGTTTTGGCCTTAACATTTAGGTGTTTGATCCATTTTGAGTTAGTTTTTGTGTATGATGTTAGGTATGGCTCCTGTTTCGTTTTTCTGCAGTTTTGCCAGCACCATTTGTTAAAGACACTGCTTCTTCCCCTGTTGAATGGACTTTGACACCTTGTCGAAAATCAGCTGACCATAGACGGATGGATTTATTTCTGGGTTCTCAATTGTGTTCCATTGGTCTGTGTATCTGTCATTGAACCAGTACTAGGCTGTATAGTATGTTGTGAGATCAGAGAGTGTGAGGCCTCCTACTTTGTTCTTCTTCTTCAATATTGCTTTGGCTATTTGGAGTCTTGTTCCTTTACATATAAAGATGGTGGTATGTTTTTCCATTTCGGTAAAGAAAGTTGTTGGAATTTGGATTGGGATTGTATTATATCTATAGATCACTTTGGGAAGTATTGATAATTTCACAACGTTGTGTCTTCCAATCTGTGAGCATGGAATGTTTTTCCATTTATGAAGGTCACTTTTAGTTTCTTGTGGTATTGTTTTATAGTTTTCATTGTATAGGTCTTTTACATCCCTGGTTAGGTTTATTCCTAGGTATTTTATCCTTTTGTGGGCTATTGTAAATGGTATTGTTTTCTTGATTTCCTTTTTGGAGTTCTCCTTGCTAGTGTAAAGGAACCCAGCTGATTTTTGTGTGTTGATCTTGTACTCTGTCACTTGAGTGAATCCTTCTATTAGATCCAGCAGCTTCCTTGTGGAATCTCTGGGTTTTTCTATGTAAAGAATCATGTCATCTGTGAATAGAGGTAGTTTTACTTCTTCCTTTCCAATTTTGATACCCTTTATTTCCCTTTCTTGTCTTACTGCTCTGGCTAGGACTTCCAGTACAGTATTGAATAAAAGGGGCGATAGTGGGTATCCTTGTCTTGTACCCATTCTCAAGGGGAAGGTGTTCAGTCTTTCTCCATTGAGAATAATGTTGGCTGTTGGTTTTGCATATATGCTGTTATTATATTGAGGAATTTCCCTTCTGTTCGTGTTTTGCTAAGAGTTTTTATCAGGAAAGGTGTTGGATTTTATCAAATGCCTTTTCTGCGTCAATTAAGATGATGGCATGTGATTCTTTTCCTTTGTTTTATTTATGTGGTGAATTATGTTGATTGATTAGAATTTCTAGTGTTCAACCATCCTTGCATTCCTTATATGAATCCCACCTGATCATTGTGTGTGATTTTTTTGATATGCTGTTGAATTCTGTTGGTTAGAATTTTGTTGAGAATTTTTGTGTCTGTATTCATGAGGGATATTGGTCTGTAATTTTCTTTTTATCTGGTGTCTTTACCTGGTTTTGGTATCAGGGTGATGCTGGCTTCATAGAGTGATTCGGGGAATATTCCTTCCTTTTCTGTGCCTTGGGAGAGTTTGAGTAGAATTAGTGTCAACTTTTGTCTGAAGGTTTGGTGAAATTCCCCAGTGAAGCAACCCGGGCCAGGAGTTGTTTTTGTTGGGAGTTTCCATCTGTGATTCTTGAATAAAATACTGACTGGCTGAGGTGCTGGTCTGGCTGCCAAGGAACTTAGGACAGGAGAGTGAGGGAAAAAGTGTAGGAGGGTGGGGAACATATTACAATGTGCGTATGGGTGGAATCTCCAAGGTCAGTGTGGTGGTTCTGGTTAATTGAAGACCCTGGTGGCATGCTTTCTGGTTAATTGAGGTTTCTCCAGATATTTGGAAGCTAGAAAGCCTTATGCTGCTACTATTTTGGGCTAGATTGCCCAAAAGTCTCAGAGGCAGGGGCCTCCCCAGGGTGGTCCCCTGGGGCTGTCGGGAGAGATGCTGCTTTTTCTTACGGATTTTCCCTTGCTGTTTCTGCCTGTGCAGGGTCATCAAAGTCCCCGACCCTCCAGAGGCCTTGTGCTTCCAGATCCGTGGGGCTGCCCCACCATACGTCTATGCTGTGGGTAGAGGTAAGTGGGTGCTGAACAGACATGGGGGGAGCTTTAAAAGACCCGTCTGCCTTCCCTCTCCCTGTAGGAGTCCAGAGCTGCCCAAACCATTACTACCAGAGCTCTGCCTTATAGTGCACCGTTAGCACTTGTTTTCTTTGCTTGAAGCCAGGACTTTCAAACACAAGGGCAGGTTACAGTGGGTAAAGTGATCTGAGTGGAAGACAAGAAGACAATAGGGAGTGGCGAGGACTATGGTAAGATGAAAATACACATGTTCACTCCAGTAGGAGTGGTTACTCTTTTGCTTGAGCTCTTTAGTGCCAGGCAGGAATGTGGGCCCACTCTTGCTAGATTCAATTTTTCAAGAGAAGCCAGAAATGGGAATTTTGGAGCCCCACAAAACAACGTCTGTGGCCAGATCGAGCCCAAGAGCCACCAGTTTGAGACCTCTTTATTTTCTGCATTGCCTTTTTCTCACATGTTGTTTCAAGTGTCCCTCTCTCTCAGAGATGAAACCAAGTAGGTCTGCAACACTGGGCTCCCAGCCTTTTTGCATCTAAGGGTCCCCTTTTAAACTTTAAGCGTTACTTGTACCACTTTTGTGGTCATACCTGTATTTTAATATCTATTGATTAAGCAAATGTATATCATGACAGAAAGCTACTGAGAGTTTGATAGTATTTTAAAGTGGGTTTTTATTTTATTGATCCTTAAGGCACTGTTTCTCAGCTAGGGGTGATTTTACATCCCTCACCCCGAGAAGACACTTGGCAATGTCTAGAGACATATCTGGTTGTCATAACAGGGAAGGGGTGCTACTGGCATCTAGTGGGTGGAGGCCAGGGATGCTGCTAAACATCCTGCAATGCACAGGCCAGTTCCCCACGAGAAAGAATTATCTGGCCCAAGATGTCAGTAGTGCCAAGGTGAAAAACATCGTCAAGTCGATTCCAACTCATAGCTGACCCCATGTGACGGAGTGGAACTGTCCCATAGGATTTTCTTGGCTATAATCTTTATGGAAACAGATTGCCAGGTCTTTCTCCTGTAGAGCCACTGGGTGGTTTGAACTGCTAACCTTTTGGCTTAACTGGTGTACCACCAAAGCTCCTTAGACACTTGAATTTGAATCTCGCTTCCTCTGCTTCTTTGGACTAGCTGTTGCTTCTCTGAGCCTCCATTTCGTCTTCTGCAAAATGGGAACACCAAACCCTGATCTGCCCACTGAGGGGGTTGGAGGGAGGCTCCAGGATAGGAGGGATGGACATACTTTTTGGGTATGTGTTTATGGGAGTGGGACAGGGCAGGAGCAGTGTTCATCTTGTTTGAACAGCGCTTGCCTGCCACTGCCCTAGGTCATCTTCACCTGGTGCCCAGCCTCAAGCTCTCCCATCTCCCTCAGGTTCAGAGGCTGCGGCTGCGGGGCTCTGTGCTGGCCAGTGCATCCTGAAGGTCAATGGCAACAACGTGATGAGCGAAGGTGCCTCAGATGTCCTGGAGCACTTCCAGGCATTCCGGAGTCGGCGAGAAGAGGCCCTGGTGAGTCAACCAGCAGCCAAGGGGATCAGAGAGACCCTGCTCAGTGGGATGGGAGGCCCAGGGCCATTCTTCCTTCCCTGGGAAAAAGCCTGAAGATACTATAGGGTTGTGGATAGGATGGGGCTGCCTACTTGGCAAGAACAGTCTGGACCTGGGTTCTGTCCTCTTTCTGCCTCCCTAAGCTGGAGGAGCCAGGCTGCGATACCTCATGGCCTCAGTTTTCTCAACTGTGAAACGGGTGTGGTAAGATCCACTTTTCTTATCACATAGACATGTGGGCAAATAGTCATGTTGATGAAAGCGAGAGGGCTTGGATGGTAAAAATCAATATTACCCTTGGGTTTGGGGGACAGGGTTCTGGTGGAGGGTGATATTCATTCATTCATTTATTGGTTCATTCATTAAGTGTGTATTGATCACCTGCTACATGCCAGGCTGTTTCTAGCCCTGGGGACATGGGAGAGACAGCTGCTTCTACCAGACTGTCTGATCCTATTTTCAAAGACTCCCCCTCCTCTGGCTTCTGTAGGAGCATAGGCTTTAGGTGGTGAGAGCAGAGTGTGACTGCGGGTCCTTCTAGAAGATTCTAGAGTGAAATCTCAGAGGCCTCTCCAAAAGTGGGGTCACGGGCAGGCTAACTCCTGAGCTTTGGAGCTAGAGTACAGTTTGAATCTTATCTCCCTCCCTCCTCACGGGGCCCCTTCTATCACAGCTGCCCCTCTCACTCTGGCTCTCCTCCCAGGGCCTATATCAGTGGATCTACCACACCCATGAGGATGCCCAGGAGGCACGAGCCAGCCAGGAGGCCCCCGGTGAGGACTCCAGTGGCGAGGGGGCCCGGGGGGAAGACGAGCCCGACTCAGGTAATGGGACAGGCGGGCGGTGTTTGGAGAGCTTTGCGAAGGGCAGAGACTCCACAGAAGGGCCTGGGTTCTCGTCTGTGTCTCTGTCCCCTCCCTGGCCCATCTCACGCCAGTTGCCTAATGCTGCTGTAACAAATGACCACACGCTTAGTGACTTCCAGCAGCACACGCTTCTTACAGAATTCTGAAGTGGGTCTCATTGCTCAAAAATCAAGGTGTCGATAGGGCTGCGTTCCTTTCTGGAGGCTCTAGGGGAGAATCCGTTTCCTTGCCTGTTTCAGCTTCTAGAGGCCGCCTGCATCTCTTGGCTTGTGGTCCCTTCCTCCGTCTTCAAAGCCGGCAGTGTTGGCCTGAGTCCTCACACGGCCGTCTCTCTGGTTCTCACTCTTCTGCCTCCATCTTCCCCACAAAAGGACTCTTATGATTGCAGTAAGGAGCCCTGCTGGTGCAGTGGTTAAGCGCTCAGCTTCAAACTGAAAGGTCGGCAGTTCAAACCCATCAGCTGCTCTGCAGGAGAACGAACGATGTGGCAGTCGGCTTCTGTAAAGATTACAGCCTTGGAGACCCCATGGGGCAGCTTTACTCTGTCCTCTAGGGTTACTATGAGTCGGAATTGACTTGACAGCAAGTTTTTTTTTTTTTTTAATGATTACAATGGGCCCACCTAATCTCCTCATTTTAAGGTCGTCTGATTAGCATCCTTAATTCCATCTGCAGCCTTTATTCTCCCTTGCCGTGTAAGCTCACATATCCACAGGTTTCAGGGATTAGGACGTGGGCGTCTTTGGGGGGCCATTCTTCTGCCTCCCACAAGCTCCCACCCAACTTCATCCTTGACGTCTCTCCAGCCCGACTTTAGCTCTGAACTCCAGAGCTGCGTATTCCTCTGCCAACTGGGGGGCATCTGAGGTCTAACAGGCATCAGACAGAGATTTAGCATGGCCAAAATTGAATTCCTGGTATATCCTGAAATCTGCTCCGCCCCTTGGCTTCCCAGCTCCGTCCTTCCAATATCTCAGGCCCCAGGCATGAGGTGACCCCCTGATGATAATGGCACCCATGCTGAAAGGGTGGGCAGTTGGCTCTTCCAGCAGCAAATAGAAGCACCTGTTAGTGCCAGGCCCTGTTCTAGGAGGCCCTGCCCTCATGAAACTGACATGAGGGGAGACAGACCACAAACAAAAGAGCAAGAAAGTTGACAGGTGGTGAGATAGACAGAGGGGGAGAGGGTGATGGGTGGGTGGAGGGGGGCTCTTTGGAGTGGGTGCGAGGGAAAGCACTTAACGCCAATGAAGTGGCTGCTTTGTCTCTCACATATGCCATGGCCAGGCTGTGTGGCCTCTGAGAAGTCACTTAGCCTTTCTGGGTCTATGTTAATCTGGACTGAAACTGGGCTACATGAAAAAAGGAGTTTATTGCTGAGCAAACTAAAAAGTGTGAGTGAGAGGTCAAGCTTCAGGTCTAGTTCGATCCAGTGCCTCATACACTATCATGAGGATCCTTTTCCCCAGTTCTCAGCTCTGGCTTCCCCCTTACGTGGGAGGTTCTCCATGTGGTGGTGCTGGCAGCGTGGAATCCAGCTGAAGTAGAGAGTGTCTCTTTGTAGATCTAACTTGAGTCCTGCTGGTCTAGCTTGGGTCACTTGCTTGTGCCTGAACCAGTCACTGTGAAAGAGGGGAACAGGATATGCTGATTGGCCATGCCTGTGTCACCTGCCCATCTCTGGGAGGTTGGGGCAGGGGTCAACCTCTCCTAAACCACATGGACTCAAGGGTTGATTCCCAAGAGGAAAATTGGTGTGATGCTATCTGAACAAGGGGTGGGCGGTAGTGGGCCAGTGAGAACAAACAGAACTGCAGCACGGAGCTTCAGGTCCCACCCGTCACACAGAATACTCAGTGCTGCTGACGTCAGAGTTCTGGGCTGATGTGGGCATGGTGTGCCCGCTTCAGTGTCGCCTGTCTCTTTGGCTTCTAGCCTTCCCTCTGGAGTCCCTGGGTCCCCAGCTGACCCTCCACGAGGATAGCCCCACAGTCAGCCTGACGGTGGACAATGTGCACCTGGAGCACGGTGTGGTCTATGAGTATGTGAGCACAGCCGGTGTCAAGTGCCACGTGCTGGAGAAGATTGTGGAGCCCCGTGGCTGCTTCAGCCTCACCGCCAAGGTTTCCCTGGGTGCTGCCCTAACCTAGGGGCGGGGAATGCAATTTCTCTTACCAGGGGTGGGGGGAAGGGCCAGGGAGAGGGCAGCCCAGTTCCCATTTCCCAGAGTTAGTCTAGAGCCCTGACTTCTAGTCCCTGCTCCACCACTTGATAACCATAAGACTTAGTAAAGTGACTTGTTGTCCTTTTAGCCTCAATTTACTCATCTGTAAAATGGGCTAGTAATAGGCCTGACCCCAGAGGAGTAATTGAGGCATACAGGAGTCACTGTGTGTAAACTGCTCAGAACAGTCACTCCCTGGCACACCGTAAGTGCTCAGTAGCTGTTAACCTTTCTACAGATCCTCGAGGCCTTTGCTGCTGACGACAGTGTCTTCGTGCAGAACTGTGGGCAGCTCATGTCCCAGAGCAGTGTCATCATGACCATGCCCCACTATGAGTTCCGCAACATCTGCGACACCAAGCTGGAGAGCATCACCCAGAGGATCACCTGCTACCAGGAGGTACCCACACCCTCTTCCTCCAGGGTCTCTGCCAAGGACCCCCAGACACGGTGTGTCTTGGCCTGGAATATGTTGGTTGTTAATGTCAAAACCCAACTGAATTTAGCTTAAGCTAACAGGAAAATTTATTGGCTTATATTATTGGAAAGAGCAGGGGTGAACTTCAGGCATGGCTGTATCCAGGTGCTTAAACAGAAATCACCAGACGTTGGCCTCTCTCCACCCCTTGAGTTAGTTTTCCTCTGTTTTGGCTTCACTCTCAGGCAGGCCTTCCTCATGGTGACATGTCATCATCATGGTGACATGATGACTCCTAGCAGCCCTAGCCTTAGTAACCCCAGTAATAAAGAAGCTTAGTGGGTCCAGCAGAAGTCCTAAGGAGGCTCTTGTTGGCCTGACTTGTGTCACTTGCCCAGCCCTGTACCAATAAATGTGGCCTGGGCCAGGCTTGAGCCATATGTCTGTCCCTAGAGTTGGAGATGTGGGAGGGACCAGCCCTACCTGGACTGAGGGTGTGGGAGGGGTGGTCCCTTGCACCTGAAGGACAGCTCAGGTGTAGGTGAAATGGAGAAATGAATGTAGGGTAGTATTCAAAGGCCTGATTCCTCCAGATCTTCTCTGAAATCTGGATCCACCCAAAGGCAGTGCAGGGGGATCTACTTTTCCATTCGGAGCCCTTGGCAGTCTGTCCAATTTTGGAATGTCTGGCCTAGGTTGGGATAAGGTGGTCACACTTGGCAAGGCCTGACCCATGGCCCCACGGCTCCTGTCTTTCTCAGTTTGCAGCCCAGCTGAAGAGCAGGGTCAGCCCACCCTTCAAGCAAGCACCCCTGGAACCCCACTTGTTGTGTGGCCTGGACTTCTGCCCCACCAATTGCCACATCAACCTCATGGAAGTGTCCTACCCCAAGACCACCCCCTCAGTTGGCAGGTCCTTCAGCATCCGCTTCGGTCGCAAACCCTCCCTCATCGGCCTTGACCCAGAGCAAGGTACCTGCACGTATCTGTTAGAAATTGTGTTTGGGTGTTGTATTACAGATAATTAAGGAGAAGGATATCTGGAGGTCAGCAGCCCCGGGCTGGAATTGTGACTTTGTAGTCATCAGGGAGGAGTCCCTGTGTGGTGCAAATGTTTTAAGTGCTCAACGACTAGCCGGAAAGGTTAGCAGTTCAGACCCACCCAGAAGTGCCTCAGAAGACAAGCCTGGCAGTCTGCTTCTAAAAGTCACAGCCTTGAAAACCCTATGGAGCAGTTCTGTTCTGCACACATGGGGTCACCATGAGTCAGATTTGACTGGATGACAACTAACAAGAAGTCATCAAGCATCCAGGCTCCTTTTATCTTTCGGGACCACCATCTTTAGCATGCGGCTTCCATCCTCAAGGATTACTCATGGTCTAGTATGACTGCTGGAGTACCAGCCATTATGTCTCCATTCCAGGCAGGAAAAAGATCACAGATGTAACAGACATATTAGTACCAAACTGTAACTTTCTCCTTGAAGTAATCTAGTAGATTAAAAGAATATTAAAAAGGGAATAATTTTCTTTGTCATTGGGATTCCTGCAACAGTTCTTGTGTATCTTTATTCAAGGGGCATGTGGGTGTCTGAGGGCTGTTTTCAAGTGAGCTCTCCCTCCCTCCCCTGCAGGCCACCTGAACCCCATGTCCTATACTCAGCACTGCATCACCACCATGGCTGCCCCATCCTGGAAGTGCCTGCCTGCTATAGACGGGGACCCCCAAGGCCAGTGTCTTAATGACAGCAGCTTTGGGCTGGCCAATGGAGCCCTTGGCCAGGAGGACCGGGGCCTGAGCTTCCTGCTTAAGCAGGAAGACCGCGAGATCCAGGATGCCTACCTGCAGCTCTTTACCAAACTGGATGTGGCCCTGAAGGAGATGAAGCAGTATGTCACCCAGATCAACAAGTGAGCCCTGGCCCCTGGGGCGCGGGAATGAGAGGAACTGGACTTCTCAGCCTCGGCGCTATTGGCATTTGGGGCTGGGTAGTTCCTTGTTCTGGGGCTGTCCTGTACGTTATATTTAGCAGCATTCCTGGCCTCTACCCAGTAGATGCCAATAACCCCCTACCTCCACCCCTAGTTGGTGACAACCCAAAATGTCTCCAGACATTGCCTCATGTCTCCTGGGGGCAGAATTGCTTAGGTTGAGAACCACTGCTCTAATGAATTCATGGATCTAGGCAGCAATCATCCGTAGAGGCTAAAGCTATTAGGTGAAAGGTTTGGGGAGAACTTTATAATTCAGCATCGCAGAGAGACAACCAGCACCACCTGTGAAGTGTTCGTGCTAATGGAAATCAAGCCGGAGTCTCATCAAGGCTCCAGATCTGACCACCAGGTCATAGAACGAGGGGCTCGGTAGTGGAGGCCACCCTGAGTATTGTAGGATGTTGAGCAGCATCCCTGGCCTCTACCAGCTGGATGTCAGGAGTCACCTCCTTCCCAGTCATGACAACCAAAAATGCCTCCAGACATTGCCAGATGTCCCCTGGGGGGAGGGAGGGAAGTTGCCCACAGTTTACAACTGTTGGTTTAAAAGAAAATTTTATGTGTTAGAGACATATGTGGAGGTATTTATAGGAGAAATTATACGATGTCTTAGATTTGTTTTAAATACCCCAGAAAAAGACAAAGTGACGGGAAGATCCAGGAAACAAGATGGACCCTGCATTGTCATTGTTGATGCTGTTTACTGGGTCCTGGGGTTCATTATACTGTTGTCTCTACTTCTGTGTATGATGGACATTGTCCATGATAAAGAAAAAAAGAATGTAGGAGGCCTGGGTTTGAATCCTGGCCCTGCCACTTATTAGCATGCGACCTTAGGCAAATCACTTAACCTCTCTGAGCCTCGGTTTCCTCATCTGTAAAATGGGGCTAATCCTAATACTGACCTTACTGAGATGTTGTAGGATTACATCTAGCCAGAGTTTGTTGATCACTTACAAGGCACCAGATACTGTTCTAAGCACTTTACGTGTTTTAACTCCCTGAATATTAACAACTGCCTCAGAGGTAGATACTATTATTACCCCATTTTACAGATGAGGAAACTGTAAAATGAGGTTCAGAGAGGTTAAATAATTTATTTTAGATCTCGAAGGCAGCAATCGGCAGCATTAGGATTTGAATCTGGGCTCTATCTGGGTTCAAAACATATACTCTTGACCATTAAACTCTATGCCAGGGGTTAACGAACTGTGGCCTGCCGGCCAAATCCGGCCCACCACCTGTTTTTTTTTAGATAAAGTTTTCTTGGAACACAACCACGCACAATCATTATGTATTGTCTGTGGCTTCTTTTGTGCTACAAAGGCAGAGTTGCATAGTTGTGACAGAGACACTATGGCTTGTGAAACTGAAAATATTTACTATCTGGTCCTTTACAGAAAGTTTGCCAACCTCTGCTCTATACTGTAAAGCCTGATGCAGCTTGGCTGTGAAATAAAGAACTCCCACGTCTCACACCCCACCAACAGTAGGGAGAATGCAGTGCATTTGTACAGGGGCTAGCAGGATTTTCAGGAAGTGACACAAAGCATTTACTGGCTCCCTCTGCTGAGGGTGCAAGATGAGGCCCAAAGCCAGGGCCTTGCTCGGGGCCTCCATGGAGGCGGGTGAAGCCACAGGTCTGTGTCTTTAACTTCAAATCTCTGCTCCCTGCAGGCTGCTGTCCACCATCACGGAGCCCACCTTTAGTGGGTCCTGTGATCCACCCTTGGCTGAGGAGGCATCATCCTCCCTGTTGGTCAGTGAAGAGAGCGAGATGGACAGGGTGGAGCACGGCGGCATCAAGAAAGTGTGCTTCAAGGTGTCTGAGGAGGATCAGGAGGACTCAGGCCATGACACCATGAGCTACCGCGACTCCTACAGGTGGGCAGCGTGGCCTTGGATGCAAATGGCCAGCTGGACAGTTAAGGCCGCTGGGCAGTTAAGTCCACTGACCCCTGGCAAAAGTCAGCATCAGTGGGGCGCTTACCAGGGGGCAGTGGGTTCAGGGCACGGTTGCTAAGCAGTGTGGTTCTAGGGGTTACCTGAGCCCCCAGAGCACATCCCAGAATGCTCACCTTGGCTCCCCCGCCTCAAAGCTAAGGTTCCAAGACCTGTGCCCATGTGGACACCGTCCACTTGGCTTCCGTTTCACTCCATACACATCGACGGAGTGTTGTCAGGAACACCTCAGGATTCTGTGGTGTGTGCTAAAACTCAGTTTAAGACAGAAGGCTCCTAAAACAAGCACCACTTATGTTTACTTGACTCAAGGAGGAGAACAGTTTTTTTTAATTCTCCTAACTCTGAGAGGCTCTGAATTGTTTTTGTACTGGTTAAGTTAATTATAAAAAGGTCAGCGGGTTAAATAGACGAAGACTCAGTTTCCTGTAATGAACAGTATATATAAACGTGATTCCCTACCACAAAGGTTATGTGACATTTGACCATGGTGGGGCTAAAGTAGAATCTTAGAGGGGAGCTTCAATTTTATAGGGGCAAAGTACAGAAATGATGTAATTTTGCAAGAAGGACCTTCACTCCAGTGCCCCCCGCGTTTATGTTGTTACCATCCTGAAGCCTTTTTGGCATGTGTGTAACAGGGTGTCCCGGCTACCTTGGCGCTTCGTGTTCTCGGAGCCTCATGTCAGTGGTCCAGAGTTTTCCCATCTCTCCAGGTTTCTGTTCTGACATTTTTGGGTTCTCCAATATTTGTTTCAATTGTCAAAAAGACTAAATGAAATACTTTTGGAATTGTGACTTTTAATTCCCCAGTACCTTCTGAGTTCCTGGGATGTCAGCTAATAAAATACAGTCCCTGTCCTCATGAGGTGACCAGGGGACTGGGGAGACAGAAAAGAGAGCCTTGTCTTCGAAGGTGGTGTACGCAGGTGTGCCCAGGGACCAGGCTGTCCCACGAGAGGAACGGACACGCTCGGGAGAGTCAAGACTCCTGGCACAAGTAACATCTGAATAGAAGCGGTCCACTGTCTTCCTACTGTTTTTGGGTTTCCCATTGTCATATACAGAAAAACAGCTCGTCTGATCTTTCCTTATCTCAGGCACTGGTGGGCAGCTTGTGGCTCGCTCTCTGGGCCAGTTGCCCACCCAAGAGTCCAGGGCTTTGTCTGTGCTCCAGAATGTGGGTTCCAGGACCTGGGACCAGAGGGTGTGAGCCAGAGGGTGACTCACCCCATCTCTCGACCCCTCTGCAGCGAGTGTAACAGTAACCGGGACTCCGTCCTTTCCTACACCAGCGTGAGAAGCAACAGCTCCTACCTGGGCAGTGACGAGATGGGCTCTGGTGAGTCGGGTGGCAGGTGCTCAGGGGGAGAGGGGCACCCTGACGAGATTTTGTTTTGTTTTTATCTTCCTGTGTTTTACTCTAGTTTATTGTGTTTTATATTACGTTGAGTAGTAGGGAGCTGTATTTCCTTTCATTCACTAAATGAATGAATCCTTTATGGATAAATGAATCATTTCACTAATCCTTTCATTCATGAAAACTCAAACACTTACTGAGCATCCACTGTGGGCCAGGCCCCGTGCCGGGCGCTGTGAGCATAGCTGTGAGTGCAACTGACAAAGCTCCCTGCCCTCATGGAGCTGACTTTCTCCAGGCATGTTGTAGGCTATCATAGAAGCAGACTGCCACATCTTTCTCCGACAGAGGGGCTAGTGGGTTCAAACCACCGACCTTTTGGTTGGCAGCCAAGCGCTTAATGATTGCACCACCAGGGCTCCTCCTATAAAGATTTACAGCTTTGGAAACCCTGTGGGGGCAGTTCTCCTCTGTCCTATAGGGTCGTTATGAGTTGGAATCAACTCAGTGACAACGGATTTTTTTTTGGAGGGGGGGCTACTTGCAATTTGTAATGAAAGCCTGACATTGGTTTTGTTATTGTTTTTAGTTTTTTGATTGTTTCAGCTTAAAAAATCTAAATTTATTTTGTGACTAGGCCACACATCCATGTGTCCATGATTTACAAGGCACAAGAGGGTGTACAATGACAAGCCTCTGTCCCACCCTTGCCCCCCAGCCCCCCAGTTCCCACGCTGCCACTGTTACTGTCTTGTGTGCCCTCCCAGCTGTGGTCTCTGCATAAACATTTAATTTAATTATACCTCAGTGTAACAGAAGAAAAAGAAGCTGAAGTTAAACCGAAGATAATGCTGACCATTAGATAAACATTTAATCACAGAAGCTATTCAGCAGCACAAAACCGTCCCTGGGGAGGTTTTCGGAAGGAGCTTATGTGAGGCAGCTGATCGATCTGAAAAAGCTGGGGGTGAATAGGGAGACTTGGGGTTCAGTTCCTTCTCTCTGGTTCTTTGTCTCTTCATTTGTAGAATGGAAGTAATAACAATATCTTACAGTTACATAATGCTTTACAGCCAGTTACCTGTTTTGCAGATGAAGAAACTGAAGCTCAGAGAAGTCAAGTGATTAGCTCAATGACACACAGCCAGGATCTAGATCTCTTGGACTCTGAATCTCACCTGGGCTTTGGAATTCTATAGCTACATTGTCTTTTGGGGAAAGAGGCTGGGAAGGTGTGAGGTGGGGCAGGAATGGCTGACAGCTGTGGTTTCTTCCTTTGTCAGGGGATGAGCTGCCGTGTGATATGCGGATCCCATCAGACAAGCAGGACAAGCTTCATGGTTGCCTGGAGCATCTCTTTAACCAGGTAAGACCTTTGCCTCACCCCTAGTATGGCCCGGGGTGAAAACCCAGGGGCCGGGGCAGGGTCTGTGGCTCATGGAGGCAGGAGAGGGGCTGTGGGTCCTAGGTCCCTCGATCTGGAGGGCCAGGGGGGCCAAACTCACCAGAGTTCCTTGCTGCCCAGGTGGACTCCATCAATGCACTCCTCAAGGGGCCAGTCTTAAGCAGGGCTTTTGAAGAGACAAAGCATTTCCCCATGGACCACAGCTTGCAAGGTGAGCAGACAGAAGTCCTCGGGCAGGGCCAGGAGGGGTTCCAGCATCCAGCAAAGAGGAAGCCTGTGCTGGGGAGAGGATGCCAGACCCACGCAGGATACCTGGTCACACGCTTAGCTGAGTTCACTCCTGCCGTGTGGCTGGGAGCTAGACCAGGGGTCAGCAGACTTCAGCCGGTGGGCCATATCTGGCCTCATGGCCTGTGTTTGTATGGCCTGTGAGCTAAGAATGCTTTAAAAAAAATTTAAAGGTGGTAAAAAATGCCACAAAAAACAAAGAAGAATATGCAGCAGACACTGTATGTCCTGCAACGCCTCAAATATTTACCCACGGCTCTTTACGTAAAAAGTTTGCCAGGTCCTGGGCTGATCCCTGAGCCTTCCTGGGCCTTGGTCTTCCCATCTGTAACGTGAGGGGAGGGGCTAGAGCAGAGTTTGCCAAATCTCAGATGTTCACATGCCCTCTTCGGGAGTCTAGACATATTCACAGGCTCTGTTTACATCCTCAAATTTTTGGAAAACCATTTTCATTTGCTGCTTGTATTATTACTGACATAACATTTTTAAAAAATCTCCCTTAAAAAAAAGTTTAAAAGGAACTTATAAAACTCCCTATATATGGAAAACCAGTATAACATGCCACAAATTATTGATCACAGTAAATCCAGTGGAAACAAGGAAATGCCGTTACGCCCTAGCTGGATACTGTTGCCTCCTCAAGGCTTCTTTGTTCAAGAAAGGGATTAGTGAGTCAAGAAGTGTTAACTGACCTGCCAGCACCAACTGAGACTTTCTTCTTGAAATGTTTAGGAGAGAAAAAGAATTGAAATTTCTTATGTCCTCCCTCCTACTGACCTTTCCTCCAATTTACTTACCTGCTCACCTGCCTGCTCATCCATCCATCCATCCACCCACCCATCCACCCATCTATCCACTTACCCATTCATCCATTCACCCACCTATTATTCATTTTTTGCAACCATTCTTTCTACCCACCCACCCACCTATCCATCCATCCATCCATCCACCCACCCATCCATATGTGCGTTCATATGTACATCCAGTAAATAATTACCAAGAACCAGCTTGTGCCAGGCCTGTACTGGGTACTGGGGACTCTGAAATGAACTTGACACTGCCTCTGACCCTCAAAGTTAGAGGTCAGAGTGGGTGCAGGCATTAAGAAAGCAGGCAGGCAGTTGCCCTTCAGTAAGCTCAGGAAGGGGTGAGGGGTTGGGGTGCTTTAGCTCAAGTGTCTCAGGTGCTGTCTCAGTAGCATCTCTCTCCAAGGAGTGGACCTCAGAAGGCCCATCACCTTTCAATCTCAGAAACACCAAACCCAGAGGAACCAAACCCACAGATATCTCAGAAACCTGGGGCCTATAGGAGGGCAGGTTAAAGGAACGGGGCCCTACATCTGTCTGGCTTTGAAAGGTCTTACTGGGGTCATATTCAGGTTCCAGCTTTGTCACTAGCCAGCTGAGTGACTTTAGGCAAATCACTTTCCCTCTTCTGTGCCTCAACTTCCTCCTCTATGTAGGGAAAAGGTTAGACTAGGATACGACTCATGTGCCAGCTTGATTGGTTGTGGCTACAAGGAGGTAACATCCAAGAAACCTGTGGCTACATCCAGGCTTAGGAGAAAAAGAATGCTGTGATTGATTAATGATGCCTGCAGTGGATTGATTGCAGCTGTGGGGAGTCATGGTCTCAGACTAGCGAGGAGTGCTGCGATTGATTAATGATGTCTGCCATGGGTGTGGGCCTATGAAGCAGTAGCACACTTACCACACATTTGCCCTCCATGCACCAAATAATACTCAAGAGCTCTGCCAATGCTATTGATCTCCGAGTCTGAGCTTTGGAGTTTGGTGATGGGACATAGAACTTTGTGCCATCCTTCCTCAAAGCTACCTCTGTCTCTTCCCTGGCCCTCATGCCACTTTCCTGCCCCAGAGTTCAAACAGAAAGAAGAATGTACAATTCGTGGCCGGAGCTTAATCCAGGTTAGCATCCAGGAAGATCCCTGGAACCTCCCCAACTCCATCAAGACTCTGGTGGACAACATTCAGAGATACGTGGAAGGTCAGTCTGGCTGGGAAGTCTGAAGCATGCGGGATTTTTGTGGCCTTTGGTTCTTCATGTGGAACGATCCCCGCCCGGTGTCTCCCCAAGCTTTCTAGTTCCCTCCAGTCCCCACCATTCCCCGCAGCCTGCCTTATATTGCCTGCCTGGCCCTTGTCAGCCTTTGAGTTTGGGACTCCTCATTTGCGTTTGGATACCTGGGTTAGAAGGACCCCAGACCAGGAGACATTTGGCTAGGATAGCAGAAAGTACAAGGATTCTGAGCCATTTCCCTAAGGAACAGCAGCGTCTGGGTTGGGAGTCAGTATAGACTTGGAACTGTCCTGTTTTCTAAAACTTCAAGAGCATGGGCTCCGGAGCCAGACTGCCAGGGTTCGAGTTCCAGCTCTACCACTTATTGCCTGTGTGATCTAGTCAAGTTCCTTGACTTCTCTGTGCCTTGGTTTCTTCATCTGTAAAATGGCTTATAGCATTACCTCCCTCACAGGTTATTATGAGAATTAAATGAATCAAGCAAATGAAGCACTTAGTACAGTGCTGGCCCATAGTCAGTCCTCAGTAAGTGTACGCTGCTGCCGCCGCTGCTGTTAGTGCCACCTCCCACCCTCGGTCTATGTGCCTCTCCAGCACATAGATAGTATCTAAAGAAGCCAAATCCAAAGGGCCTTTCAGGTTTTTCTTTTAAGCCCCTGGTGGCACAGTGGTTAAGCATTCAGCTGCTGACAAAAGGTTGGCAGTTTGAATCTACCATCCACTCCTTGGAAACCCTAGGGGGCAGTTCTACTCTGTCCCGTAGGGTTGCTGTGAGTCAAAATGGACTTGACAGCAACGAGTTTGTTTTTTTTTGGGGGGTGGGGTGGGGCAAGAGCATCTTTCTGATGGAAAGAGACCAAGATATTCAGCCTGTATCTGGAAGAAATGGGGTTTTCTACACGTGTGTAGTGATGTGACTGTGTAGGTCGTGTGTGTACGTGAGTATGCATATGAGTACGTGTGTGTCTTAGTATATGTGTGTATAATATGTGCATATGGTGTGCATGTGTGTGTCCAGTGTTGGGTGGGTGTATCTGTCTGTGAATGTATATGTAGCTATATATATTTTATACATGCGTGTGTGCCCACACATTCATGTACAAGGCATAGGACAGGAGGTCCTGGCCGAGGAGTTAAAGGGGCTGGTTTTAGCCTCTGTTTGACTGGTACATGTAAACAGATATGGCCAACACTTGGGGATCCATTTCTTGGATGTCCAGGGGTTTCTGAAATCCATTCAACATTCGACAGAAACCTCTAGAGCACAGCTGTGCAACCCAGTGCTTCCTTGCAAAGGGGTCAGAACACTTGCGTTGTGGGAGCCCAAGCTTGGCTCTCACCCCTCTGCTAGCACCTCTCAGCCCATCTTCCTTTCTCCGTCTCTTCTCCTTCCAGATGGGAAGAACCAGCTACTCCTGGCCTTGCTGAAGTGCACAGGTGAGGCTTTGCAGGGGCGACTGTCTGCATGATTCACCCCTGCCCCAGGGTATCCAGGACGCCATCCTGGCAGTGGGTGCTCATGACCTAGCCCAAGGAAGGCCTCTCTGCTCGCCACGTGGCCTCGAGGTTGACTTCTCCATGGTTCATCAGGGCCTGGACTGGGAGAACCAACATTTT
Source organism: Trichechus manatus latirostris (assembly GCF_000243295.1). NCBI lineage: Eukaryota > Metazoa > Chordata > Mammalia > Sirenia > Trichechidae > Trichechus > Trichechus manatus. The sequence continues at coordinate 15,709,933 of NW_004443944.1, forward strand.
GACCTCTAGCACCTCCAAGAACTACTTGAACCTCACTTCCTCCTTTTGGGTCCAGAGGGGCAGGTCTCAGGCCCCTGGAGCCAGGATCCCTGTCTCTTGCCACCTCCCAGGCCTGGATGGATCTTGACAAGGGCCAGGGGTAGAGAATTGATGATTAGGAAGGTTCTTTGCCAGTATAAAGGAGCCCTGGTGGTGCAATGGTTAATAGCTCGGCTGCTAACCAAAAGGTGGGCAGTTTAAACCTACGCAGCGGCTCCACGGGAGCAAAGACCTGGCGGTCTGCTCAAGTAAAGATTACAGCCTAAGAAACCCTATGGGTCAGTGCTACTCTGTCAGTAAATGACATCCTGCTGCACCACCAGTCCCTTGACCCTGGTGGTGAGTGAGGGCGGGAGAGGATGGGGGAGGGAGAGGGCGGGCCGCTCTGAGTCGGAATCAACTTGACGTCACACAACAACAGCATTGCCAGTAGAGCCCTCAGCCCCAACCTAGGGACTTTCAACTCAGCAGATCACGGGGAAGAGGAGTGGGCTGAAGGGGGACTGGGGGAATCTTGGAGACGTTTCCTGTCCCTCCCTTCTCATTCTGGGGGATGCCAAAAGGGGCTCTCGGTCAAAATTCGTCACTGAAAACCTGTTGGCCAGAGCCAGTCATTAAGAATAATCATTTTTAAAAATTGAGACCCTGAATGACCAACGTGGCCAATTCTTCAAACCCATGTCGAGAGCAGGGGCAGGAAGAGGGCATATGTTCCCAAAAATAGAGAAAACTGTAAATGACATGTCTTAAAATACCTCCTCATTCACACATAAAGCATGGCGCTTGGCCAAGACACTCCTGCCAAATGAGGAAACTGCTGAGGGTGAAGAGTTTTGGGAAAGCCTTCGGAGAACCAACCACAAGTTGTTTCTTCTTGGTTTTTTTTAAAATAGGCAGGTGGGTCGTGGAGAGAATTGTTTTTATGCAAGTTGGCTTTTGGAGAATTAAATTTTGTGGAATTAGCTTTTGGTGGCTAGGATGTCCAGAGAATTAGCTTTTGGCAAGGTGGCCCTTGATGGGAGGTCTATGGGAGGTTGGCCCACGACTATAGGGGGCTTTAGGGTGTGAGCCTGCTCGATGGCCCCACCAGAGCGCCCAGCCAGCGAGGCTCTGCTGCCTTCTGCTTCCAGACACCGAGCTGCAGCTGCGCAGGGACGCCATCTTCTGCCAGGCCCTGGTGGCGGCCGTGTGCACCTTCTCCGAGCAGCTCCTGGCAGCCCTGAGCTACCGCTATAACAACAACGGCGAGTACGAGGAGAGCAGCCGCGACGCCAGCCGCAAGTGGCTGGAGCAGGTGGCGGCCACGGGCGTCCTGCTGCACTGCCAGTCCCTGCTCTCGCCCGCCACGGTGGTGAGTGAGGGTGAGGGGAGGAAGAGGGGAAGGGGGGCCCCGCTGGCCCACCTGCTGGGACCTTCCACGGGCTTGGTGCAGAGAAGAGCTTGCCTCCTCACTCACGCTCTCACTCGCTCAGTCGTTCATTCAGCCGCTATTTATTGAGCACCTACTGTATGCCTCTGTTCTAGGCACTGGGAATCCACGGTGAACAAAACAGTCCCTATACCAAGGGATCTTATATCCTAGTTGGGGGAGACAAACATAAACAGCCAAATATAACTAAAATGTATGGTATAAACCAAAGTTCCCTGGTGGTGCAGTGGTTAAAGTGCTCGGCTGCTAGCTGAAAGATCGGTGGTTCAAACCCAGCAGCTGCTCTTTGGGAGAAAGATATGATGGTCTGCTTCCGTAAAGATTTACAGCCTTGGAATCCCTATGGAGCAGTTCTACTCTGTCCTGTAGGGTCACTATGAGTCGGAATCAACTTGAAGGCAACGGGCTTGGTTTGGTTTTGGTTTATGGTCTAAATCAATGGTTCTCAACCAGGGGAGATTTTGCCCCTTAGGGGATACTTGGCAGTGTCTGGAGACATTTTTGATTGTCATCAGTGAAAGGGAGGAGCTACTGGCATTTCGTGGGTAGAGTGCACAGGACAGCCCTACAACAAAGAATTATTCAGCCCCAAATGCCAGCAGTGCGGAGGCTGAGAAACTCTGGTGTGTAGTGATTAAGGGGTAAGGAGAAATATAAAGCAAGGATAGGCCAGGAAAGTCTGGGGTGGTGGTGGTTGGAAGTTTAGATGAGGTGGCCAAGGAAGGCCTCACCGAGAAGGTGGCATCTGACCTGAGGCTTGAAGGAGGGGAGGAGGGAGCCATGAGGATATTGGGGGAGGAGTTTTCCCAGCAGAGAGAACGCAGGTGCAAAGGCCCTGAGGCAGGAGCTTGCTTGCAGTGTTTGTGAGCAGTGTGGCTGGAGCAGAATGAGTGAGGGGAGATGAGGGCTGAGAATTAACGAGGTCAGAGTGTGGGGCACTACAAGCTGCTGTAAGGACTTTGACTGTTCCTGTGAGTGGGGTGGGAGCCATGGGAGGGTTTGGAGCAGAGGAGGGGTGTGATCTGACTTTGCTACTTAAGGAACCATCCCAGCTGCTGGGTGGGGAGGAGACTGTAGCGGGGCACATGAGGAGGCTTTTGTAATACTCCAGGCAAGCTCGATATGCAGCATCCCATTTAGTCCTTGTAGAGTCCTGAGGCAGGTCCTTCACCACCCACATTTCAAGAATGTGAAAACCGAGGCTCCTGGAGCCAGCATTTGAACCTTGGGAGCCAGCCCCAAGGGCCTAGTCAATCCTAGGCTGCTCTGCTTACTCTGCATCTCCTGGTTTCTCCCTTGGCCTCCCTGCCCGGGTCTCAGAATCAGGCAGGTCTCTCTGCCGGCTTGGGGAGGGAGAGCCAGCACCTCGGCATTTTGGGAGTGCTGCTTCCTCGAGCCGATGTCCCCCAGAAATGGAGCCTGCAGAGGTACTTGCTTGTCTGTGCTGTCTCCTCTTTCACCCCATGAGCCCTGGCTGGAGCTCCCCCACCTCTGCAGCCCTGAGCCCACTGGATGTTGTCCCAGGTCCACTTTCTGAAGCCACAGCTGCTGTCTGGTGGCCTCGGTGTCTTCTGCTGGCTGATGCTGCACGCAGGCACTTGTCTGGTGGACGTGCTGCTCTCACTGGGTTCCTGGAAAGCATAGTGTGGCTTCTCTAAGCATACTCAGCTGATGGCGGCCCAGACTGGCAGCTGGCACACCCTGCCCCCCACCCTCCCTTTCTAAATGAGAATCCCAAGGAGGGACATCTGAGACCCCTCTGCCCTGTCTTCTTCCTGCAGAAGGAGGAACGGACCATGCTGGAGGACCTCTGGGTGACCTTGTCGGAGCTGGACAATGTCGCCTTCTCCTTTAAGCAGCTGGATGAGAACTATGTGGCCAGTGAGTGATTCTTCCTGCCCCACCACGAGGGCTGGGGTCCTGGGGTGGAAGGGATTGCTCTGGGACCACCCTGCCCTTCCCCTGCCTCCAGGCCAGCTGCCCAAAGTGGACCTGTCCCCAGGGCCCTGGAAGCCAGCGCTTCAAGCTTCATGCTCCCAGCACAAGTCTCAAAGCTGAGCCTTGAGGGGCACACGTGGAAAAAGGGGGGTTTCTTTTTGTATAAACCCAGCCATCTCTAACAACCTTAAAAGAGAACAACCTGTACCCAATTCCTTTTAAAGTTCTTCTGTAGAGACATCCTTCTATGGGGTGAAGACTTGTTTTTTTTTTTGGTGAAAGTGTATACAGCCAAAGAGACACCATTTCAACAATTTCTACATGGACAACTCAGTGACGTTGGTTACATTCTTCAAGTTGTACTACCATTCTCGCTGTCCTTTTCCACATTATTCCACCACCACTATCTTAGATTCACTGCCCCCTAAGCTTCCCATCCAATCTTTTGAGTTGCCATTGTCAATTTGATCTCACGTAGATTTTTGTAGGGTCTTATACCATAATTAACAAAGTTTTTCCTTCCTCCCTCCCTTTCTTTCTTCTTTCCTTCCTCCTCTCCTTCCCTCCTTCCACCTACTCATCCGTCCATCCACCCATCCATCCACTCACCCATCCGTCCATCATCCATCCACCCACCCACCCCCCTATCCATAATTATGAGCATATAATCTGACCAGGCACAGTTTCAGGCTCTGGGACCATGGTCCCTGGCCTCCTGGACCTCACAGTCTAGCCCAGCAGGTCTCAGCCCTGGCTGTGCATTGGATTCATCTGGGGAGCTTTTCATATACTGATGCCCCAGCCTCCAAGATTCCGATTCAGTTTATGGGGTGGGGCCTGGGCATTGGGATGCTGGAAAAGCCCTCCGGGCAATGTCAGTGTCCAGTGAGACCTGAGACCCGCTAGGCTTGGTTCTGGAGGGTGGTTCTCTTAAGTGTGGGACATGGACCGCATCACCTGCAACTTGTTAGGAAGGCCAGTTCTCAGCCCTGCCCCAGACCTACTGAGTCAGAGCCTCTGGGCGTGGAGCCCAGATATCTGTGTGTTAACAAGCCCTCAGGTGATTCCGAAGACCTACCTGACTTGAGACCACTGCTGTAGACCAGGGCTTAGCAACTTTTTTTCAATATTACCTTCATAAGGAGCCTTTTTAGACATATTTTCTTATCACTGTGCCCCCTGTGAAATTTTAATACCACAGATACACTGTATTCCTGCTTATGTCCTGTGTATCTATCTGTACTTTATACATAGAACCCATCTTCACCTCCTTGGGGCACCATTGTCCCTGCTGAGAATGCACTCTCATCCCAGAGGGATAGCCCAGACCTTGCCCTCTTGCCAAAGGGGTAGCCTCAGACCTCCTTGCCTTCCCACTCTCAGTTGGTATCCTGGAGTAGACTCTTGAGGGTCAATGGGTTTCTTTACTGGAGCCAATTCCAATGGAGGGCAGTGGCTGCTCGTCAGTAGGGCTGTGTTGAGGCTGTCTGGGCACAGGGGACTCTGGATTGATTAGTGAAATCACAAGGGCAGGAGAGGGGTGAGTGCCACCATTTTCCCAGCTCTGCCCTAAGCTCCTTCTTACCCTTGGGTGTAAATAAGATGTAGGTCATGTTTGGAGGGCCGCTTTTTCCAGGTAGAGGCCCTGGGCAAAAAAGCATAAGTGAAGCTCTGAAGATAACACTGCCAACTCCCCAGCCGGGTGGGATTAGCCTTGGTCCTGGAGTTAAGCAGTGGGAACGGGGACCTGCTGAAGTAGGTGGGGAGGGAGCTCAGAGGCTGCTCTTCTGAGGGTGGGAGGACAGGGCTATCTGAGGCTACCCCTGTAGAGGTAGGAGGTCAAGGAGGTCTGAGGCTACCCCTTTGGGATGACAGGGCAAGGCATGAGGCTATCCCTCTTGGGTAGGTGGACATGGAAGTCTCAGGTTGCCAGCCTGAGGGTGGGAAGACAAGGAAGTCTGAGGCTACCCCTCTGGGATGAGTGGGCAGGTCTGATCCTGTCACCTGGGGTGGATGGACATGGAAGTCTCAGGTTGCCAGCCTTAGGGTGGGAGGATAAGAGAGTCTGAGGCTACCCCTCTGGGGTGGGGAGAACAGGGAGGTCCCAGGGAAGGGAGTCTGGAGCTGCCCTAGCAAAGGCAGGCAGGGCTATTTCTAGCCTCCGTGGTGAGCTGTCCACCCCGCCTTGTCCACCCACAGACACCAACGTCTTCTACCACATTGAGGGCAGCCGGCAGGCGCTGAAGGTCGTCTTCTACCTCGACAGCTACCACTTCTCCAAGCTGCCGTCCCGCCTGGTGAGTGGGGCCAGCCTGAGGCTGCACACGGTGCTCTTCACGAAAGGTGAGCTGCGGGGGGCTGAGTGGGCCCCCAGCGGATGGGCTGCTGAGCGCACCAGGATGTCACCCCTGCCCTCCTGCATCTCCCCTCACAGCTCTAGAGAATGTAGAGGTGCTGCCACCTCCAGGCAGCCCGGCCTCAGAGGATTTGCAGCAGGAGATCAACGCTCAGTCCCTGGAGAAGGTTCAGCAGTATTATCGCAAACTCAGGTATCTGCCCGGGGTATGTGTTGGGGCAGGAAACCACCATCGGGAGTGGCCGTTAACAGGGAAGGCCCCAGTGTGGGATGGGCAGACCATTCTCTCTTGACACCTGCTGTGTGCAGCCCCTTTACTTCCATGAGCTCATCAGCTTCTCTCAGCAGCCCTGCACAGTAGGCCATTCTCACCCACTCTGCAGATGAGGAGAGTGAGGCCAGACAGCAGACACAGCTTGTCCAGGGTCAGGCAGCTAGATGGTGGCAGAGCTGAGATTTGGACCTGGGTCTGTTAGGCTTCAAAGCAGGTCCTCCCAACTGAGATGAGCTTCCTGTTTCATTCTGCGTGGGGGTGGGAGCCAGGACAGGTGGCCTTGGTATTCTTGGGGCCTGTGAGTCAGATGTGTAGCCCCCAGGGCCTTGGTCCCACTGAGAAGAGAATGCCCGGGAGAAGTTGAGAGAGCAGGGGTCAGATTTCCTCAGGAAGAAGCTCCAGGCCCAGGGACACAGCTCATACGTGCTACAGGTCCCACTTCCACTGCCCTCACCCACACCCCTCCCCAAGTTCTGTCTTACTTTCTCCTGATGTGATCAAGGCACAGGCGAGCTAGGCTGAAAATCAGAACACCTTGGTCTCGAGGTGTGGGTAAGGGGTTACCCTGGTGGGACCCGAGTTTTCCCATTTGGAAATAGAAAAATGGTGCTTTTGTTTGTCAGGGCAAACATCCAGCCATATTATTTAAAACTGGATCTGTTTGGATCAGTCGAGGCCATCAATCTACTGTGTGCCATTTGTTAAATATTTTAAATATCACCTCTGTGATCATTCCTTCATTCATTCAGCACTTGCTCATTGAGGCTTTCTGTGGGCCAGACTCTGTTCTGGGTGCTTGCTTGGGAGTCAACAGTGAGCAAAACAAAGTCCTATTCTTCACGGAGCTTGTATTCTTCAGCAGGGGTTGGCAAAATCTAGCCCACCCCTTGGTTTTGTAAATAAAGTTTTATTGAAACACAACCACGTTTATTCGTTTACGTATTGTTAACGGCTGCTTTCACACTACAAGGACAGTGTTGAGTAGTTACGATAGAGACTATCTGGTCCGTCCACAAAGCCGAAAATATTTACTGTTTGGCTCTTTACAGAAAAAGTTTGCTAACCCCTCTGCTAGAGGATGTGATGAAAATAAGCCAGTAAACAAAGAGCAATGTAAAGTGTCAGGTGGTGAGAAGTGCTCAGAAGAGAAAAAAAGCAGGACAGGGGTGTGGGGAGTGAGGGGTATGAGTGCTCTTTCGGACAGGGCAATCCAGGAAGGCTTCTCTGAGGAGGTGGCATTAGGAGAGCCCTGCCGGCCCCTTTTTGCTTTCCCCATGGGGCTGTTGGAGGAACAGGTGTGGAAAGCTGGGCAAGGTGCTCTGGGTGATTTCTTTCAGAGAGTGAAGTGGGATGGAGCAGCTGTGGCTGCAGAAGTTGGGTCTCGGGTTGGGGTTGGGAGGATGGTGGGTGTGGGAGTCTGCACTCAGCACCACTTTTCTCTCTCAGGGCATTTTACCTGGAACGGTCTAACCTGCCCACAGACGCCAGCACTGCTGCGGTGAAGATAGACCAGGTGTGTCCACTCTTCCCCCACCCCTCTGTGAAGCTTGACTGGGGCTGGGTGCCCCGGGGGTCAGGACTCAGCAGACAGGGCTGAGGATAGGACCCAAGCCCCAATCCTGGCTGAGAAGCCCCTGAGACCTCTCTGCTCCCTCTTCCGGGAAGTCATCCAGAATATCTCCTTCCCCATTCTCGGAATTCTAGCTTCTTCCTCCCCCAGCCTGGCATCCCATCGATGGTCTGTTTTCACCGTGCCTCCCTCATCTCCCTGATTTCTCTTAGCACTTCTCTGAGTCTGGAGCTGCGTGCGGCTCCGAGTAGGGAGCCCGGGCAGGTCCAGCCAGTGCAGGGTTGTTTGTTTTGAATTAGTTGCCAATGAGTAAAAATCTGAAGACTTCCCCTAAAGATGGAGGTTTCCAGGTATTCTTGAGAAATAGGAAGGTCTGGCCACCCTGGGCTCACCTGTATGTCACCGTTGACCAGTGCTGGGGACAGCTGTCCCTCCTGGGGGGAGGGGCATGTGCCTCCTGCTGGCTCATTTGTGCTCCCCACTTTTGCCCATGATGCTGCTCTCTTGGCACCCTGGTTTCCCAGGCTTGGGCAGGGCCTAGAATTTGACAATCATTTTGGGGTGCTGGCCCTGGGTCTGTTAGGCTGGGGGCTCCCAGGGAAGTGGTGAACATGGCCCTTTGGGAGTTTGTAGTCTGGTTGGCAGAATACCCTCGCGACCTGGAAAGAGTTAGCAAATCATCATTTTTTGCCTCCACATGGTCCACTGGGGGCAGGAAGGCTCGTTCTGGGGACATGTTGCTTGAGCTGGTCATGGTGGTTTTGGAGAAGATGGGAAAGGGCACTGTGTCTGGCCTTAGTTGGAAGCACAGCTGGGCAAGTGAAGAGAATTAGCTCAGAAGCTTAGGCCTGAAATCTATGGTGAGCATTAAATGCCAGCTTGCAGGGCAGTGGGAAGCCACAGATGGTCCTTGAGCAGGGGCTTTGGAAGGTTAACTGGGCCATAACTTCCTGAGAGGTGAGCTGGGAGGACAACTGTAGTAACAGAGCCAGACTGGAGGGAGACAGTGTGGAAAGGAGGCCACATGGGGGCTGGGGGACGTGGACCCTACCCTCACTGTCTGGGCATGTGTGCCTCACAGCTGATCCGCCCCATCAACGCCCTGGATGAGCTCTGCCGCCTCATGAAATCCCTCGTCCACCCCAAACCTGGTGCCAGTGGGAGCTTGGGCGCCGGCCTCATCCCCATCTCCTCTGAGCTCTGCTACCGTCTGGGGGCCTGCCAGATTGCCATGTGCAGCACGGGCATGCAGAGGTGAGCGGCCAGGACCCTGTGGGAGCAGAGGGGCTGGGAGGCTTCTGGGCAGTTTGTGGGGGCAGGGCAAGCAGGTGGGAAGGGGGGTTCAAATTCTGGTTCTGCCACTGCACGTTGAGCCTGGACAAGGCCTTGCCCCTCTGGACCTAAGTTTGTCCACTTGTGAAATGGGTGGCAGGAGTGCAAGCCCTAGGAGGGCTGTGGAACTTTCTGGTTCTCTAGCTCTGTGGCTCGGTTGAAAGAGAGTTTGTGCAGTCTGGTTCTGCGTGAACATTTGTTCAATGGTAACAGTGGCGGTCACTCATCTTTCTTGGGGCAGAGTTGGCCTCTTGCTGTCCTGGAGCTCACTGGATAGACGCTCTCCCACCTTCTGTCGTTTGCCCCTGCTGCTGCCAAGGCATAGGTGTCACCGTCCCTGTGAGGCCTTCCCTGACCTCCCTGGTGTAATTGCCCCTCCCCGTCCCAGCACCCTCCCTGCCCTGTCACCATGGCGCACACACTGTGCTTCACTTGTATACCTGTGGGCTCTCTGCACCCAGCTCTATGAGGCCAGGACCTGTATTACCCTCTGCGGTCTCAGCACCCAGAGCAGTGCCTGGCACACAGCTGGTGCTCAATAAGTGTTTGCTGAATCAACGTTTGAACAAGCGGAGTCCTTACCGTGTACCAGACACCTGTGTTAATGGTCCTCGCTGATTAACTCGTTTCCTTCTTACAGCAAGCCAGTAGCTGGGGGCCATTACAGGGATTCTTAGTTGGGGGCAGTTTTGCCCCCACCCCCCTACCCCAGCGGAGACTTGGAGCCCTGGTAGTGCAGTGGTTAGGAGCTCGGCTGCTAACTGAAAGGTCAGCGGTTTGAATCCACCAGCTACTCCTTGGAAACCCTATGGAGCAGTTCTACTCTGTTCTGTAAGGTCACTATGAGTCAGAATTGACTCGACAGCAATGGGTTTGTTTTTTTTTTGGTTTTAGGGGAGACTTGATAATGTTGGGAGATGTTTTTGGTTGTCACAATTAGGGGGAGGGTGCTACTGGCATCTAGTGGGTGGAGGCCACCTGCAGTGCACAGGGCAGCCCCCAGATCCCGTCCAAAATGTCAGTTGTTGTTAGATGCTGTTGAGTCGATTCTGACTCATAGCAGAACTGCCCCATGGGGTTTTCTAGGCTGTAATCTTTGCAGAAGCAAATCACCAGGTCTTTCTCTCATGGAGCGGCTGGGTGAATTCCAAGTGCCAACTTCCCAGTTAGCAGCTGAGTGCTTAACCGTTTGCCCTACCAGGGCAGTGTGCTGTTCTTATTCCTATTTGAAAGTTAGAGGAACTGGGGCGTGGGGGGCTAACTCACCTGTCCAGAGCCACAGGGTAATTACGTGGAGGACTAGGATTTGAATCCAAGAAGTCTGGCTTCAAGGGCTCATTTCTAGAATGTTCAGAAACAGATGTGAAGGGATGAACAAATGTGTGTATCTCAAACCCTGCTGATAAGTTGTGAGACATGAAGAGAGTCACTCCATTCATTCATTCATACAACAAATACTGACCGAGTGCTGCACATACTAGGCACTGGGAGGATCTCAGAGAACCAGAGACAGGTCCCTGTTGGTGGTGCAGATAGTAAGGCAGTAAAGCACTTACTCTGTGAGGTAGTGGAGATGGCTTAACAGAAGAAAGACAGGGTAAGGGAGTGAGGAGGAATAGGGTGAGGTGTTTAAGGTAGGGTGGTCGGGGAGGCCTCTCTGAGAGAAGACGCCTGAGGGGAGAGAGTGGAGATGAGGCCCCAGTGCCTGGGAGGCTCCAGGTGGGTGGGGTCATGGAGGCCTCCTGGAAGGCAGGGAGCTGCCCTCCCGCTGCATCAGCCCCGCCATCCCTTCCTCCCGCAGGAGCACCCTGAGCGTCTCCGTGGAGCAGGCGGCCATTTTGGCACGGAGCCATGGTTTGCTGCCCAAGTGCATCATGCAGGCCACGGACATCATGCGGAAGCAGGTGAGGGGCTGTGGGGGCACCCAGGCCAGGGCATCATGGGTGAAGGGCAGGATGAGGGGCCATTTTGGGACTGGGCAGTGCTGCACATTGACCCTCTCTCTGGAGGAGGCTAAGAATTTTAGCTTCAAGGGATTTTAGTTCCCTTCCCTGTCCACACCTCACACACCTTTCATTGAGTGCTGTGAACTCTGAGCTAAGGCAGGCCCAGGCCTCACAATTCTTTCTTTCCAGGGCCCCAGGCAGGCCCCAGGCCTCGCCTTCTTTCCAGGGCCCCAGGCAGGCACCAGGCCTCACCCTTCTTTCATTTCAGGGCCCCAGGGTGGAGATTCTGGCCAAAAACCTTCGAGTCAAGGATCAGATGCCCCAGGGTGCACCGAGGTGAGTGGCCGACTCTCCTCTCCCGCCCCCTTCCCTCCAGAAAGGCTGGGATCCAGGTTTGGCATCAAACCCCTGGCCCCTCTCCCCTGTAGAGTCCCTGATGCCCAGACAGGGCTTCACCTCTCATTTATGGGGTCCCCACTCTGGGGAGGGACAAACAGGACTCAGTCTATTGCCTCCCCACGGAGCTTCTACTATGGCTAGGAAGATGAGACAAGGCCCCCAAAGCCAGCCACGGGGCAGTGATTTGTGTGACCACCCCACCCCCTAGCTCTATCCCCTGCTGCCCGCAGGACCTTCAGCCCATCAGTCACTCTCATCCCAATCATCTCTCCATGTTGCTTTAAAACCTTCTTCTGGTTCTAACCGTGTGCTGGGCCCCCTTGATGAATATTAACTCATTTCAGTCTGTCTCCTCTGTCTGTACCCGCTGCCCCAGTGTGAGATCACATCTGCTCACAATTTTTTAAATAACGTTTTATATCAAAATAGTTTGACTCACAAGAAGTTGCAAAAACAGTCACGAGAGCCCCTGTGTACCCTTCACCCAGCTTCCCCCAATGCTAATGTCTTCCATAACCACAGTGCATTGTCAAAGCCAGGAAATTGGCCGTGGTACAATATGCGTTAACTCATGTGCAGACCTGATTTGTATTTTACCAGTTATTACATGCGCTCTTTTCCCCCACATTTCTTTTTCTTATATGGCACTTGCTCTGCTGCAGACACTGTTCCCATCTCTTTACTTATATTAACTCCTTTAATCCAAACAACAAACCTAGGAATGAAGTACTGTTATTATCCCCATTGGGCAGGTGGGGAGACTGAAGCCCAGAGAGGTTAAGCGTCTTGCCCAGGGTCACACAGCTGGTAAATGGCGGAGCTGGGATCTGAACAGACAGTCTAGGCCTAGAGGCCAGGCTTCTAACTACTGAGCCACATTACCTGTTGTACCCCTGTCTCCACGTATCCTCCTGTCTGGTTCCCTGCCTCTGAAATCACCATTCACCTCACAGCAGATGGGACAGTCCCTCTCCTGCTTGAAACCCATCAGTGGGCCCTTAGGACTTGAAGCAAACACTCCGAACCCTCAGTGCAGCCCTCAAGGAGACCAGGGCGGCTCCCCGTGTGCTGCACGGACAAGCCCCGAAGATCGACAAAATGAAACAAGCAAGGGGCAGGCACTGTGTCTAGTTTACCGCCATTTCCCATTGCCGGCCGGTTGAGTCCAACTCATAGCCACCCTATGGGGCTGAGTAGAACTGCCCCATAAGGTTTTCAGGGAGCAGCTGGTAGATTCAAACCGCCGACCTTCTGGTGAGCAGCCTGAGCTCTTAACCACTGCTCCACCAGGGGAAGGGCAGAGTGGTCCGTCATTAGTGTGGAGAACTACAGGCATCTACACACATGTACACATTTAACAGCCATACACGTATGTAAACACACACATGCGCACACAGGCATGTCCGTGTTTGTAAATGCCTTGACAACCTCTAGAAGGAGCAAAAGAAACTGGTTCTGGGGGCTGCCCCTGGGAAGAGGCTGGGCAGCTGGGGCAGCCGTGAGCAGAACAAGTATTTTCCAGTCTGTATGTTTTTGTTGTTGGTTTTTTGTTTTTGTTGTGGATTTCTGACTTAGGAGACCCCATCTGTTACAGAGTAGAATGGCTCTGTGGGGTTTTCTTAGCTGTAATCTTTTCAGAAGCAGGTTGCCAGGCCTTTCTTCCATAGTGCTGCTGGGTGGGTTTGAACCGCTACCCTTTTAGTTACCAGCTGCATGCAAACCATTTGCACCACCCAGGAACCTGTATCGTTTTATACCTATTGAGTTTTGTTTTCTGGGTGTGACTTAACTTGTTCAAATAAAAGCTGAAATAATAATAACGGGGCCTGTCCCAGCCAGGCACCTCCTGACCCTCTGCCTCCATTCCCCAGGCTCTACCGCCTCTGCCAGCCACCAGTGGATGGAGACCTCTGAACCCTGAGCTGCCCGGCGCTGTGCTGCGTCCTCTGGAGCTGGGATTTGGGAGGACAGAGCAGCCATGCAGCCTTCTCGGGAGGTGGCTGAGGTCTCTGCTCCCACTGCCCAGGAGCTGCCCAGCCTCCTTCCCCACCTCTGTGAGGACAAGCCTGTGCCCGACTCAAGGATGAACCAGCTGTTTGGTCCTCGGCTGGCACATGCTCCTCACTTCTGCCAGAAGCCCGAGGGGTGCTGGGCGCCCACAGAGCTGATGGGTGCAGCCAACGCCTGGCTCCTGCCCCCAATCCCCCAGGACATGGGGCAAACTTGGGGGGTGCAGCAGCTGGAGCTCTGCCGACACGGCTCTTGGGATGATCAATCTGCACTTTTTGAAACCACTGGTTTCCTTCCACGTCCACATTCCAGGCCGCCCTGTCTCCTCATTTTAGCTTCCAGATTGACCCCTAACCCTGTACTAACCTGCTTGGTGGACCCAGCAGAGCTGAGCCTCTCTGGGAGCAACAGAGGGACAGGGCAGGACACGACACTTGTTCCCAAGAGGACACGAGAAAGCCACACCCGCTTCCGACATCGCCACTATCAGAACAGGAGCCGCTCTGCTCTGGGCGCCAGAATCACTCGGTCTTTATTTATAGGATGTGAAATCGCTGTGGTTTATTTGGGAATTTTTTGTTGTTGTTGATATTGTCAACTTTTTTTTTTTCCCCCTGGGTTGTGTGATTATATATTTGACATTTTAAATTTCAAAGAAAGGTATATTGTCTAACAGGGGACCAAAATAAGATAGTATTGAACAACTTTTCCCATTTCTACTAAAAGGAAAGAAAAACTAAATTATTGAAAATTCAAAAAATACCAGTATTTCATCTTTTTTAAATATTAGGGTCTTACGGTATTGCTTACAGGTATTGACTGAGTCCCTTTCCCACGCACCCTCAGCGCTCCCGCACTTCGTGATACTAGAATGAATGAATTTGATCTCTTTGAAGGACTGGCTACAAAGATTTGAGAGGTGGTCAGGCCAGGGGGCCTGGCGGGGATGGGGTTTGAACCACCCACCTGAAATGCTTTAGCTCCACAACGCACAAGTGTCTGTCACACAGGCGAAGGGAGTCACTGGGAAACACCAGTCGGTGGCTTGTGTAATTTATTTTTTTGGTGTTAGCTTCTCAGAGCAGGGCATTCGGGATTTCTTAGCCAGCCAGGGAGACAGGAGGCCACCCTGCCCGCCTTCTGGGTGGTGGACCTACAGGGGGACCCCTCAGCAGTGTGTCCCTTCCAGCTTCTGTGCGCCTGCAGGGACGTGCCGTAGCTGAGGAGGAAGGGAGGGGATCTTGCCACCTCTGGCTGGTAGGTGCTGTCAGGCAAGGGTCCAGGGGACTTGAAGCCCACAGCATCTTGTCCCCCAGGGACCGCCTTCCCTCTTTTGCCACTGTGCACTGGATTGCAGGAGGCAGCCTTGTTGCCGGACACACGTGACCAATACAAGCAAGGATCTGCTTCACTGCAGGAAACAGACCGGCCCCCAAGGGCCAGGGCGCTGTGCACTGGTTTATTTTAAAATGTACAGATTCTCCTCCTGATATCCATGATAGATTTTTTTATTATTATTAAAAGTCAGTTTATAATACAAGGAAGGAGGCTGTGGTCTTCTTGATCTGTGGGTTCCTTTGTTTCGGGCTGACGCTGGCTGGCGTGGGTGGGGGGTGGCATCGGGCAGAATGAACCCGCGCTTCAGAGATCACGTGGAGGACAGTACTCGTCTCAGTACTGTCAGGGTTCTTGAGCCAGTGGCCCCTAAGCCCATGATGTTAACCACTCTGTGCCTCAGTTTCCCCCTTCTGTAACATGGGCAACAGTATCGCTCGCCTTGCAGGGGAGTTGTGAGGACTATCCAAGAAGACCTGCCATGTGTACAGACTCAGGTGCTCCAGGAAAGGGAGTCTTTGTATCGTATTTCTACTTCATTTTGGATTCTGCACCCCTTTTCACTGGGATGGTAAAATGTAACTGCTATTTTCCCAGGCATTTCCTGCACCTGCTGGGTGTCATGCCAGGGTTCCCAAGTCTTACAGGTCCCAAGGGCTCCGGGTGGGAGCAGAGCCCACCTTGTGCCCCAGCCAAGGGATGCCTCTGAGTCATCCTCCTCCCTGACATTAAGGCCGCTCAAATCTGGACCAGAGTCATTTTCAAAATACTCACCCAATGGTTGGGCTTGGTTCTTGGCCAGTCAGAATCAACGCTGGCCCTAAACTGGCCAATCAGAGCAGAGCCAGCAGCAGACACCCTGCATATCACAGGGTCTGCACCTGACTGGGCCCAGCAGCCTGTAGGAAGCTGCCTGGCTCTGTGTGCCCAGCCACAGCAATCTCACGCCCTGGCTGGATTTGCCCTTGACCTTCAGGCCTGTTTCCTTAGGTCTGCCCCTGGCTCTGTGTGCCCAGCCACAGCAATCTCACACCCTGGCTGGATTTGCCCTTGACCTTCAGGTCTGTTTCCTTAGGTCTGCCTTGTGCCCACCTGCCTCCTTTCCTGTCTTTCCTCCCTTTTTTCTTTTATCTCTCCCTCCCTCCTTCCCTCCCTCCCCCTTTCCCTCCCCTTTTTCCCTTCCTCCCTACCTCCTTCTCTTCCATTCCCTCCTTCCCTCCCCTTCCACTTCCCCCCTCCCTTTCTTTCCTTCTTTCCCACACTTTGGAAAGCACTGAAATGTATGAAAGCTTCCTTTGGGGTGGCCTCCTCTTGACAGCCCTCCATTGGTCACGGGCCACCTTCGGGATCCCCATTGAGCCACAATGCCCCCCTCAGTCCTGCCATTCCAGGTCCCTTATCTTAACCACATTCCCTTCCAAACTCACCCGGCCAGATCCCCTTCTCTCCAGCCCCCGATGGTCCCTCCCTGAGAAATGGCCTTACATCTTTCAGTGGCAGGGCTCCAAAGCCCCTTCGCTGTAGTGGACGAGGTGATCTTGTGGGCCTTTGGTGGCACGGACACACTAGTTATTTGGAGTGATTTGAGGCCAGACTTTGCATCCAGGGAAAACCTCTCTCAGAGCTGTCACCTTAATCTTTGTTTGGGGTCACGAGGGGAACTTGGCGTCTTCCTTCAGGCAGACTCTTTTATGTTGTTGTCGTTAGATGCTGTTGAGTCAGTTCCGACTTACGGTGACCCCATGTGTGCAAAGTAGAACTGCTCTATAGGATTTTCAAGGCTGTGACCTTCCGGAAGCAGATTGCCAGGTCGGTCTTCCGAGGCACCTTTGGGTGGGTTCGAACCACCAACCTTTCAGCTAGTAGTCGAGCACTTAACTGTTTGTGCCACCCAGGGACTCCTAGACACTTTTGTGGGAAGCACCAGTTTCAGCCTGTCCTCCACCCTGGGGGCACAGAGAAAAGTGAATCCCCTGTAGTGATGGAGGGGTAGCTTTGGTTGGAGCTGAAAAGCGGGTCTCTGGCCTTGAGCAGGTCGTGTCCCTTTTCAGATGCAGACCCGCATCTGCAAAGTAGGGTGAGAGCCAGACCTGCTTCTCTCGGGGATGGGAAACACTCAGTGTGCAAAACGGGGTGGGGAGGGCTGCTCAAGGCGACGAGGGGTCTCAAACCGGCGGCCCGCGGGCTGAGCTTGCCCACCTAGGGTGGTGGTTTTGTTTTTCCTTTTAGGTTGTTTTTCAAATTGTGAATAAGACACATTTAAGCACCAGATTTCACCTCCGATTTCTGAGTTTTGGTTTCTCAGAAGCTCTGGTCACACAGGCCCACACTCCCACCTGGCCACATGTCGGCTGGCGCCGAGGAGTGGCCATCACCCTCAGGCAGGCCACCAACTCCCCAGTTCCCCACAGCCCCGGCCGGCCCAGCACACCAGAACTGCCCGGGTCCCATGGGCATCTGAGTTTGCAAACTCCGGGGCGGCCGTTTCCGGGTAAGTAGCTAGCACTGGTCCCTTGAGAGTCCAGATCCTTAGCTCTGGGGCTGCCATGGCGATGTGGGCTGAGCAGAACCTGGTGACAGGAGTTGCTGTGCTGGCCAGTGGGGCCCCAAGGGCAGGAACTGACCTCAGCTGATGAATCTTAGACCCTCCAAGGTGATGGCAGTGATCTGGGTCTGTTGGTCCCCAGGTTCCTCTGAGCCTCAGTTTCCTCACCTGTCAAATGAAGCTGATGCAGAGACATTCCCTTGGTGTAGATTAGGTCAAGGGTCACGCAGGAAGCGAAAGGCAGGTGGACTGTGTTAGCCACTGATTTTATCTAAATTCAACTCATTCCCATTGCCGATCCGGACTCATAGTGACCCTATAGGACAGAGTAGAGCTACCCCATAGGGTTTCCGAGGAATGGCTGGTGCAGACCTTTTGGTTAGCAGCCAAGCTCTTAACCACACTGTGTATGTATTTATCATTGTTCCCATCAGTAAGAGCATCGTGAGAGCAGGGACTATATCCATGCTGTGCTGGCATCAGTGAATGGCGATTAAATAAAAGAAACAAGGATTATAAACATCAGAGCCAAAAGCCAAAACCACACCGATCTGTGGCCAAAGTGCCTCTCACCACTGTGCTCTGCACCCTGGTTCAGGGCCAGACAGGCTGTTCAGGCCTGCGAGAGGCTGACCTAAGACCTTTGATAGGCCTGGCAGTCTTCCGTACCAGCTTAGTGGCCTTGGGAAGCCACCATCTCTCTCAGAGCCTCGGTTTCCTCCTTTGAGAAATGGAGATGTTTACACCCACCTGGCTGCATGGCTGGGAGGCCAGAAGTCTCCAGGGTCCCAAAGTTTAATTTCCAGGGGGTAAATGTGGTGCCCTATCTGTCCAGCAGCTGGCGCCAGGGACCATGTAGTGTCCAGAAGTTGTGTTTCCCTCCACTCAGGTGGGGCCACTGCTGCCTCCCGGCTTGCGATGCAAAGGCTGGCTCCTGGGTGTCCATGTTTGGGACAGAGCCAGCCCAGAGGCAGGACTGGGACTGTCTGCGCAATAGGCACGGTCCCCTGCCCCTCTCTTGGGCTGGGCTTAGCCTGGCTTGGCAAGGATATTTTCTTTTTCATTTTTATCTCTATTTTCATAATAATTTTTTGTCTCTCTTCCCTTGCATTTTCTTTCTTTCCTAGATTTTAATTTTTTCTTTGTTCCACAACATGTCTGTGAGTCTGACTCCATGTTTCTATTCTTCCCTTTGCCCTTTTTTCCTTTTTCTTCTCTCCTTTCCCTCCTTCCCTCTTTCCCTCCAATTGGATCTAAGAGAAGGACGGAAGGACCCTTGTGAACTGTAACGAGTGGTGCTTATGAGAATGTGACCAGGAACCTGTAGTTACCACTGTGCCCCCAGTCCTTGCCCTGGGAATCTTGAGGCCACCAGGACCTGCATGGGAATACTCTGTCACCAGGTGGCGCTGTGGGCCAGGCTGTCCCCATTGAGCCTCTGAGGGCTTTAAAACCATGAGTCTTGGGGCTCGCTCTCCGGAGTTTGGGGTCATTGTGGGAGGCGAATCAGAAAGCCCAGCTGAAGGCTGCCTTCCTCTCAGCACTGGCAATGACCCCTCTCTCCCTCACCCTTTTTTTTTTTTTTCCCCATAGCTTTACTGCCACCACCTGGCTGAGTCTTAGCATTTGTTCACTTGTTCATTGTTTCCTGCACTAGAATTTCAGCTACACTAGGCCAGGGATTCTTGTCCGTCTGGTTCATGAATGACCCCCAGATCATCAGAATGAGGTGGGAATGGCCTTCCTACGACCAAGCAGCCTCCTCTGGATCCCCAGCGAGTCTCCCCTCTGGACATGGAGGTTAAAGATGCCATAGGGAGGGTGCTACCAACATCAATGCCAAGAGCCACCGGTTCTGGGTTGCTTCTACCACATGTCCTGAATGACATGCCTGTCGCCACTTGAGACCTACCTGGTGACCCCAGATGTATAGGAAGGAAATTGCCCTCTGTAGGTACCAATAGCTGTTATGCCTGGAAGACCTACTATGTGCCAGGTGCCATAGTGGGCAGTCAATGCTCTATTGCCAGTTCTCCCAGTGACTCTGAGAGGAAGACCCAATTATCAGTCCCATTTTACAGATGAGAAAACAGAGGCTAAGAGAGTTAAATGACCTGCTCTAAGTCACGTAGACTTGAATTCCCCAATGTTTCAACCGCCACTGTGGCTACAGAAGCAGCCAAGAAAACCCTATGGAGCAGTTCTACTCTGTGACACATAGGGTCACCATGAGTTGGAATGGACTCGATGGCAACAAGTTTGGTTTTGGTTTTATATAATATGGTAGATGGCCTAAGTGCCAATGAGCTAAATACAGAGAGAACAGGAAGGGACAAGAGAGCTATTTTAATAAATGGCCAGGGAAGGCCTCTCTGGGGCAGACTCTTGAGCAGAGAACTACAGGAGGAGAGATCCATGGGGCTATGTGGTTCCAGGCGGAAGAAACAGCAGATGCAAAGGTGCTGGGGTGGGAACTTTCCTGGTGAGTTTCAGCAGGAGTGAGGGGGAGCTGGGCAGCACGTGATGTCAGAGAGAGTGGGAACCAGGGCACCTAGCTGACTTTGGATTTTATTTCAGCATCGGAAATCCAGCAGCAAGTTCTAAGCAAAGGACAAGCAGTTTTCCTGTCTGTACAGTGATCCCAGCTCCTTGCCCACCTTGTCTGTATCTTTTGAGTGCATTTAAAAATAAGCCGAATGCACTCTCCAGAGTGCAAGTGTTATTATCACATTTTATTTCTGTAATACGTTGTGCTTTTCCTATTGTGTTTTATGAAATGTGTGGCATTATGATGACACATATTTCTGTCTATTCTCTGCAGTAGCCTCCTTTATGAACTCCAAAGCAGGATCTCCAGGGTTCTTCTGGAGACGAGGGACTCAACTGATGGGACAATTTCAGGCACAGGGACAGGACGAGGAGAGGAGAGATTCTGCTGAAACACTGGGGCCACAGTTACGTGACACCGATAGGCTGGGAAAGAGGTGGCTCTCATCCCTAGAGGTAGGGAGAACAACAGGTGACGCTGTTCTAAACACTTGAAATGTATCACCCAAATCTTCCCACCAATTCAATGGGGGCATTATCTGTGTTTAAGGAGGAGCAAACCAGGCTTAGTGGCTCCCATGTCATGGATCACATACTGGTGAGTGGTGGTGCCGGCACTGGGGTCTCACCTCCCCACAGCCCACCCTTCCTCCGGCTGGCCGATACCCAACTTCTGTCTGGGTGGCTACATGCTCAGCCCCAGGGTGAATCATGGGAACAGGCCAGCTTCATAGGTGTGCAACCTGCACAGCTACACAGGACCCCATGCTTAGAACTGTCTGTGCTTGGCTGAAGGCTCTGCTGTCACAGTCTTAAAATTCTTAGTAATTTTTTTTATTGTGCTTTAAGTGATAGTTTACAGCTCAAGTTACTTTCTCATACAAAAATTTATACACACATTGTTATGTGACCCTAGTTGCTCTTTCTATAATGTGACAGCACACTCCTCCTTTCCACCCCAAATCTCCCAAGTCCATTCGAACAGCTTCTATCCCTTTCTGCCTTCTCATTTCGCCTCTGGACAGGAGCTGCCCATTTGTCTCATGTATCGACTTGAACTAAGAAACACACTCTTCGCAAGCATCATTTTATGTCTTATAATCCAGTCTAATCTTTGTCTGAAGAGTTGGCTTCGGGAATGGTTTTAGTTCTGGGTTAACAGAGAGTCCGGAGGTCATGTCTTTCCGGGGTTCCTCCAGTCTCAGTCAAACCATTAAGTCTGGTCATTTTACTAGAATTTGAGTTTTGCACCCCACTTTTCTCCTACTCCGTCAGGGGCTCTCTGTTGTGTTCCCCGTCAGGGCGGTCATTGGTGGTAGCCGGGCACCATCTAGTTCTTCTGGTCTCAGGCTGTTGCGGTCTCCAGTTTATGCGGCCCTTTCTGTCTCTTGGGCTACTGCTTTCCTTGTGTCTTTGGTGTTCTTCATTCTCCTTTACTCCAGGTGGTTGGGACCAATTGATGGACCTCAGATGGCCGCTGGCTAGTTTTTAAGACCCCAGATGCCACTCACCAAAGTGGAAAGCAGAACATTTTTTAAATAAACTTCGTTATACCAATTGACCTAGATGTCCCCTGAAACCATGGTCCCCAGACCCCCGCCCCTGCTACTCTGTCCCTCAAAGTGTTTGTTGTATTTAGGAAGCTTCTTAGCTTTTGGTTTAGTCCAGTTGTGCTGACTTCCCCTGTATTGTGTGTTGTCCTTCCCTTCACCTAAGATAATTCTTGTCCTACTATCTAGTTAGTGAATACCCCTCTCTCTCCCTCCCCACCCTCGTAACCATCAAAGAATGTTTTCTTCGGTGTTTAAACCTTTTCTTGAGTTCTTATAATAGTAGTCTCATATAATGTTTGTCCTTTTGCAACTAATTTCACTCAGCATAATGTCTTCCAGATTCATCCATGTTATGTTTCACGGCTTCATCGTTGTTCTTTATCATTGCGTAGTATTCTGTTGTGTGAATATACCATAATTTGTTTATCCATTCGTGCGTTGATGGGCACCTAGCTTGTTTCCATCTTTTTGCTATTGTGAACGG
Source organism: Trichechus manatus latirostris (assembly GCF_000243295.1). Classification (NCBI taxonomy): domain Eukaryota; kingdom Metazoa; phylum Chordata; class Mammalia; order Sirenia; family Trichechidae; genus Trichechus; species Trichechus manatus. The sequence goes on from NW_004443944.1 coordinate 15,731,690, forward strand.
TGCTGCAATGAACATGGGTGTGCATGTATCTATTCGTGTGATGGCTCTTACTTCTCTAGGATATATTCCAAGGAGCGGGATTGCCGGATGGTATGGTACTTCTATTTCTAGCTTTTTAAGGAAGTGCCAAATCGATTTCCAAAGTGGTTGTGCCATTTTACATTCCCACCAACAATGTATAAGTGTTCCAGTCTCTCCATAATCTCTCCAGCATTTATTATTTTGTGTTTTTTTGATTAATGCTAACCTTGTTGGAGTGAGATAGTATCTCATTGTAGTTTTGATCTGCATTTGTCTAATCGCTAATGATCATGAGCATTTCCTTCTGTATCTGTTAGCCACCACCTGAATATCTTCTTTGGTGAAGTGCCTGTTCATATCTTTGCCCATTTTTAAATTGGGTTATTTATCTTTTTGTTGTTGAGCTTTTGCAGTATCTTATAGATTTTAGAGATTAGACCCCGATTGGATATGTCGTAGTCAAAAATTATTTCCCAGTTTGTAGGATGTCTTTTTACTCTTTTGGTGAAGTTTTTTGATGAGCATAAGTGTTTGATTTTTAGGAGCTCCCAGTTATCTAATTTTTCTTCTGGTGTTTGTGCATTGTTAATAATGTTTTGTATTCTGTTTATGCCATGTATTAGGGCTGCTAGCATTGTCCCTAATTTTTCTTCCATGATCTTTATCATTTT
>NW_004443944.1:15733117-15789259 GCF_000243295.1 Trichechus manatus latirostris
GATAAGATCATGTAGTTATTGTCTTTTGTTTTATTTATGTGATGGATTACATTGATTGTTTTTCTAATGTTGAACCATCCCTGCATACCTAGTATGAATCCCACTTGGTCATGGTGAATTATTTTTTTTGATGTGTTGTTGAGTTCTATTGGCTAGAATTTTGTTGAAGATTTTTGCACCTATGTTCATGAGAATATTAGTCTGTAATTTTCTTTTTTTCTGGTGTCTTTACCTGGTTTTGGTATCAGGGTTATGCTGGCTTCATAGAATAAGTTTGGGAGTATTCCATTTTTTTTATGCTTTGAAATACCTTTAGTAGTAGTGGTGTTAACTCTTCTCTGAAAGTTTGGTAGAATTCTCCAGTGAAGCCATTAGGGCCAGGGTTTTTTTTTTGGTTAGGAGTTTTTAAATTACTGTCTTAGTCATCTAGTGCTGCTACAACAGAAATACCACAAGTGGATGGCTTTAAAAAAGAGACATTTATTTCTTTACAATAAAGTAGGCTAAAAGTCCAAATTCAGGGTGTCAGCTCCAGGGGAAGCCTTTCTCTCTCTGTCGGCCTTGTCATCAATGTTTCCCCGGACTACGAGCTTCTCCGTGCAAGGACCCCGGGTCCAAAGGACATGCTCTGCTCCTGGCACTGCTTTCTTGGTGGTATGAGGTCCCCATGTCTCTCTGCTCACTATCTCTTTTATATCTCAACAGATTGACTCAGAACACAATATCTGAAGTCCCGCCTCACTAACACAACTGCCGCCCATCCTCCCTCATTAACATCATAGAGGCAGGATTTACAACATATAGGAAAATCACACAATACCAGGAATCATGGCCCAGTCAAATCGATACACACATTTTTTAGGGGACATAATTCAATCCATGACAATTACCTTTTCAATCTCTTCTTTTGTTATAGGTTTATTTAGTTGTTCTACCTTTCTTTGTGTTAGTTTAGGTAGTATTGTGTTTCTAGAAATTTGTCCATTTCCTCAAGGTTTTCAAATTTGTTAGACTACAATTTTTCATAGTATTCTGTTATGATTCTTTTAATTTCAATTGGGACTGTTGTACCTACCTACCTGCTGGGTTGGGTGCTGTGCGTGTACACTGCTGGTTGCCGGGTGATTGGAGTGAGGGTGCACGGGTCACTGTTCACTGGGTGGATGGCATAGGAACTCACACGATCAGTCGTCGGGTGGGCAAGGTGGTGCAGGGGTGGTTGGTGTGAGCGAGTGTGAGCCTCCTGTTGCAGATCCAACAGTGTGTGAGCACACATTGTGGATTGCCAGCAGGTATGACTGTGTGTGGATGGGCAGGGGCAGTTGTGAACCTCCGGTCACAGGTCTGCCGTGGATTGCCAGTAGGTGAGGCTGTGCAGGAATGGGCTGAGGCAGGTGCAAGCCTCCAATTGCAGGTCCGATGGTGTGGGAATGTGCACACTGTGGATCACCGGGTTGGGGGTGGTGATGGGGGCTCACGGCTGGTCACCCGGAAGGCGGAGGGGAGAGGAAGGGGGAGCACGTTCCTCCAGTCTCTGGTGTGGGCACCGGGCCGCTCCCTGCGGAGTGCACAGAGTGCAGCCAACGATCTAGACCTGGCCCCGACCAAATGCGAGGACATGGGGGCTGTCCAGAGTCCGGTCGGGTGGGGGATCTCTAGCTGCCATTCCAAGGATCCTCCACTTTGCCAGTGCCACCCGCCCAAATGATCAGGGACTGCCGCTGGTGAATAGTTCTGTCCCCATTTCCTGGCTCCCTCCCTGCTCTATGGTCACCTGGATCCCTAGGGTGCTCATTCACCTTCTTGCACTTTCCCTCCTTAGATCCAGCTCATGTTCTGCTCACCTTGCTTCACTCTGGGTTTGTCTACACAGTATCTCTGTCCCCTATTGGGGATTCCATGAAGTTGCCTTCCTGTGCTCCTCCCCCTGGAATGCTGCTCACTTTGTCTCAAGATGGCCACGCTGTTCTGGGCCAGCTGGTAGGGTATCTGCAATGTGTAAGTCTCCTCATTCACTATTTTCATTCAGTTTTTCCTCCCCTTCGGTGTTGATCTAGTTCTTCATCCTTCCATTTGATGTTCTGGGTGCCCAGATCGTCATCTGTATCTGTTTCACTTGGTTTCTCAGTTCTTTGCTGCAGGGGGATGGCAAGGTGTGTGTGACTAAGCTGCCATCATTGGTCGTCCCAAATTCTTAGTAATTTTTGAACAAGGGGCCCCATATGTTAATCTTGCACTGGGCCTCACAAAGGACAAAGCAGGTCTTACAAGGGGATCCAGCCCATCATGGACTCCACCCCTTTGCCTGTGATTGGTGGACATTGACCCACTTCTGACCAATGAGGAGTAAGGGGCTTGCTCTGGGGATTCTGGGAAAATCTTTTCCCCCTGAAAAGAGGGCTCATGAAGAACTTTTTTTTCCTCCTCATGCCCTGTTCCTTCCTGTTTTGTGTGTTGTGATCTAACCACTTCCCACCTTGACTGCCACCACCCCAGCCCAAACCACCGCCATCTTTTGCCTAGAATATTCAGGTTTTCTCCTCACTCGTCTCCCTGCTTCCTCCCTCATCCCCCTACATGCAGCCAGACGGATCCTGTTAGAATCCACATCAGGCCATATCCCTCCTCTGCTCAGAACTCTTCAGGGACTTCCCATCTCACTGTGAGTGAAAGCCTACGGCCCCACAATCCCCTACAAGATGCTACATGATCTTTGCCCCACCCCTGCTGGGACCTCCACACCCTCTCGTTTGGTTTGATCCAGCCACTCTGGCTTCCTCCCTGTTCCTCAGACTCACCAGGCATCCCCAGTCTCAGCACTGGCTGTTCCCTGTGCTAGGAATGTTCATCCTCCAGGAATCCCCATGGCCCCTCCCCCACCTCCTCAGGTCTCTGTTCACATGTCACCATTTCTTTATGGCCTTCCCTGATACCCCATCTAAAACCTAAACTCCCCACACCCCGGCACCCTACCCCTTCCCTGTTTTATTTTTCTAATCTAGTATATCACATACTGAGGTGTTTGGTTGATTGTCTGCCTCACCCAGCTGGAATGTCAGCTCCGTGAGGGCTTTGTCCCTAGGTTTTTTCCAGAGCCTGGGATGGTGCACAGGGCTGTCGCTCAATAAATAATGGCTGAATGAGTGAATGAATGGGTGGTGGGGGCCTGGCAACATGGGACCATGGGGGGACACTCAAGGGCCACACTGGCACTGGAAGAGCTGAAGGAGGAGCCTGGGTGGGGGCCCTGATGACTCAGTGGAGCCTCTGCCCAGCCTGGGCCTCCCACCTCCAGAATTCTCGGTGAGGGAGGTAATGAAATGCCCAGATTGTTGGCACCTTCATCCATTGCATCTCTCGCTATTGCTGCTGAAGTCATCTCACCAGGTTCAGGGGCTGGGATCTGAGGCCGGGTCATCTGGCTCCGGAGCCTGTACCAAGGGTCATACCTGGGGTGTGGCCCAGGAGGCAGGTCTTTGGGTACAGGGGGATGGGGGTTGCAGTGGTTGGCGGCTCGGCCTGGGCTCCTCTGCCTGGGTCACGGCAGCAACATCCAGCTGCTTGTCTTCCTGCCCAGACCCAGGAGGGGCTTCAGCTGAGGGGCCCAGCCTGATACGACAGGTCATTTCACTCCAGGCGGCCCTCAGCCAGTCTCTGTGCCCAGTGGGTCCTCTCACTCTGGTCTGCTCCCTGCTAGGGACACACGCATTTATCAGTGCCCCAGGACAGTGGGGAATGAAGGGACATCACCCAGTCCTATTTGCACTTCACTTGGTACTGGCGCTTGGGGGTGACGAGCGGTGGGATTTCAGACTCCATGACAGCAGAGGCCTAAGGGGGAGGGGGTGGGGTGGGGGCGGTAGGGCACTGTGCCCTGGGTGTCGTGTGCGTGCCCTGGGCGCCACTTGAGGCGGGCACCAGTGAGCAGTTTCTACTGGCCATTGCTAGCTGTGAGAGATCATTCAGCAATTTAACACTAATTGCCCTGGGGGCTATTTTCCATAGTTAGGCCCTTGCATGACAGGGCAGGGGAGGAGCTATTCCAGGGACGGTACATGCTGTGGACAGGCAAGCTGGAGGAGGGCCAGCCCCGTGGGGGTGGCACACACCTGCTGCTCTCCTCTCTGGCTTTGGCCCAAGCAGCTGTTTGGAGAGAACCCAGGGACCGGTGGGCTTGTCTCCATGGTGCTGGCGATGGGCTCAGGGCTGCAGGGACAGCTCACCGAGGGGAGGAGGCTCGGGGAGCGGTGGTCGGACTTCCTCTCCGTCCATCGCATCCCCTAGGTCGGGAAGCTGGCAGAGGGTCCTGGGCGCTGATGCCGAGTGGCCACGGGGAGGGGCAACGCCAGACGGGGCCTGTTTGCAGAGACTCAGCTATCAAGAGGGACCGGGACACCCTGCCACTCTCACCCTCCTCTGTTCCAGCTGGGTCCCCCCTCCCCATGCTGACCCTGCCTGATGGTGGAGGCTCGGAATGTCTGAGCCAGAAAGAGCATCAAGGGGAACCCAGCCCCCTCCTCTGATTAACATGAGGAGACGGATCCCAGTGCCCAGCTGGGCCTGAAGAGACAATATGGCGTGCAGTGTTTATTGACCACTTCCTGTGTGGTGGGCACCATTCACATGTGCACATATCACCTCACTGAGTCTTCACAACAATCCTGTGAGATGGGCACCGTCAACCCCACCCCCCACTGCAGAGATGAGAAGCTGAGGCCTGGAGGGAGGGCTCGCCCTGGGTCCCTCAGTTAAGGAGTGTAGAGCAGGGATTAGAGTGCGGGGCTGGTCCCATCTCACTTCCACCCCCAAGCTGGAGAAGGGGGGATGCTGCTGCTCCAGGCAGGGTTGCTCACAGAGGGGACCCAGGACTCTTGCCCCTTGGGGGGTCCCTAGTATATTAAAAAGCGAAGAAATGCCAGAACAGGATCATGAAAACCAGGGGCTGGCTGACATGTTTATGTGAACCCATGAGCCCTTCACCCCTGTGATGTTCAATTTTTCACATGTTAATGCCGAGTGTACTCAGGCATGGGGACCAGGACAGGCGAGACATGGGACAAGTAGGGTTGGGTCTCGTGGTTAGGTGCATGAGTTTTGTGGCTGGACTTCCTGGGATCAGATTCCAAGGCAAGTCACTCACCTGTCTGTGCCTCAGTTTCCCCAGCTGAGCCCAGGGCTCACAGCGGCACGTTCCTGCTAGGGCTGCTGTGGGGTTAAACGAGTAACAGACGTCCAGCCTCTGGTCAGTGCTGAACGCACAGCCACTGCTCAAGTGGTGCTGGTGACAGTCACTCGTCCACACAGGCTATGGCTTCTCTGTGACGGGAGATGCAGCCACATTTCAGGTAACTCTGAACGTCTTAACTGCAGGCCTTTTGCGGAAGAGGGCCCAGGCCCCCTGAGATAGGCTCTGGCCCTGGGGATGGATTACATCCATTTATTTTACAAAAAGGTGTGTTTTTCTGCATTTCCATCTCAAGGCTCCAGGGTAACGTTTGTGAGGAGGCTGCTCCCAAAATAACCTGATTTAACTTGGGAGCTAATTAAGCAGAATCAATGTGGTTTAGTCAAAAGAGGGGTCTGTTACAGATGAACACGGTGCGCAGATTAAAAATGAGCTCTGCTCCGCTGAACACAGAGTTGGGGAGGGTTTTGCCAACTGCACAGTACTGCCCAGGGCACGATTTCCCCCACAGCCTCCATGGCTGTAGATTAAATCCATGCCAGGGTTTGACACTAGCATCCCTGCGGGCACCCCCAGATGGGATGTGGCAGAGGACCTGAAACACACACACAGTCCCTAGGTGTCCGCACCCCACATCCCTGCCTTGGCCCTCAGCGTCGCCACCAATGCTCATGGTGACTTCAACATGAATGCGAAATTAGGAGTCAGTGGAACTTGGTTCAGATTCCAGCTCTGCCACACAGAGCATATGTAGTTTTAGGCATATACATGACCACTCTGAGCCTCAGTTTCCTCATCGGTAAAATGGGAACAAATAATAGCACCTCTGTCCCAGGGCTTGAAGAAGGTAATATGCTAAAGTGCTTAACAAAATGCTAGGCACATTTTAAGGGCTCAATGAATGCTGAGTATTTTTTTCACTTCTTCCTTTATTAAATGGAGAACAATAATTGTGTGTGTGTATATATATATATATACACACACACACACACACAAACACATACACACATATGTCACCCATGTTATATAAATTATACAAAAGAGCATTATTCCTGGAACACTCAAAGTGCTTATGAACAGTAGCCGTCCTTCTCTTGAGGAATGGTTTGGAACCGGGGTCGTTTTGAACACCAGGACTGGTCAGCCAGTGTAACCAGGATTAAGATGCAGTAACAAAGATCCTCTGAATCTTGGAGGCTCGTAACAATAAAGACTTGTTTTCTTGCTTAAGCTCCATGTGCATCGTGGGTCCCTGGAACTCTGCTCAGTGTCTCTTCAACCCCAGGGGACCAGGAAGTGCCACCTGCCCTGTGCCCATAGGGCAGAGAACTAGAAATATGGTGAATGACAGTGTCTTAGGCTAGGTTCTTTAGAAAAGCAAAACCAGTGAAGTGTATATGTGTGTGTGTGTGTATGTGTGTGTGTGTGTGTGTGCGTGCATATACATATATAGAGAGAGATTGAGAGAAAGAGAGAGCTTTATCTCAAGGAAATGGCTCATGTGGTCATAGAGGCTGGCAAGTCCCAAGTCTGTGGGTCAGGCATCAGGCTGGAGGCTTCTCCTGACTCATGTAGCTGCAGGGACTGATGAAGCCAAGATTGGCAGGTCAGACGGCAGACTGCTGGCTCACAGGCTGTGGAGGCCGACGAATCCCAAGATTGCAGGTAAACTGCTAGCTCAAGTCCCAAGAATTGGAGGTCAGATGATGACAATCTGGATGCAGAATCCAGAGTGAAAGCCTTGCTAGAATATCCATTTATATCCTGGAGGCAGGCCACACTCCCAAGGAAACCTCCTTTTAACTGATTGGCTGCTCATAACAGATCTCACTGTGGAGTTAATTATATCATCACATAACAGCCAAATTACATCATAACTGCCAAACCACTGAGACTCATGGCCCATCAAAGTTGACATACAACCTTAACCATCATAGACAGCAATGACTTCCAGAAACTCCCCAGAAACTGTTGTTCGGTGCCATCAAGTGGATTCCAACTCATAGCGACCCCTTGTAACAGAGTAGAACCACCCCATAGGGTTTCCTAGGCTGTAATCCTTATGGGAGCAGATTGCCAGGTCTTTCTCCTGTGGAGCTGCTGGGTGGGTTTGAATAACTGACCTATTGTTTAGCAGCCAAGTGCTTAACCATTCCACTACCAGGGCTCCTTCTCCCCAGAAACAAGAACTTGGTAACTGACTCTGCAACATACGTGGGTAGACAATGGATCTTTCCCCATTACAATGCACACAGTGTTGAGAGAAGTCCGGCAGCTCCACTTTGTTCTCCTTTCTCATGAACCAGGATAATAAAAACTCAACAAAGGATAACAAGCTTTGTAGCTAATTCTCTCTCAGATCTTTTCTCATGGATAATTCCTTTAATATTATAAAACCTATGTTTGTGAGAAAGGTAAAATTGTTCTTTGCTTTATGTTTCAATTCTCAAAGAGAAATGTTTGCTGCAGAAAGGGCTTCTCTCTTAATTACAGCAATTAATATATAATAACCTCACTCGTGGACATGTGTGCATGCGCACATGTGTATGTACATCTGTGACTTTCACAAGCCTTCTAAGCTCACACGACCATTCCCATCGATGCCTCTGACCCTAGAGGCCTGAATTAAGCAAACCCAGTACTAGCCCCCAGCACAGACATGTGAATGGAGCCCCGTGTCTTCCTGTGTTTCTATTCCTGCTTGCTTTGGACAATTTGCTCTGGAGTCTCCATTCCATAAGCCAAGAAATAGCAGCACTGGCCTAGAAAACTCCAGCACAGGGACAGTTCAGCCTGGCTCTGGTCACCCTGGTGCTCCTGCCTGGCTGATGATACTCCCCAGATCTCCAGCTCCTGGCTCTGATCTCCCTGCTGCTCCAGCCTGGTCGATAATGCTCCCCAGGTATAGTGTTCCCCAGATCTCCAGCTCCTGATTCTGGTCTCTGCAGTCCTCCTGCCTGGCAGATAGTGCTCCTTAGATCTCCAGCTCCCCAAGAAGCGCAGATTAGGGGGTTTGTTTCTGGCCTCTTGCTCCGTCTTTTTACCTTGCTTCCCCCTCTATGTGTGAGCACCCACACCTCATGCCAGGCTCCTGGGAACAAGGGGCCATTCTCAGAGGCCCACCTTGCAGTGGGAAGAGGCCTGACCGTTGGGGGTGCTTCTCTGCCCCCATGCCCACATGCTTAAGATGACCTGGTCCAGTGTAGCTTCTCTGAGTTCCAGAGCTGCCCCACAGCCCATGTTGGCAGGGGGAGGTATCAGATTCTACGTATCAGTGGGATGAGGTCAAATGACGGCACTTACCCCCCAAAGACAAGATGGGCACATTACCATATTTTCCAGATTAAAAAAAGTGGTAATCAGAATATTTTAACCTCAGGGAATCTTTAGATGAGAAGTATACCAAAATGTTACTCGATCTATATAAGAGAAAAATTCCAGGCCTTGCGGTTGAAGCCACCACAATGGGGAGTTATGATCTCTTGCCCAATTTCTTTATAGAGCTCAGGTAATAAATGGAATTTTGGCTGAAGTTCAAATCATAATTGGCCCAGTTGTTCTGTGGACCCACACTGTAGCTATTTCCCAAGTTCCGTGGAAACTGGAACGATCCCCACATTGGCTCTCTGCACCATGGAGTGAAGTCCACCATAGTAATAAGGCCCAGCTGGAACCCCCGGGTAATTTGCCTCCTAATCAGGATAACAGTTTGGGGTGAATTGCCAAGGTTAGTGTCATCATCAAAGACTTGAAAGATGCAGAGGTGGTGAATACAATCACATCTTCATTTAACTTGCCTGTTTGACACAGGTAGCAGGCAGATGGTTCTTGGAGAAGGGCTGTGGATTACTCCAAACCTAATCAGGTGGTGACTTCAATTTGCAGCAGCTGTTTCCAGATATGTTGTCTTTACCTGAGCAAACCAACAAAGCCCCTGACACCGCATGTGCAGCTATTGACCTGGTGAATGCTTTTTTTCCTATACCAATTTGCCAGGACTATAAGAAGCAGTTTGCTTTTACCTGTCAGAGCCAACAGCACACATGCACAGTCTCACCTCACGGTTATGCCAATTCTGCTTTTTGCCACAGTAGAGTCTTCAGAGCTTCGTGATCATTTTTTCATTGTACAAAACATCTCCTTGTCCACTACATTAATGACATTTTGCTCTTTAGAACTGATGGACAAAAAGTAGTAAGTACATTAAGTGCATAAGACAAATGTGAACCCTAATCTTGGTTCCAATTTCTGCACGAGTAAGGGTCTAGTCAGAAGCCCTGGTGGTGTAGTGGTTAAGAGCTACAGCTGCTAACAAAAAGGTCGGCAGTTCGAATCCACCAGGTGCTCCTTGGAAACTCTATGGGAAAGTTTTACTCTGTCCTACAGGGTCACTATGAGTTGGAATTGACTCGATGGCAACAGGTTTTGTTTTGTTTTGTTTTTTAAGGGTCTAGTCAGGGACAGAAACCACACCAGTTATTTAAACAAGCACACACATGCACACACACATATAAACCAAAACCCGTTGCTGTTGAGTTGATTCTGACTGATGGTGACCCCCGTGTGTGTGTATATAAATATACATAGAGAGAGAGAGATGGAGCATATTCCTTACTGGTGCAATGGTTAAGTGTGCTTGGCTGCTAACTGAAAGGCTGGCGGTTTGAACCCACCCAGCAGCACTGTGGGAGAAAGACCTGGTTATCTTATTCCATAAAGACTGCAGCCAAGAAAACCCAAAGGGGAAGTTTTACTCTGTCAGATGGGATTGCCATGAGTCAAAACTGACTTGACACCAACAATAACAACAAATATATACATATACACATATATGTATGTAAGTATATGTATATAATGTATATGTATGTATGTATACACATGTATATATGTATATGTATGCATATGTATATGTATATATGCATATGTATATATGTATATGTATACGTATATATGTATACACCTATACATATGTATACATATATGTATATATATATGTATACATATGTATATATGTATACATGTATATGTATACATGTATGTGTATGTATGTGTATATATAAAATAATGGAAAGCAGGGTGTATATCATATAGGAATGCAGAGCAAGTTAGACCTTGCTGATTGTAGATTCCATGGTTGGACTCAGTTTCCTCATCTGTAGAATGGTAATGAAAATTGTGGTTGAGTGCTGTCGAGTTGATTCCAACTCACAGCAACCCTATAGCAGAGTAGAGCTGCTCCATAGCTTTTTCCTAGGCTGTAATCTTTATGGGAACAGGTCACCAGGTCTTTCTCCTGAGGATCGGCTTGTGGGTTTGAACTGCTGACCTTTCAGTTAACAGCTGAGTGCTTAACTACTGTGCCACTAAGGCTCCTTGTAATGAAAATAACAATAATAATAATATAATGATAATAACAATGCACCTGTAAATGAATATATTTGGTTGCATTCAGTCCTGAGGTGCAAAAACAGAATCCTGCACACCTACGGCTGGCTGGCTGCTGGTGGCCAGCTCTGCATGTATTTATGGCTCTAACTGGCTCTGAAGCCTACGTCAGCAAGTGGGAGGGCTGTTCCCACCCACACTCAGAGTCTTGGTTCTGATTGTGTTATCTGACCTGTGTTACTGCCCCTCCTCCTAGTTGCTGTCACCCCCTTTCCCCCCCCTCCCCTGTTTCACTCACTTGATAGCACTTACCATGGTCTCAGGAGCTCTGGCAGCACAATGGTTAAAGTGCTTGCCTGCTAACCGAAAGGTTGGTGGTGCGGACTCAGCAGCTGCCCTGTGGGAGAAAGATATGGCGGTCTGGATAAAGATTGCAGCCTTGGAAACTCTATGGGGCAGTTCTACCCTGTCCTGTAGGGTCACAGGCCAGAGCTTGGCACACAGAAAATGCCCAACGAAGACTCCATTCAGGTCCGCATTTACTGAGTCACCTGGTCTGGCAGGTTGTATTTTCCCCAGTGACAGGTGGGGAAACGAGAATTTAGAAGGGTTAAGTAACCTGCTTAACGTCACAAAGCAATTAACGGGTAGAGCCAGGGTTCAAACAAAGGTCTCTCATACCAAGCCCTTGCTACAACCCTGAACACGCTGCTTTCCAGGGACCCCAGCTCATAGAGGGCCAGCCCCACCCAGACAGTGCAGAAGTCTGCTTGAGACGGAAGTCCACTGTCCCCTTCATTTTGATAATCACACCAAGCACATACATCCAGCAATCTGTGTGTGGTCAGCTGCCCTACTTTTCTCCTAAGAAGCAAATTTAAGGGGCATGAACGTGGGGGTGATTATTTCCCAATAGTTTATAGTACGTAGGCTCCTTTCTTTCCCCCTAATAAATCTAATTTATATGGACCGGCAGATCACACGGCGCACTTCCTGGCAGCAGAAAGCTGTGGATCGTTCACAGAGCTTTAGGAAGGTTTGGGAGATTAGATTTTGCATAATGCAAATCGAGATGAGAAGGTGTTCGCTCTGCCTTACTGTGGAGGCAATTAGAGTGATGAACACTGGGAGAAATTCATTTTCCCTGAAAAGAGAAAGGTCTGCTTGGTATGCAAAAGAGCGCAGTTATTTGCAACACAGGAGCCGCAACGTGGTTAGCAACGCACCCAGTGACAGTTTGATTTGTGGCTTTAAAGAATTCAAGGATGAATAAAACATTGAATTAATTTTCAAAGAACCGTTGTCAGACAGTATAAGATCTAAGCATTTGGGAGGGAACCAAAAAACCAAGACTGTACCTGTGATGTCCCTGCTCCAGGCTCCGGGAAATTGCCTTTGATTTTGAATCCTTTATGCTACCTGGAATTTTCTCCCAGCAACTTTCTGCCTCTCATAGTTCCATCAACTCAACTCCCCTCCTCCAGAAAGCCCTCCCTGCTTACACCAGCCAGTCCACTTACCCCTGCTCCTTTGTCTGATCTCCAATTTGCTTGTTCATTCTGCAAATACTTACTGACCACCTAATGTGCCAGACCCTCACAGTTCTAGGCACATGGGATAGAGCAGTTAATAAAACAGACAAATGCCCTGCCCTCTGGGAGCATGTTCTAGTGGGCTGTAAGAGACATAAACCAAATAGAGAAGTTAATATATGACAAGATGCTAAACACGATGGAGAAAACAGAGCCCAGAGGTGGAGGGGAGGAGAGGAAATGCCAGAAGGGGGTGGTTTGCAATTTTAGGCGGGAAGATCAGGAGGGCCTCTCTGAGATGGTGACATTTATAGAGCCCTGAAGGAGGTGAGGGTGGGAGCCACGAGACATGTAAGGGAAGAACTTCCCAGGCAGAGTGAGGAGCGAGGGCAAAGGCCCTGAGGCCAGGGCTCGGGGGTGGGTGCGGGCGGTGGTGGTTCCTGGCTGTTTGAGAAACTGCAAAGGCCAGTGTGGCTGGAGTGAGTGAGAGGAGAGGGATGCGCGATGAGTCCAGACAAGGAGCAGGGGCCAAGATCATGTAAAGCCCATTCATTCACTCACTCATTCATTCACATAATTCATGAATTCATTTGACAAATACTTTGAAAGCCCTCTATGGGCCAGGCCCTTGCTGTTCGAGATGCTGAGAACCCAGCAGTAGACGTGACAGTCTCTCCCGGGGGATCACATTCTGGTGGGAAAACAGAAAATAAGCAAATAAAGAAGGGAATTTCCGAGAGTGATAAGGAGACATAGGGTGACAGGTTAGAGATGGTGGGTTATGAACAGAAGTCACAGGTGGTGAAATAGAGACTGATGGGCAGTAGAGGTGGGTTGGGGGAGGTGGGCAGGACGCCCAACCACCATGGCCTCCAGGCCCACAGCCTGGAGGAATTCTCTCACCGTTTGCTCCTGAGTGACTCTGTCTTCCCCCTAAGTCCATTTTGCAGATGGGAAAACTGAGACTCCTTAGGGGGAGGGATCCTAGTTTATGCTTTTTTGGCTTCTCCCCATAGAACCTAGGAATTTGGGAGAAAAATAAACTTCCTTCTTCTTCTCACTGAGCAAGCATGAGGCTTTGGGAAGATTTTTAGATGGTACCTCCTGCCTGGGAGGGCCGTGACCAGACTTAGGCCTCCTGCTGGCTGAATCTCAGGGCAGTGGCTGGATTGTTAAAGTGGAGAGTCCCCAGGCTGGACGGAGGAGCCCCTCCCAACCCCCCACCCCCACTCCACTTTGGGGTGAGGGGCTGAGGCTCTCCGGGAACATGAGACCAGCCCTCCTCTCCTGGCCCAAATGGCCTGGTGGCAGTGCCGTCAGTAAAGAGGTGCGGTAGACGCTCCAGATGGGCCTGGAGAGCAGCTTTGGATCAGAGGGCGGGGGGCAGAGGGCCTGGCTTCAAAATCAAAGGCAGTCCAGTTGTCACAACCACAGGCCCTGCTGGCACTCACCAGGCCACGGGACATCACAGCTCCAGCTGCCTCCATCCGCACAGCCTCAGAAGGTGGGTAGGGAGAAGACAGATGTGGATTTTACGGGTAGAGGATGGACAGGGCTCTAGAGACAGAGGCCCCGGGACTGAGAGGCCGACCAGAGGCCGTCTGTCTCGAGGCTGCCCCAGCACCTGGTGTGGACACAGCCTTGGTCTCTGCTGCCTGGCCGGGCCTGCGTGGTAGACATCTGTCCAGCCGCCTCCCCTCCATTGTCGTGTGAAAGGCAGGCAGGACGTGACGTGGGGACGGGGGCTGCCATCTGCTCAGGGAGCGCATTGTGCTGAGGGCCATGTGTCGCCAACAAGGAGACAACAGAAGACGGCTCCCAGGGCCGGTCACGCAGAGGGTGGACCTGACGGGCAGGGCTGGGCTCCAGCCCCTTCCTGCTCCCCAGGGCCTGCTCTGGGCACATCACCGTCTGTGCCCATCCCTCCTGGGGATTCTGGGCTCGGCTCAGCTCAGATGTCCCCTCGTGCCCCTGCCCCAGGGCCAGGTTGCTGGTCCGCAGCTCACTCCTTCACAGTGGGCCCCCCAGAAGCAGAATCCGAACTCAGCTCTGCCTGGCTCCAGAGTCCGTGCCCACCAGGCCATCCTGCTCAAACGATTGGTGGCCAGAGCATTGGGGACAGTCCCCAGGCCGCACTGGTCAGTGGCTGAGAGGGAGACAGCTCCTGGGCAGTTCCCTCTGGCGCTCACCCTTCAGGGCCTGGATGCCTGACACTCCAGCCAGAGGAAGCCCAGGGCACGGGAGGAGCTCTCGGGGAGAGGCAGGAGGGGACAGTGGGTGCAGCCATCTTCTGACAGTGCTCGCCCCAATGCCACAGACATGGTTCTGGAGGAGGGAAGAGACAGCAATGGTCCCTTTCTGCATTGATCCTGCCACCCTGGCCTCTCTGCTGGTTCAAGAAGCCCCTCAGCCAGGGCCACCCGCTGCTTCCCCAAAAAACGCCTCCCCGCAGCCTGGACCTGAGGCTGCGTGACAGCTGCTGCGCAATGTGACCTCAAATGACCCCTTTTCTCGTTTTAGTGGAAACTTCATTTGTCAGTCTTTTGTGTCCCACACCTTTATGAGTGGTTTTGGGGTTGAGGTGCAGGTGGCTGTCTGCGAGCAGAACCCGCAGGCACATCTAGGGTGTCTGTCCGGCGACTGGGCAGGCGGGTCACCTTGGACACCTGCTCACGGCCTTCAGACAGGACAAAGGAGAAACCACGGGCTGGGCCCCGCAGGCCACTGGGAACAGACAGGAAATCCAGGCCTGCCCGGTCCTACAGAGCCGCCTTCATTTCTCTCCCTCCACACCAGCCCTGCTCACCCAAAGGGAATCTGCAGATATGCTGTTTGTAATTAAAAAGTAATTTAATTACCCACTGAAACCAAAGTCCCAGAATTAATACTGAAATGAATTCTAGCTGTGCTATACAATGTCTTTTTTTCCCTGCTCATTAGAAAATTGGGAGGGTTGAGGGAGAGAGGGCTTCGAGAGAAAGTGTGGAGGTTCCTTCCTTGGCAGCTGTCTCAGCCCCTGAGAGCTCTGTGGTGGAGGACGCAGCCCGGGACACCCCAGGCACTCCAGACCCAGAGTTCCCAAGGGCCTGGGCGAGACAGGGGAAGAACAGAATTACAATGTGGCCAAGAGGCAGACTGGGGTGGGGGGTGGAATTCTAACCCTGCCACTCAGTAGCTGTGTGCCCTTGGGCAAGTCACTTAAGCCCTCTGAGCCTCACTTCCTCACATGTGGATAACAATGGTGCCTTCCTCGTAGGGTTGTTGGGAAGATACAATAAACCCCTTCAGGTCTTGACTCAAATGTCCCAGGCCACCCCATTAAAACCCCAACCCAGCCCCTTGCCACTTTCTGTCCCAGTTACCCCTTCCGTTCTCTTCACAGAATTTGTCCCCATGGAGCAAACCATGAATCTCACTTCTCACTCTTGTTCATTGTCTGGCTTCCACTGTGGAACTGGAAAGTCTTAGAATGCAATAAGTGTTGTCTGGTTTGCTCATTGCTTTGTTCCTAGAACCCATTATAGTTGCTGGCACATAGTAGATGCTCAGTAAATCGTTGTTTGGGTGAAATAATAAATGAATGGGTGAATGAACGAATGCATAAGATATAGAGCAGTGAGTGCGTGTAGCGTGCTCCAACAGGTGTTAGCCGGAGCTGTCCCTCAAGGGACTGTTGCCTGTCTCCATTCCATTGTCTTCCTATTCAGCAGTTATCTATGTAGTCCAACTAAGCACCAAGTGCTGTTTCTAGATCCTATGTGACTACAGCAGTGGAGAAAAAAGGCATAAATTTGTGCCCTTGTGGAGCTTGTATTTCAGTGAGAGGAGACAGACACCAAACAAGTCAATCGTTAAATATAAAATATAATGTCAGATTAGGATAAGCCCTAGGAATAAAAAATATGTCAGAGAAGGAGACCGAGTAATAGGGGTGCTACGTCAGCGAGAGGTAGAAACCTGGAGGGGGCAAGGAAGGAAGCAAGCGAATGGGACGGGGGAAGGGGTCCAGGCAGAGGGAACAGAAGGGCAGGGAAGGTGGGCACCATCTGGAGAGGTTCAGGAACTGCAAGAGGACTCGTATGGAGGATGCAAAGCAGGCAGAGCAAGGGTGGGAGGAGACAGGTCAGCTCCTGTGGCACCGTGTGAGCCGCTGTGAGGGGTTTGGCTTTTAATCTGAGCGAGATGGAAGCCTCTGAAGGGTTCTCAGCATAGGAGGGACCCCAGCATAGAAGGACATGACCTGAGGGAGGTTGGAAAAGCCTTCCTCAGGCCAGGTGGGAAGACACGGTGAGGGGGAGGCAGGGAGCCCGTGAGGAGGCCACTGCAGTGGTTCAGGGAGGTTGGGGCTGGACCAGGGCAAAGGCCCTGGAGGCAGGAGACTTGGTTGGAAGACAGTCTCCAAAGCAGGAACGAATGCGCCGGAGCAAAAAAAAAAAAAGCGTGCCTGCGACTTTCTGTTGTTTTGTTTCCTTTTGCTTCTCTCCTCACAAGTCTTTAAGTCAGGGAGACAAGCCCTTCCAGGATCCCCTAGAACACGCCTCTTAAATCTCATTGGTCAGAAGGGAGTCACAACCCACCAATCACAGGTAAGGACTGGGGTCCCGTGATTGGCTGTGGGGGGAGGCGCGCACACATGATTCCCTTTTGGGCTGGGCACATGGCAGTAGCCTGATGCAGCTGCGGTGTGCGGAAGGATGGGCGAAGGTTGTGGGGAGACTACCACTCATGTCGGCCTTATCCTCACCAGCATGAGCTCTAGGACAGGTGAGTCACTGTGCCTGGGCTTGCTGGTCCTTAAAATGGGGATAGTGCCCCAGGGCGTGGCTGGGGACATGAAGTGGCAACGTAAGCAGAGAGTTCAGCACAGCTCAGGGCACGGAGTTCACAGCCAGCAGGAAGACCACCGTGGTTGCAGCAGGGAGCCAGGGGGAGCCTGAAAGAGATAAGCCCAGAGCAATAATGAGCCCCGCATTCTATACGTCCTCTCATCAGTTGTAGTCAAGTCGATTCCAACTCATGGTAACCTCATGTGTGTCAGGGTGGAACTGTGCTCCATGCGGTTTTCAATGGCTGTGATTTTTCAGAAGTAGATTGCCAGGCCTTTCTCCCGAGGTACCTCTGGGTGGATTCTACCCTTTTGGTTAGTAGTCAGTCACTTAATTGCTTAACACCCAGGGACTTCTCTAAAGCCTGGAGGCATTTTTAAATAGCAGAGAATAAATTGCCACTACTATTAATTACTTATAATAAAGGTTGAAAAGTTGTTAGTTGCTGCTGAGTTGATTCCAATGCATGGCAACCCCATGTGTGCAGAGTGGAACAGCTCCATAGAGTTTTCAAAACTGTGACCTTTTGGAAGCAGATTGCCAGGCCTGTCTTCCAGGGTGCCTCCGGGTGGGTTCGAACTTCCAGCCTTTTGTCTAGTAGTTGAGTGCTTAACCACTTGTTGTACCCAGTGACTCCTGTTGAAATGTAATAACACCAGCTTTTGGGGACAGAGATAGTGGCGGGGGGGGGGACCAGAATCCGGGGTCCTGACTACTCCCTGGGGTCCTCTTCTTCATGTGCCCCACTACCAGCCTTCCCACCTCTTGTGGAACCCTCCAGAATGCTCTGCCCCTGGTCTAGGAGGACAAGCTTCAGGAGCCAAGGTTAAGGAAGGTCTTGCAGGAATCTAGTGCAGTTGAAGGCCCCAGTTGATCGACCAATGGACTGATCAATACCATACTGGCTGAAGCTTCCAAGCAGGGGACCAGTTCCCAGAACTGGGCTCTTGAGGACCAGGGCTGTGATTGGCAGGGACGCCCATGACCTGGCTTCCTGGATGCCCTGGGTCATCGGTGGATGCAGGCATACTAGATCAATAGATATCTTTCCCAGGAAATGGGTCCCAGGAGCCGCAAGCAAACACAGCACGCATCCAGGGCAGTTACTTACCCGGTGAGCACCGCCTGCAGTGCGACTTGTTGAAGTGTGGGGTTGGTCCAGACCTACCAGCTGATGAATAATTTGAACCTCCCCCTACCCACTGTCGGCTGGATCTGACCCTGGGGATACCCAGTTGTAGCCCCTGCGCGGGCGTTTGATAATATATGTTGAATTGTCAATAGAAGCCAAACCTGGTGGGGCCTGGCATGGTACTCTATGTGCTCTACAGCTGCTGACGGTGGTGGATTTTCCAGGGCCCCCAAGTATTTTCTCTTATGTGTCTTCTCCCCTTTCTCACCCTCCTGCTTCCTCTCCCTCCTGCTCTGATCAGGAACATGTTGCCTTCATGGGAAACGGAGACTTGAGCCCCCAAAGTCTGGGGATTGTGGAGTTTGTGCAGACTTGTGCCTGGGGTGGAGGGATTACCAGCAGCTGTTAGGCCCCAGGTTGCTGGGGTTTTTCTCCAGCTCCCAGCCTCGGTGGGGGGGGGGGGGGCGGGTGCGAGGATTCCGCCTGCAGACCCCTCACCCAGCCAGTGCCGGATAGAGGCAGTGCCTGTTCAACCTTGGCTAGGTCTGTTCCTGGTGCTGGGGACACGGGGAGGAAACAGGCCCCCATGCCCACCCCCAGGGACATCCCAGGCTGGCAGCTGTGAGCAACTGACAGAAGGCAGCACAAGTTTTCCCCTTCCGGTTGTTGTTCCAGTTCACCCAAATTCTAAAAATTTGGGTCTCTTCTGGTTTTGCCTCATTGGCCATGACAGAACCAGTTCAAACTGGTTCAGAGCCCTGCTTTTAAGCACCTAGTTTGTGGTAGTTTGTTATGGCAGCCACAGGAAACTAAGGGTCTGAGCTCAGGGTCTGAGCTGGAGGCAGATGTCTGGGGGAGAGGAGGGGGGGCAGATGTATGTCCTTCAGGGACACCCCACACCTTCTAGGGGGGGTGTAGGCAGATGTGTCTCCTCAGGAACATGCTTCACAACCTCCCTGTCTACAGTGGGTGTCCCTGGTCCCCCTGTTAATCCCTAAAGCATCACCTGTTTACATCTTCTGTCCCACTTAAGTCATCATAAATTATCTTACTTGGTTGCTGGGGCACAGTGCTTGGGTTTTGTCTGTCACTTGTCTGCCACGTTAACCACTGAATCTAAGGGTCTAGCATAATCCCTGGCATATAGTAAATGTTGGGTCAATATTGACTGAATGAATGAAAGAATTAATGAATACACTGTATGCATGAACACACATACACACCATCTGGTCTCCTTTCCTGATGGTGGGAATTTTGTCGAATGACACAACCCACTTCCCAGGAAGAGCTTCTAACGGAGCCCACAATGAAGCCAGTGCCCATCCTCCAAACCCCACCCCCCTCCCCGACGGCTGCCAAATAGAACATGCTGTTTATTTAGACTCTCCCTCCTCTGGACACAGAAGATCATAAAACTTCCCTTATGCTTTGTCCTTCCCATTTCTCTACTCCAAGGGAGTCTGGGTAGGATTTATGGGACAAATAACAGGATGCAACCTGAATTACTTACAGCTCGGGGACACAGCATTTCCGAAGGGAAGGGAACTCTCCTGGGATGTCAGTTGCCCGAGTTGATAACATCCCTTCATTTCCTTCCTGAAGCTCCTCCCCCAGCTTCTCTGCCCCCGGAAGCCTGATCCGCCCTTCAAGGCCCATCCCAGTCTGCCTCTTCCAAGAAGTCTCCTCGGTGTTCCCGACTCACAGGGCGTGTGTCTTCTCTGAGCCCCCGTGAGGCTCAGCCTGCCCTTCATTGGGGTCTAATTCTACTGGGGTCCAAGGTTCTGTTTGGGGTTGTTTCCTGAACACGGAGTTGGCATCAAACACATCACGTATAGTACAATAGTATGTCACCCTATGCCATAAAAGCAACTGTAAACCTCTGTAAATATTTAAAAGTAATGAAATTATACTCCAAATCTTATAAAATGGGCATAAATCTATAGTGCGTGTTGATTATATCAGCGTTCTTCAAGGTAATAAAAATGTACACATCATACATTATAAATGTACCTCTATAGGCCCATAAATTTGATGTAAGACTAACATATGAGCTATAACAGGCATTAAACATTTCATTAACACTAGCTTTGCTTGTCTTCTCCTTAGGATTTAGGATATCTGTTTCAGAATAATTTGGGTGGTCCAAGAATGGGACTAGAAACTGA
The DNA here is from genome assembly GCF_000243295.1 of Trichechus manatus latirostris. NCBI lineage: Eukaryota > Metazoa > Chordata > Mammalia > Sirenia > Trichechidae > Trichechus > Trichechus manatus. Next base: position 15,753,343 of record NW_004443944.1, read on the forward strand.
TGTGGGAAAGTATGAGAGTTTAGCAAGCAGAGGATGTGACACCCCTATTGTTGACCTTGGAATGTGGCTTTGAAAAATAGCCTGCAGCTCTCCCCTCCTTTTCTTCTTGCTGGGACAAGGTCCTGTGTGCATCCACCTGGGGATGGGAGGTGGGGTACCAAGTATGGAGGACCTGCTGTGTGCTGTGGTCTCACGTTTTGGTATAGCATTTGTAACGCAGAAGAAACATGGAGGTTGCTACTCATTTTAGAGCATTGTGTATGAGGCATTGGTGGTTCAGTGGTAGAATTCTCCCCTTCCATGTGGGAGACCGAGATTCGGTTCGCATCCAGTGTACCTGAGGTGCAGTCACCACCTGTTGATCCGTGGAAGCTTGTGTGTTACGATGGTGCTGAACAGGTTTCAGCGGAGCTTCCAGACTAAGGTAGACTAGGAAGAAAGGACTGGCGATTTACTTGTGAAAATTGGCCACTGAAAACTCTGTGAATCACAATGGTCTGATCTGCAACCAATCATAGGAATGGCACAGGACTGGGCTGCATTTTGTTCTGTTGTGCATGGGGTCGCCATGGGTTGGGGTCCAACTTGACGGCAGCTAGCAGCACCAGTCTGTACTAAACAGAAAGTTTTTTGGGTAGCAAAGGATTTAAGCTCAGTTCAAACTGACTTACACACAAAAGGAAGTTACTGGCCCCACAATGAGGAAGACCAAGGGTTTCAGGAGAGGTTGGATCAAGGAGCTCAATAGTTATTATAAAATATGTGTCTCTATCTCTCATTCGCATTTCTTCGATGTTGGCTCCATTCCCTGGCAAGTTCTTCCTTCACAGTGGTGGAGTTGGCTCCTGTCAGGTTAGACTGATAGCCCACCAGCTCAGCAACCCCAGAGGAAAGACATTTTCTCCTTTCTGAGTTCCAGCAATACCCAGGCTGATGCCCACTGGACTACTACTCAGCAATAAAAAGGAATGGACTATTGATATATGTGACAGCCTCCATGGAGCTCAAGGGCATTGTACTGAATGAACAAAAGCCAATGTCAAAGGTCTCACGTACTGTATGATTCCATTATATAACATTCTTGAAATGGCAAAATGATAGAGATGGAGCATAGATCTGTGGTTGCCAGGCAGTGGAGATGGGAGTAGGTTTGGGAGTGGAGTGGGTATAAACATAAAATGTCTGCACGAGGAAGTTTTTTGCGCTGATAGAGCAGTTCTTGTCTTGGTGGCTGTGGTGGGGACATGATCCCTACATAGGATAAAGTTGACTAGCGTGTGCACACACACGTGATTCCATGTAAATAATGACGACACTGATTAAGGGCTGTAGTCCAGTTACCAGTATTGCTCCGGTGTCAGTCTTCTGGTTCTGATACCGTACTGCAGCTCTCTAAGACGTCACCACTGGGGGAGGCGGGCTCAGGGTGCGTGGGACTCGCAGCTCCCTGTGAGTCTATAATTAATTTTAAAATTATAAGTAAAAATAATCCAATGAAATGTGGCTACTTCCCACTCCCCAAGCATTCTCTCCCCTTTTCTACATCCTCGTCCTTATTCATGATTTTACTCCTCCTGGGACACGGTCGCCACCCTCTTCTGCGTGTTCCCGGAAGAGACCACGTAACGTGTGGCACACAGCATGGGCTTTGGATGGGTGACCAACAGTCCTGGTTTCCCTGGGACTAAAGGGGCTCCCACAGTGTTGGACTTTCTGTTTGCAGACCAGGCGGTGCCAGGTAGACCAGGATGAGTTGATCACCCTAGCTTTGGAGTCAGTCAGGGTGGATTGGCTGCTACTTAAGAGCTGTGTGACCTTGGAAAAGCATTAGATGTCTTTGCTCTTCAGTTCATCTGTAAAATAGAAATTATAGCAGGACCCTCCCTCACAGGGTTGTCCTGAGGAGTCAGTGAAATCACACACATAAGCGGCTAACACATGACCTGGCATGGGGTAACCAGCCAGTTGCCATCGAATTGATTCTGACTCATGGCGACCTCATGTGTGTCAGAGTAGAACTGTGCTCCACAGCCTGATTTTTTTGGCAGTAGATTGCCAGACCTTTCTTCCAAGGTGCTCTGGGTAGACTCAAACCTCCAACATTTCAGTTAGCAGTGAGTGCATTAACTGTTTGCACCACCAGGTACTCCCTGGCCCGAGGCAAATGCTCTTTGAAGAGTCTTCCTTGTTACTCAGCCACACTGGCCCCCTCCTCCAGGGGGTTCCCAATGTCCCAGGCTCTCTTGACCTCTGGGGCAGAGAGCCCACGCTACACCTCCGTAAACAGTTAAAACAACAAACGTGTGCACTGAGGTTAATAAAACATATTCATCACACAACAGGCCAATGTAATAAACTGTGTATACACCCCGTTGCTGTCGAGTCGATTCCGATTCATAGTGACCCTATAGGACAGAGTAGAACTGCCCCGTAGGGTTTTCAAGGAGCAGCTGTTGGATTCGAACTGCTGACCTTTTGGTTAACAGCAAAATGCTTAACCACTGCATGTATACACAGCACTTTAAAATACAGGGAGTCCCTGGATTATGAACGATTTCCATTCCTAAATATGTCTTTAAGTTGAATTTGTATGTAAATTGGAACAGTTAGGTATGGTTTGTATCTAATGTCAGTTAGTCAAATGTTTGTCTTAGTATACAGTGTACCTTTTTATGCATAAAAAATATTAAAGAAACACTTCCAGATACACTAAAACCTCTTTAGCATAATAATGCAGTGATAATAATGTTTTGATGTGAGTCGAAAAGTAGTGCTTGTTTGTTATTGCGAACCATTGTATGTATCTCAAATTTTTAATATAATAGGCTTTATGAGGTTGATCAGTAACTATGGGTTGCACATAAGTCAAACATTTGTAACCTGGGAACTGCCTGTACAGATGTCTCTGGACTATAAATTTGACCTGAAACTAGCACATGGGCTAGAGCAGACACTAAACATTTCATGAACCCTCGTTTGCTTGTGCTCTTAGAGCTAGAACAAGGTCTGCTGATGTGTATCACTTCTGCTGGGTGATCCAGCTCCCTCTAGATAGGGCTGTTGCCCCCACTTTGACCTTCATTTCTTAGATTCGGCATTTCCCCTAGCCTCCAACCAACCCTGCCCCTGCCCAGGGTGCTTCCATCTGCTCAGGACTCCAGGAGCTCACCCATTTCATCAATATCTGGGGAGCATCCACTCCATGCCAAGCAAGGTTCTGGGCCTGGCAATAGAACAGTGAACAAAAAGGATAAAAATTACTGCCCTCATGGAGCTTGTAGTCCAATGAGGTGCCAGACAGGAAGGGAAGGAGGGAGGGAGGAAGGAAGGAAGGGAAAATGAAAGCAAGGGGGGCCCCTACTTCCTGGGTGCTTGTTCTGCACACTCACGCACTGGCTCAGTGAAAGTTCAATGAGTGTCAGCACCATTATGCTCAGTATGTTTGACCCCATTGTGCAGGTAAGAAAACTGAGGCCCAGAGAGGTTAAAATCCTTTCCCAAAGTCACCCAGCTAGGAAGTGATGGAGGCAGTATTGAACCCAATTCCGTCTGGATCCATAGCCTGTGCTAGGTCTGGAATGAATGAATGAATTGTGGAGCGAATGAATGAGTGAATGCATAAGCAAACCCCACTGTAGGCTCCCTGCAAGCAGGAGTCCCGTGAGAGCACTTTGGAGCCCCAGTGAGTGTCAAGGCCTCTCCCTTCCTCTCCTTCTCCACTTTCTGATTCTCAAGAATTATTCAGGACAAAGACAAGGTGACCTTCCCGCCATAACCCTGCCCCACAGGCAGATGTTGCTCTTGTTCCAGTGCTCACCTGGACCATGACAGTAGATGCCTAACTGGTCTCCCTGTGGTCACCGAGAGATCCTGTTAAAACCGAAGTCAGACTCCAGCCCTGCTGTACTCAGGATGCTCCCTCAGTGCCCACCTCCCTCAGAGCAAGAGCCAGGGTCCTTGCCACTGCTCTACGGCCCCTCCTCTCTGCCCTCAGCTCCCCCATCCTCCCCTCGGCTACACAGGCCTCCGCAAACCCACTGGTCCAGCCTCAGGGCCTTTGCACACGCTGTTCCCTTTGCCTGGAACACCTCCCCCAGAGATCGACATGGCCCTCCCTCACCTCTCTCAGTCTTTGCTCAAGTGTCCCCTTCTCTGTGAAGCCCACTCTGACTGCTGGGTTTCTCATTGCCGTCTTACCCCCAGTTCCTCATTTTCCTCATAGCACTCATCATTATCTGACATCTTTTTTGTCTTCTTTACCCGACTGCTCTTTGTCTTCCCCCAACTAGAATGTAGCTCCACGAGGCAGGGTTTTTGTCTGTCTGTTTACTGCTGTCTCTCCAGGGCCTAGAAGATGGCTGGCCCTCAGTAGATTTTCAGTAAATGTCTGAGGATTGAATGGATGTGCGAGGGATAAACACACATGTTGGGTATAGACTTGGTGTTCTGACCTGGTTGTGGGGAGTCTGTGTTACGGTTTGGGCATCAAGCCCCTGCTGGCAGTGAGGTGGCGGCTGTGCCTGGTAATCCTCTTGTTTCCTGGACATATTTCCCTTGGGGAACTCATGAAAAGAAGAGTGGGAGGATGCAATCCCAATACCCATTGCTGTCAAGTCCATTTCAACTCATAGTGACCCCATGTGACAAGGTAGAACTGCCCTATAGGGTCTTCTGGGCTGTCATTTTTATGGAAGCAGATCGCCAGGCCTTTCTCTCTTGGTGCCTGTAAGTGGGTATAAGCCACCAACATTGCGGTTGGTAGTTGCGTCCAAACCATTTGCACCACCCAGGGACTTCTGCAGTTCTAATAGCACCCCCAAATCCCTGCACCCCCAAGAGGCTTCTTTAAGCCCTGGGCTTCCCCGCTGGTTTTCGAGTCTTTGAGGTGCTCCTCCATTGAGAGTTTGCACAAAGCTCATGCTTATTTTTGCTAATTGTTATAATGACTAGCCTTTCACAGCCGTGACGTCAGCGCTGAGCACTTTCACGTTAATTGGGTTGGAGGAGGAAAATTAAGTGCTTCAGTTTGCCATCTTTCAAGATGACAAAATGGGAAAGAAGACAATCACTTGACTGCAAGAGAGGAGCTGTGAGTAACTGAACCCCCTCCGGGAGAGCAGAGGCTGCCTGGGCAGGGGTATGGACTCCTGGGGGGGGCAGACCTGGGCAGAGGATTGTGGTGACAAGATCAGAGCCCTGCCACACCTCCTGCAGCATTGTCTGTGCATCAAGTAATTAAAAAGAACAAAGTGCACTTCAAGGACAGAGGCTTATTTAACTACACCCCGCCAGGTGTCATGACCCCAACTTCTGGGTCAGACGGGTTGAGTGGTTGGTTGTCAGTGACAGAAAGCTCAACTCTAATAGACTTAAGCAAAAAGGGATGTAAAAGAAATTGAAAAGTCCTGGGAATGGTTCCGGCATCAGGTAGGGCTGGATCTAGGGGCTCTAGTAAGTTTCTCCCCAGTCTTGGAGCCCTGCTCGCTCCTTCTTCCCTTGCTGTGGGGGAGATGCCACCTGCCAACAGAGCAACCCCAGATGGAAGAGCTTGTCTCCCTGGTAATGCCTGTAGATTTCTCAGAGTTTACCTGATTGGACCATTCTGGGCCACATGCCCACCTCTGACCCAACACTGGGGCCAGGGAGGTGGGATTTGCTCAGGGCCAGGGCTAGCCTATGTGGTACCCTGGTATGAGTTAGAAAATGGTGCCCCTTCCCTTGTAGTCTTGGCAAGCAGGGATTCCAGCCCCCTCAGCCAGGCACCCTTGTACAGGACACCACCTGCCCAGGTGTACGTGGCAGTCCTGGGTGTGCTGATCGCTAGGGGCCTGGGTTGTGTGCCTTGCTGGAGCTGGGTGTGGGACCCACTCCACCCAAAGCACAGGAACTGGGAGTGGAGGCAGGATTGTCCCAAAGGACAATCAGGGTGCTGTGACTAGAAGGACAATTCATTCACTGAACACACATTTAGAAAGGGCTCACTGTGTGCCTGGCACTGTGCAGTGAAGGAGGTGACAAAAATCCCTGACCTCATGGAGCTTATAGCCCAACTAGGGGGTAAAGACTGAAAGTCGGTTAATTAATTGATTATACAACAATCACGACGACAGTGCCCCCGAGAAAATAAAGCAGGACAGTAGGACAGGGTGTGCCATGACAGATGAGGGAGAGAAAGCCTCATGTCCAGGTGACATTTGAGTAAGGAATTGATGGAGTACTCTGCTTGGCCAGCCCTGGGTCACATGCCCACTTTAGTGTTGGGGCCTGGGGTCAGCCCCACTCAGTCCACCCAGTGGCTTAATGTGAGAGAAGGCTGAGCCTATGGTGGGAGGTCAGTGGTGGATGGGGATGGATGCATATGGACAGAAATAATAGCTGTCACTATAGTTCCTTTGTACAGAGTGGGAAGCTGAGTCTGAGAGGTGGGCAGTCCTCACCCAAGGACAGAGCCTGAAACAGCCAGAGCCAGGTCTTCACCCAGGTCTTCACAGGCAGCTCCCGGGGGTAGAATCTCCAGTCTTTCCATCCATATCACCCCTGTGTGGTTCCACAGAGGCCCTGGGTCACGGCCTCTCCCTGGGGACTGCACCTGTGTCTCCATAGGGCAAGCTAATAGGAGTACCCACGGGTGGATTACCCAATAAGCAAGGTAAGCGTGGATTTATCTGTGATTACTTACTAATCTATAGTGAAATTGATCACTACAGATTAGCATGTAAGCACAAGTAAGCCTGTGCTTTCCTTGCTTACTGGGTCATCTTTCCTGTCAGGGATTGTAAATTTGAAAAGAGGCTTGGATTCTGTAGGAAGGTGCTATGGGGTTGGGAGAGAGACAGATGCCAGCCATACCTAGAAGCAGAATCTTTGAAGTGGTCAAAAACTGAAATTGTTCACTACAGATGATCTGGTAAGCAAGCTAAGCACAGTGCTTACCTTGCCTTTTGGATAATCTACCCCTGGGTGCACCCTAAAAGGCAGTCTGGGAAATGAGCCCCCCAGGAGGGCCTTCTCTCCCCATCTGTGTTTCCAGGGCTGCCAGGACCCCCTCAGTGCAGCACCCGCCAGTTGGGAAAATACAAACAAGCACTCCTCCCGCAGACTCATTTATCAGGCTGCTTTCCTGCTCCCTGACGGAGAGGACCCACGGTGGCACAGCAGGGGGTGGTGGGGGAGGAAGGGAGGGGGGCTGCAGGGGAAAGTCAGCCGCCTTGGGAGAGCCCTGTGTACACACTCACACCCCTCCCCAAAAGTGCCTGCACACCAGCCTGTGCACACCCCACATTACAGATGCATGTGCAAAGCCTACCTCCAGAATACACGTGCCCTCCCCCCGTGGGCGCACATCAATGGAGCTGGGCACACACCTACTCACACCCACACCCACACATGCATGCACGGGTGGCCATGTGCCTGCCACACAGGGCCACGCACACACCTCCGGAAGCAGTTGTGAGCACAAAGCCCCACTCTACAAGCACACCCTCACGCAGATCACAGACTCTGGGCCAGACTGCCTGGGTTCAAATCTCAGCTCACTAACTCCAAACTGTGATTTAACCCTGTGCCTCTGTTTATTGAGCCCTGGTGGCGTAGTGGTTAAACCACTCAGCTGCTAACCTAAAGGTCAGTGGTTCGAACCTACCAGCTGCTCCGAGGGAGAAAGATGGGGCAGTCTGCATCTGTAAAGATTTACAGCCTTGGAATCCCTATAGGGCAGTTCTACTCTGTCCTATAGGGTTGCTATGAGTTGGAATTGACCTGATGGCAGTGGGTTTGGTTTGGTTGGTTTTGGTGCCTCAGTTTCCTCCTATGTGAAGTGGGCATATTCTAAGATCCCAGCTCAGATAAAGCTGAGAGGATTAAGTGAGGTTATACTAGGAAATTACTGAGAAGAATGCCTGGCAAGGAGCAGGCACTTAACAAATGTCACCCATAGTCATACAGCCCTGCCTCTGTGTCCACACACTTCCGCAAGTGCACACACCTGCACACCCCACCTCTACACTGACGCCGGGTTCCTGCACCACATACATGTAGACACACATTCATGCATGTACAAGCATGCATGGACCTATGTGCGTGATTCATGCAGACCAGCACACCCACACACCTACAGATGCACACACCCGTACATGGCCCTCGTGTGCTTGCACACACACACACACACACACACACACACACACACATTACCCCTCTCCCCAGCAGGACCCAGCATGCCGAGCACCTGTTGAACCTAACATGGTGCCCTGCAGACTTGGGCCTCACCAGGAGCCCCGGGCAGAGGGAGGTGGCTGCCCCCGGCTGAGCTCACAAATGAGAGGGATACCCTCACCCACCTCACCCCCATCACTCCATGGGACTTTCCTGGAAGCTCTTTGTGGAGACTCACAGACTCACAGAACATTTGGGCTGGAAGGGCCCTTACCTGACCAGTCTCAAATCCCCATTGTAAAGACGAGGAAACTGAGGCCCAGGGAGGGGCACCTGCTTGTCCACAGTCACCCAGGAAGCCAGTGACCAGATCACGACTAGAACCAACCAGGTTACCAATGGCCAGGCTCACAGCAGGGGGAGGTGTGTGGTCAAGGCAAGGAGATGGTGGGAGAGAGGCCAAGGCCGTCCCCAGGCCTGGGCATTATGCTGGGGAGATGACCACACCCCGAGGGCAGGGGCAAGGGTGCCAGGGAGGCCTCAGACCCAGGCCCCAGGGCCTGAATGAAAACAGACATTTCTGAGCAGGGCCTGTTTAGGGCTGGGGGGCTGGGGTGGGGTGCTGGGATAATGCTGCAGACTCAGGCATGAGACACAGGTAGCCCTCAACTTATGACGTATTCAAGTTATGACGAACAGCACTTACGACGGTCTTTGTACATCTTATCGTTAGTAACATGTACTACATACAATGGTGCAGCACATAATTTGCTGATGTTACCATTCTCAGATGTTTATTCGCAGATGTTCAAAGATTGGATTTATAAAGATACTCATAATGAAAGGCAATAATAATGGGAAAAAAAGAGGTATTCGACTTACATCAAAACCAACTTACGATGGGGTCATTGGAATGGAATCCCGTCGTAAGTTGGGGACTACCTGGACTCGAGGGCTTCATCGTGAAGAGGGTGAGTGTGCACTAGGTGTGCAAGTGTGTGCCTGGGCTGCTGTGGTCATGGGTTGTGTTTGCCGTGTGTGTGTGTGAGGGGGTGTATAGAGACACTGCTTGAACACAGTGTGTGCACAGGGATTGTCTGAAGGGTCTAATGTTAAGATGCTGTATGTTTGCTGAATGCCATCCCCCCGTGGCATTTGCTTTTCCAGACCTGCACAGTCTCCAAACCTCCAAGGCTGGTGAAGTGCCACCAGGTAGATATTGCTGAGTTTCGCCTGGCCCTGGCCTCCTGGGAAGAGAACTAATTCTCCTTCACTGTCCTCTGCCCTCAGCTGTTCCAAGGAGAAGCAAGGACCAAGGTCTCCCAGGGAATCTAGACTGTCCTGCCCAGCTCCTCAGGGGGCTCTGGTTTAAGGGAAGATAGTAAACCAGGGTAGTGATGAGCAAACGGGGGCCCTTAGTCACTGCTGGTGGGAATGTAAACCGGTACAGCGTCTACAGAAGAACATTTGATATTATCTATAAAACTGTCAAATGGATGTGTCCTTTGACCCAGTTACCCTGCCCTTAGCGGCAGTTTGTCCAGAAGAAAATTGCATGTGTGGGCAAGAAGATATGAGTGAGGATGGTCATTGCAACAGGGCTTGTAATAGCAAAATGCTGGAATGGGCCTGAATGTCCTTCAACAGAACAGCTAAATAAATATGGTTATCTTTAAACCAGAGAATACTGTGCAGTGGTTTGAAAGAATTTTGTAGATCTTTATTACTGCCATGGGAAGATCTCTAAGATGTGGTGTTGAGTCACGAAAGCAAGTGGAAGAATGTTGACACAGCTTGAGGCCATTTACATGAAGTAAGATCAAATATTATGTGCCCGTATGTATGTGGGCCCCTACGTATGTGGGAGAATACATAAAAAAAGGATCTAGAAAGATGCATTCAGCAAATCACAGTGGTTACTTCTGGGGAGGGGGCCGAGATTAGTTAAAAGGGACATTTGTCCTAAAGAATCAACAAAATAACTGACAAGAAGGAGTAAGTGAATTTAGAAAGATTGCAGGATAGAAGGTCAATAGAAAAAATCAATTTAAATTCTATATACTAGCAATGAATAACTGGGAAATGAAATTTGAAAATGCCATTTGCAATAACATCAAAAACTTTTAAAATACTTAGGGTTATATTTAACAAAATATGCATGAGACCTGTACTCTAAAAACTATAAAACATTTCCGACAAAAATTATATACCTAAATAAATGGAGGGATCTTCCAGGTTATCCAGTTTCCTAATGCTGCTGTAACAGAAATACCACAAGTGGGTGGCTTTAAAGAACAGAGATTTATTTCTCACAGTTCTGAAGGCTAAAAGTCCAAATCAGGGTCTCGGCCGTTTCAATTCCTTGTTTGTCGGTAACCCCAGGCATTCCTTGGCGTTCCTTGGCTTGTAGACAATCCTCACATGGCGTCTGTCTTCCCCTGTGTGTGTCTCTGTGTCTGTGCTGCTCTTTTTATAACTCAGAAGTGATTAGGTTTAGGATCCACCCTACACTGGTATGAACTTATTAACATGAAAGAAAAATCCTGTTTACAGACAGGATCACATCCACAGGTACAAGGGCCAGGAATTCAACACATATTTTTTGGGGACACAATTCAGTCCATAACACAGGTTCAGGGATTTGAAGGTTGAATATTATTGTTAAGATGACAGCTCTCACCAAACTAATGTATAGATTCAATGTAATTTAATAAAGCAGTGCAGACAGTGAATGGCACATAGTAGATACTCAAGAAATACTGGCTTCTTCCTTTTTCTTGTCTTCTGCTTGGAGCTCAGTTTTATCACCTGTCAGATGGGGGTATTAACTCTTGCCCTACATTACCTATCATGGCAGTTTTGGTTACAAGTGATGGGAAACCCAACTTAAGACTTAAACACAAATGGGAATTTATTGGCTAGTATGAAGCTTGGCTCAACCCTAATGCTGACAATGTCATCTGGACTTTCTCTTTGTATCTCTCGGGTGGCTTCACTCCCAGGCAGACCTTCTCCTGGAGGCAGTGGCGATGACCCCCAGAAGTTCTGGACTAATCTCCTAGCTCAGCCACCCAAGCAGATGAAGGCACCCCTGTTTTCCAACAGTGATGAAAAGTCCCAGGTCCAGCTGGGTCTAGAGCAACTTGTGTCACATGCATAGCCCTGAGCCAGTCACCGCAGTCCTGGGAATGGGATGCTTTGATTGGTCAGATCATGATCACATGACAGCCTGGGCCTGCCAGTGACCCAACTCTACTCTCAGGAGTCACTCACTGACAAGTAGGTTGCTTAGCAACCAGCTCTTGGCTCCTTTCTGTCATTCAGGACTGGGAAAGCCCCTTCAGGGCCCTGCCTATTGAATTGTAGGGTTCAGTATTTTGTTTGTAGCTACCGCAGCTCCTTGGAGGAGAGGCAAGATGGCAGGTGATTAAAACAGAAGTCGTGCAGTTCAATGATCTGTGGTTTAAACTTCGGTTGTGACATTTACTCACTGGGTGAGTTACTTAACCTCGATGTGACTCAGTTTCCTTGTCTATAAAATGGAGTTAGTAATGGGGTTATAGCTATAGGGTTATTGTGAGGATTAATAAGATGATCTATATAGGTGGGTTAGGATTGTGCCTTACCTGCAGTCAGTGCTCTGTGAGCTACATGATAACTACTCATTGGAGAGGGCCTCCATAACCACATCCGGTCACGACCCACCCCATCTCCACTCAACTCCCTCCATTTCCCAGCGACCACTCTGCAGCTAGGGAGTATTTCTAACGTGCAAAATGGTCCATCTCACTCCCCTACTAAAAGGTCTTTGTCCAGTGCAGTGCTTGGCACATAGTGGGTGCTCAATAAGTGTTTGTTGAATGCATGAATCCAGGCCACCCCAGGCAGAATCAATCCTTTGCTTGCTCCTCAGAAACCTTGATGAGCGTTTGGTTGTAAGAACTCTTCCTCTCTGGGCTCTAGAGACTGTCTTAGAAGCAAAAAGCAGCAAAAGCTGACTGCCCACCTGACCTGTCAGGCCCATCTTCCTGAGCACAGGGGCTGGAGGAGGGAGGTGGCGCCCCCTGCTGCAGCGCTGGCAAAAAGCAAAGAGCCTGCCTGTGGAACTGCCTCTGTTATTTTTCCTGGGCATAAAACCAGGGTCTGGAGCGCCTATGTTTCTGTCCTACTAATTTCAGAGGCAATCAGCTGTTGGGTGCTCTTGCCTGTCAGCTCCTTTGCACATCAACTTGTTGGGTGCACTCACCCTTGCCCAAGGAAGCCAGCCGGAGAAGATTTTTGTCAATTCACTACTAAAGTACAATTTTAACCATCTTCTTAAATGACAGCAGCACAAGTAGCACGACATGTTAAGCCTCCCCTTGGGGACAGTAACCTGCTTCATTAAAACAGCCATAATGAAGAGGCTGTGTATATCAGCATCTTTTGTACAAAAACGTATGATCTAATCTTCTCCTGCAGCCCAGCCCTAATGCCCATGGCTCAGCTGGGAGGTGAGAAACTGAGAGCCACTGCCATGAAGGATGAAAGGAGCCCATCTTACATATTTCCAGTGAAGCCAGCTCAGCCAACCCAAACTTGTTTTTTCTAACATTCGCCTGGAGTTTCTTTCCATGATCCAACTTTCCCACCAAGCTGGGCTGAGTATGAGATCACCCTGACGCCTCTCTCTGTGACTTTGACAGGCTGGTGAGGCCCCACTCCCATCCTGGCCCACGGGGCTGTAAATTCTGCTGCCCAAACCACCCAGTAACTCAGTGTTCCCCAAATGTCACCCATCTGCAGACCCCTTCCTGATTGTTGTTCTTGGCCATTTCAATGCAACACCTGTGCTGTTGAATACTTTTCTTTAAATGGTCTCTTTTAAAGTAAGCCTCAACTCACACCATTATGCCTGTGAAGTCATGGAACTCATGTCTTCCTTCTCTATTTTTCCCCTAATATATGTTAAAATAAATGCATAACGTAAAAAATTAATAATGGTTGTTGGCATGCCATATAAAATCATCTCATGCACTCTGGTGTCACTAGAGGTCACACACTTTTAGAAGTGCTGAATTAACTCTGTTCTAAAGGAGTGGGTCCAAACAATCACCATTGATTGGGACTTGGTATTTGCCAGGTCCCTGGGTGGCACAAGTGATTTGCCATCAGCTGCTGACCTAAAGGTTGGTGGTTCAAACGCACCCATCAGTGCCATGGAAGAAAGGCCTGGTGATCTGCTTCTGTAAAAATTACAGCCAAGAAAACCCTATGGAGCAGTTCTACTCTGTAACACATGGGGTTGAGTCAGAATTGACCCAATGGCAAGTAACATCAAGAAGTTAGGGGGTCGCAGGAATTGGTCTGGAGGGGGCACTGTGTGCATCTGCTACCCAGGTGAAGCAGGTCTCCTGGACTGAAGTCTCTGGACTGGCCAGCGAGGTCTTGTCTGACTCAAGGCCTTTGCTTTTGCCCGTCTCTCTGCCTGGATTGTTTTTCTCCAGATGTCTGGGTGGCCCCTTCCTCACCTCCTTCAGGTCTCTTCTCAAATGTCACCTCCTCAATGAGGCCTTTCCTTGTTGCACTATTTAACATTGCAGCCTTGCTCCCACCGCTCCGCCCACTCCCTGCCCTTCTTCCCAACACTTCCCACTGTCTGACCTGATTCGTATTTTGCCTGTTGATTGGTTTATTAAGGAGCCCTGGTGGTGAAGCGCTGGACTGCTAACCAAAGGGTCGGCGGTTCGAACCCACCGGCTGCTCCGTGGAAGAAAACACCTGGCGATCTGCTCTTGTAAAGATTAAAAAAAAAAAAAAAAAAAAAAACCCATTGCCCTCAACTCCATTCCAACTCATAGCAACTCTATAAAGATTACAGCCTACAAAACCCTATGAGGCAGTTCTACTTTGTCCTATGGGTTGAAATCCTATGAGTCGCTATGAGTTGGAATCCACCAGATAGAATACAACAAGGGCTACCAAACCAGCCCTCAGGATGCCCACCTTCGACTTTCTTGTTATGCAAATTAATTAAATGTCTCTATTGCTTAAACCTGTGGTTCTCAACCTTGGCTGCACGTTAGCAGCACTTGGGGAGATTTAAAATATGCTAATGCTCAGGCTACACCCCATACCAATTAAATCAGAATTTCTGCGGATGAGTGGGATGCAGGCATTGGTGGTTTTTAACTCTCCCCAAGTGATTGTAATGTACAGCCCTTGCTACTCAGAGTGTGGTCCCTGGACCAGAAGCATGAGTGTCACCTGGGGGCTTGTTACCAAATGCCAAATCTTGGCCCCACTGTGACCTAACGAACCAGAAGCTGCTGTTTAGCAAGGAACCCAGATGATTTGTCTGCACGTGACAGTTTGGGAAGCACCGGCTTAAGGCGCTGTTAATTGTGTCCTCCTTGTAGCTGAACAAATCCTGACCCACATTCAAGTCATCAGGACTCCAAGGGGCGAAGAAGCCCAGCCGACCAAGAGTTTCCCCTGTTCTCTGCCATCTCCAGACAAGCCGCCTGCACTCAGCGTTTGCAGTCTTCTGGACTGTCTGTCTCTAGAGCAGCCACAGCAGCTTCTTGGATAGTCTGATTTCCACCAGCATGGTCATCTCCTGAACTTCTGTGCAGAAATCGTTTTCTGAACTTTTTAGCCAGAAAGTTCTCCTTCTCTGGGCACTGAGATGGGTCAAGTTGCCCACTGGGGCCCCTACTCAAAGTCAGTAAGAAAAGCTGTTGGCAAGTTTCTTCCTGAACACATCTGGCTCCCACCTGGCCAAACACATCTCGGGTATAGCTCATGGTCCCCAGGGACGGCCTAGCCCATCAACTCACATACATATGCACACACACAAAAGCTGTGATTCTGGGATTGGGCTCGAATTTACAAATGTCTCAAGCAGGGCCGAGGTGTGCAGAGCTGTGGGCCAGGCCTTTCATAAGATGAAGCTATGTGTCAGAGTCCAGGGCCACTGGGCAACATGGATTCGTGTTTCAAAGTCATAGTAAGAGACCGTGAAGAATTCAAGATGGAGTGGTCTCTGGTTGGAGAGAATTCCGTCTTTCTGAAGGAGACAGTGTCTAAAAGCGGGTAATAGCCACCATTGAACAGGAAGGGCTGGGGATATCCCCACCCGGCTTAAATCAGGAGACTAGAAACTGCCCTGTGACACAGGTCTCAATACTTAAATTCACAATTCCAGACCAATGGTGAGAAAAAAATGATCCTCAACTCAACAGGTACAGCAGCTCTGTTGGGAGGATGGTCTGCCTGCACATCTCTGGGCTGCCTAAGCAGAGGCTGGAGGCCCCAAGCATTCTCTAATAAGGAGGCTGGGAAATGGGTCTGTCTTTCTGTCTCCGTTTCTTCTCCTTGTCAGGGAAGCCTTCATCCCTGTTCTGAGCACACAGTAATGTAACCTGACCCTGCGAATGTCAGTACATTTCCATTAGTCCTGAAGCCAGATTTGGCTCACCCTGCATGGGCAGAAGGGCCAGCTGTGACTGTTAATTGACCTCAACAGCGGACGCAGCAACAGGTGGAATGAATCAGAAGAAAAACCGTCATCTGGACCATATCCCAAAGCAAGAGGTCTGACAAGAACCACGTCACCTCCTGTTTCCTGGCTGTCTTCTAGAATTTTCCCTCCCCAATATGCCTGCACGGCCACCAGCTTGCTGCCCAAATCACATATAAGCCCTGCTTCCCCCCATAACTTGGGGAGTCAGAGTGGAGGAGCTTCCTCCTGGCTTTGTGTATTGCAATAAAGTTACTCTCTTTCTCAAAGACTAGTGTCTGGATTATTGGCAGGTCTGAGCGCATTGGATGGAACTCACCTTCCCCGGTTCGGTAACAGTAACTTTCTCTATCCTGCTCATGTGTGGTACCATACGGCACCTGGCCAACCCCACTTCTTTGTTTCCAGTGGGGAAGGAATGGGGTCTCTCACCTGTGACGCAAGAGGGGTGCACCTGACACTTGTTCTGCACTGGGCATGAGGAAGCAATGCTGTCTCTCCTCTACATGAATAAAGCATTGTTCCCCTGCCTATGATTTGTGTCTTTTGTTGGCGACCTCAAATCCTGGCACAATAAACTCCAAACATTGGTAGGTGTCCTCTGTGTTTGCCCTTTGAGGCTGCACATATTAACCAAGTCTTTGAGATCATTCTTGAATGTGAGTCATACCTTGGGCAGGCAGGCAGACACCCCCACGCGCACGCACATGTTGACTTCCTCCAAGCCACGCTTTTTATAGTCAGCCAGCAGGTTTGGACACGTCATGTGTTATTAAAGTTTCAGAACAAGCCCCTAATGAGGGGCTCAGTATCTGCCTGGAAGATGTGAGGGGCCTCAGGGGCTCAGACGTTCCCCAGCCTGGGACACAGTCCAGGCCTTGGAGGGGTCTTTGCAGAATTCCCGGGACCTTACCAACCTCTGATTCTCCAGCCCCTGTCCACCCCCAGTCACACTTGTTTGTCTCTCCTCACCCTGATGAAATCTCTCGGTGATGGTGACCTTCCTGGCTGGGTAACCCGCTTTTACAGCTCATCACATCGCTCCCCGAGGCTTCCCCCATTGTGGGTTTAACCTCTCAGGGACCTTTTTCTTGCCACCTGTGAGCTGCCTTCCTTCTGCATCTTTCTTGGCAGCGTTTGTAGAGAACGCCTGACTTAACACCCAATGACAGAAAGAATTGCTATTGCTATGTCTATACATCAGAGGCTGAAATACAATCTAAACAGTTATTGTCTGAATATTTTCTGGCTGTGTTTGGGTTGGCACTTGGAGCAGATGGGATTTTATGAGGGTTATAAATGTCAAGCTTTCAATGTGTCTCAAACAAGTTGACATGTAAAGGAGAAATGTTAAAAGTAAGAAAAATGACTGTGGCCTGGGCTGCGTTTGGAGCCTCAGGAACGCAAGGGCACAGAACTAGGGGACAGGTGGCTGCATAATGTGCACAAGTTTGATGGAAACTTTTGCTTCTACAAGAGCAGGGAAAGCTGCAGAGCCTCTCTCAGGGAGTTGTGATCTAATATCTCAGCTCCCACGTGGGACAGTTTTGCGTGGGGTTTAAAATACAAATTCCAGCATCATCCAGGATCATAAACTCTTGTGGTTAATTCTGCCCAAGTTTTCATTTAGATGCAAGCTGTCTTGTTGGCAGAAATGCAATTATATCAGGAAAAAAAACTGTTTATATGTCTTGAGATATTATGATTATGAAAAACAGCAACATAAACTACCATTAAGTCAAAAGAAAGTTAATTGTATTTCACGCCGCCTCCCAGGCCAGCACGCTGGCGTCCACATGATTTACTTCAGCAAAACGGGCCTAATCTCTGCAGCACAGTACACATTTTCTCCCTTAATTTCAAATAATTGTACAGTGTAATTTATACTAATGCGTGACACTTAAAAGTGCATGTTCAGGGATAAAGGGCTAGTTTGGGAGGTGGGACAATTATAAACAGGTGTAATTGCAGTCTGCTGGGGTTGCTCATGGGTAACCTTGGAGAACCCATTGAACCCAATGTCATTTAGTCGATTCCAACTGATAGTGACTCTATAGAGCAGAGGAGAAATGCCCCGTAGGGTTTCCAAGGCTGTAATCTTTACGGGAGCAGATTGCCACATCTTTCTCCCGGAGAGCCACTGGTGGATTTGAACCACCAACCTTTCGGTTAGCAGATGAGTGCTTAACCACTGTGCCACCAGGGCTGCTTACTTTGGAGAGCAATGACGTTTAATCAAAATTTGTACTGGAGAAAGACAGTAGGACTGCCTTCAGTTAAGACACTGTTCTAAGAACACAGATAGTGGCGACAATTTGTCTAGTTGCCTAAGCACCCACCAATAGTTCAGTTTTGGATAAGCAGGCAAGGAAGATTGAACAAGTGGATTTTGCTGTATGATGAGCTAGAGGCACACAAGCAGGATTAATACATGTGTAATTGAGTATTAAAATGACTAATGTGGTCTCCGGCAGCTCAACTGCAAATCTCTGTGGACAAGGCAGAGCGCGTGGCTCTTTGGATGAGCTGCTTTCTAAAGGGGCAAAGCAGCATCTGTTTGAAAATTGCAATTCGATTTAGGTCTCTGTGACAGCACACCTTGCTTTAAAATCACCTTCCAGAAGAATCGTTTATGAGCTGATTAATGTGGTTGCAGATTTAATAAATAGGAGGGCTGGTGGCACAAGGGTTAAAGTGCTCAGCTGCTAACTGAGAGGTCGGTGGTGCAAAGCCACCGGCCGCTCCACGGGAGAAAGATGTGGCAGTCTGTTCCGTAAAGATTTACAGCCTTGGAAACCCTGTGGGGCAGTTCTACTCTGTCCTGTCAGGGTCGATATGAGTTGGAATTGACCTGACAGCAGTGGGTTTGGTTTGGGTTTGATTTAATAAAAGCAGAATGATGCTTCAGTGTGGCCCCAGGGCCAAGATTCTAACCTGGACTCTGCCCCCCATGGCTGGTGACTCCTTAGCTGGCCTCCCTGGGCCTCAGTTTTCTCATCTGAAGAACAGGAATGCTAGGAATGACACAGCACGTTGTCGCGTTAATGGAGTAGATTAATGAAGGTAGGAATGCGCACGTGGGGCCTGGCTCAGTGAGTATTCACTAAATCACAGACTGGAACTTATTATCATGGCCCTGAGAGAGACACCTCGATTGCCTGCAAAAGCAGACTCTGCAAATCTCCAGACTGTTGGTCCTCGTGGATCTAATTCCCCACCAGCAACCTTCTCAAGGTTTCCCTGTGATAAAGGAGTCTGTACGACCTGCTGGCAGCGCATCCACTGAGGTTAATGAAGAATCATTAGCCTGGTGATACGGAGTTCTTGGTGTTGTCTGTTTAGACAAGAAGTGAATGGAGGGCTGGTTTCTATGCTTGGACAGGCACCACACACTGTGGGCCAATCAGTATTTGGAGTCGATGGCCACAGGCTGCTTGGCTCATCCTGTGTGTCTGCAGCACCAGAGACCCCAAACAGGCATTGTTTTTGGGCTACCCATGGCTGAACTTCTGATCTTCTGGTGTCATTTCAAAGCAGGAAGCTGGGCCTCCCCTGGGAGGACACGTTGAGAAGGAAGCCATGTGCCAGATGCTTGGGGGGAAGCCCCCATCGCTGAGCCAGGGAGGGACGGGGCTGGCCCTGTGCCTCAGAGGCTACCTGCATGAGCTCGAGGAAGTTTTGATCAGGGTCATCAGAGTGTACACACCTTGGACATCTTTGGTGAAATGCTGATTTATTAATTGGACAAATGTTTATTAAATTGTTAAGTACCAGATTATAGCCTTATTGGCTATGGGGTATAGGTATGATCCTGTTCTAGGATTGCCAGATAAAATACAGGACATCCAGTTAAATTTGAATTTCAGATAAACAATGAGTAATTTTTCAGTATAAATAAGTACATCCCATGCTAAATCTGGCAACCCTCTCCTGCTCTCAATGGTTTCTCAACCTCGGCACTATTGACATTTGGGCCCAGATAATTCTTTGTTGTGGGGAGTTGTCCTGTGCATTGTAGAATGTTTAGCAACATCCCTTACCTCTATCCACTAGGTGCCAGTAGCATCCCACCCCCTGTTGTAACAACCAAAAATGTCTTCAGACATTGCCAGATGTCTTCTAGGGGACAAAATCATCCCTGGCTGAGAACCAAGATGTTAAAACATAGTAAGTAAAATAGATATAACAAATGAGCCTGACGAAGAGTTTGTGACAGCAACTGCAGGTTGCTTACTCAATATCTAGTCCCACTCTTCCCTGCTAGTAGAAGTTTGTTTTTTGGGGGTGCATCTTGAACTTTCAAAAACTTCTCTGAGACTCACACCGCAAGGGAATGGCTGTTGCAACAAGGAGAATACCCTAAGATCGTGTCTCCCTAAACATGGGGAATGAGAGGCTGCATGGGGAAAGGAAACAACACTGGCAGAGTGTCAGCCACAAGCTTGGTGGGCTTTGGTCAGGCAGGTGTTGCAATCTTGCAGAAAGAAGTCATTTTTCATTGTGATTTGGCCAGTCTTTGTCTATTATGTCCTGTTATTAGAATTGTTGACTCAAAGAGGGTAGGACGTGGGAGCAGTTGAAGAGCCCAAGTTGGGGGTTTGCAAAGACACATGTCTAGAGCCTTGGTTTGCATGTGCCTCAGAGGCCATGTGTATGTAAGTGTATGTGTGTGTGTGTGACTGAGTGTGAGTGTGTGAGATTGTGGGAGTGTGTGAGTGACTGAATGTGTGTGAGTGTGTGTGAGTGTAAGTGAAGTGTATGTGTGAGAGAATGTGTGTGTGCTGAGGGGAGACTGACTCTCTGGAGGAGATGGGGAGAAGGGAGCAGGGAGAGACAAAGTTAACCTCAGGAGAGACGGGCCCAGACAGGCAGAGATGTTGCTGTTGCTGTTTGGCGCCTTGCAGTAAGCAAGGGATGCACGGGCTTGACTGGGTTTACTCACTAATCTGTAGTGCACAGTTTCACCTGGGTTTCACCACAGCTTTGGAAAAACAGGTGAGATTGTGCACTACAGATTAGTAATAAAGCAAAATTAAGCCCGTGTGTACCTTGCTTATTGGGTAGTCTGTGCCTGATCATCTCCATTTGCAGATGAGAGGTTGGGAAGCTTGCCCTGAGTCTTAGAGCAGGCAAGTGGAGCAGCTGTTGGGATTTGAATCCAGCTGCCTGGCTCCAGAGCTGGGGCTCCTAACCATTTGTGGTGGCTGAATTTAATCATACTCGTAAAAAGCTGAGTCAAGTATGTTCATTACTCCTGTTTACAGATGGAAGAACTGAGGCAAAGAGGGGTTAGTAATTTGCTCAGCTTGAAGGGGGTAGAGCCAGGACCCAGCCCAGACAGCCGACTCCAAGGCCCATTTTGCAACCACCTTGCTACAGGCCCCGAGGTAATGGGCTCTTTGGAGAAAGGTGAGTCACTTGGCTGTGCCTCAGTTGCCTTGTTTGCTAAATTGGGCTCTAGTAATCCTGCGCAGCTGACTCCTAGGAGTGGTGAGAGAATGGAATTTAGACCAAGGCAGGATGGGGTCCAAGGGAGTGTGTCCTGGCCACCGCCCCTGTTTGTGCAGAGCCCTGCCTGGGTGCACTGGCCCTTGCCTTATCATGCAGGACCCGAGATGTTCCTCAGCTGAAGGACAGGTCCCCACGTGTGCTACATCTGGGCGCTCAGGCACCAGCTCCATCGCACCAGAAAGAGCCAGAGCCAAGGGGCCAAAGGAGCATGGGGGTGCCCAAGGTGGGGGCCCTGCAGGGGCAGCAGGTGGGATGGCTTCAGTCCCAGGGCCTCTCTGGCCTCCGTGCTCACCTTCGAATGGACAAAACAACGTGGAGGTGCCGAGGTCACTTACAGGAAGTGAGGGCCTGGCGGGGGGGTGAAGCAGTGTGTGCATGCGCGTGTACACAGGCACATATATGTGTGTGAGTACATGTGCGAGCATATGCACACATACGTGCACACATCAGTTACCAATGGCCGAGGGGGCAGGGTGGTGCCCCCTCTCCACGAGGTCGTCTTAGGAGGGTCTGAGCAGGCCGCTCTGCAGGGAGGTCACGGGGAGGGTACAGCCACGCAGTGGGCTCAACAGGAGGGGACAGGCAGCAGCTTGAGGGTGGAGGCAGGGAGCGCAGAGCTGCAGCTGCAGAAGTTAATTTTTCATGACAATAATATCTTGGTGTATCTCTTGTTCAGTAGGGTATATGTGAAGATTCGTGGTATTCGATTGTAACCAAGGGGAGTGGGCAGTGGTGGTGGTTGGAGATGGAGGGTGGGAGGTCATGGTGGAAAGCAGGAAGGGGAGTAGGAGAAGGCTCCGGGGAGTGAGAGATCTCTCCCCAGGGGTCCGGGAGTGCACTGAGAAGAGGCTGTTGCCTCCTGCAGAAAGCAATGATCTCTGTTCATTTTTAGAATGATGCAAATCATAGCAACCTCTACAAGATTTCCCCTCAGGCATGAGCATGTAGGGGTATACACTTTGGCAGAGAGCAAGAAGTATACCAGGATCATGGGCGAAGCAAATAGCAAGCTCACAAATATAATAGAGTTCATAATATCTAAAGAAGAAAAGCAATAAATGTCCAATTTGCTTTTCATACCAAAACTTTTACATGAATGTTTGTAGTAGCGTTATTCATAATAGCCAAAAAGTGCTAACAACCCAAATGTACATCAATTGATGGATAAACAAAATGTCGTATATCCATACAATAGAAAATTATCAGCCATAAAAAGTAATGAAGTCCTGATACGTGCTACAACATGGATGAACCTTGAAACCATTATAATAAAGGAAAGAAAGAGAGAAAACAGTTGCCATCAAGTCAGTTTCAACTCACGGCAACTCCATGTTTGTCAAAATACAACTACACTCTATAGGGTTTTTCAGTGGGTGTGATCTTTTGGAAGTATATCACCAGGCCTTTCTTCTCAAGTGTCTCTGGGTGGATTTGAACAACTAACATTTTGGTTAGTATCCGAGCACTTAAAGCTAGTCACAAAAGGCCATATATTGTTGATTACATTTATATAATGTATTCAGACTAGGAAAATCCATAGAGACAGAAAGTAGATTTGTGGTTGCCAGGGGCTGACGGAGAGGAGTTGAGGGAAAATGGGAAGTGACTTTCTGACATGTGAAAATGTTCTGGAATTAGATGATGATGATGATGGTTGAACAATCTTATGAATATACAAAAAAAAACCACAGAGTTGTACACTAAACGGCTGAATTTCATGGCATGTGAATTATATCGCTATAAAAAAATAAGCCTTTAAATGTGTCTGGACAGCTTGGAAATTAGAGCAACACTGGGAGACGTGTTAGCAGTGCGGAAAGAGCCTCAGGCTGTGTTGTGACAGCATCGGAACTCATCTCGGTTCCTTAGGGTTAAGAATCGCCACCGGCACAAAGCTGATTCCCGTGAGGTGGAGGTCAGACGTCACTCTCCGAATTCTTCACCATTTATGACACCCGCCGTCCCTTCCCCATGGGATTCTCTGCTGGTTCAATAATTCATTGCAATGGCCACACAGAGCTCACAGACCATGCTCACGGTTAAGTGGTTTATTAAGGAAGTAACGGTACAACTCAGGATCAGGAATCATGTAGGCAAAGTCTGGAAGTCTCCCTTGAAATGGAGAACATATCCTTTTTCGGTGCAGGACAGCTGTAACAGTTCCTCTTGGCCATGGAAACAAGCAGCCTTCTCTCTTGTGCATGCCTCCTGTTAGCTGTACAGGCCTCCCCTTGGCCCCCTCAGGACAGGGCTCCTTTTGGCTGTGCGCAGCCCCTCTCAGCTGTGCAGACCTCTCTGCCTTCCGCCTCTCCACTGCTAACTGACCCAGCTCATCGCAGTGCAGCAGCTTGCTTAGCTCTCTAGCTGCTTTCCTAGCAGTAGGTTTCTGCTGTTACTGATGACTCTGCTGCAGGACCCGTTCCAGGTTCCTCACCATCTTCAGTGTTATAGCCCTTGACCCATGTTACAGCTCTTTAAGGAGGTGCCTTACCTCCTCTGTCTGCTTCTTCTCTCTTCTTACTTCCCTAAACCTCTGTGGGGTTGGCTGCTTATATAAGCAAACTCCTTGTAAATTTCAAGGCATGGCCCTCCCAGCAGGGCCATAAAACTGACCAATGCCCTCTGTGGAGCACAAATCACTCTATTTGCCTAGTAAACTGACCAATCCCTGCAAGAGGCATAAAATAGACCAATCACAGAGCAGACTGCATAGTTGGGACCCTCTTCAATTTTCTAAGGTACCTTTTATAAGGGGCTTCCACAAGTTCACACGTAATTGTTCTAACCACCGTAGTGTAGGTTTTCATTCCCATTTTACAGGTGAAGAGACCTGAGGGCCAGAGAGGTTAAGTGACGTCCCAAGGTCATCCAGCTGACAGGGTGAGGAGCTGGTCTGGGACTTGGGCTTCTAGGGCTCTGTGTAATGGTAGGAGTGGTAGTAGCATTATAACCTGTCTAACTTCAGTGGAGGATAGTACGGATCAGGATCAACACAAGGCTGAATCCTGTGAAGTGGAGGGTCAGACATACCTCCACCCTCCAACCTTTTTACCACCTCTGACACCAGCCGTCCCTCCTGCAACACTCTCTAACTTCTCTTCTGGGTTTGATAATCCATTGCAGTGGCCAAACAGAACTCATGGGCCATACTTACACAGTTAAGTGTTTTATTAAGGAACAGGTACAACTCGGGATCAGGATCAAAGGCTACAAGTCAGGAATCAGGATCAGGAAGCACGTAGGCAGTGTCTCCCTTCTTCAGTGCAGGACAGCTCTCAGCTCCTCTTGGCCCCCTGAGTACAGGCTTCTCTTGGCCCTGCCATCTGTCTCTGCCAGCTCTGCTGCTGGGCCTCTTCCAGACCTCTCACTGTCTTCAGTGTTACAGCCCTTAAAGCATGTTACAGCTCTTTTAGGAGGTTCCTTGCCTCCTCTCTCTCTTTCTTGCTCTCTTCTTTCTTCCTTCTGCTTCTCATGCTTCTTTCTGTTTGCCCAACCTCTGTGGGATTGGCTGTATATATACATAAACTCCTCATCAATTTCAAGGCATGGCCCTCTCACCAAGGCCACAAACTGACAAAGTCCCACTCAGTAGGTGACAGACACTTCATTTGCATAGTAGGTGCGGCTGGACTACAACTCACCTTATTTGCATAGTCTATTGACCAATCCGTGCTAGATGCATACCAGTCACAGGGCAGGCTGCAGCCCAGGACCAGAAAAAAACTACCAAACCACAAGTTGTTTACAGCTTAGCCAGGAAATGTCAATCAACCTGGACAAAAGTAACCCCTCTAGGGCAGACAGCAAGGGCAAAGGTAACTCCTCAGGGCTAAGGGGGGAAATCTCTCAAGCTGTTTTTCCAAAGAAGCAAGGTGAAAGGCCACATGAAGGAACTCATTTCACCACAGAACCCCTACATGCAGACATGTGCAAACACACACACACACTGACTTCACAGGTGGGGACCATGAGGGTGGAGTCAGAGGAGGAGAGGACACCAAGGAGGTGACAAGGGGGAAAGAAGAGAGAGGGTGGAGGCAGCTCTGCGATAGGGCATCCAGTCTCCACAGCCCACAGCATGGAGAGGGGAAAGATGCCAGGATGAAGGGCAGGGGGATCAAAAGATTCCCAGGGGTCTGCCTGGGCCACGTCATCGCCAGGTAAATAGAGAGAGGACAAGGTCTGGGTCCTGCAGTCACTACACTGGGCCCCTGGAACTTGGATGAACCTGTCTCAGAATGAAAGGGTTAGGGTTAGGGTTAGTTGCCTCCTCTATAAATTGGGGTGCTTGGAGTGGGTAACCCCAAGGGCTGTGAAGCTAAGAAAAGTATCTGTTGGCCTTGGTTCTCCATTGATGGCCCACTGTGATCTGAGGTCTTAGAAAATGCTTTCTACTCCCTGGAGGTACTTGAGACCCACGAGAGGATTGGTGGTCTGGTGGACTGGGGACCTGGGGTCGCACAAAACGAAGCAGAGCACCAGACCATGAGCCCGGGGTCCAGGGTCAGGACTAGTCTCTGTTGGAGCCTCGAGGCCCTTCTGTGGAAGTGAGGCCACAGTCTTGGCCTGGCTGTAGGGAGGGTGCCTTGTGACTAAGCTAGATACTCCAGGGCCAGTGGAGCCAAAGAGGGGGCAAAAGAGGCTTCCAAGGTCCCTCATACCACCTGTGGAGCCTACAAGTCCCACTGCTTTGCCCCCTGGGGCCCGGGAGAGCTGCTGCCTTGCAGATACCTGCACAATGGTGCAAGTTTTGTGGTGAGGTTTCCAGCTTGGGGCTGCAGTGCTAGGGTTGGCCACCAGGGGGTGGCAGCCTCTTCTGCCAGTGGTTCCCCTGTGCTTTACTAGATCAACTGGGGCCAGGGGACAGTCTCCCCCAGGCCATTCTGGCCATCCCCCTGCCTTGGATTTGTGCCTCCTATTATTAAGATACATTTCCATAGTCCGAGCTGCTCAGAGGCAGGAACGGAATCCAAGATATTTCATTTCTTCATTCACCAGCTGTGCTCTGAACTTTCACCTTGTGCCACATGCCCTGTTAGGACTTCGGTCAGTGCTGAAACAACCCACATGGTCCCTGCCCCCAGGAGCTCAGTCTGGAGTGGAGATGCACAAGAGCACAAAAACAAAAGAAAATAGTAAGTGCTACAGTCAAAATGAAACAGGGTGTTGTGAGGGAAGACTGGGGAGTGACTAGGTGGGGGGGGTCCGAGAGGCCACATAGAAGTGACATTGGTGCTGAGACCAGAATGACAAGAGGGAGCCAGTCCTGCACTAGTCTGGGGACGGGAGACGTGGAGAAGGCACAGCTGGTCAGAAATTGGAAGGCAGCAGTGAGTTTGTCCAGAGAGGAGTTTAGGCCAGTGTGGTGGAGGAAGCTTGCGAGGAGAGAGGGGAGGGAGGGATGAGGGCAGACCCAGATCCCAGGGCCTGGTGGACTGGAGGAGTTATCTCCTGCTCTGTGATAACATGACCCCAAAACTTAGTGGCTCACAGCAAGACACATGAATGATCTTGCTGTTTCTGTGGACTAGGACTCCAGGCACAGCTAAGCTGGTGTCTCTGCCTCAGAGTATTTCAGGAGATTGGACTATGGTCTGAACTGAGGCTTGACTGGGGGAGGATCTGCTTCCAAGCTCACTCCCGTGTTATTGGCAGGACTGAGTTTCTGTGAGATGTTGCACTGAGGGCCTCAGTCCCTCTCTGTTGATCAGTGCCCTCCTTTGGGTCTTTGCCATGTGGGCCTCTCCGTGGGGCAGGTCATACAGCACAGCTGCTTCCCCAGATGGTGAGACAGAGAAAGAGAATGTAAGACAGAGCCAGGACAATTTTGCCCTATCCTATCCCTTAAAAGCAAGTCCCTGAATCCAGTACCCACTCAGAGGAGGGGGTTATATAAGGACGTGTAGAACAGGAGGCAGGATCATTAGGAGTCATTGTGCAGGTTGCCCATCCCCTAGTCTGAGACAAGGTACTTGGGTCAGATTCTAAACAAAATGGGAAATTATTGGAGGCTTTTATGCCATAGGGTGATGATGTCTGATTTTCATTTAATTCCAACTCCCTCATGGTGCAGACTGGGAAAAAGTCCAAGAGGGGAAGTGACTTTGCCAAGGTCACACTACTGGCATGTTGCTTTCAACCCTTCTTGAAATTCTTTCAATTCTGAGTTTATGCGTGAGCTACATGTGCCACCATCCCAAGGGCTTTATAGGTATTATCTTTCATACATGGAGCCCTGGTGGTGCAAATAGTTAAGTGCTCAGCTGTTAACTGAAAGGTTGGTGGTTAGAACCCACCCAGTAGCCCCCTGGGAGAACTACCTAGAGATCTGCTTCTGTAAACATTACAGCCAAGAAAACTCTATGGAGCAGTTCTATTCCGTCACGTGTGGTGGCTGTGAGTTAGTATTGGCTCCGCAGCACCTAACAACAACAGTCTTACATACACCTGAGGAAGTCCCTAGGCAGTAGATCCTAGAATGATTCCCACTGTGCAGGTGGGGAGACTGGGCAGGGCCTGAGAGGCACGATGTCTTGTCCAAGGTCACAGACTGGTTAAGAGGGAGGAACCAGCTGTGAACTTAGCTCTTCTTCTCAAAACTGGGCCCTTGAATGCACCCGGACCTTTCATGGGTTCTGTGGGGAAAGCTGTGTTGGTGGCACTGTGTACATTTATGGAGATGGCATGGGGAGGACGTGAGCATTCAGAAGGGCCTTTGGGGTATTCTTATCTGAGGAGAGAGCTCAGGTAAGGGGATCCAGGATATGATCTCATTTCCTTGGCAGTTGAGCCCAACAGAACTGGAAGCCAGGTAACCAGCCCCCTACATTCTAGACCTAGGCCCCTACCCAGCTCACTTGGGTAGAGACACTTGATAAACCAACATGTTTTCTTGTTGTCTTGGGAAACCCAGGAGTTTGAACCTTTCACAAAGGTTTAGACGATGGTTCAGACCTCACCCCCGAAGGTTCTGGCTGCTATTTGTCAAAAAAAAGCTGAAGATAACACAGGGTGACCCAGGGCAGGCCAATCCAGTCCAGGCCACCACTGTGATCCCACCTGGGCGTCCCCACACCTCTCCCCGGGTCATACCAATCCCCAGGCCGTGCCAGCCCTTGTCCCCATGGGGATGCAGTCTGGGGGCAGGAAGAAGGGAGGACAGAACTGATGAGGCCCAAAGTTGTCAGGGTGAGACAGGGCTCATTTGGGTAGAGAGGTGGGTGAGGGTCAAGGAAGGGGGGGTCATGCAATCTGCAAAGACTTGGGGGGGTGAGGTGATGAAGATGATGATAGTGGTCCTGCTGCTGCACTTACTGAGGGCCGACCCAGGCTCCATCTCCACCATGTCTCTCCATCGCTGGCTTCATGAGGCTGAGTCTGACCAAGAGTTTGGGCATGGCTGGGCCTAGTCCATGAGGTTGGGTGTCTTGGGGACCAGGAGGCAGGGGTGCACAGGATCTGGTGATCACATAGGATGCTGGGACCTAAATCTCCACCCAGAGCTTCCAGTTTAAACCCAGGGCTTTAGGGGAGGGACTATCAGTGGGCCACAGGCCATGTCAGCACTTTTACCTGGGTCTTCTCTGAACTGCACACTCAAGCTTGTGGGGCAGTCACCCTTGGTCCTAGGGTGAGCATTGACTGGGCCATTGATGACCTTATGCTGGCCTAGCCCCTCCCAGATCCTCCTTCAGGTCTCAGTCATCAATATCTTTACCCCTGCTTCCCAAGCCCCCTTCTCTGTGCTGCAAACTCTCCTCTTCCCTGGACAGTGGGAGGTGGAGGAGGGGGCTGTAGAGCCTGGGTGGCCGTGATTAGTGGATTTGTCTAGGGCTTTATGGGGCAGCTCTCAGTCCAGGCTGCCCAGCAGGAGAAATTCTTACCTCCTCAACAAGGGCCTTTCCTTTCCACCTGCAGATCTGGGGAACAGCCAGAGAAACCCTCCTTTCTGTCCCAGCCAAGGCTAAGTGATTTTGGGGCTCTGTGGACCCCTAGCTATCAGCCTGCACTCCAGAAAGGTCATGTTTCACACTGTCCTACTACACGGTGATAGAGAACTGAGAGTTCCTCTGATGGCCAAGCATGTACGAGGACCTGAAGGGGCAGAGAGGGAAGGAGGCAGCTTCAGAGGTGGGTCATTGATGCCTCCAGGGCCCGTTGCCGGGCCCTGTCTTTGCAGTGCTCCCCACAGGAGATCAGTGAGGAGTAAGCCGATGCCATCATGTACTCCTTCTCTTCTGAGAAAGGGGCCAGGAAGGGCAAGCGCAGGCTAAGGGTGAGTGCAGATGGGGCAGGGTCTTCAC
The DNA here is from genome assembly GCF_000243295.1 of Trichechus manatus latirostris. Taxonomy (NCBI): domain Eukaryota; kingdom Metazoa; phylum Chordata; class Mammalia; order Sirenia; family Trichechidae; genus Trichechus; species Trichechus manatus. The sequence continues at coordinate 15,782,809 of NW_004443944.1, forward strand.
ACCCAGGTGGCCAGAGGGAGCTCCCCAAGGTGTCCAGAGGGAGCCCTGGGGCACAGACACCACTCTGGAGACTCCTCGAAGCTCCCTCCCGAGCTCCCCTTGAGGGCCCCCAGTTCCCTCTGAAAGGAATTCCACCATCACCCTTTCCCTCCATCCCCACCCCACTTGGCCCAGTGCAAAGTGACTTATCCCATGTTCATAGGAATATCAGAAATAAGCCTTTTACATTGCTTTCTCTTCATGTTAGGTCTTGACTACTGTTGCTTTTTTTTTAGTGTTTTAACTACTGACCCCAGGTGTCCGTGGAGCAGTCGACTGGACTGTCCGTCCATACCTTCTCTCAGCCTCACACATTCTCATACTTAGTAGGCTTCTTTTTACTCCAAAAGGGCAGAGTTCATGCTATGATATACCTTTTTATGCAACTTGCAATCTCATGGAACACAACACTGTAACCCCTCCAGATCAGAAGTTGTGGCCTGACTAGGTTGCAGAATATTCCAGAAGGGAGGCTGGGTACGATAGCCATTGAGCCTCTCACTGCTAGGGGACCTGAATATGATCGCCTTCTGTTACCCCTTCAGCAGCGCTGCAGTGAAAGCCTTACGTGTGTCCTAATCTACTGATCACACATTGAGGAGAGACTCCCAGGAATGGAAGGAAATGCACATTTAAAGTTAGGACCGCTAGAGCCAGACTCCTTTCCAAAACAGCTGTAGCAGTCACGTGGCCACCAGCACTCTTCAGTGACCACACCCAATCCACAGGAAGCATCACCTACAAGCCCCACCGCTGATCCACATGGAGCATCAACTCTGGGGCCTGCCCTGAATTGACATGAAGCATCACCTGCACAGCCCTCCCTGATTTACACAGAACATCACCTGGGGGGCCCGCCCCCGATCAACCCAAAGCACCTGCAGGGCCTGCCCCAAATTGACACAGAGCTTCACCTGTGGAGTCCACCTATGCTTGACATGGAGTATCACCTGCAGGGCCCACCCTGGATCCACACAGAAAATCACCTCTGGGGCCTGCCCCCGATCCATACAGAGCCCCAACTGTGGGGCCCTCCCCTGATCCAAATGGAGCATCTTAAGTGCGGCCCTCCCCCAATCTGCACGAAGCATAACCTGCATGGCTGGCCCCTGGTTGACATGGAACATCACGTCTAGGGTCTGTCCCCCGATCCACACAAAGCATCATCTGGGGGGTTCTGCTCCCAGATGACAAGGAGCATCACCTGCAAGGCCCACCCCGAATCCACAGGGAACATAACCTGTGGGGCCTGCCCCTGATTGACATGGAGCATCAACTGAGAGGCCCACCACCAATCCACGTGGAGCATCACATGCGGGGCCTCTCCCCTCCCCCTATCAGCAAGAAACATCACCTTCAGGGCCCACCTTCAATTGACACACAGCATCACCTGCTTGGCCTGCACCTGATCGACATGAAGCATCACCTGTGGGGCTGCCCACTCCCCGATCCAGGCAACTTCACCTGTCAGGCATGCCCCCAATTGACACAGAGCATCATTTTTGGAGTCTGTCCTGGATCCACTTGGAGAATCACCTCTGGGGACCACCCCAGATCCACAGGGAGCGTCACCTGCATGGCTAGGCCCCAACTGACACAGAGCATCACATGTGGGGCCTGCCCCAGATCCAAAGGGAGCATCACCTACAGGGCCAGCTCCTGATCCACACAGAGCATCACCTGCAGGGCCAGCCCCCGATCGACGTGGGACATCACATCTGAGGTCCGCCCCCCAATCCACACAGAACATCACCTGCGAAGCCCACCCCTAATCCACAGGCAACCTCACCTCCAAGGCCCAACCCCAACTGACACAAAGCATCACCTGTGGGGCCCACCCCTGATCCACACAGAGCATCACATGCAGGGCCTGCCCCAACTCAACATCAACCATAACCTGGAGGGCCCAAAACTGTCCACTTGGATCATCACTTGCAAAAGGCCCACCCCAGATCCACAGGGAGCATCGCCTATGGGGCCACTTCCTGATCCATGGGGTCAGCCCCTGATTGATGTGGAACATCACCTCCAGGGTCTGCTCCCTGATCCACATGGAGGATCACCTGTGGGGTCGGCCCCTGATTTACACAGAACAGCACCTCCGGGGTCTGTCCCCTGATCCACATGGAGCATCACCTGTAGGTTCCGGCCCTGATCCATACAGAGCATCAGCTGTAGGGCCCACACCTGATCCTCAGGCAACCCTAATTTCAGGGTCTGCCCCCAATCCACACAGAGCATCACCTTCGGGGCCGACCCTGACTGACATCGAGCATCAACTGTGGGGCCCACCCCTGAATTACAGGGAACATCCCCTGAAAGACCAGCCCCCAATCCACAGGGAGCATCACCTGTGGGGCCCACCCTGGATCCCTAAGGAGCATCACTTGTGGGCCCCACCCTGGATCCACACAGAGCATCATTTCTGAGGCCTGCCTCCTATCGACAAAGGGCATCACATGTGGGGCCCACCCAGGATAGACATGCAACATCACCTTTGGGGCATGCCCCCGATCCACAAGGAGCATCGCCTTTGAGGCTGGCCCCCTCTCCGCATGGAGCATCACCTCCAGGGTATGTGATCCACAGGGAACATCAAATCCGGAACTTGCTATAGAGGCAAAACCAGCCTCACCTACTAGCATCAATTCTTGAACAAAGCCGGCATTACTGCTAGCCCCAGGCCTTCATGTCCCTCACCTGAGAAGGTATCTCTTTCATATTTTGGAAGTTTTTTTTTCTTGATCAACATTTACTTTTTTATTTAGCTAATTTTAAAGTCTAGGTTTGACCTGAAATAAAGTTTCACATTTTGAACATGTTGAAGTGTGTAATTCAGTGGCCTTGCATGCTTTTTGAGGATGGCACAGGACCAGGCAACATTTTAGTCTGTTATACATGAGGTCACTGAGTTGAAACCGACTTGACAGCATCTAACAACATGCTTTCACAATGCTGTTCTACTATCACTACTGTCTGGTTCCAGAGGATTTTCATTATCCCAAACGGAAACCTTGTAACAATGAAGCAGTCACCCTCCAGTATCCCCCTCCTTCTAGTCCCTGGTGCCTCCAAATTTGCTTTCTGTATCTATGGATTTACCTGCTCTGAATTTTGCTTCTGAATGGAATAATAGAATACGTGGCCTTTTGTGTCTGGTTTCTTTCACTTAGCTCAACCTTTTCAAGGTTCATTCAAGGTGTACAATGTGTCAGTATCTAATTCCTTTTTGTGGCTGAATGTTATCCTCTTGTATGGATATACCACATTTTGTTTATCCATTCATTCGTTGAGGGACGTTAGGGTTATTTCCACCTTTTGACTAATGCGAGTAGAGTTGCTGTGAGCATCTGTGTACAAGTGTTTGCTTGAGTGTCTGTCTTCATGAAGAATGCCAGGGGTGGGTAAAGAGTTGGAGGGAGGGGTGAGGAGACAGCTGAGGTGTGGCGAGTGATAGTTGGGAGAAATCAAGAGACAGGATCAGGAAGCCACCCAGATGTCGAGAGTAAGGCAGGAGGTGGGGAGAGTAGAAGGCACAGGTGTAGGGAGTGAGGAGGTGGGAAGGTCAGGAGGCTGCCCAGGTATCCGGGAGTGTGTCTGGTCCTCGTGACTGGGTCTCTGGGATGCTGCAAGTTTCCTACTGCCTCCAGGTAGTTGGATGAGGAATGTCCAGGAGGCTGCCCTGGGCCCAGCACCTCCATCCAAGCAGCCATTGCCCTCCAGGGTCCTGAGTGTTATCTCTGCTCCCACAGGACATCTTGACTCTTCCAGACTATTTTTCCCCACACATCTTGCCAGAGTGAGGCATGGACAGAGATTTGAAAATGCTTGTGCTTGGCCCCAACTGGCCAAGGAGTTCCCAGGTACAGGGGACACCAGGCTCCTTCTCAGTGACTCCCTCCACTCGGCAGGGATTCCTGTTCTGATGGCTAATCAGTGCTTCCTACGACACTTTCTGGGTTGAGATGGGGGCTGAAATGATAGGTAGGTGAGGTAGGAGCTCATCGTCTGTCCTTTGAGATCATTCTGTGCCTTGGAATAAAGGTAGAGGCACTATTATTATCCCTGTTTTACAGGTGAGAACACTGACTCATATCACTTAATGGACTTGCCAAGGTCACCCAGCTGTAAGGAGACCTGATGGCTCCAGAGCCCACACTGTGAGCCATCACACAGCACATCCAGGACTTCACCCTGACCCTGTGACACAGAGAATTTGTAGGGTGAACAAGACGGCTCCCGGATTATGTAATTCATGCTCGTTCTGTCTGCTCATGTTCATCAAAGGCTGCCTACACCTTTGTGCCACTCCATCTATATTTTCCTGATGCTTTCCCCAAATCACTGCCCAAAATGTGTTAGAAAGAGGTTTTATTCCATTAAAAAAATAACAGAAGAAGAGAAGTGTGTCCCTCTACTCAAGAGAAAAGTGATACCCTTGGAGGTGGCCCTCTGGGCAAAGAAACCGCTGGTCAACCAGTGTTCTGTGTTCATTTTCTTGTAATACTTGGGTGGGGAAGTCATTTTCAAGGTCTAGAGGAAATACACTAGCAGAATTACAGATTTGAAGAGAAAGCTCCGTAAGACCATCCTGATGCAGGAAAATGTGATGGTTTAGGAAGAGAAGAAGGAAGAGAAAGAAGACGAGAGTTCATGTGTGGATGAAGTACGCCAGCGATGGATTCACTCTTGGGTATGGAGAAATTGTGCTGCATTCATCCTGTGTGTACCCCTAATACAAGCAGGGTTCTCCAGGGCCAGTCTCCAGAGAGGTGCATATAAGCAATACAATTTGGAACTCACAGCAATGCTTAGTAGAAACTCCGCTTCCTCTCCTAAGGTCCCATCCTTGACCTACTCTGGAGTTTCCCTGAACTTTATTGCTTTCCTTGCCTTACCAGGCCTTCCCTCTTCCTCAGACGCTCTTTACTGCATAGATCAACTTAGCGTCTCTGGGTGAGAGCTCCGTGCTCACCCCAGCCTCTCCATCCCTTTTCTCTTTCCATTTTCTGTTCCTGTGACACAAAAGACCCATGGCCACCCAGGCATGCAGACCTCTCCATAGAGAGCAGGGAAGTGACTCTCATCCTCAACACACACTCAAACTCAGAGCAGTAACCAGAATTCCATGATTATGGAACTGCAAAAGACGCGTGTCCCGCATTGCTGTGGGGGAATTGGCACATGAGTGTTCTTTTGGAGCAGGGATCCCAAACTCAAATGCCCACATGCCTGTAAGAGAAAAGAGGGCAGGAGACCAAGTGTAAGAGAAGGAGGAGTAGTGGAGACTGTGCAGTCATTACTCAGCTCCAGCCAAGGATGTCCTATAGAAACATAGGCTCGGAATTGCAGGAAATGGTTTTGGTTTGTAAAGAGAAATCAGAAATCCAGGCTTTTGTGTACAATTTCCAAATTTTCAAGGCACAACATGAGAAAAAATAAAAAGCCAAACTTTGGGAGAGTTGCTACTTTACACAGTTGCTACTCTACAACTTCTACCATCAAGGAATCTGTGGTTGGGATCCCAAACTCCATTTGAGGATGTCGAGTCTAAAGGCACGTGACCCTCTTAGACTGAGTTCAAAAACAGAGAGTGTGGGGAGCTCTCCAACGAGGACATGGAGTCCTCGACAACTTCCAGTGGGCGCGCATATTGGTCTTCCTCCTCCTGGAGGAAAAAATGTGGTGCCAGGGACCCCATTGCAACACCTTGGCCATGTTCATTGATGATACTCTCGCTGCCAGGGTCCTAGAACAAGTGATAACTCCATCCAGTCTAGTTTCAGGAATCAAAAAACAGCAAGTAGGAAAACTTTTCATTCTCATTATGGTAAAATATTGCCATAAAAGATTAGACTGGTATCATCTGGAAAAGCAAAAGCATAGGGACACTTCACCAAAGAAGACATTCAAGCGACCAACAGACACATGAGGAAATGCTCACAATCACTAGCCATTAGAGAAATGCAAATTAAAACCACAATGAGATACCATCTCACCCTGGCATTACTGGCACGAATCAGAAACACTGGAAATAACAAATGTTGGAGGGGCTGCGGGGAGATCGGTACTCTTATGCACTGCTGGTGGGAATGCAAAATGATACTACCATTTTGGAAAATGATATGGCACTTCCTTAGAAAGCTAGAAATAGAAATACCATATGATCCAGCAATCCCACTCCTAGGTATATAGCCTAGAGAAATAAGAGTCGCCACTCAAGTAGACATATGCACACCCATGTTCATGGCAGCATTATTCACAATAGCAAAAAGATGGAAACAACCTAGATGCCCATCAACAGATGAATGGATAAACTATGGTACATACACACAGTGGAGTACTATGCAATGATAAAGAACAATGATGAATCTGTGAAGCATCTCATAACATGGATGAAACTGGAGGACAT
>NW_004443944.1:15789677-15797616 GCF_000243295.1 Trichechus manatus latirostris
CCGGGATTGGACAGCCCCATAAAACAAAACAGGACTAATGAGGCACAGCAGTCCAGGGACAAGGACTAGAAGGCAGAAGGGGACAGGAAAGCTGGTGATAGGGAACACCCAAGGTTGAGTAAGGACAATGTTGACATGTAGTGAGGTTGTTAACCATCATCATAAGGCAACATGTATACTGTTCAATGAGAAACTATTTTGTTCTGTAAACCTTCATCTAAGGTGAGAATAGCGGCACAACTGGGAGAATGTAATCGATGTCACTGAACTGTACATGCAGAAATTTTTGAAATGGTGTATCTTAGGCTATGTTTATTTTCACCAAAAAAAAAAAAAAAAAAAAAAGCTCGAGAAGGGAGAGGGTTGACATGTCTTGGGGTTGTTAACCAATGTCATGAAACAATATGTGTACTGTCTGTTTAATGAGAAACTATTTGTTCTGTAAACCTTCACCTGAAGTACAATAAAAAAAAAAAAAAAAAAAAAGCATAGGGAGCTGAGGGGAAGGGTTAGAAATACAATAAAAAATAGCAAATGTCCAGCAATTATTTGCCATCACTGAGATTCTCTGTGAGAGACACCCTTGGACCCTCCAGGGTGCCTTGGTTTGTTGGTTATTGTACATAAGAAATAGCATTTCCCCTGCCCAGATGCTTTCTGAGTTCTAGTTCATCACACATTGTAATTTTAGGGTTTCTTTTCCCTTTCCTAATTAAATAGATATTGGATATACCATGTATGGTATTTTATTTTGATTGTTATTGTTGTTAGGTGCCGTTGAGTTGGTTCCGACTCATAACGACCCTATGTACAACAGAACGAAACAATGCCCGGTCCTGCACCATCCTCACAATTGTTATGCTTGAGCCCATTGTTGCAGCCTCTGTGTCAATCCATCTCATTGAGGGTCTTCCTCTTTTTTGCTGACCCTCTACTTAATCAAGCATGATGTCCTTCTCCAGGGACTGATCCCTCCTTGTTATTTCCTTTAGCTACTCGACGTTTAAGAGCAAGTTTCAGAGTCTCTTCTGACATCCATTCTGGTCTTTTCTTTCTTTCCTATCTTTTTAATGACCTCTTGCTTTCTTCATGTATGATGTCCTTGATGTCATTCCACAACTCCTCTGGTCTTCGGTCATTAGTTTCAGTGCGTCAAATCTATCCTTCAGATGGTCTCTAAATTCAGGTGGGATATACTCAAGGCTGTACTTTGGCTCTCATGGAGTTGTTCTAATTTTTTTCAGCTTCAACTTGAACTTGCATATAAGCAATTGATGGTCTGTTCCCACAGTTGGCCCCTGGCCTTGTTTTGACTGATGATATTGAGCTTTTCCATAATCTTTTTCCACAGATGTAGTCGATTTGATTCCTGTGTATTCAGTCTTGCCAGGTCCACATGTATACCCGCCTCTCATGTTGTTGAAAAAAGGTATTTGCAATGAAGAAGTCATTGGTCTTGCAAAATTCTATCGTGTGATCTCTGGCATCATTTCTATCACCAAGGCCATTTTTTCCAACTACCAACCCTTCGTTTCCAACTTTTCCATTCCAATCACCAGTAATTATCAATGCATCCTGATTGCATGTTTGATCAATTTCAGACTGCAGAAGTTGGTAAAAATCTTCAGTTTCTTCATCTTTGGCCTTAGTGGTTGGTGCATAAATTTGAATAATAATCTTATTAACTGTTCTTCCTTGTAGGCGTGTGGATATTATCCTATCACTGACAGGGTTGTACTTCAGGATAGACCTTGAAATGTTCTATTTGACAATGAATGCACCACCATTCCTCTTCAAGTATCATTCCTGGCATAGTAGACCATATGATTGTCTGATTTGAAATGGTCAATACCAGTCCACTTCAGGTCACTAATGCCTAGGATATCAATGTTTATGCTTTCCATTTCATTTTTGATGATTTCCAATTTTCCTAGATTCATACTTAGTACATTCCACCTTCTAATTATTAATGGATGTTTGCAGCTGTTTCTTATCATTTTGAGTTGTGCCACGTCAGCAAATGAAGGTCCCAAAAGCTTGATTACACCCACGTCATTAAGGTCGACTCTACTTTAAGGAGGTAGCTCTTCCCCAGTTGTCTTTTGAGTGACTTCCAACCTGAGAGGCTCACCTTCAGCACTGTATCAGACAATGTTCTGCTGCTATTCATAAGGTTTACACTGGCTAATTCTTTTCAGAAGTAGACTGCCAAGTCCTTCTTCCTAGTCTGTCTTAGTCTGGAAGCTCTGCTGAAACTTTTCTGCCATAGATGACCCTGCTGGTATTTGAATACCGACGGCATAGCTTCCAGCATCACAGCAACATGAAAACTCCCACAATACAACAAACTGACATACACCTGGGGGTTGTTTTGATTGGTGCTTCATTATTGTGGAAAATTAGAAAACAGAAAGAAGTTCAATACAGAGTATATAAATAACCCATAGTCCCACCACTGAGAATTTCCTCCCATAACTCCCGCATTTGTGGGCCTCAGTGTTGAGTTTGGATCCAACTGGAAAACATGTGCTTGGCCTTTGGACGGCATTTCCATTGCCCTCCTGATTCTACGGTGTCATAACTGGAAAGACTAGCCAGCTAGCGATCAACTGGTTTGTTCACCTCCCATGTTCAGAGACGGGTAGAAGGCAGAGACAGGGAACGCAGGCAGGAAAGTCCGGCCTTTGGGCTCTTTCTCCTGCACCTCAGCATCATCATAACTGATCTTTCCCCCTCACCCTTCACCTTGAAAATGTCTTTTGACTCGATCCTCATCCTTCTCCTCCCTCTGCTTCCGGCCATTGTCTCTCCCTAGCCCACAGAATGAGAACATCAAGAACAGACACAAGAGCTAGGACTTACTGAGTTCTTGCTGTGTGCCAGTAAGGACTTCATCCTCTCAATAGCTATGAGAGAGGGACCATGATTAACCCAATTTTACAGATGAAGAAACTGAAACTCAGAGAGCTGGCCACTTGGCCAAGATCTCCCAGATAGAAGGTGATTAGAGCTAGCATCTGAATCTAGACCCTGTAATTTCAGAGTCTTCTACCAACCACTATGTTATCTGGCCTTTGGACTAACCAGAAAAAAGTTCATAAAATCAACTGATTGTATTTGTGTACTGAAGCATAGCATATACTCCAAAGGTGTGGAAATGTTAAGCTTGATGAATTATCAAAAGGGGACACACCTGGTTAGCAGTATCCACATTGAATAGAACATTACCAGCTCTCCAGGAGCACCCAGAAAGCATGACTAGGGCCAGAATCTGACCAGGGTCAGGTTCAGAGTCAGTATAATGGCCCGGGTCAGGGTCAGAGCCAACGTCAGTTTCAAAGTCAAAGGTATGGTCAGGTACATGTCCAAGGCTAGGGCCAAGGCCAGAGACATGGCCAAAGACAGGGTCAGGACCATGGTCAGGACCAGAGTTAGGGCCAAGGCCAGTGACAGGCTCTGGGTGAGAGTTAGGGTCAGGGATAGGGTCAGGGTAGGGTCAGGGCCTGGGAATTACCAGGTTGAGAAATGTTTGGAGGTTATAATATGCAGGTATTTTCCCTTTTGTTCCCCTCCAAGAACCAGATTAAATGCAATCAAAGCACTTCTCCACAAACTAACAATGGCTGAAATCCAAAGATCTTGTTGCAAATAACCCCCCCACAGAAAAAAACAAAAACAAAACCCCAAATCTGTTGCCGTCAAGTTGATTCCGACCCATAGCAACCCTATTTTTCTGTAATCTGTCATTGTGGAATGATATTTTAAACCAAGTGGGAATAGTTAATGAAGCTGTCCAAGGAAAAATCCTAAAAATAAATCTACACGCTTGCTTACAATGAATGAGAGAAAGTAACTTTGAAAGTAGGTAGATAAATATAAAACTTTAACAAGAAGTATGAGTATACTTTCTTAATTTGAAAAGAAATAGAAAAGTAAAGAAATTCAAAATATTTGAACTGCTGAATGAAAGTATCAATTATTATGGGAAAGAGGACTCCAATTCATAGTGATCCTATAGGACAGAGTAGAACTGCCCCATAGAGTTTCCAAGACTGCAAACCTTTATGGAAGCAGACTGCCACATCTTTCTTCCACGGAGCAACTTGTGGGTTGGAACAGCTGACCATTTGGTTAGCAGCTGAGCACTTAACTGCTGTGCTGCCAGTTCTCCTTTATATACAGTAAGCCTACCCACTCACCCATACCCATTGCCATCTAGTCAATTCTGACTCAGAGCAACCCTGTAGGACAGGGTAGAACTTCCCCATGGGGTTTCCAAGGTTGTAAATCTTTATGGAAGCAGACTGCCACATTTTTCTCCTGTGGAGCAGCTGGTGGGTTCCAACCACCAACTTTTTGGTTAGCAGCTGACTGCTTAACCATGTGCCACCAGCGCTCCTTATATAAGCCTTTGTTGTCGTTTTTGTTGTTGTTATGTGCAGTTCAGTTGGTTCTGACTCATAGCGACTGTCCAGGCATGGACCAGTAACTTGAAATTTGCCTTCGAAAACAGAGGGTGCCAAGAGATCAGAGAAAGAGGTGAGCAACTCCAGCGTGGTGGCAAAAGAGCTTTATTAAGGAGACTTAGAAATGAGGCAGTGGTCCCTGGCAGCAGGAGGACCAAAGCAGATCTTGGTGCCCAGCAATAGGGGGATGGAGGCTTTATAGTAGTCAAGGACAAAGGTGGCTATAAGCCAGAGAGTTATATTAGACTGCCTCAGTAAGGTCTCATAACAGGGGCTTGGAAAACAGCAGTGAACTAACAGAAACAGCAGTGAATTAACGGAAAGCATGAGGGCAGCCATGTTCAGCCTTGCAAAGCCTGTTTTCCCATTCAGTCCACCTCTTGAGGCCATCTCTTACAATCTGATGCATTCCCCCTCTTCCACAAAGTCGCTGAGGACTCTGAAAGTGTCACTGTAGGGACAGACAGTGTTGCTGTAATTGGAAGCACAGACCACACCAGCAGTATAGACAAACACAGCAGACAATCTGTATACCCAGGAAAACACCAAGACCCATCAAAACATTATGACAACTAGAGGGGAGGGAGGAAAACCAGGTGGCCACAGCAGAGCTGCCATCAGGTGTGTTCACAGCCTCTATTTGTTTCTTCATGTGGCATTCACGTGGCCTAACAGATCAGTTACGTTCTGGCAGTAGTCTGGTATACAGATACAACTTTCAGTCTTCACTATGGCACATGCTCCCCCTTGAGTGGCTGTGAGAATATTCAGAGCCATTTGGTTCTGAAGGACTACCTTCCTCATTTGGGTGGTTTCAGCAGTTAACAGCCACAGCTTTCTCTGCTGTCATTTAGGGCATGCTTAGTAAAATTAGTTAAAGCTTCAATTTGTCCTATTTCTTCTAAGGAACATTCTTCTAAGGGGGGAGGGCAGACAAAAACAATAAAAAATAATCATACCAGTGGAAAAGACTATGCTTGGCCCACCTGGCTTTCACCATGGGGTAATTCAGTGGTTTCGGTATAGTTTTCTTGATGATCTTGGGTTCTCCAGCCCTTGTAGCTGCGTGAGTCAGGAGAAGCCTCCAGCCTGACCTATGGACTTGGGACTTTCCAGCTTCTATAACCGCATGAGCCATTTCCTTGATATAAATCTCTCTCTATATATATATATTTATATGATTTACTGGTTTTGCTTCTCTAGAAAACTCAGCCTAAGACACCCACTTTAGCCAATTTAGTTTTATTAATGGACCTACTGCTGGCCCCAGTTGTTTTGGATCAGAGGCTTCTCGTTTTTACAACAGCCCTTGGTGGTCAAGGCAGCCATGATGATTCCTGCTTTAGAGATGAGGAAACCAAGGCTGAGGGAGGTGGAAGAACTTGTTGAAGGTCCCACAGGCAGTAATGGAGGGTTTGAGCCCTTGCATTATCCAAAGCTGAGCTCCTTCCACCATTCACACTCTCTGAGTCCTTGTCATGGGGCTCTTGGTTACAAGTGGAATACACCAGTTAAAGCTCACTAGACAATGAGGAGCCCTGGTGGCACAGTGGTTAAGCGCTTGGCTGCTAAGTGAAAGGTCTGCAGTCTGTGGTTTGAACCCATCAGCCGCTCCTTGGGAGAAAGATGTGGCAGTCAGCTCTCGTAAAGATTTATAGCCTTGGAAACCCTATGGGCATTTCCACTGTGTCCTATGGGGTCGCTTCGAGTCAGAATTGACCTTATGGCAATGGACACAAAGGAACCACGACTCAAGACTTCTTCAGTCTCTCTAACCTTAGGGTTTTAAGAGAGACCAGGATTGATTTCTGCGACTGCCAGGTGCCTTTAAGCAGTTAATTAAATTAATGATCAATTAATTGAATGTATGCTTCTCTCTCTGCCTTTAGCTATGCACTATGACTTCTCCCTCCTGCCCCTGGATGCCATCTTGAGCAGGCCCACAGCCTCTCAGACACTTTCATCCCAGGAATTAAAGCATCCAGTCCAGGATAAATCAACATTCGATTTCATATCAATCTGAACATCGTCTGTCCCTGGAGCAGGCCTGATGGTGGGGAAAGAGGTGATCTGCTCTTCTGTAGGTCCCTGTCTAGTCATCCCTGCATCCTCTGTTCTGTTTGACTTCTTCACCATTGGGGCAGAGGGAGGGAGATGACAGGGAGGGGGACAAAGGGCTTCAGAGATGGACCAGAAGGACCCAGCTGAGGAACGCCTGTCCCAGCAGATGGGAAACCTGGAGGGCTGAAGCAGCAAATGGGTTCTGGGCCAGGTACTCTTGGGCCTTGTATGTGTCCCCCACCTGTCTACTTCCCTTCCAGCAGCCAGTTCCCGGGCTGTTCATGGGAGGGCGGCCCTGGGGTCCTGGATCTGCTTTGTCCCTCACAGAGAGCTGGTTTCGTGGGAATGCAGGCCCCTGGGATGGGACAATGGGAGCTATAACTTGCACTGTGGGGACTCCTCTACGGGGTTCTCTGGATGAAGCTTCCTTCTTGCTACAGGACTTTGCCTGAAACCACAACCTTGCTAGGGTTCCTCCCCTTCGCTGTCCAGCTTTCCCCACTCCCTCACCTCCTTCCCTGTGTGCACGAATCCTCCTCTCAGGATCCACTTCAGGGGATTTTTCAGCTGCTCTGGGGACCACCATCTGCAGCATTCCTAGACACTGGGCACACTGGTCATGTACCCCTGCTGACCTGTTACAAACCATACCCTCGATTCTGTCTGTGTGGAAAGTCCCGGGGTACCCTCACCCCACAAGGACCCCTTTCCAAATGGCTCCAGCCCTGCATTCCCTCTGGCTGTGGGAAACTCCCCACACTCCTATCCCACTTGGTGGTGGACGCACAGGCCGCTGTTGGCCATGGAGGCGGCTCCAGCCAGCCCCAAACTTTCCCTGCCTCCTCCAGGAGAGAGGAGCCCCAGTCCCTCTCCTCTGTCCACCCTCTAATCTGCCAGGGACCCGAGCCAGGCTCTCAGGAGGTCCTCTCAGCTCAGGCAGCCCCGGGGCTCCAGGTTCTGCCGCTCAGGAAACGCCCAGTGAGAAGAAAGATATGCACGCTTCCTGGGGCACCTCCAGTCTCCACAGCTAGATCTCTCAGACCCTAGTCTGCTCAGCCTAACCCTGCACCTCTGTGAGATGGGGTTTTGATGGAACCATCAGACCGTATGGAGGTGAGGAGATTAAGTGCGTTAATGTCCCCAGAGCAATAGACCAGCAGCCCCTGGCACGCGGTGGGTGCTGTGTGTGCACCTGCCCATTGTCACCTGCTGGCCCCCAATCAGGGTCACAAAGAAGTGGGTCAAGAGGCAGCCCTGGAATTGGAGCCTTTGGGTTGAGAAAGTGAGATTTCTGTAGGAACGCTCTGAGATTTAACCTGTAATTGGCAGCTTTGCTTCCAATAGCTCTTGAGAGACAAGCTGTAGAGTGTTGATTGTCCTTAAACTGAGAGCAGAAAGGCTTAAATTTATAT
>NW_004443944.1:15797716-15824837 GCF_000243295.1 Trichechus manatus latirostris
TATATATATATTCCAAAGCCTCCATTACAACAGATTCCCTGATACTGCAGTGGGCTCATCTTTCAGAAAAAACATAGACTTTTTCAAGGATTTCCTCCCCTGAGTATCCTCTCTTATCTTGAGATGGAGAAGAAACAGACGGTCTTGCTCAATGCTGAAAAATGCTTCCCTTGTTCACTTTTAAACACTCCTCCTTTCCTTGCTGTTCTGGCCAAATGTCTAGCTTTGTGTGGATCTTTCTCTCAGGGATGGCAGATGCTTGAGAACCTGCAGGCTATTAAGCAGGTTGTAAACACAAGGTGATGTGTCATCGTGACTGTCCATGATAATAAAGCCCCCCCAATCCTGGGCCGCTGTGACGCATCATGCACCCCACAAGTTCTATAGACACCTGCTGTGTGTTGGACACTAGGTACTGGGATGCAGTGGTGGCCAGCACCACTGCATCCCTGTCCTCGTGGGAGAGGCAGAGAGGAAATGGGTAAATGAAATAAACTCAGGGTGATGTCTGACCATGACGAGTCCTATGATGGGAACAAGCAGTGATGTGAGCAACATGTGGGGTGGCTGACTTTAGACTGGGGAGTCAGAGGCCTTTTGAGGAGGTGCCAAGGGATCTGCCAGGCCATTCCTGGTGGAGGGACCTGAGGTGGGACAAGTTTGGGGGATGTAGGACACAGCAGTGAGGCCAGGGGGCTGGGTGGCAGGTGTAGGGGTGAATGTGGGTAGAGAGGGGATCTGAGAGGTGGTCCCCCCAAGGAGGGCACTTGAGGGGTTCAGGCCGAGAGGTGCTGGGAGCTGGTTCTGGTGTGAAAAGGCCCCTCTGACTGCTCCTGTGGGGGAGGATGTGTTGCATGTGAGCAAAGGGGAGGCAGGAAGGCCAGGGTGAGGCCAGTGCAGCCTCCAGGCAAGAGACGAGGTTGTGGGGCTCACTGGCGCTGGGAAGATGGGCTGTGAAAGCACCTGCTTGTAGGCTATAGAGTGCCTGTAAACCATAGCGTGCTCCTAGCTGTTGAATGTTATGAGGAGGCGAGGACAACCCCAAAGCCTCCTGCTCAGCATGTGGTTCTTCAGGGAAAGGTCTGATCAGAGGCTTGGGGGTGGGGGGGACAGAGGGCACACTTGCCCCTGGGCCCAAGACCAAGGGGGCACCAGATGAGGCGTGGAATGACCTTCTAAGGCACCACAAATATGAAAGGCACCTGACTGAGGCAGCTGGACAAAAGGGGGAAAGGTGATTCTGCTGACTTGTTGCTGCTATCAACATCTATTCATCTTGAAATTGGGGGTGGGGGGTGCAATTTAGAGATTGTCCCTAGACATGTGAATTGGGGAGGGGGGTGCAATTTAGAGATTGCCCCTGGGCACTCCTTACCCTTGCTATGCCCCTGGGTCTGATCCAGGAGACAGAATTGACCCTAGCATAAAAAACCCCAAACCATGGAACTGGTGAAGCCAGGGGTGAAGCTTTGTCAGAATGCTATCAAATGCAATAATGGTGATGACAATAATAATAATGCCTGTATTGTTGAGCCCTGGCATCTTATGGGCAGACATTGTGCTGAGTGCTTCTCTGGTATTTTCTGCCTTAATCTTCCCAATAATCCTATACAACAAGGATTATCATTATCCTTGTTTTACCGATGAGGAAACTGAGGCACAGAGTGGTGAACTCACCTGCCTGGGGTGGGGTTGCAGAGGCCACACGCTTAGAAAGCTCCGGGCTGATCTGTCTAGTGCCCGGGGGCCTGTTCCTGGAAGGTTTCTCACTCTGTGACCTTCTCAGGTGAATTTCCCGACATGCCAAAAGCTGGCTTCTAAAAAGGCAACATTAAAATGGCTTCATCCAGGTGTTTCTTCTCTTCCAGACTCCATGCTTCCCTTCTATGGCCCCCCACTCTCAGCTCCATCAGACAACCCACTGCCCCTGCACCAAAACGCATCTGATTTCCCAAGAATCTGTGAGGTGGGGCTGGGAATTGGTGGGTGGGTGGGTGGTGGTGGTGGTTTGGGCCTCAAATCCAGTGAGAATAAGCAGGATCTGCAGCTTTTTGAGGGACCCCTGATGGCACAATGGTTAAAACACTCGGCTGCTAACTAAAAGTTTGGCAGTTCAAACCCACCAGCAGCTTCAGGGGAGAACAATGTGGCAGTCTTCTGTAAAGATTTATAGCCTTGGAAACCCTATGGGGGGGCGGGTTCTACTCTGTCCCATAGGGTGGCTGTCAGTCAGAATTGACTCAACGGCAGTGGGTGTGGCAGCTTTACGACCCTGTATTGATTGTGCTCAACTCTGCGTCACACAATGAGATCCACAAGGAGGCACTTCCAGCAGTAAGTCCCAGATATAAAGATTTCTTTTCTCACACGAGATCATAAAACCAGAGATTACAGCAAAGACGGCCTTGTCTGTGGCCGGGCTTCAGCTGACTGAGCCAGACTGGTGGGGCTGGGGAAGTGACCCACCCGCTCTGGGCTGTGGATGTGGACACCCTCCCCCCGCCCTGGAAATGCATCTGCCCCTGCTGGGCTGCAGCACCTCCCCTACTGGGCTGGAGCACCTTTAGAATGCCTGTCCTTGACCTGCTCACCAAAATGAAGGCCAGGTGACATCAGGAACGCGGCAGCGAGTCAATTTGTGAACAATAAAGATGGAAGCACAATTTCCAGGGATTAGGAATGAACTCTTCACGCCAGGTCAACTTTGTGTCTTGTGCTCTTTGCTGAGCTGAATGTTCCGCTTGGACATGGCAGTCGGCTGGTGTGATGTCTACACGGCACATCTACACAGCACGCAGGGCTGGGTTACCCAATAAGCAAGGTATGCATGGGCTTACTTGTGTATACTTACTAACCTGTAGCGAACAATTTCACCTGTTTTTGACATCAAAGATGAGGTGAAACCCACCTGAAATTGTTTACTAAGTAAACCCATGTAAGCCCATTCATACCTTGCTCAATGTAAGCTGGTGTGTTCCTTGTGTTTAATCTGCCCCTTGCAGCACATAAGCCCTTCTGAGCACACAGAGCCCAGCAGCGGCCCCGAGACTCAGTTTGCAGGGAAAGTTTGTTCTCGTTGACGTTCTTGAGGGGTTTGTGGCTGTGAGGCCCCATTCCTCCTCCTCCTGCATTTACGGGTCATAAATCCCACATCAGGCGCCTTCCAAAGCCCTGAGTGTCGTGCTGACACTCTCCTGCTTTCACTTTATTAACGTGCAGTGGTCCACGAGGAGTTCTTACCCATCAGGGCAGCGAGGTCAAGTGGGTGCTGGCTTCCTTGGTCCAGGGCAATTCCTCAGGTGCTGGGAGGGGCTTCTCCAGGGTGGGGAGGGTCCTGGAGCCATCAGTCCCTCTTAGCTGCAGCCAAAGTCAGGTTCCCGGGACCAGGAAAGTGCTTCCTTGTAAAGGTCACACCTATTCCTGCACACCCCACCCCCACCTTCCTAGAGCGGCTGGTGGACGCTTGGTCTCCCCTTGGGGAGGGAGGGTATCTCCTTTGCATCAGGATCTTTGGGTGATGTTAGGCAGGGACACATGGTCGGAGCTAATGCTGCTGTTTGGAAGTTCAAGAGCAGGCAGAGGGCCGTGTGGGTGGTGAATAGACACAGGGTGGACCCACTCCGTGTCCAGCTGACTGTACTCCGTTCCCCTCTCCTTCCTGTCTTCCCCAATGGAGCCTGGACATGAAACATGGCGTTTCCCTGAATCTCTTGCAGCTTGGGTCCTGGGTGCAAATTTAGCTCTGCATCTGGATCCGTTGTCTGGATCTGAGAGGCGGCAGTGTGGCCGAGGCTCCTCCTGCTGCTGGGCACACCTGGACTTGTGTGGAGGTGTCCCCAGGGCAAGGGTGGGCACAGCAGGGCTGAGAGTGCTGGTTTGAGCATTTGGGGGACACACGGGGATGACTGGGCAGAAGATGACCAATGGAGGCAGGCCTAACCTCCCCTGGACCAGCGAGCCTGCACCAGAGAGCCATCAGGGATGAGCGGGCCCCATCGGAGCTCCCAACGCTTGCAACTACTTTCTGCTCATTTGCGGGTGGTGGTGGTGTCGACCCCCTATTAGAGCTTTAGCTCCACATGGGAAAGATTTTCGTTCACTGTTGTGTCCCCAGTTCAGGACAGTTCCAGCCTGGATATGTATTTGTTGAAATATTAGATGAATGAATGAATGAGGGCAGGGATTGGCCTTTTAAACCTAGGTCCTAGCAGAGTGCCTGGGGCATAGTAGGAACTCAGTAAATATTTGTAGCATGAACGAATGAATGAGTGAATGTAGTCTCTCCACCTGCCTATGCCCTCCCCCCATCTCATTCCACAGCCCGTGTCCTGGCCTCTCGGTGGGTCTGGGAGCCCCGCCAGCTCACCCCGAGGCCCCTGGTTTAATCGCCTCCCTCCTGCCTGGGTGACAGCCCCACTTCTGAGCCTGGTTCGCTGTGGTGTTCACACTCAGGGCAGCCAGGCTGCTGCTCTGGCTCCTCAGGCGCCTCCGGCAAGGCTGTCCCGGAAGCCGTCTCCACCTGTGAGCGCTGCTCCTGGGAGCCCGAGGGCGCGGAGCCTCTGCTGACCGGCCGCCGGCCGCCGCCCGCTGTCTTGGAAACACGTTCTTGCAGACAGACGGTTCCCAGGAGCCTGGGCTGCCCCTCCTTGCACCAGTGCTAAAAACAGCGTTATGTTTCCCAACTCAGCTGAACCTGTGGAGGCGAGAACGCCAGACAGCTTATTTTTAGCAGGTAACAGGCTGCACACCCGAGGCTGTAATTAGCATTTCATTCAAAGGGTGCGGTTTCCACGCACATGCAGAGAGGGACTGTCCCCCGGTCCCCGTGGCTCAGCGTCTATCTCAGGTGTAGGTCGAGGCAGGTGCGTTGAGGGGAGGCCCCGGGGTTCCCTGGTTGCAGGGGGTGCGGAGGGCTTGCTGGGTGCCGGTCACCCTCATGGCTCATTGCCTTCCTTTCGGTTTGCAAAAGGCTTGATCATCCCCCATGGCAGTGCCGTCCTGTAGGGGCGACCTTCCCAGGCCAGCGTGACGTAGGTGCCCTGTCATGTTGGTTTTGGGTGTGGGTCATCTCTCCACACTCTCGGTGTCCTGTGGGGGACAGGGCAGGGTCACTGGGCTGTGACAAGACTGCCGGGTGTCCCCACCCTTCCTCCCCCACTTATAGTAGTGGGGAACCTAGCTGCCTAGAAATAAAGACCACATTTCCCAGGCTCCCTTGTAACCAGCTGTGCGTATGTGACCAAAAAGTGGCCCATGAGATATGAGCGTTGTCTCTTTGTCTCTCTTCATTGGCTGGGAGAGAACAAGGGAGGCCAGACAGGGGACAGCTGCATAACAAGACAGAAGGCACCTCAGTTTACTTATCTGTAAAACTGGGAAGGTAACTGGACCTTCCTTCTCTGGTTTCTATAAAGTGGGAATCTTTGCCAGATGACAGAAAACCCAACCCCACTGGCCAAGGCTAAAAGGGATTTATTGGCTCAAGTAACTGGAAAGTTCCAGAAAGGGCTGCCTCGGGCATAACTCAGGAAGCAGTGGGGACAAAAGGGAGGAAGTTTTTTTAACAAGGTAAATATTTTCTCCACAGCAGGACTCCAAATAATCGTCCTCACCTTTGTGACACTTGCAGGTGGAATGCTGGTTACCCTGAGGAATACAGGCTTAGCCTTGGCAAACTCAAGGAAAAGTCTAGATTGTGGGAAGATGGCCAGCCATGGTTAAGGCACCGCGTTCTGAAAACACACTGAATGCAGGAAACCCTCCTCTGTTGACCCAGGTTCTGGGACCGGCCTGCCTTACCTGTACCTGTTATTTCCATAGTAAAATTGTTTAAAAAAACAAAAATCAAACCCATTGCCATCAAGTTGATTCCAACTCATAGCAACCCTAGAACTGCCCCATAGGGTTGCCAAGGAGTGGCTGATGGATTCAAATTGCCGACTTTTGCATATAATTCTGGTTTGAAGAGACCACAGAATCTCATTGTAACCCAGGTGCTGGCTGGTAAGATGTGCTCAAACCCCCACCTGGCATCCGAGGAAGTCCAAAGCCGCCCTCAAGACTCCTGCAGTTCACAGGAGCTGACATCTCTCCGGCCCATCCCCGCTCTCATTCCTGCCTCTGCTGGGCTCTTATCCTCCACTCTGCATCTCGTGGCTGTTCCTCTCGCTTCTGCAGGAATCCACCCATCACAGCTTGGCATGTGGCACCTTCTCTTCGATTCCTCACCCCCAAATACCTTTTCCAGGGGCGCTGTGATGGGCACATTTTGCTGGTGACTCTGTAGTAACATGACGGTATTCTATCCATGCACAGGTCCCTTGGCCATTTCTGCCAAGTTAAGCATCCGGATGTGCTGCTTAGCAACCCCGCCTTCCCTTCTACCTGCTCCTCCCAGCCTTGCTGCCTGTCTCCCCCTTCTCATTCCTGCTCATGTATTGTGTTTCTCTTCTTAGCGCTCGCTTTGTGGTCTTAGCTTTGCTGAGTGTCTTCTCTGGATAATTTCCCTGAACTATGAGAGTTCTCCTAAGGGAACTCTGATTCCAGCGAGTAAAAAATGTGTTTTCTTACCATCTACACTCGTAATAATGATAGTGACCATTCCTGACTGACTGCTCTATGGCAGCATTGGAGCTGCGCCTTTCATACTTTATCTCACTACTCTGCATGAAAGCCCCACAGAGGGGGCTAGTTCCCCATTTTACAGATGAGGAAGCTGAGGATCAGCCCAGTGAAGGGACTTGAGGGTGAGTGGGAGAGTTGGGATTTGCCCTGGTGCTATCTTACCCTGGAGCCCAAGCTGCTAACCTCTGGTCACAGTTTATCCGGTTTTAATCATTCACAGGCAATGTCTCCACTTTCCCCTTGTGCACATACCACCAGGACGATCATTAACTCCAGGAGCTGGTGAAGGTTTTCTGTAAAGGGCCAGAGAGTAAATAGGTTAAGCTTTGTGGGGCATTTGGTCTCTGTCACAGCCAGTCAAATCTGCTGTTGAGTTGTCGTAGCTGTAGTGTGTCTTAATTTGCTAGTGCTGCCTTAACAGAAATACCACAGTTGGGTGACTTTAAAGAGCAAATTTGTTTTCTCACAGTTCTGGAGGCTAAAAGCCCAAATCAGGGTCTTGGTTGTGTTGATTCCTTCTGTAGGCTCCTCTCCTAGTTTCTGGTGTCTGCCGGCAATACTTGGCATTGCTTGGTTTGTAGACAATCCTCACGTCTTCCCCTGTGTGTGTGCCTATTCTCTTCTTTTTATAAGACGCTACTCAGAAGTGATAAGGTTTAGGACTCACTCTACTTTTATATGACCTCATTAATATAACAAAAGAAAAACCCTATTCTATTTATAGGTACAGGGGTTAGTACTTCAACACATATTTTTGAGGGACACAATTCAATTCATAACATAGCGTGAAAGCAGCCATTGGCATACCAATATGTAAATGAACCAGCGTGGCCACGTTCTGTCGTTGTTAGGTGCTGTCAAGTCGGTTCAGACTCATAGTGACCCTATGTACAGCAGGATGAAGCGCTGCCCAGTCCTGCACCATCCTTACAATCGTTGCTATGTTTGAGCCCATTGTTGCAGCCACTGTGTCAATCCATTGCATTGAGGGTCTTCCTCTTTTTTGCTCACCTTCTACTTTACCAGGTATGATGTCTTTCTCCAGAGACTGGTCTCTCCTGATAATGTGTCCAAAGTAAGTGAGACGAAATCTCACCATCCTCACTTCTAGTAAAACTTAATTTAAAATAAACAGGCAGTAGGCCCGTGGGCTGATCCCTGATTTACTCAGTATTTTTCTTTATATAAACCCATGATTGTTGCTTCTTAGAAACATTCGTTAGAAAAGGAAACTATATCACCAGAGTAAATGGCACACCAGCATTCTTGCTGCAACAGGGCGGTAATGATAGGAATAAAAACAATAAACCTAAGCAGAGATACTGCGTTCTAAGCCTGAGGCCTGCTCTGTCTTGTTCAGAATGATGATAGCAAGGCTTAGAGAGACGCTACAGGCATGTTTGCACCAAATCAAGATGTTTCCTTCGATATAATTGGAAGAAGTGAAAAAGAATCAGTATAGGAGTTCATGTTACCTAATGACATGTCCCTTTGTCTAGTAAAATGATCTCATGCACAGCCATTTGTGAAACCTTAAAGTAAAGAGAAGGGGCTGGGGCAAGGCGCTGAAAGCATTGCACTCACATTGGAGCTGTGGGTTGGGGGACCCTGTGCAGGTGGTGGGGGATGAAGGATTCACAGGACAAAGGCGGGTGAACGTGGCCTTGAAGCTGGCTCCCTGAGAGCTCCAAGGAGCTGCCCTGTTTCCTTCCTGGACCTGTGGGCCAGCATCCACTACGGCTCCACGACCAGGTCTAAGTTGGATTTTAAAGTTTGTGTCCTAGAAACTCCCACTCCAACATCAAGAGATGGAGAACCTCAATCTCCCATCTATCTTAGTCTAGAAGCTCCGCTGAAACCTCTCCACCATGGGTGACCCTGCTGGTATTTGAAATACTGGTGACATAGCTTCCAGCATCACAGCAACACACACACCACCATAGTACGACAAACTGACAATGAGTAAGGAAGACCGAAGAAGAATTGATGCCTTTGAATTATGGTATTGGCAAAGAATATTGAATTTAGCATGACTGCCAGAAGAACAAACAAATCTGTCTTGGAAGTAGTACAGCCAGAATGGCAAGACTTCATCTCATGTACTTTGGACATGTTATCAGGAAGGACCAGTCCTTGGAGAAAGACATCATGCTTGGTAAAGTAGAGGGTCAGTGAAAAAGAGGAAGACCCTCAATGAGGTGGATTGACACAGTGGCTGCAACAATGGGCTCAAGCATAACAATGATTATGAGGATGCAGCAGGACCAGGCAGTGTTTTGTTCTGTTGTACATAGGGTTGCTGTGAGTTGGAACCAACTCGATGGCACCTAACAACAATTCCAACAATTTCTCATCATCATGGCTCCTTTTTTTCTTATTCTGTCCCCTCTATGTTCCTGCACCCCTCCCTTGTTCTCAATCTCCCATTGTCCATCCCTATATATTTACACACACACACATACACACATACACATTTTGCCACAGTTAAAAAACATATTTTGGTTATCTTTTATTTTTGGCAGCTACTTCCTCTTCCTCTCCCAAGAAGAGCCAAGCAAGGAATTGATTTAGACTTTCCACAATGTCAAGGCCTCTGTAATTAGATGATCCCCACTATTTCTTGGAAGCCCTGGTAACTTAGTTTAATGATCTCTTGCTCCTTATATCCTTGAAAAATGCCTCTTGTGCCTTCCAGTGGGGGCAATCTTAATTACATTGGCAGCGCTGGGTCTCCTTATCATTGCTACACACTCCAAGCTTACTTCTTTCCACAACCCTTTCTTATCCCTGGTTCTGTCTCACTCCGTTGTTCATTGATGTTACTTTGTTTTTTTCTACTCCTGCTGGAAGCCATACTTCACCCAGAGTTGTATTTTTTTTTAACTGAAATATGATGATGATCATTATGCCTTTGTGTCAAAATCCATTGCTTGAAGCTTTGCAGGGGTGAACAGGGGGGATATGGACTCCCGTGTAGTTAAGGTAATGGATACCCAGCCGTTTAATTCACTAGACAGACGAGGAAGAAAAGGGGGCTGTCGTCTTAGTACAAGCATCCAATGGAGTGTGATGGAGATTACAGTGACAGCCATCCCATCCGCAGGCTGGTAGATACAATTGAAGGAAGGAATTTGCATCTTTTTACATCAAAGAAGCTCTATATGAACATTTCCACACAATGGAATCATGGGAACGCTGCCTCTGCAAATCTCCATGGACTCTTTCGTACTTGCGCTTCCATCCCGTTTCCCTAAGTCTTTGGTCCCCACGTGTCCAGGTCTGAGGGCAAGTTCATTGGCAACAGTGTTAGGGGTGTGGAGGGCAGAGCTCAAGAAGACCTGGGGGGAAGTGTCAAACTTTGAGAAGCCCCACCTTCAGTCAGGCCTGGGGATGCGTGCTGAAGAAGAAGATGGTGTCTGTCCTTGGGGGAGGGGCAGATGTTTCTAGATGAACGAAGGTAGTAAGCGTTCTACTGGGCACAGCGTGCTTCTTGTTAGGTGCTGTAGAATCAGTTTTCGACTCATAGCGGCCCCATGTGATAGAGTAGAACTGTCCAGTTGGGTTTTCTAGGTTGTAATCTTTATGGGAACAGATCGCTAGGACTTTCTCCTGTGGAGCCGCTGGGTGGGTCCAAACCAACAACTTTTGTTAGCAGCCGAGCACTTAACTGTTGTGCCACCAGGGCTCCTTAAAGTGTGCTTAGCACAGGGCTTATGCCCTGAGGAACAGGAGTGCTAAGTGAGGGCTGGTTGCCATTGATGTCATTTCTTCATCTAAAAAGTATTTCCTGAGCCCCTGACATGAGCCAAATGACACTCTGGTCTCTGGGTATTTAACAGAGAAGAAAACAGACAACATCCACTCCCTTGGAGAGTTTACATTCTAGTGGAGATGGACAAAAACCAAAAACCAAATCAAAACAAAAAGCCCATTATACATCTCATTGATTGAAACATGCACTTTTTCTTTCTTTCTTTTTTTTTTTTTTTTAACATTTTAATAGCTCTACCAGCAGGATACATTTTATTAGCAACGTTACCTTGTTTTTCCTTTCTCAGTGGTAGGTAAAGTAATGGTACATCTTACAGCTTATGGCATCTTAGATCTGATGGAATTCTCTAGTATATCGGATAGTAATAACTGACATGAAGAGAGAAAAAAGCTGGGTGTAACAGTCTGTTATAGATACCATCGCTATGAATTGGAGCCAACTAGATGGCACCCAATATAATATTCAGTCAGGGAAAAAATGGCTCATTCAAAGCAGTGATTGTTGTTACGTGCCATCAGGTTGGTTCAGACTCATAGTGACCTTATGTACAACAAAACAAAAGTTGCCTGGTCCTGTGCCATCCTCACAATCATTGACGTGCTTGAGCCCATCGTTGCAGACATTGTGTCAGTTCATCTCATTGAGGATCTTCCTCTCTTTCGATGACCCTCTACTTTACCAAGCATGATGTCCTTCTCCAGGAACTGGTCCTTCTAATAAAATGTCCAAAGTACGTGAGATGAAGTCTTGCCATCCTCATTTCTAAGGAGCATTCTGGTTGTACTATTTCCAAGACAGATATATTCATTCTTCTGGCAGTCCATGGTATATTCACTATTCTTTGCCAACATCATAATTCAAATGCTTCAATTCTTCTTTGGTCTTCCTTATTCACTGTCCAGCTTTCACAGGCATATGAGGCCATTGAAAATACCATGGTCTGGGTCAGGTGCACCTTAGTCCTCAAGGTGACATCTTTGCTTTCAATACTTTAAAGAGGTCTTTTGAAGCAGATTTGCCAAATGCAATATGTCATTTGATTTCTTGACTGCTGCTTCCATGGGCGTTGAGAGTGATTGAGTGGAGTTTAATGAAGGGATGGTTAACAGAGGTGGAACAGGGATTTGGGGACCAGTGAGAGTGGGGCCCCCCTGGGACAAGCTGCAGCCTTTGGAAGCCTGAAGGGGCAAGAGGAGGGAGCAGCAGTCTCAGAAAAGTGTTGAGCTGAAGCCATAGAAGAGGAGCCACCCAGCAGGAGCTGTGGCAGCGGGTGGTGCCAACACAGCTGAAAACATTGTCCACAGCGCAGGAGCCCAGGAAAGAGACATCTTGATCTAACTGCACCTTGCCCTCTGACCTTCAGCCAGTCCTTCCCATTTGCCAAATTCCTGGTGGAAGCCAGAAGGCCAGCACCTAGGGAGGCAGTCCCTAGAGGTTGGCCTCAGGGGCACATGCAGGGTTGAGGAAGGTGCATAGGGGACCTGGAGAGGCAAACAGGAAGGACCCAGCGCACAGGGTGGGAGACGGCCCACAGGTGTGCTCAGGATGGTGGGGTTCCCCAGGATGTGGCACTTTTGGTGTGAAAACTGGAAAAGTCCTGGGCAAACCAGGGTGAGTTTTACCCCATGATGATTAATTTTATGTGTCAACTCAGCTAGGCTATGATGCCTAGTTGTTTGGTCAAACACTAGATGCCGTTATGAAGCAGGCAGTCCCTGATTTACCATGTATTTGAGTTACGATGAACTACACTTATGAGGTGAGGCAGGTGGGGGCATGGTCCAGAGGGAGGGGGCAGGTGGGGATGTGGTCAGCCTCAGGATATATTGTAAAGGTAGAGCCGGAAAGATTCGCTAGTGAATTGAAAATGATGTGAAAGGGAGAGAGGAGTCAAGCACAAATCCAAGGTCATTATCCGTAGTTTCTATGGAGACATGCTAACAACGTTAGAATTTAACTCTGATGAACTTACAGTTAGGAGTGTATTGACGGATGCCGTAACTCCCAGGCATTCTTTAGAATGCTATAATGGAGGAAAAGGAAGCTCAGAGCATGACCCTTACTCATCTGATGTTCAACCCTAGACCCATGAAATGTGTGCTTTAATATCTAGCATGTATCATTACAGTCATTCCGTGGCTATTTATGGGGAGTGATCAAACCCTTTGCTACAAATCCACAGACTATCAGTGTCAGTGTGGACATAGGATGTTAATACAGAAAGATGGATCATGTGGGGCTGAATGAACAACAGCAGATTGTCCAGAACCCCCAGTAGACGAAGGGAATCTTGTGTCCCACCAGCCCCACGACTGGGCGTGGTGATGGCACCCAGACCAATGTCCGGTTGGTCAGCTCAACAGGGACACAGGGCTGTGCTGGACAGGGTCGCTCAGGTGAGCCTGTGCAGGTGAGTAGTGCTGTGGCAGCTCAGAGGAGGGAGCTCAGGTGCCTCTTCCAAGTGGAGCTGATATGTGAGCGGGGCTGGCAGGGAATTGGGTGGGATGAAGGAGGGAGTCTCAGGAGGAGGGAGCAGGATGTGAAAATGTGTGGCCAGCAAGGCCAGAGGAACTTGAACTTGGACAATGATCCAGGGAGTTTGTGAAAGTCTAGAGCACTTTGTATCCATTAGGATCCTTTGGCTGGAAGTAACAGACACCTAACTCAACCCAGATGGGGATTTAGTGGATGGCTCTGTAGGGTATTCTCAGGGAACAGGGAAGGCTGGAGGCCAGGAGTGGAAAGGCCACATCCAGGGCTGTACCAGGAAGTCTTAGCTGCAGGAACAGTTGGGCAGCCTGGTCTAGGTGCTGCCTCTGGAATTCATGACCCAACCATCTTCAGTCTTCGTATAGGAGGGAAATGGAGCTGCAGAGCCATTGCAAACTCGTGATGCTACAAAAGAGGAGCCGGAGGTCCAAGGAGCCTAGTCAACGCTTCCAGGGTTGCGTGGCCAGTGAGCGGCAGAGGGAGGCTAAGTATCTTTTCTATTGCAACAGAGTTTCCCAAACCTCAGATATTCCTGATCTACTTCGTGACTTTTTATCATATACATATGTTGTTGTCTATTGCCGTTGAGTCAATTCCGACTCATGGCGACCCCATGTGTTACAGAGTAGAATGGCTCCACAGTGTTTTCTTGACTGTAATCTTTACAGAAGCAGGTCACTGGGACTTTTTTTCCATGCTGCTACTAGGTAGGTTTGAACTACCAACCTTTTGGTTACCAGCTGAGTGCAAACCATTTGCACCATCCAGGAACCTTTCATATTCTAACTACCTCTATTATTAAAATTCTTCTTTTAAATCAATTTACTTAAAAAAAAACAACAACAACTTTTTCTTCATCTTAGGCAATAGTATCAGTGATATCATGCATTCGGTGTGCTACTTTTTTTCTAATACACTGCAAATACTCTTATACTGTTACAACGAACAGTGTTCATTTGCTAAGGCCCCAAACCATCTTTGTGGGTACCTCATCATACTTTCAGAACCTGCACTTTAAGTAAGCAGCTTTTCTGTTAGAAAGATGATGGAGACTGCTTATTTCCCAACTTCTTTTGAGCTAAAAACTCTAATCATTGAAGAGAATCTTATGTTTAGCTCTAATTTGCAAAAGCAATAAAAGAAGAGCTGCCGGGCTCAGAGTGGAAATTGGGAGGAGAGGCGGCCAGCCCACCTATCCGGGCCATGTACAGATCTCAAAGAACCTCCTTGGATCCCAAACCAAGAAACCAAACCTGTTGCTGTTAAGTCAATCCCAACTCATAGCGACCCTATAGGACAGAGTACAGCCACCCCATAGGGTTTCCAAGGAGTGGCTTGTGGATTCAAACGGCTGACCTTTTGGTTAACAGCCGAGCTCTTTACCTGTGTGCCACCAGGGCTCCTCCTTGGATCCAAAGTCTGGAAAAAGATCCCAGCTTGAAGACGTTGGTGCCAAGTCCAGGCTACAGATTCTAACGGTGGCAGGCCAAGGAGTGTAGATGAGTGAAGTGGGTTTGGTGTAGAGAAAATCAGAAGTCAAGCCCAAGGGTGTGTGAGAAACGTGGTGGGTGAGCACTTGGCATCCCTGCCCACTCCTGTCTGCCATGCTTCTGGGGCTGCAGAGGCCCCAGAGCTAAAATTTACATGTCTTATTTTCCCAGTGCAGCTGCAACAGAAATACCACCAGTGGGTGGTTTTAAAGGACAGAAATTTATATTTTCACAGTTCAGGAGGCTAGACATCTGAATTCAGGGTGCCAGCTCTTGGGAAAGATCCTTGTCTCTTCCAACTTCTGTAGTCCGGCATTCCTTGGAGATCCTCATGTGGCACCTGTCTTCCCCCACTTGTTCATTAATCTGTGTCTAATCTGCTCTTTTTATAACTTAGAAGTGATTAGGTTTAAGAAGCACCCTGTGCTGATATGGCCCCATTAACACAACAAAGAAAACCCTATTTCCAAGTAGGATCACATCTGCAGGAATAGGAGTTAGGATTCCAACACGTATTTTTTTTGGACACAATTCAGTTCATAACACTACATTTCCCAGGCTCGTTTGGACGGTGGAGGAGAGGTGGTGGCCATCTTCTGCTGCTAATTTGGGAATTTGGGCCGATGTGTGTGCTAACAGTTGGGTCATTAGGATGATAGAAAGTTCTAGAAGTGTGCCCTAGATCTTGTTGTTGTGTGCCATCAAGTCTTTTCTGACTCATAGCAGCCCCATATGACAGAGTAGAACTGCCCCATAGGGTTTCCTAGGCTGTAATCTTTACAGACTCGTAGGGTCGCTATGAGTCAGAATCGACTCTACGGCAATGGTTTTTTGTTTTTTTTTTTCATTTTTACGGGAACAGATTGCCAGTTCTTTCCTCCCACAGAGCTGCTGGGTGGGTTTGATCTGCGGACCTTTCAGTTAGCAGCCGAGCACTTAACCACAGTGCCAGCAGGGCTCCTTGTCCTTGTCTTAGATCTTGGTGGCCTTGAAGTGCACTTCCTATCCTAGACGTCAGGGAGAGAGCTATTGAGATGTTCTCAGAGAACTGATGAAAATTGACTTGTTTGATGTCCGTAACACATAAATGTGGCCGTGACAGAGGAACCAGGGGCTGAGGGTGGAAGTCTAAAAGTGAGTTAGAGATGTGGTGTCAAGGACACTCAGGACCCTGCAGGTGGAGGGTCAGGGTGTTGGTGGCCACCTGCTCTTGTGTGGGGACAGGGCGTTCTCTCTGCACCGTCCTCAGGATGCCAGTGGCCGAGGAGCTGAGCAAAGGCAGCAGAAGATCCCTGAATAGCCAGACTCCACCTCCCTCTGATGAGGAGGCAGGACTTTCCTCACTGCCTTTTCCAAATGGCCACAGTGGATTCCTTTTTTTAGCCCGTGGAAGATTGATGATTTCATTATGTGTGGCACTCAGCAATAAATCTCGGAGCTTGGGCTAAAGCGAGCGCTTTCCCCGATGCTGCGTCTTCCGTGCACTCTTATTCATCACGTTTAATCATTCGTTTACCACGGACTCCGCTGCTGTGGGGAGAGGCGGCTCATTATCAACTCGGGACATTCTTTACCCTTTAGAGGCTGGGTGGGGTGGCAGTGTCCATGGGAGAGATGGGGCTGGGGTAGAAGGTGGTGGATCAAGGTGGGGTAGGAGCATCGGAAGCATTAACAAAGGTAAAAAAATGACCAAGAAAGGGAAATGATAGGGAAACCCCTCATGAGACCTCAAAGCCCTGTTTGCCAGGAAGACCTCCCAGGGGGAGGGAATAAGAGGAGCCTGATGGAAGACGAGACTTCAGGCCAAAAAGAAAAGAAACAGCCACATGGTCCTTTGCCAAGCAAGTGTCGAAGAATTTAATTCAAGATGAAATGTGTTCTTTTTTGTGTACAACTAATTTTCCTCCCAAATGAAGGGTTTTGTCTATCACTCTAGTGTTTCAATAGCAACGGAGTCTTCCCCGTTGTAATTAAGGTGGCATATGATGATTTATTTTGCTAAGCAGGCTGTTTGCGTTAACATGTTGGGGAAGCAAACATTGCTTGGGTTTCTTCCTGGGTCCAAGAAGAAAAAAACAAGGAGACAAAACACCTTTAAATAGAGAGTTGGCTCCCGCAGGGATGAGGTCATCCGGAAAATGTGACCAAGATCGTTTACCATGAGTGAAGGGGCTGCTGGAGACTTGGTCTGGCCATGGGGAACTGTGAAGAGGGGAACGGAGAGGGGACCGAGGGACTGTGGGAACTGGGCTTATAACTCAAATGCCTCCAGAAGCAAGATAGGAGGCGTGTGTGAGGGAAACGAAGGAGTGTATTTATTTCAACACAAATGTATTTTGGTTACAAAGTATATACATAGGGAATTGCTTCTTTCCACAACAAAATATGTGCTCTCATTTTTCTTGAAACACATGACTCTCTTGATCTATCTTTTGTCGTTTTTAATAAAAAGATGAGCAGATATTTGTTTTTACTCTGGAAAAGCAAAAACCCAGGTGTTGAAGATGATAAATAGCATTGACTCTCAGCCTCACTGTCGAGGACAATAGAGAGGGTTGGGGACTGTGGCAAGTTGGAGATCACTGCCGAGTCCAAAGAGGACAGCCTTGACTTGGCTTAAGGCACGAGTTGCCTGATGGAAGGCAGGTTCAGTTTACCATGTCTTTAGCTTTTTTAAGGAAGCTAGAAATGTAGAGTTTTATATGAAATCTACTATTTTTAATGATGAAAATGAATTCAGATTTCAAAGGCTCTCCAGGCCAGCATGTTGTGCGGTGGCTGTAACACATTGCCTGTCTGGATGTGGCCTGTGGTCTGTCATTTTGCGTGTGGTGTAAACCATTAAAGGAGTCCATGGGTAGTGTAAAGTTAAGGTGCTTGGCTACTAACCAAAAGATTGGAGGTTCGAGTTCACCCAGAGGCACCTTGAAAGAAAGCCTTGGCAATCTACTTCTGAAAGATCACAGCCATTGAAAACCTATGGGGTGCAGTTCTGCTCTGAAACATGGGGTTGCCATGAGTCAGAGTTGACTCAGTAACTGGTAATAAACCAAACCAAACTCATTGCCATTGAGTTGATTCTGACTCATAGTGACCATACAGGAAAGAGTAGAACTGCCCCATAGGGTTTCCAAGGAGGAGCTGGTGGATTTGAACTGCCAGTCATTTGGTTAGCTGCCGAGCTCTTAACCACTGTGCCAAATGGTGATGGTAGACCATTAATCTGCACACTTTGGTAGAAAATCTGCTTCTAACTTCAGTGCGTGACTCATTTCATCTGTCTGGTAGTCAATATTTCCATCTACAAAATTAGCTCCTTCAATTTTTGCCACTGTTTTAAGATCCCGAAGCCTACTTATTTAACCGCCATTGAACTTGGTTTGTATGGAAAATGTCCAGAGAGGCCCAGTCTCCATGGCCCAAATCAGAGTGTCTGCAGGTCTTCATCCAGTATCTCGGGTTCGGGGTGAGTTAGGATTTAGCTCCAGCTGCTGTGATATAGGGTCGCTGTGAATCAGAATCAACTCAACGGCAATGGGTTTGTCTTTGTCTTTTTTTTTTTTGGTTTGTTGTGATGGAGGCAGTGACTCACATAAGGAAGAAGTTCATTTCTCGGTCAAGCTGGCATGACGGTTTTGCTCCATGAAGCTCTCAGGGCCCCAGGTCCATCTCCTTTTGCTCTACCATCCCTAGGCCACTGACCTCATCCACTTGGTCCAGTGCTGCACCCCTGTCTGCTTTTCAGCCAGTGAGAAGAGGGAAAGGAGAAGAGTGGGCACATCCTTTCCCTTCATGGGCACAGCCTGGCAGGGGCACTCCTTACTCCGCTCACTTTCCACTGGGCAACACTTAGTCACGTGGCCACAGATAGCTGCAAGGGAGGCTGGAAACTATTCTTATTCTGGTTTATTACCATGCGTGGGTCATTTTCTCCATGCATATTATTTATAGTGTGTGTGTGTGTTTCCTTTTCTAGCTAAACCTTCTCAAATGATGGTGCAGGGTCATGATGTTTCACCCAAGACAATTAATGCTGATACAGTGGTATAATATTTAGTCTGAATTTGGAGCTTCTATATTAGGATCCAATCAGGCATCATGCATTGCACTTGGTTGTCATGGTTCTTTCAGTTCCTCTAATGAACACTGTGCCCACCATTGTGTCTCTCATGATATTGACCCTCTTGAAGATTCCAGCCAGCCTTCTACCAGAAAGCCAGGAAGTGCTCAAAGGATGGTAGGAATGTGTCGAAATGAAACAGAAGCTCCAGGAAAGGGCTGCCACTGGCCAAATGTAGGAATATTTGAGTGCTGCCCTCTCCCTGGATGCTGTTCTCCCAGGCGTCCACCTGGCCTGCTTGCTTGCCTGCTTGGTACTGGCTTCAATATCTGCCTTCTCAGCGAGGCTGCTTCTGACAGCTCTGTGTAAAACCACAGCCCTTCTCCCCACCGACATCATCCCTTTCCCTTCCCAGCTTCATCTTTCTCCAGAGCCCTTATCACCACTGGACATATTTACTTTTTTCTGGCTGTCTTAGGTTGGATTCCCCCAGAAGCCGACCTTGAGACTTGGACGTGAGTACAAGCCGTTCATCTGGAGGCCATCCCAGGAGGCTCTGGGAAGAGAGCAGGGAAGGGAGACGTGGAAGGAAGGTGCAATATGAGCAGAAGACCACTGTGAGCAGTGGGGGCTCAGTCCCACGGGGCCCTTGGGGAGACAGCCTACAGCCGAGGAGCTGCATGAGAGGGCCAGGAAACCATATGTGTGTCCACTGGCTCCCCTCTGTCACTTCTGTCATTCCTGGAGGGCTGTTTCCCAGGGTGTCGGCTCCTGCAGCCAGAGAAGCCTCCGACAGAGACTGGAGTGCTATGAGAAGCCATCCTAGGGCAAAAATGATGAGTACTGAGGGGCACAGGTAGGCACTTACTTCCTGAATATCATCTACTTCCTGGTACATAAGGTAAGCTCTCTGAAGCTGGAACTTTGGTCTGTTTTGTTCTTTGCTGTATCCCCAGTGCCTAGAACTGTGCCCGGCACATATGAGGCTCCTTAACTATTTGCTAGTGAATCAATGAAGCTTATGGAGCCATCTCTTCAGACTTCTGGGCTGGATGTTTAGAATCTTTAAAGAGCCCCAAATTCTCGGTAAAATGGTGACTCGGCCATTCCAGGCCTTGCTCTCCTGTTGCTCCCTGGGCCGATTCTGAAGCCTGTCGCTGCTGGTCATGGCAGAATTGGCTTTTCAAAGGCAGCAGCGCTGGAGAGGGGCTTGCACCCTTGATAAAAAACCTCCTCCTATTGCAGGTGCTTTGCTGCTGCTTCCATAGAGATGCCCTTTGATGTCGTCGCCATCACAAACCCTGATGGCAGCCTTGACAATCACAGGCCCAATCACCCCAGTCATCACGAGTGATCAGATGATGGAGAGCCACAAATTGCCCCGAGTGCTTCTCTCGAGAGACTGAGCTTTTGAAACCAGCCCACCTTGCTTGATCAGGAGAAGAAAACAACAAATAGGTTTTTTTCCCTCCTTTAGTGGAGAAGTTTTAATCATTGTGGAAATTCTCCAAATGCCCAAGACCCCAAGGTCTTCTCCATCCTGGAGGGCTAAGGCCCCATCTCTGCATCTCTGGTACCCAGCACGGGACCTGCACAAGCTGGAGCTCACAGCAAGGAGCTCACTGCCCAGGTGAGGTCAGATGGTGCCAGACCGCTGTCCCGTAGGACATGCCACAGTTGGGACCTGCCTGGTTGTTTCCCAGATGAGATTCAGAATTTCTGAGGAGGAAGGTCTGCAAGGCCATCACAGCAATGGGAGGCACACCCTGTCCCTTTGTCCCATCAGTCACTGGGGTGATGCTTTCAGGCACTTGGCTAAGGTGGTGTTTGCTGATTTCTCCACTGTAAAGGATCCTTTTCCCCATCATAGTTGCTGAGAAATATGTGGGATTAGGAGCCCAGGTGGCAGTGGTTAAGGTCTTGGCTGCTAACCAAATTTCAGCTGTTCAAACCTACCAGCCACTCTGGGAGAGAAAGATGTGGCAGCCGGCTTCCATAAATATTACAGCCTTGGAAACCCCATGGGGCAGTTCTACTCTGTCCTGTAGGGTCACTATGAGTTGGAATTGACTTGATGGCAGCGGGGTTGGTTTGTTGTTTTTGGTATGTAGGGTGATGCTTTAGGATGCTTTGGATATCCTGACCCCAAACGCATTTCCCCCAATGGTTTTGGCATCCACTGATGATCCTTACCTGAGTCGATCGTTTGTTGTTGTTAGGTACCCTCGAGTCGGTTCCAACCCATAGTGAATCTATGTACAACAGAACAAAACACTGCCCAATCCTGCGCCATGCCCACAATCGTTGCTATGTTTGAGCCCATTGTTGCAGCCACTGTGTCAATCCATCTTGTTGAAGGTCTTCCTCTTTTTCTCTGACCCTCTACTTTACCAAGCATGATGTCCTTCACCAGGGACATATCCAAAGTACCTGAGACGAAATTTCGCCATCCTCACTTTTAAGGAGCATTCTGGCTGTACTTTTACCAAGACAGATTTGTTCGTTCTTCTGGCAGTCCATAGTATAGTCAATATTCTTTGCCAACACCATAATTCAAATGCATCACTTCTTCACCAGTCTTCCTTATTCATTGCCCAGCTTTCGCATGCATATGAGGCAATTGAAAATACCATGGCTTGGGTCAAGAGCACCTTAGTCCTCCAAGTGACATCTTTGCTTTTGAACACCTTAAAGAGGTCTTTTGCAGTAGACTTGCCCAGTGCAATACATTGTTTGATTTCTTGACTGCTGCTTCCATGGACATTGTGGATTCAAAATGAAATCTTTGACAACTTAAATCTTTCCTCCATTTATCATGATGTTGCTTATTGGTCCAGTTGTGAGGATTTTTGTTTTCTTTATGTTGAGGTGTAATCCATACTGAAGGCTGTAGTGTTTGATTTTCATCAGTAAGTGATTCAAGTCCTCTTCACTTTCAGCAGGCAAGGTCATGTCATCTGCATATTGAAGGTTGTTAATGAGTCTTCCTCCAATCCTGACGCCCTGTTCTTCTTCATATAGTCCAGTTTCCCAGGTTATTTGCTCAGCATACAGACTGAATTAGTATGGTAAAAGGATACAACCCTGACATACACCTTTTCTGATTTTAAACCACGCAGTATCCCCTTGTTCTGTTTGAATGACTGCTTCTTGATCTATGTACAGGTTCCTCATGAGCACAATTAAGTGTTCTGGAATTCCCATTCTTTACAATGTTACCCATAATTTGTTATGATCCACATAGTT
The DNA here is from genome assembly GCF_000243295.1 of Trichechus manatus latirostris. Classification (NCBI taxonomy): domain Eukaryota; kingdom Metazoa; phylum Chordata; class Mammalia; order Sirenia; family Trichechidae; genus Trichechus; species Trichechus manatus. The sequence goes on from NW_004443944.1 coordinate 15,819,399, forward strand.
CTATGTCTTTGCATAGTCAATAAAACACAGGTGAACATCTTTCTGGTATTTTCTGCTTTCAGCCAGTATCCATCTGACATCAGCAATGATGTTCCTCTTTCCACATCCTCTTCTGAATCCAGCTTGAATTTCTGGCAGTTCCCTGTTGATGTACTGCTGCAACCATATCTGAATTATCTTCAGCAAAATTTTACTTGTGTACGATATTAATGATATTGTTCGATAATTTCCTCATTCTGTTGGATCACGTTTCTTTGGAATGGGCACAAATATGGATCTCTTCCAGTTGATTGGCCAGGTAGCTGTCTTCCAAATTTCTTGACATAGATAAGTGAGCACTTCCAGCGTTGCATCCGTTTGTTGAAACACCTCGACTGGTATTCTGTCAATTCCTGGAATCTTGTTTTTCTCCAATGCTTGCGATCATTACATTTTCTAATTCTAACATTCCTTGTACATTTATCAGCTGGCATTCTTTAGGAAAGAAGAACTCTCCCTGTTCCCAAGCACCTTTTTTAGTATCATTATGAATTCATTGATTTTTAAAAATTCAATGTGTTCAAATTCATTAAAATACATTTTTTTAATGCTCAAGTATTCCTACATATGGCCAGTGGAGGCCCTTTGCCAGAGCTTATGTTTCCTTTCAACACATTCCCATCATCCTTTGAGAACTTCCTGGTACAAGAGAACTGACTGGAATCTTCAAAAGGGTCAATATCATGGGAGACACAATGGGGGGTCCCCCGCACATTAAAAGAAATGAAAGAGTCATGACAACCAAATGCAATGTGTGATCCTTGATTGGATCATGATGTGGGGGGAAAAAAACCCCTCCAAATTTGGACTATATGTTAGATTATATTACTGTATCAATGTTAATTGTCTTGGGTGTGAAAATAATGTTGAGAGTCTATAGGAGAAATTTTTTGTTTAAGAGTGAAATATTATGAGCTTTGCGTCATCTTTTGAGATGGTTTACCCAGAAAAGGAAACACACACACACACACACACACACACACACACACACACACACACACACACACACACACCCCCCACATTATAAATAATGCACACAGATGACCCAGGGGAACAGTGTTACCAGCTGGTGAGTCTAGGTGAAGGGTACATGGGTGTTCATTATTCTGCTCTTCAAACTTTTCTGTAGGCTTGATATTTTTCTGAATAAAAAGTTAAGGAAAATAAAATGAAAAACAAAACTAAAAAAAAATCAGTAGGTACAGGCATTCAGGTCAGGATTACGGGCAGCCAGCCTTTTAGCCTGCCCTGTAAAACCATCTATTGCTGTTGCTAATGCTTCTGCTGCCAGCCGAAAGGTCGGTGGTCCAAACCCACCCGGCAGCTCCGAGGGAGAAAGACCTGGTGATCTACTTCCATAAAGATTACAGCCAAGAAAACCATATGGGACAGTTTGACTCTGTAACAATGGGGTCCCTATGAGTCGGAATCAACTGAATGACAACGAACAGCAATAATGCTATGACATGAGCCACTGGCCAGTTACTTATTTTTTTTAACTTTCAAAGGATAAAATCTAGACAGATTTGAAAAGCAACTGTCTCTCTCTTATTCAAGAGAAAGAGATAATGAGGAAAAAAGGGAGGGAAGCCGAGCAGGGCTGAAGGCGGACGGGCAGAGAGAATTCATTCATCAGGTATTTTATCCTGCGTTATTCATCAAATTCCAACAACAGCCTTTAAAAGACAAGAAAATTCAGGCTTGGAGAAATCATAAACCTCTCCCTCGTTAGAAAACAAAAAACAAATAAAAAAACCCAATAATCTCAGATGACAATGGCTAGTAAAGAAATATGACTAAACCAATTGGCCATAAAGAGAACATGGTTAAAATCTACCTGAACATAGAGCTTTTGAAAACTCTGACCAGGATTCATCTGTTTTTGTTTTTTATTTATTTATATTTTATGGATTTATTTATTTTAAGTTTTAATAGACTATTTTTTAGAGTGGGATTCATCTGTTTGTAAAAAGGATTTTTTCAGCTGGAAGGGTTGTGTCCTTGTGCTAACACATCAGAGGAGATCCACTGGGCCCCTCACTAAGCCAAACCTTGCCCCAGAGGTGCGTCTTGGGAAGCAGGTAGCATCCCTGCTTTGCTTGATACACAATTCGTAGGATGCCGCCCTGGCAGGGACCTTCCCCATCAGGTAGTTCCACCCTTTTTCATCACAGAAGGGAAGCAGAGCCTGTGAGGAAGTGGTATGCTGGGGTGCCCCGGGAGTGGGCGGTGGGCCTGATCTGGGTTAAGCTCTTGACCCCTGGCCAGTGCCCCCCAGGAACCAAAGCTCCATGGGCACAAACTAAGGGGCTTCTTCCTGAAATTGATAAAGCTCCTAAAGAAGAATCTTATGAAACAAGAAGATTTCCGCCTTAGACTGTATTATGGTGGCAGTGGCTGTCGTGTGAACATTTGGGGCGAATGGATGGGGTATGTATCCCACCCGTCCCTGGCCCCACCGCCCACGACATCTGCAGCTGGGGAGGAAAGGACACAGTTGCTAACTTGAACGGCGCTCGTGGAGACCCCTTCTGATTGCTCTCCGGGAGAGAGATGAGCAAATGAGCCAATTAAGGCAGCTCCGCTAATGACATTCCACACTCAGGCAGTTCGCCTTCATTTCCCACGTGGACCAAGAAACCAAAAAGGGAACTAAATCAGCATCTCACAAAGAAAAATACCTTTGGTGAATGAATTACAATGAAAGATTTCTTGATTATCAAAAGCATCTGAAATGACTCTCACCCCAAGGGTGAAAAGTTAGCAGCCTCTACCCAAACCAAAGTTTCCGTCATCATTCAAGGAAATATTCATTCAGGGCCTGTGCTGTGCCAGGCTCACTGCGGGGCCCAACGATAAATGGTGAGGAAGGAGAACAAAAGGAGGATGTCAGTCAAAGAATCACGTGGATGTGACAGGTCTGTCCCCTCTGTCCCTATCCCTGGGGTCTGGTCTCTCTGCAGATTCAGGTGGTAAAAGGCCGGGCAGGAGACAGACATTCTTTGCAGAAAGGAGACAGAGGAGCTGGAGCAGGTTTGCGGGCAGTGTAAGCTTCACAAGTCGCTGGGTCCCATTGTGGTTTAGATGATCTTGTCTGCGGTTAGATTGTCCTTAGGGGCTCCTTCATCTCCTCCCTCCTTGGGATCCGAAGCCCCTACCCCTTCAGCAGTCTTGGACTGGGCAGGGAGTGGCTGAACACCACACCATAGTGGGGACCCAGAAGAGGTAGGGCCTCTGGGTTGGAACGAACAGTCTGGGGAGCTGGTGAGTGGTGGTAAGAGGGAAAGGGGAGAAAGAGTGAGGGGGTGAATGCGGGTGAGGTTCCAGCCAATCTCTCTGTTGTCCAAGGCATGGTTATGTGATTCTTCCTGCGAATTTGGGGAGGGAGAGTACATTCTCATGGACACATCTGGGGGGATAAGTGACCAGATCAGATATTCTTCCCACCCTACCCTGTTTCTCTGCCACAGTGAGGACACCACATGGGTTGTGTGGTATTGCTTGAGTGAAGTATTAATTGTTCACTCTCCTCTACTTTTTGTATGTGCTTGGCCAGCAAAGGACAGGGCTATTGTATTGCAAACTGTAACACCTGTTTTCTTCTTTGATCAGTGCCTTTGGAGATCACCAACCACATGGCTTCCAGCTGCCCCTGAGTCAAATGTACTTTGGACAGTTCCTGGCACTTAGCGAGGGCTCAATAAATGCCTTTGGGCAGACCGAATAAATGTCGTAGAACAAAGCCAAGGGGTGCTATTGGTGGACTGGTGCTGAGGAGGAGAAGGGGCTCAGCACAGTGGTCTTGGAACTCAGGGTCCCCTTCTAGGCAAGCCGGTGAAGGGAGGCAGCTGGATCTGGACATTGGAGCTGCTGGGAGGCGGCCCGTGTCTGATAATAGGTTATTTCCTCCTGAAAATCAGACCTGTGGGTGGGGGTGTGACTGCAGTGGATGCTGGTAAACCAACACTTTAGAAAAAACCAAAATGCTCTGACTTGTAGCAATTGCCAATTTCCGTGGTGTAACTACGCCCATTATGGCTGATTATACCTCCACTCTCCCTGGGTGTGAGTGACCAGGCTAGTCTCTGTGTGGGGCCTCACAGCAGGTGCTGGGGAGCAGCCACAGCTGTGAGTGAGCTTGCACATCCACCACACAACGGAGGAGCCACTTGAATCACCCACAAGGTCATGACCATGAGGATCTGGTGGATGGATTCAGACCAATTGACACTGAAGAAGAGGAGCCATCAGGGAGGAGGAGGAGGCAGGGTCTTCAAAGGAGAACTGTGCGTTGAGAGCACTGAAGGGTCCTGGGGGAGGTTTCTGTGAAGACTGCCCTCCTTTGATCAGGATGTGAATGTCAAAGCTGAAGCTAAGGATGTCTAGTGGGGGTACAATCAGAAAATTCATGCACAGAATTAGTCATTGATTCATTCCTTGATTACTTTAAGAATTAGGGCACATTTGCCACTATACCTAAACTTTGTTAAATATGAGAGAAAATGTATTGTCATCAATGTTAGTTTCATTTTTTTTCTAGATAAATCTCTAATTAAGCCTTTTGTTCAGAAGAGGTGGTAAATACTGTGGTTGGGAGCAGGGACTCTGGGGCCAGATGACCTGGGATCAAATCCTGCTAAACCAGTTACTAGCTGGACAACTTTCTTTTTTTATATTTTTAAATTTTCCCATAAAAGATTTATACATACATTGTTATGTGACCCTAATTGCTCTCCCCATACTGTGGCAGCACACTCCTCGTTTCCACCCCTGATTCCCCATGTCTTCAATCAGCTGCTAACCCTGTCTGCCTTCCCATCTCACCTCTGGACAGAAGCTGCCCATTTACTCTCTTGTATCTACTTGAGCTAAGAGGCACGCTCCTCATGAGTATCACTTTATGTCCTACAGTCCAGTCCAATCCCTGTCTGTAGAGTTGGGCTTGGAAATTGTTTTAGTTCTGGGCTGATAGAGAATCCAGGGGCCATGCTTTCCAGAGTTCCTCCAGTCTCAGTCAGACCATTAAGTCTGGTCTTCTTACTAGAATTTGAGTTCTGCACCCCACCTTTCTCCTGTTCCATCCGAGACTCTCTGTTGTGTTCTCTGTCAGGGCGGTCATTGGTGGTAGCGGGGCACCATCTAGTTCTTCTGGTCTCAGGCTGATGAAGTCTCTGGTTTATGTGGCCTATTCTGTCTCTTGGGCCAATACTTTCCTTGTCTCTTTGGTGTTCTTCATTCTCCTTTACTAAAGGTGGTTGGGACCAATTGATGCATCTTAGATGGCTGCTTGCAAGCTTTTAAGGCCCCAGACGCCACTCACCAAAGTCGGATGCAGAACATTTTCTTAATAAGCTTTGTTATGCCAATTGACCTAGATGTCCCCTGAAAGCATGGTCCCCA
>NW_004443944.1:15825900-15827319 GCF_000243295.1 Trichechus manatus latirostris
TCTCTTCTGGTGCTTGTGCATTGTTACTTATGGTTCGTATTGTGTTTATGCCACATATTAGGGCTCCTAGCGTTGTCCCTATTTTTTCTTCCATGATCTTTACCATTTTTGATTTTATATTTAAGTCTTTGATCCATTTTGAGTTAGTTTTTGTGCATGATGTGAGATATGGGTCTTGTTTCAGTTTTTTTGCAGATGGATATCCAGTTATGACAGCACCATTTGTTAAAGAGACTGTCTTTTCTCCAATTAATGGACTTTGGGCCTTTGTCAAATATCAGCTGCTCATAGGTGGATGAATTTATGTCTGGATTCTCAATTCTGTTCCACTGGTCTATGTATCTGTTGTTGTGCTAGTACCAGGCTGTTTTGACTACCGTGGCTGTATAATAGATTCTAAAATCAGGTAGTGTGAGGCCTCCCACTTTGTTCTTCTTCTTGAGTAATGCTTTACTTACCCGGGGCCTCTTCTCTTTCCATATGAAGTTGGTGATTTGTTTATCCATCTCATTAAAAAATGCCAGTGGAATTTGGATCGGGATTACGTGTGTCTGTAGATTGCTTTGTGTAGAACTGACATTTTCACAATGTTGAGTCTACATATCCATGAGCAAGGTATGTTTTTCCACTTACGCAGGTCTCTTGCAGTAGTGTCTTGTAGTTTTTATTGCATAGATCTTTTACGTTTCTGGTTAGATTTATTCCTAAGTATTTTGTCTTCTTGGGGGTTATTGTAAATGGTATTGATTTGGTGATTTCCTCTTTGAGGTTTTCTTTGTTGATGTAAAGGAATACAACTGATTTTTGTATGTTTATGTTGTATTCTGAAACTTTGCTGAAATCTTCATTAGTTTCAGTAGTTTTCTTGTGGATTCTTTGGGGTTTTCTGCATATAAAATCATATCATCTGCAAATAGAGATACTTTGACTTCTTCCCTACCAATTTGGATGCCTTTTATTTCTTTTTCTGGCCTAATTGCTCTGGCTTGGACCTCCAGCACAATGTTGAGTAAGAGTGGTGATAAAGGGCATCCTTGTCTGGTTCCTGTTCTCAAGGGGAATGCTTTCAAAGTCTCTCTATTTAGAATGATGTTGACTGTTGGCTTTGTATAAATGCCCTTAATTATATTGAGGAATTTCCCTTCTATTCTTATTTTGTTGACAGTTTTTATCATGAATGGGTGTTGGACTTTGTCAAATGCCTTTTCTGCATGGACTGATAAGATCATGTGGTCCTTGTCTTTCGTTTTATTTATGTGATGGATTACGCTGATTGTTTTTCTAATGTTGAACCATCCCTGCATACTGGTATAAATCCCACTTGATCATGATGAATTATTTTTTTGAAATGTTGCTGAATTCTATTGGCTAGAATTTTGTTGAAGATTTTTGCATCAATGGATATTGGTTTGTAATTTT
>NW_004443944.1:15828077-15849890 GCF_000243295.1 Trichechus manatus latirostris
CCCTTTCTTGTTTTTGGATGTGTGCACTTATTGCTATAAACTGACCTCTGAGCACTGCTTTTGCTGTGTCCCAAAGGCTGTGGTAGGATGTGTTTTCATTCTCATTTGATTCTATGAATTTCTTTATTCCATCCTTAATTTCTTCTATAACCCAGTAGTTTTTGAGCAAGGTGTTGTTCAGCTTCCATGTGTTTGATTTATTTTTTCCTTGATTTTTCTATTATTGATTTCTACTTTTATGGCTGGACAACCTTCTGCACCTCAGTGTCCTCATCTGTAAAATGAGGATAATAACAGTACTTACTTTATGGGGTATTAAATGATTTCATACTTGTAAAGTACTGAGAATAGTGCCTGACCTATAGGAAATCCCATGTAAATGTTTGTTAATTAATCACAAAACCTTTGCTGTGAAACTGTGGTGCCTAATTGGATTAACATCAAATGGCCTTTTTATAGCTCATCTTCAGACAACAAAGGCTTCATGCCACTACATGTGGTCCTGGCTGGGAAGGAAAGGTACAATATGTTATAAGAGGGGCTTAGGGGACCTGACCTAGGCCCTGGGCTGGGGGGTGGTGAGAGACACAGAAGAATTCCCCAAGGAGGTGACATTTCATCTGGAATCTGAGAGGTGAGCAGGAGGCAACCAAGTGAAGAATTCGCATGGGGGGTGGGGAAATATTCAAGGGGGAAGGAGCATGTGCAAAGGCCCTGAGGTGCCCTGGACCCTGGTATGTCCAAGGCCAGAGGAGAGGCCAGTTTGGCCAGGACAAGTGGACTGGGCAAGGGGTGGTGGGAGGTGGGTCCAGATGGGGACAGGGACTTGTAGGAGTTTGGACTTGTCCTAAGGGGCTGTGGGCGGCCTTTGGAGGGTCTGAAGCAGGGGCATAATGGGGTCAGAGTTGTATCTTTGGACATTCCCAGTTTAATAGGGTGGTCTCTAGTCTAAGGCTGTTCTTTCCTACTCATTCCCCCACAGCCCATTAGCAGAGAAGATATACCTGTGGATGGGGTGGGAGAGCTGTTTCAGGGCCTTGATCACATCTCAGGGAAAACAAGAGAGGTTTGTCAGGAAACCTTCATCAGGGAGCTCTGGTGTGGGCAGTGCGGGTCTGAGAGTTGGGTCAGCAGCACCGTCTTGTTCATGGGCCTGAACCTGACCCCACGGCTTCGAAGAGAAGCCTCTGGAAGTGTCTGGAGACTCAGAGACCATAGCAAGACTGGTGATGGGCAGAACGAGAACACCCAGCTCGGCGTGCCAGTGGCTAGCGCAGCAGGCCAGGAGTTCAGATCCCACCAGGGCTACGGGTGTGCGTGGGGACCAGAGACGTGTGTCCCCCTGCAAAGAACGTCAGTGCTCCCAGTTTTCATCCTGTGAATCATTAAAATGATTATAGTTCCTGGAGGAGAAAAACAAGCTGTGTTTCATCTGTGCTTATTGTGCAAAGAATTAACTGTTTCCTTAAGTAACACGGCAGCATTTGGAGTGAAAAATAAGGAATTAACTAAAGCTAGGTGAAGCTGGGAAATACAGTCACAAGGACGTTTATGAATAATTAAGAGGCCGACACACGGCTGCATTTCCACGACTCTCATTACTCAGCCTGTCGCCTTCCCTGCCTGGCACAGATGAGACTTTGTTTTCTAGCATGAAGATTCTCGTAATTAAATCTTATTTGTCAAGAAGGCGAGAGGTATTGTTTCCAGGGGCTCCCATTGTTATAAACTTTGCGATGTTTCCTTTGAAAAATGCTCCTTTTCGGCTCAAAAGAGCTAGATTGTTGCTTTTATTCCCTCTTCCATTGTAAAGAGGAAATGCTACAAGTTCTTTGTCAGGTAATCAGTTATCCTCCTTAAAGGACCCCTGAGGTCATCATCTGAAAATTATGGCTCCTGAAAAACAAGAAAAAGCCCACTTGCCCGTACTGCCATGTGTCAGAGTGAGTTTCCCACCACCTCCGGGTCAGAGAGCCTGTAAAATTGCCGTGATCGTGACCCCCGGCTCCAAACATGGTTACTGGTCTTTGCACAGATTCTATCTGTCACTTCTGGGGCTTCACTGTTGACATTGTGTCTCTTTCAGCTTTCTGGAAGGCTTGTAATGACGTTCCAATTAGTAATGCATCCTTCCCTCTCCTCCAGCTCACTCTAACTGCTCTGATTTATGTCTCCCGAGAATACTCACGCTGTGCACGTCATCTGTACCACCATACAGGGTAGGAAGGTCTCAAGTTCAAGGTCCTTGGCAGGTAAACAACACAATTTCAAGTTCACAGACATCCTCTGCAATCAACATCAATCACCCCATCAGGAAAACAAGGCCTTGGTATTGTTGGTGAGTAGCGGGTAATTTATGAGCTTGTTGGTATAATCCATGGTCCCTGATCTGTATCCACATGAAATACGAAAGCATTTAAGAGGCATCAGGAAAGCATGGCATGGCCCCTCCTCCTCATCCCACCCTTTGACACTGACTCATTCACATATGAAATGAAGCCTTTGTGATGGCAGAGTATTAAAAATTCTGTGCGGACATATTAATATTATGGAACCAAAGAGTGGAAATAGGTTATTAAAGGTCCCCTTCACCCTACTTCCAATAGGGAGAAGAAAATAACAGAAAGCTTAGAAGCAAACGTGAGTTCATGCTGGGTCTACCAGCATGAACTGAGAAAGGGAGAGCTGGGTGGATGTCCCAGGTAATTCGGGTGACAAAGACTTTATCAGAAGCATCAAAATCATCCAGGCACAGCCTGTAGAATCTGCCATTGTTTATCCATTGTGTCTCCTTGTGAATGAACCTCAATGTTCCAGTCCTGCCACTGCCTGTGAGAGCCGGCAGGCCATCTTCCCTCTCTGGGCCAAAGTTTCCTCATCTATGAACTACACGCTCCCTCTGACATGCCCTGACATTGGCGAATTCAAGGTGAAGGAGGCTGAGAGGTGGAGGAGAACCTCTTCATACTGGTGCTCCAAGTAGAGGACTCAGGTGGGCATCCTGGGATGTGTCCTGGGAGAAGGAAGCCTTGGGTTACAAACGAGTTGAGCAGGAATCATAGCCTCTAATGGAGAGTCAGGTTAATTGCTCAGCTGCTAATGGAAATGTTGGTGGTTCTAACCCACCCAGCGGCTTCGCAGGAGAAAGACCTGACAATCTATTCCTGTAAAGATTATAGCCCAGATAATCCTATGAGGCAGTTCCACTCTTCACATGGGGTCCCTATGAATCAAAAATTGACTCAACAGCACTCAGCAACAACAATGGAGAGTCAACTTTCAGACATACCGATAAATTCCAATCAGAGGGATCCAAATTATATATTGAACCTTTATATGTCCTTTTGCAATTACGTTACTCATTTATTCATAGGATACTTGGCTGTGCCATTTTAATTCACAGTAAGTTGGTTAGTTGGAGTGCCGACCCCAACATTCAGGATCCCTTCTTCCTTGCTAATAGATCCTCAGTTTTATTCAGGTGTTGGGGAGGAATGTGCTTTCTAGTTCCAGGGAATGAATTATAGTTCACCTAAACAATCATGGAAATCTCATTTCCATTTTTAATGATTGGTTTGGGATGGACATATGAGTCAGGTCTAGTCAATGAGATGTAAGTTGAGAGTCTCTTGGTGAGTGACGTCTGTGGTCCCTTATTAAGTAGGCATATGAGGAGCAACTCTCTTTTCTATTTTTTTACTTTTTCCTTGTTTTTGAGATGATGTGATGTCAGGGGATGTGGCAGCCATCTTGTGACTGTGAGGCACAAGCCTGAGGAGAAAGCCAACATGCTGAGGAAGGGGGAGCAGGAACATGGGTCCTGGGTCCTTGGTGGTGTCATCATGTTGCTGAGGTTACCCACAGTAGGGTCGCCTACATGTAGTAATGAATCCTTTCTAGAGAGTCACTTCCTTTCCTTAGAGCTCCAAGTATTTTCACTCTGAAGACTACCTCTCTCCGTGCTCCACACTCCATCAGCAGGAGCCAAGTGGGTGTCCAGGAGCCCCTTGGCCTCCAGGTTTGTTTGAGTCCATTGTTGAGGCTATGAATTCCGATTTTAAGGTAAAGGAGATTGAGAGATGGAGGGACAACCTTTGGAGGAGTCTGTTGTTGAGGCTATTGTGTTAACTTATCTCATAGAGGGTTTCCCTTATTTTCACCGGCTCTCTACTAACTGTGATGTCCATTTCTAGTAATTGCTGTTTCCTGACGACACGTCCAAAGTGAGTGGATGTCTCACCATCTTGCTTTTTTTTTTTTTTAAACTGTGCTTTAAGTGAAAGTTTACAGATTAAATTAGTTTCTTATTAAACAGTTAATACACAAATTATTTTGTAACATTGGTTGCCAACCGCATGATGTGTAAACACTCTCCCCTTCTCCACCCCGGGTTCCCTGTTTCTATTTGTCCAGTTTTTCTGTTCCTTCCTGCCTTGTTGTCTTTGCTTTTTGACTGGTGTGCCCATTGGTTTCCTATGCACGAATTGAACTACGAAGCATGTTCCCCACATATGTTATTGTTGGCCCTATAGACCTGTCTAATCTTTGGCTGAAGGGTGAACCTCAGGAATGACTTCAGTACTGAGTTAAAAGGGTGCCCAGGGGCTGTAATCTCGGGGTTTCTCCAGTCTCTGTCAGACCAGCAAGCCTGGTCTTTTTTTTTTGAAATTTGAATTTTATTCTACATTTTTGTCCTGCTCTGCCCCCTGGGCCCTCTACTGTGATCCCTGTCAGAGCAGTCAGTGGTGGTAACCAGGAACCATCTAGTTGTGCTGGACTCAGTCTGGTGGAGGCCATGGTAGTTGTGGTCCGTTAGTTCACCATCCTGGCTTTTAAGGACCATCTGATTGTGTGATAAGATCATCTAAAAAGTACTCAGTACTAATTTTTAAAAGGCTATTCAAAATGGTGGCTTTATTCTTCAAATTTGTGATATTTATTCATTTTAACATTGGTAAGAAGCAGGAAAGTTTACCACGTAGCATTAAGATGTTAGACAACTTAAAACCAAACCAGCTGTTTTTACATTTCCCACAGTAAGAATATTGATGCACACTTTGAACATTTCTTTCCTGAGGTTATAAGCTTTGACAATGTCGGCAATTTTTATTAAAAATCAAAGGATAAATTATTAAAGGACCTGTGTATTTTTGTAGAAATTGCTGGAGAATATTGTACTTTCATCTGCTAGCTGCTGGCAATTTTAAGTAACGTTTTTCCTTCTGATTTAAAAAACTTGCTTATTCTAGAAAATTTGGAGAAATACCAACAACTATAAAGAAGGCAATGAGAACCACCTATAAGTATGCTCCCATAGATCGCCACTGTTGGAGTCTTGGTTTACATCTTCCTTCACTATTTTCTCTGAATATGAGAGTGTGTTTGATGAGAACATTGTTTACATGGTTTGAGTAGCCTGCCTCTTTTCATTCCACATGGTATCATGATCATTTTCCACACTATCAAAAACTTCATGTAAACATAAAATCGTCCTTCAGTTTTCTCTTGTCTGCATCACCATCGATTCTTCTCCATGCCTAGATTGTTGAACATTCGTATTGTTTTGAATTTTTGCTGTTATAATTTAGGTTGCCGTGAACATCTTTGTACATAATCTTCGTCCACGTTTCTGATTATCTCCTTAAGTGAGACTCTTACGTGTACAATGACTGCATCGGGGAGTAAATAATTCTTCAGGCTCTTGATCCGTCCATCAAGTTGCTTATGGAAACATTGGGCCTGGTGACACCCCCACCCTGGCACGTTCTGGAACCAGCTCACCGAGCCCTCACAGGCGCGGGTGGTACATAGTGAAAAGTGTTTACTTTTGCTAATCCGACTTCATATGCTTTGTTGTTATTTTGATTTGCACAGAATTCATTGCTGGAGCCAGTTAGTCCTTGGTTTCATGGTCTCAGGAGCTGGAGGAAACGCCCTCAAGCCAACGAGGACACCAAGTCCCAGCCCGGGCGAGAGCAACTTGTCCTCCAGCAGCCTCGGCACTTGGCTTGAGAAGAATCGTGGTCAGGGATTCAGGCGTAGACGGGGAGCGTCTCTGTTCCAGAGCCGACACCGTGCTCCCTGGTGGGGGCACTCAGGAGTGAGGCTCTGGTTCCTGGTTGCTCCGGTGTGGCCGTCTCTGTCAGCATGTGGTGAGCGGACCTGTCCCAGGCATCAGGGCTCCTGCCCCTGTCTCTGGAATTGGGGGCCGTGCGGGCTCAGTCGGCATCCACTGCGCCCCGTGACAGGGCCTCCCCCAGCACCTGTCCTGTGGCACCATCTTCTGATGCCTCATCAGACAATCTCGGCGCCAAGCCCTGCCACCTCTTCACACTTGAGGTGGTTCGCAGAGCCTATTTCACGCCTCATTCAAAAGGAAGATTAGGAGGGCTTTTTCCATTTTGTGTATTAAATGATTTAATTCACAGGGGACTTGGTCAACACAAGTATCCCAGCGTAGCCCAGCATCTCTACCATTTGCAACATGCCATTCTGATTAAAACCGCCCAAACCTCGTCAAGCTGTGTGTTGGGAACTAACAGAAGGAGCACCGTGGGCCCCAACTGGACACCAGGTTGAGTTTACCGAGGCTCGGCGGGGGAGGGAGCAGTGGGGGTGTCTGACTCATTTCATGAAAATGATGCAGGAAGTGACACCCACAAATGATGGGAAATCCAGTTCCCTCTAAGATGGATGTTCCTATGGAAATAAATCTGATAAATATTTAATTAAATGTTCAGAGGGACCATTATTCACGGGGCAGTCGTTAGCCCTGAAGGACTTCAAGCTCCTGACGTTGCTAGCGCCCATGTTTAATACTCAACAATCAGTGTTTTCCCCCATGGTACAGGGCTTCCCACGCTAATGTGCCCCTTGTGGAGAGCAGTGAGGACAGCCTGATTGGCCCCCAGGTCAAAATGGTGACATAGGGCGTGGGCGGGAGAGCCAGTGGCTTGATGGTTGGCAGGAGATTCCAGGAGCCACAAATCTGAAACCAAGATGCCAAGGCCTGGGGGATGCCCCTACCCCCCTGTCCCACTGACCCCACAGTTCTCCATGATGGCGCCCATGAGGAACTCCCCTCCTGGAGTTCTGGATGCTTCCACGGCCTGCAATGTCCTGCGGTTCCTTGGAGATGCTCTACCACCCATGATGTGCTGGAAGGACCGTTCTAGGATAGATAACTCGGGTGACCCTGTCCTGGGTGGAAGGAGTAGCCATATTGCTCAGGGATCTGAGGTTGTAGGCAATAGAATCCAGTGAGATCCTAAAGCAAGGGACAGAGGAACTGACCAGTACGGTCTGGGGAGCAGAAGCCCTTGGGAGGGGCAGGACCCGGGCATCCCTAGGCTCTGGGCAGCACAGTGAATGGGCAGACATTGCTGTCAGGATAGATCCTGGTGGGAACCTCAGAGGTCACCTTGTCAACCTCCTTATCTCACAGATGGTATCTGAGCCCCAGGGTGTGACAGGACCTGAGCAGGTGAGCAGCAGCAGAGGAAGGACTAGCTCCTTGGTTTCTGGACTCCTGGTCCAGTGCTCTCAAGACTATTCAACGGCCAAAACCCCTGGAGTGCAGTGCCATGGTCCTCCCAGGATGGACAGTGGGTTTGGACACCGAGCAAACATCTACTTAGAGCTTGTTGTGTGCCACAGGGCAACAGATCGAGTGATTCTATACTCAGTCTTTACTGAGAGCTGCATTGAACACAGGTTCAGAGGAAAGAAATGTAACACTTTACTGACGTATAGACAGGCCCGCAGGATGTGGGGAGCTAACTGGGCCGCCCTCCCATCTTCACGGCTGGTTTCTCGTCAGGCCACATCTCCCCCCGAGACGACAGTGAAAGCTACTTGCAGGCCCTCTAAGAATGGGGGTCCCTGAGTGGTGCACAGGGTTAAGCACTGGACTATTAGCTGAGGTGCCTCGGAAGACAGGCCTGGCAATCTGCTTCTGAAAGCTCAGAGTCTTGAAAACCCTACGGAGCACAGTTCTACTCTGTCACCTGGGGTCGCCATGCGTCAGAATTGAGTAGACAGCAACTAACAACAAGCACAGTGTGTGCACAATTGTTCTCCCCTTACCGCTCATTCCACACATGTCTCTTGAGCACCTACTATGTGCCGGGCCCTGTGCTGGGCATGGGGGGTTTGCTGTGGACAAGACGGATGGAGCCCCCATCCTCACGGAGCTGAAGTCCCCACTGGGGGTTGGCAGAGAAGAAGCGAGTAAAGAGATGGAGGCCCTGGCCCGTTTCAGAGAGGGATGGTGCACTGAGGAAGGGAAGCCAAGGAGGCGTGACTGGGAGGAGCGTCGTGGGAGATCCGAGGCCAGGGAGGGCCTCGCTGCCGAGGTGGCATTGAGCCGAGACGCACGTGACGAGAAGGGCCAGCCTGCGGAGGTCTGTGGCAAAGGACCCCAGGCAGTGGGATGCTCCACAGACTCTGAATCTGCAGCCCGCCGCTGTGGGGTAAGGGGCCACTTCTCAGGTGTCTGTTCTTTCCCTGCCCTGTCTCCCGCCCCCTCTCCACGGAGGCCGTTCCTGTGGCAGCCGCTTTGCTGCCAGCCTGGGTCCTGGGCATCAAGGTCGTCCCAGCTGATAATTTGTGTTTGTTAATCTTTCCCTTCAGCAGATGGAGGGATGTGGATTCCAGAACTCCATCCTTTATTAAACGAGTTCTTCCAGATTCCAAGGGTTTTGTCCATCAAGTATCCTTTTATTGATTCATTCATTTGCTCACTCATTCAATCCACAATACTTACAAAGTGCCTACTATGTGCCAGGCACCGTTCTGGGCACTGGGAACACAACAGTGAGCCAGACAGACTGAAAAGACAGACTCCGCCCTCGTGAGCGTGCATCCTCACACAGCGCCGAGCACTGACAGGTCAGCAGTGACGGGCGGGGCCGGGCCCTGGGCAGTGCTTCGGAGGGAAATCAGGCAGGGGGCGGACAGGGAGTGTGGAGTGTGTGGGGTGTCATTTTAACAAGGGGGCCAGGGAGACCTCCCGAGAAAGTGACATTGAGAGGGAGCAGCCCTGTCTGGCGGAGGAGCTTTCCCAGTAGAGGGAATGGCCGTGGAAAGGCCCTGGGGTGGGTGTGGACCTGGAGTTTAGTGAGAAGGTCACTGTGGCCGGAGAGGAGAGAGCGAGGAGTAGAGCCACAGGGAGACCGGAACCATGAGGAGGGGCTGGATCAGGAAGCCCCACAGGCCACTGTAAGGACTTGGCACCTTCTCTGGGTCTTGTGGGAGGCGGCAGAGCATTTTTACCAGCAGAGCAACATGATCTGACTTACTTGTTTCTGCCATCATTGGCTCAGCTGAAATCACTTCTTTAACAAGACTTGGCTATGGCTGAGGGCTGGCTCCTGGCCTGGCCCTGACCCAGCCCCTCCTGGACCCGCAGGCTGGCAGAAAGGGGCCTGCTCGTCTCTGGCCGCTTACCTGTGCCATTTCTCACGTTCATCCCACCCGAATTAGTCGTTTATGAGCCTCATTACACCTCAGCACGAGGCTTGCAATGGCTGCAATGGCTTGTAAAGCATCTTTTTGAGGTTAATGGTCACTGGCAGGAGAAGAACGGGCCTGAGCAGATTCACTCCCTTTGATGCTGTGGATGTTTCAGTTAAGTGAAAGGACAAGTCATTCCCCTTGACAAGGACCTGGCTTGATCACCAGCAGCCAAGGAGGCCTTGGGGTGTCTTGGAAGCAAGAGCCATCAGCCCTGTGTGAGCAACACAGAGTAGCTTTTATATAAGCCACCCCCAGGTGAGGTGGAGTGGGCCCGGTGGTGCCCGAGCCTGCATCCTGCTCGGTGAGTGGGCTCAGTCTGTATGGCGAGGAGGGGGTGTAGAGGAATCCCATGCTCTGGCCAGACCCTCTGCCCCAGGAGGGCGGGATAATGTCTGTTCTCAGATTCATCATCTACAATTGCACCAGCACCTGGCCACAGCAGACGCACAGCAAAAACTTGCTGGATTGAACTCAGAGTACGTGGCCTGCTTGGTGGCCCTGGTTAAGTGGGGAGAACTGCCAAGCGCTTTCCCAGGTCCCACCTCCCCAAACTCCCCCAGCCTTCCCAGTCCAGATGCTCCACGAGGTGTCTGTGTGTTAGTCAGGATTAGTAGCAGCAGCTGCTGCAACAACCACCCCAAACCTCAGTGAGTTAGCACACAGGCTTCTTTCTTACTCTTGTCTTGGTCTGATTGGGTGGGGTAGCTCTCTTGGGTGGACCTCTAGAGAAACAGAACCAGTGAACCAGTCTTCATTCTGGAAGGCCATGTGCCCAGATAAAAGGCTATTACTGTGGTGGAACAGGAGAGTTGATGTTGCTTGCTCACCTCACTCCTGCCCAACTTTCTGTTCCTCAAACAGGCCAATCACGTTCCTGCCTCAGGGCCTTTGCACTTGCTGTTATTGCTGCCTAGAAGATTCTTTCCCCAGCTCTCTAAGTTGCTCATTCCTTTTCCATTCATAAACGATTACTAAGTGTCCATCTTGTGTGTGGTCCACTGTACTAAGCATTACAGACCCGTTGCCATTGAGTCAATTCCAACTCATAGCAACCCTATAGGACACAGTAGAACTGCCCATAGTATTTCCAAAGAGCAGCTGGTAGATTCGAACTGCTGACGTTTTGGTTAGCAGCTGAGCTCTTAACCACCGCGCCACCAGGGCTCCAAGCATTGCATACTAGAAGGTAAGTCTTTCAGTGCACTAAAATTTCAGCCATGCTCTAAGTATAATGAAATCTAGCTTTCTATTCTTCTCCCTCCTCACTTCGGTTTCAAATCCCTGAGGATTGGTAACTTTGATTCTCTGCAGTTCTGAAAGGGACGTCTCCTTCTCCAAGGCTCTGGCTGGACTCACTTGCTGGCTGATCTATCTGATGTTAAAAAGAACTCGAAAGAAAAATATGCATTAAATTCTAAGATTATGATCTAGGAAGCAAGGATTTTGAAGAGTTTTATAAGCCTAATAAAGCAAAGGGTGGATTAAAAGGAAGTGTGGGGTGGAGTAACTTGTTATTGATTCAAACCCCACCTCTTGGGTGAGTTCACTGGGACAATCTTTCTGGAGGGCAATTTGGCAATATGCAGCAACTGCCAAATAAAAGTATATAACTTTTGGCTTTGAATTCCATTTAGAAGAGTTTATCCCAAGGAAATATTCAGAAAAATATGCCAAGATGAGTCTCTAAGGATTTTTATAAAAGGAAAGAAGTATAAAAGCTTAAGTGCCTCTTGGCAGTGTGGCAGAGACTGCTAGTCCTCTGCCCTGCTGCCAGCTCTCCCCTCTTCCCCAGTGACTGGGCACATGCTACATTTTCCCGGCCTCCCTTGCAGCTAGATGTAGGCCATGTGACCAAGTTCTGGTCAATGGAATGTAATGAAAATGTTGAGTGGCAGTTTTTGGAAACCCCTTTACGTGATAGCTGCCTTCTGCCCTTTGCCTACTTAATTTCTTGCTTCCTGTGTCCCACCTCCTGGAATGTGAATGTGATGGCTGGAGCTCTTCCTGCCATCTTGATCTGTGAGGACAAGGCTCAAATACTAGGAATGGCAGAGTATTTCACTGGAGAGAAATGGGGTTTCTAACAATTTTACATAAATCTTGGACTGCAAGTGACATCCCATGTTGAAGTATTCTACTGGTTAGAAGCAAGTTCCTCAAGGGAAGGGATTATACAAGGCAGTGAATACCAGGAGGTGGGGATCACTGGGGTTATTGTAGAAGCTGCCTACTTCAGTGGACTGTGGCAGACAAACCCTAAGATGGCCCTCAATGATCCCTGCCTCCCAGTATTCATGCCCTTGTGTGATACTCCCTTGAGTGTGGGTGGAACCTATGATTTGCTTCTGACCAATAAAATGTCACAAAGGTGATGAGATATTGTTTCCATGATTCTGATTCATAAGGTTGTAACTTCTGTCCTTCCAGTAGACTCTTTTGCTTTCTGGCTTTGCTAAAGCAAGTCATCATGTTGGGGGGACCCATGTGGCAAGGAACTGAAAGGAAACCTTGGGCCCTCAATTCAAGGTCCTTTAGTCCAAGGCCTGCAGGGAACTGAATTCTGTCAACAACCATGTGAGCTTGGGAGCAGATCCTTCCCCAGTCCAGCTTTCAGATAGGTTCTCAGCCCTGGCTGATATCTCGATTGCAGCCTGCGGGAAACCCTGAAGCACAGGACCCAGCTAAGCCACGCCCAGATTCCTGACCCACAGAAGCGACAAGATAATAAAAGTGAGTTGTGTTAAGCTGCTAAAAGTCCGTGGTAATTTTTTACACGGCAATAGGAAATTAATACAACCACAAACGTCAGTCACTGAGCTGAGCCTTCTGAAGAGCCTCCATCATAGACAGCAGCAGCTTCAGAAATCTTCTGATGCTTTTTACACACAGGCAATTTCCAGCGATCCCCCCGGTAACCCCTTCGTATGTATGAGTGGGAAACAGTGATTAACAAAGCCTGGGAAAGCGTGAGACATTGAAAGGTCTGCAATTGCAAA
Organism: Trichechus manatus latirostris; assembly: GCF_000243295.1. Taxonomy (NCBI): domain Eukaryota; kingdom Metazoa; phylum Chordata; class Mammalia; order Sirenia; family Trichechidae; genus Trichechus; species Trichechus manatus. The sequence continues at coordinate 15,840,590 of NW_004443944.1, forward strand.
ACCTTTCAGAGCTCAGCTGAGAGCTGCCGTGCGGATTCAAGGGCTGCTGCTGATTCTTCCACAGAAAGGTTAACAAGTCGTGTGGTTTTGTCTGGAGAAGAGACAGTGGAGAGGAGGGGGCTTGTCATGGTCTCCAGGAGAATGACGAGCTGCAGAAACAACAGAGTAGAAGGGAATGAGATGGAGCAGAGGGATGCAAATTAGATATGGGGAAGCCCTGAGGCTCTGCTTTCCCATCTCCTATTCCCTCTGATCACCCCGGCCCAAATCACCCAGGCAGGTGACTCCATCAGCTTCCTCTTTGGTCTTCTGGGTGCCTATCTTGTGCCCTGTATAATCAGGGTTCTCCAGAGAAACAGAATCAATAGGCTTTATCTCTATCTCTATACTCTATCTCTATGTATGTACTTATGTATGTATGTGTGTATGTATTTATATCTATCTAGCTATCTAGATTTATTTTAAGGAACCAGCTTATTCAATTGTGGGGGCTGGTAAGTCCAAAATCTAGGATCATGGGAGAGTCTGGACACTCCAGCAGTCTCTAGTCTAAAACCCATAGGCCAGGCAGCAGATTGAAACTTGAGCAGGCTATTTACGTTATAGTTTTGAGGCAGAACTCCTTCTCGCTTGGGAAGCCTCCGTTTTGTCTCTTAAGGCCTTCTCTGATTGGACGAGGTCCACCCACATTATGGAGGAGATAATCTGCTTTAGTGTTTGAACCAAATCGGGCACCACAGCCCAGCCAAGTTGACACAAAATGAACCATCGCTTTCCCCTGCAGTGAATTCTCAACGTTGGAGCCAGCAGGATGGTTTAAATTTCCCAAGCTGAAAGTCCTCCCATTACACTTCGGATGACACAGGAATGCCTGAGCCTGGGTGATGTGGCCCCTGCTGGCTCCTCGGGCCTCATGCCACCCAGCTCTCCCCCAGCCTCGCTGCTCTGCGGCTGCGCTGGGGCTGCACTTCTCTGCTTCTCAGCATGTCACACTCAGCCCATCGCAGGCCTCTGCACCGCTGTTCCCTCTGCCTGAATCACTTCCCTTTGCCCTTCTCCTCGGGACTCCTTCTTCTGATCAGTCTCAGCTCGAACTACCCTTCTCACAAGCCTTCTCCAATCACCAAGACCCACTCAGCACAACCCAATGACACTTTTGACCCCACTGTTGTTGTTGGAGCCCTGGTGGTGCAGTGGTTAAGAGCTACGGCTGCTAACCAAAAGGGCCGCTGTTCAAGTCCACCAGCTGCTCCTTGGAAACCCTTCGGGGCAGTTCTACTCTGTCCTATAGAGTTACTATGAGTCGGAATCCACTCGACGGCAGTGCGTTTGGTTTCGTTTCTCGGTTGTTGTTGTGTGCCCTCGAGTGGATTCCGACTCATACCTACCCTCTGTGACAGAGCAGAACTGCCCCAAAGGATTTCCTAGGCTGTAATCTTTACAGGAGCAGACCACCAAGTGTTTTCTCCCGCGGAGCCGCTGGTGGGTTCAAACCATCAACCTTTCGGTTCGCTGCTGAGTGCTTAACCACTGCACCACCAGGGCTCCTTGATCTCACTAGCCTGTGTCATTCTGAACTTATTACTACATATAGGAAACGGTTTCCTATTTCAGGAAATGGTTTACTGTTTTGTATTTCCTATCTGGCGACACTGTTTCCCAGAAGAACGCTCAGCTCCAGGGAGTAGGGCCCTGGTTTTGCTCCTTCCACCGCAGTGCTGAGTGCCCTGCCTGGCACAGAGTAGGCACCAGTCGGCATTTGCAGGCAAATGAATCATCTGTCTTCGGAATGGGTGGCTGAGAACGCTGTGGAATCTCCCAAGGGGGCATCTAAAATTAATAATGAAAGATCCCCAGCATGCGGGCCGGTTGCAATGTGGGGTCTCGAGAAAGTGAGGCAAAAGGTCTGCAGGACGACTTAAGATGCCCCTCAGGCTGAGTCTTTGATTAGAGATGATTACTGCTTTCAAACTCCCTGACAGATCACATTCCTGAGCCTTCTGCTTGCGCTTTGCCAAAGGGTTTCCTTCAAAGCTCCATCTGGCTCTGACCCAGCCGGGAGCCCCCATCCACCTGGCTCCCTCCTTTTTGCAGCGATTCACAGCCAAGGACACCCCACGGTGCACCTGCCTGGACATCCCCGTCCTGTATGGCTGAGCTCGAGGTGCTAGGAGGAGGGCAGGGGGATGACCCCCAGAGTCCTCAACCCCAAGATACTTGGGATGAGGGTTAGAGAACCTCGAGAGATCACCCTGGGCTCCATTCTCCCACGTGAACATTCCCGAAGCCTTGCTTGAGCCGCCACTCCTGGCCGGGCACTGTGCTTGGAGCTGGGACCCATCAGTGCACAGGGCAGATGTGGTCCCTGTCCTCATGGTACTTACCTCTAGTGGAGGAGACAGACAGTGACGACACAGACTCACAGACGAGCAAGACCCTTTCACATGCGTGGAGAGAAACGTACAGTGAAGGAAACGGGGGGTGTGCTGATGGCAGTGACTCTGGTCAGGGCTGCTTAGCAGGGAGGGGCACCGTTTCCCTGAGTTGAGGTGGATTCTCAAGACCTTCTAGTTGGTACAAACCGGCATCAGCGGTTTTACGTGGCAGGGCTGCAAGGACACGGCTCTCTCATCCCAGAATCCTCGGGCCTGTGGGGGGTGGAGAGGAACAGCATGGCAGGAAGGATGCTGGGAGGGGGAATGAGAGGGGAGCGGAGAGGCAAGGCAGGCGAATGGAGGGGGGAGAGAAGCGGGGTGAGCACGTGAGAGAGAAAGAGGCAAAGGGGCTGAGGTGCCATTCGGCGAGCTGGGGGAGCAGCCTTCCCGCGTGGCTGAGTCAGCAGCTGCCTGACTTAGAGACACTCATTGTCCCGTCAGGGACCCCTTGGAGCTTAAGGGCTCTGTCAGAAGAGAAATAGATCTTTGGAGCCCCTCAATTTTCACTCCATACATGAGGGGCCTGGACATATGTGCGGGCAAGCTTACACACACGTGCACACACACATGCTAACAAACACACTCACAAGCACACACACTCACAGACATACTAACAAGCACGCACACACTAGCAAGCACGTACACATACTAACAAGAACACACACACTTATAAAGCACCTAACAAGCACATAACTAACTAAACACACCCTAACAAGCGCAACACACTCACACACACAATCACAACACACTAACAAGCACACACACACTCACAAGCACACACACCCAAGGCAGGCATCATTAAACTGCCTGCCGCCTGCAGAAGGGTCGGTGCTCAGCCTCCTGACAGAGACTGTGTGACCTGCTTGTCCTGAGGGGAGTCTGGCGACGGGCCACCTGCTCTCCATGGCAACCCCGCCTGAGACCTGCTTGTAAGCTGAAAAGCTTCAGGGCTTCGACGAGCTCTCGTGTTAATTCATGCAGATCAACCGTTCACTATTTAATACTCCACTGTTATGGGAGGCAGCCAGGCACAAAATTGGCATCTGCTCTGTGTGTGTGTGTGTGTGTGTGTGTGTGTGTATGCGTGTGTGTGTAAGTTAGAGTATGCAATTAGGAAGGGGCCGAGCGAGACACTGCATGAAAAATACAGCCAATAGTAAATGGATTACAGTTGTTGATTGCTTTCAAAGTACTTAACATGGTACATTAATCCCAAACATATATTGTTGTTGTTAGGTGCCATTGAGTTGATTCTGACTCATAGTGACCCTATCTATGTACAACAGAATGAAACTCTGCCATCCTCACAGTCGTTGCTGTATTTGAGCCTATTGTTACAGTCACTGTGTCAATCCATCTTGTTGAGGGTCTTCCTCTTTTTCACCGACGCTCTACTTTACCAAGCATGATGTCCTTCTCCAGGGACTGGTTCCTTCTGGTAACATGTCCAAAGTACATAAGATGAAGTCTCACTATCCTTGCTTCTAAGGAGCATTCTGGCTGTACTTCCTTCAAGACAGATTTGTTTGTTCTTCTGGCAGTCCATGGTATAGTCAATATTCTTTGCCAACACCATAATTCAAAGGTGTCAATTCTTCAGTCTTCCTTATTCATTGTCCAGCTTTTGCATGTATATGAGGCGATTGAAAATACTATGGTTTGAGGCAGACGTACCTTTGTCCTCAAAGTGACATCTTTGCTTTTTAACACCTTAAAGAGGTCTTTTGCAGCAGATTTGCCCATATATTACATCTGGTGAATTCTCAAGGGTCTCACTGATAGAATGCGGAGTGACAGAAGAAACAACACACTTGTGAATTGGATGCCTCCCCACCCGCCCCGTCCTGAAATTGCTGGTGGAACGGAGACTGACATCCAGGTAGAATCTGACATGTCCACCAGAGGGTTCTTCAGGTCATCAAGACCATGGAAACCTACGGCTGTGTGGTGGGTCTCCAAGCTCTGTGTTTGTTACGGAACATGGTACAGCAGGGAAGAAAGATGAGTGGAGGATGAGAAAGGCTGGGAGAAACACTCAAACTGATTTCTTCATCTTCTGCAGGTCTCAAACTCAAATGCTTACAGGGGTCTGGCAAGTAACAACGAGTGAGGAAGACCAGACCCAACCAGCCACCAGCAGTACTTCCTGAGTGATTGTCACATGCCAGACACTGTTCCAAGCTGGTTTTGGATATTGACTCATCCCATCCACCCCACTCAGCCCTGTGGGGCAGGTTATATTATTGTTTCCATCAAGGAAGGGGACACAGGCCCAGGGAAGTAAAAGCACTTGTCCAGGGCCACACAGCTGGCAAGCAGCATACGGACAACACAGCACAGGAGTGACGATACATGGCGACAGATTCTGGTCCTCTGTGTTGGGGGGACAGTAGGGAGGGGTGGAGACTGTGGCACATTGGAGAGAAGAAGCCCCCATTAAAGGGGGCAGCTGGGACCTAGCTCCAGCATCGCTGCTATGAGACAATGTGGGCCCAGGTTTGTCCCATCTTCTGAGACTTCAAGAGAATCGAGGAATCCAAATTCACAGATGAGATCTCTATTTTGTATGTTGACATTGGATTCACATTTGAAAAAAGAAAACAAAATATGGAGAGGGCCAAAGACAACACATCCTCTGGCTGGTTTGGGGCCAAGAGTCCACAGTGTGACCTCCGACCCATAGAGAGATATGATAAACCAGAAAGTCGAGAGCATCAAGGCTGTGTGTGGTGGGGGGCCAGGTGGTGTGGGGGCCATAGAGACAGTAAGATGAGGACCTGTCCCTCTGAGAACATGCACCTTCCTAAGCAGATCAGACATCTTCAGAGGTGACGTCAAACCAGCCAAGGCTGTTCATGTTGCAGAGCTCAGAGGAGGAGGTTGCTCTATCCCACCTCTGGGGAGTGGGATCCTGGGGATGCAAGGATAGGATGGGACACAGCCCTGTCCTGACCTAGCTCGAGCTGGAGAGGGAGGGACTTCCTTTCCCAGAGTTGCCCTGCTTGCGGAAGATCAGGCGATGCTGGGTCCTTGACTCCAGTCCGGTGATTCTGAACGGCCCCCACCAGCTGGGAACAGGGTGTGTCCTGGGGGCTCAGCTCCTCCAGTCCCTGCAGGAGGCCCTGACCCCCAGTCCTGTAGGCATTTCATCTGTGCCTTCCCCCCCATGCAAAGACCCCAGCCGCAGTGGGTAAGGTCAGGGCAGGGTCAGGTCATGGTCCTCCCGCCCCCAGGTGGGCAGAGCTGCCCCTCCAGAGGCCAGGGTGGAGGCCGCACAAGGACTTGCCTTCCTCACCACGGCCTGTTCTCCTGCAGGGTCACTTCCAGAGACTCAGCCATCTGCAGATGTGGGTGGAGTTTCCCTCCAGCCCCTGGTTTCCAGGTTCGCTCAGTGACACCAGCCCCTCTCAGGGCCGCCTTGGCCTCCCTCCCTAGAAAGCCCCCTGCAACTGCTCTCCTCCATCCTGGCCCAGGAGGGAAAGTGGGTGCAATTTCCATCCTGGCCTCTCTCCCCACGGTCCCCAGGCTCCTCTCTTCGGGGCCCACGCCCCACATCCCGAGACTCACCTTGGCTGTGTCTCCGTGTCAGGAGCCCCCTGACATCCCATCCCCTGTAACACGTGACTGTAGGCCGGCCTGCAAGGCCACAAGCCCCCTCAGCTGGGCTGCCTCTGCAGAACCTCCTCTCTCACCCCCTCCTTCTCCTTCCAGCTCCCAGCTGCAATGCCTGTCTATCTGAGGAGGAGCCACACATGGGAACCCCAACAAGGAACCAACCCTTCCCCCGGCTCTGCACAGCCCCCTCCTCATCTTTCTTCTTCTGTCCCCTCTGCAGCAAACACCCTGCCCCCCTCCAGCGCTTTGGGCTGACCCACGGGCTCTCTCTTCCTGGGGCCCCATCTGTGCAGACCGGGCCAGGAAACAAAATCATTCCAAGGCCGGGAGGTGGGGTGAGGGGCCCTGAACAGCAGAGCCTGCTATAAATGCCGCATGTGGAACCAGGGCCTCTCTAGGGGTGGGTGGGAGAGCGCAGGTTGAACAGAAAGCACAGGGGAGGGGAGGCGGCAGGGAGAATTCATTTGTCTTGAAGGTTTATCGCCCTGTCATTAATTTCCTTGTGTGTAAAAATGTAGGCACAGGCTCAATTAAAAGTGATGTTCCGGTGCCAAGCGTGCCTGTCTTTTAATCACATCCTCTGCATATTGATTTGGACATCTCGGTTTTTTAATCACGGGCTATTGCACTGCTGCCATGGAACCCAAGTGTGATTTGCTGGGCTTTTCCGCATCTCCCGGGGTCTGCTGATGGGACCAAGGACAACACTCACTTGGCTGCATCCTTCCGCTGCCGCTGGCGTGTGTCTGTGCAACAAGAATGTGGTGCCATACCGGCCGGTGCTCCTGTGCTAAGGGACACAGGTAACAGAGCGGAATTCGAGGCTTGTAGGGGACACTGTGGCAGGGAATTTGGAATGAAGACTCCAGCAAGACAAGAGCACACAGTTCACACTGAGGAAACATGTTGATGGGGCAAGAAGCCTGGTGGCTGGCAATCCCTGGAGTCCATGAGGTGGTAAGAAGCCACTGAGTTGTGCAAATGGTTAAGCGCTTGGCTAGTAACCAAAAGCTTGGCAGTTCGAACCCACCCTGAGGCACCTCAGAAGAAAGGCCTGGCAACCTGCTTCCGAAGGTCATGGCCTTGAAAATCCTATGGAGTGCAGTTTTACTGTGCACATGTAGGGTCACCATGAGTTGGAGCTGACATGATGGCAACTGGTAATTGGTATGAGGTGGGGTGGCCCTGGCCAGCAGATTCTCTGTAAAAGCCACCGCAGCGGAGATCAGCCCCAACAAAGTGCTGTGTGGCTGGAACGAAGACATACAGCCTCTTTCTCAGTAGTGGGGGTTAGATTGGCGCTGTGATGGCTTTTCTCTGGGCCCTTGTGATTAATCTGATTAGTGTGAGTCTCGCTCCACCACCTTCAAGGTCCTGTCTGCAAACCCCACCAGCACAGAGAATTCCAGGCTGTCCTCATCCTGGGTCATGACAATAAGATGAACGATGACAACTCACATTCATGTCACTATATGTTACGTGAATGTACGGATGGATGCATGAGATGTATTCCTTACAACCACTATAGGCTATTATCCCCATCCTACAGATGAGAATGAGGCCCAGATGGGTTAAGAAATTTGCTCAAGGTCACATAGCTGGTAAGTGGTATAGCTGGGACAGAAGTGGTAGAGCTGGGACTTGAACCCAGGTGCTTTGGACCCAGAGCTCTGGCTTACAACCACTACAATAGTCTCAGAGGCTGTTATTAGGGGCTGTGGCTCATTGACCTTGTCCCCAAATGATGGTAACATCTCACTCCCGCTCCCAGGTTATTCAGGCTTGGGGTTTGAGGTGAAGACAAGCCTGGCCTTTGCTGTCCCCAGTCTAATGAGGGGAGAGCACAGCCCTGGTTTTCTGGAAGATCATTTGACATGAAGACAGAATACAGATGTTTGCAAGTCTGAGCACTGATTTTCCCATGCTGTGAGTCCTACAGGGTCCATGTGGACACCCCCAATTCAACAAACCCCAGCCCTATGTCCCCTTAGTTGGATGCTGGGATGGGTAGCGCAGTGTGGGAAGGAAACAGCCCCCACCCACGCCTGGACTCGGGGGGACTGAACATAAACACGGAGAACTGCTCACCCTGCCGCACCCACATCCCCAGCCAGGGCAGGTTTGAACCACCCCATTTCATTTGGCTTTCCCCCTTCTGGAAGAAATCCCGACTTTCCCTCTTTTGGCTCTTTTAGTCTGAGGAGTGATGGGCCACAGGCTGGTGGAATAAAATCCTGCAAGATTGGCTTCCTTGTCACATGCTGAGCTCAAGCCAGGTGGCATCCGAGGAGCTGAGTCAGTAGCATTAAAGAAAGATGTCGCCAGTTGCAGTTGGGAGACTTTCTCCCCAGGAATGTGGAGTTTGCACCCATGAAATCCTTAGGGGGGGGTCTATTCAAAACCTAATGGGGCCTCTCATCCACCTCTTGGTTTATTGCAGAGACGGCCAGAAGCAGCACAGACGACGGACGAATGACGTGTCACAGGCAGCGCAGATGCTGGGGGACTGTGGTGACGCTTCGTTCCTGGGCTGGGACAGCAGCCCCTCCTGGGTTGGAGTCTAGGCTGTGGGGCCCAGTTCTGGGGCTCTTACTTCTCAGTGGAGTGACCTCTGGGGAGTCACTCGCCCTTGCTAAGCCTCCACTTTCTGCATCTTTGCAACGATAAGAATGATCTTGTCCTGCCACCCCCAGGGTGTTGGGGGAACTGTCCAAACTCATGACAAGATTTCAAACCTGTTTTAAGGCCAATTATTGCAAAGGTAGTTTAAGAAGCCTCCTCTACACCCCTTACACTGTACTTTTAAACTTTTTTTCTGTAAGTTTAACATTCCAAAGTAAGAAATACATTTTGCACCACACACCAATGTCCTCAAATTTATATCTGAAACACAATATTGACTCTACTTATTTTTGTTGTCACGGTGTGCCATCAAGTCGATTCTGACTCATAGGGACCCATATGACAGAGTAGAACTTCCTCATAGGGTTTCCTAGGCTGTAATCTTTACGGGAGCAGATCACCAGGTCTCTTCGCTCGTGGAGTTGCTGGTGGGTTCAAACTGCCGACTTTTTGGTTAGCAGTCAAGTGCTTAGCCATTGAGCCACCAGGGCTCCTTCTGCTTAATTCTACCGCCTGATAAATTTTCTTCTCTTCCTTCCCTTCCCTGCTCTCCTTGCCTCTCTTCTATCTATCCCATCCCACCCCATCGCATCCCACTCCACCCCATCACACCCCATGCCCATCCCATC
>NW_004443944.1:15849990-15902630 GCF_000243295.1 Trichechus manatus latirostris
TCCCATCCCATCCCATCCCATCCCGTCCCATCCCATCCCATCCCATCCCACTAAACTCTACTCCATTCCTTTCTATTTCATTGTATTCACTCTTAAAGACATCACTAAATATAGGTAACGACCCACAAATGGTGCACCATCTGCAGAAGTAATAACATCACCTTGGTGTGGGGACTCTCACATGGCGTTTGCTGCAGTAAGGGTCATTCTCTGTTGACCAGGCCATGAGCTCCCCAAGTCCATGGCCAGGCCTTTTCTTCTCCTTTGTAACCCCCACACCGGGCACCATGCTTGGTATGGAGTAAATACTCCAAAACAGCTTGCTGGCTGGATCCATGGATGCCTCTCTCCTTTTCTTACATCTTGTCTATTTTTAGGAAGCTGCATGTTCAGTGAATAGCATCCCCTTCTTTCTGCAGGGATAGGGAGGGTTTAATGGAACTCTTGGACAGGCACTGGAGCTCAGAACTAAATGGCTTGGCACCCTTTAAAGCCCCTCATCAGGGCAATAATGCTGCTGGGTGTGAGACTCTCCCCTCCACACACACACATTGAATTTGAAAGGCATTTTGAGTGTCAGATTTACACGCAAACTCGCGAGTGGAAATGAGCGAGGGTGTTTTGGGTTATCACGATGACTAGGAAAGGGATGATCTACTGGCCTGAGCCAGAGACACAAAATGTCCTGTCATCTCTCAGACAGTTCCACCCAATGACAATTGCCTTTGAGAGACTCTGAGTGACACTTGAAGTTTGGAAGTTAACTTTGAAATAGAAAAGGTCATAGAAGGGTTTGTTCCACCTCCTCCCCAATTTTCCCTCTTTCCATGTATCACAATCAGTAGAGTTTTCACCCAGGGAGCTGGCCTTGTGACAACTGGTGACATGTTCTGGACAACCACCTGGGGCTGACATGCCAGCCAGATGAGGCTCCAGGAGCGGTGAGTCTCGGCAGATCCAAGTGCGTCTGGTCCTCAGTAGATAGAATGCAGTACAGGCTCTAATTACTGTGCAGAGAGGGGAACCACACTCGCTCCTTTTGGGGGAATTGGTTGCAGCTACACACCAACCTGCCATTCTAGCCTGAAAGTCTTGGTGTTTTGTTTGCTGCCAACTATGGAAGGCATCCGACTCCACTTTGCACATACACGTCTGGGGCTCTGGACTTCCTGGGAGCAGTATCTGGGAATAGAGGAATTAAAAGCTCTGAGTCAGCTGTCTTCTTCACTCCATGGGCTGGGCTTTGAGAGTGGGTGGCTTGGCTCTTCCTGGGGTGTCCTCAATGCAATCAGCCGTCGCTCTCCCATTCAGGCCAAAGCCTTGCCATCCCCTTGATTCCTTGCTTTCCCTGAATCTAATTCTATTAGCAAGTCTTCTGATGGCTCTGCACTAGGATGGTCAGCTGCTCCAGTTTGCTTGGGACTGAGCTGGTTCTGAGATGTGGGACTTTCAGTGCTAAAACCCAGAAGTCTTGGGCGAACCAGGATGAGCTGGTCACCCTATTCTGCAAAAAGACCATTGAGCTAGAGGCGGTTGGAGTGGAGTGACCCAGGTGGAGATTGGCAGCCAGAGTAAAGAATTCCATTCTAGATGCAGACTCTCAGGGGATCTGGACAGAGGGTTAATGGGGTCTGGTTTACTTTCTTAAATAACTCCAGGCATCCACTGAGATTTGACATTTATTTAACCCTTTCTTGTTGAAATCTTGCCTTTATTTTTTTAGGAGTTAGGATACAGGTGTGGGCTCTAGAGTACAGGAACCTAGAGCAGGTCAATTAGATGGTCCCACTCAGGAACAGATCACGCAATAAGCAAGGTGCACACAGGCTTCATTGAGTTTACCTACTAATCTGTAGCACACAATTTCACTGTGAAATTATTTAGTAAGTAAATTGATTACTAAGTAAGCACAACGAAGCCTTGTGTACATTGCTTATTATAAGCCAGTGTATACGGTGCTTACTGGTTAATCCACTCCTGGTCCCTTCCATGATTTTGACTCTTGAGGAATTGCTGCAGAGATGTAGGGATGGTAAAGAAATTAGATATGTTGCAGCACCAATAATCCCATGAAAGCAGGATGGTGAGGTCTAGTGACAAATGGCTCAGTGAGTTTTCAGTATGCACTGTCTGTTCACAATGCCCTTTGTGCCACCCACCTCTCTTGGTCCCTGCATCTTTTCAGAGCCTGATGGGTTAGTCTACTGTTGACTTTGTAGGCAATATTCTTCCAGTCAATTGCCTTTCTGACCAAAGCAATAATAATAATAATAATAATAACAACTTTTGGCATCAAAGTGGAGAAAATAGTTTGAGTAGCAGAGCAGAAACCTGGAGACCCGTGAGCAGGCCACTGGAGTCTCTTGATGAGGGAGGCTGGTGGCTTGGACTAGGGCGACTGCAGTGGATACTGTGGTGTGCAACCTGATCTCTCCTTCAGGACGTGGTACTCATTTCCCCAGTGGCCAGGAGTGTTGGCTGCTGCCCAGCTCACAGCGTGGAACAGAAATGAAGCCAGCGCATTTGACGCATAGGGAGTCGAGAGGGTGGAGCAAGATGGTACCTGGACACACTTTACAAACTGCCAAGTGGGACAGAAAGAGAAGGATGCAGTGAAGTTTGATTTCTGTGGTCACAGTTGGGTTTTTAGATTCTCCATCCTTTCTCTCCTTTTTTGGTCCACTCTTTTTGTCAGAGGATGGGAGAATTTTCCTACTATCTCACCTTGTAGAGAACCCCTAGTGGTCTCTCTTAAATTTCCACCAATATTGAAACCCATCCTCTCCAGCTAGTGACACAATTCTTTGTTTAGCAGAGGCTATGAGCAGATGCATCAACATTTATCAACCATGCCTGGGATCAGATTGAAGAGCTAGATAAGCATTAGATCAAATAGTGCTGATGATCCTCATTACACAAAAATACACATGCTTCCACCTGGTTAAGGGATCAAGGCACCAAAATGAAAGTTTAATGTTTAAAAACAGGCCAATAAAACTTGATCTCTCTATAGAAAACAACAACCCTGAGGGAAATAAAGATATGCTGCCTTCAGTCTTGGCCAATTGTTTCCACATCCTCTTTTGTTTGTATAATATGTCATACTTCACAAAACATTTTCCTTTGCATATTGTCCTTATTACTTACATGTCACGTATATTTACAATCCTTTTTTTGCCCAAACAACAACAGAACGCCCACAAATTCTCAGTTATGTTGGCTTTCTCATAGACATGTTCTTACTGTTTTCCTATTTCTTCTTTTATTTCCCATAGTGTGTTTGATGCTACATACAAGTTTCGTTACTGCCTGTTCACTCACAAACATGTTATGGGGGGACAGCTGTTGCTCTTGTCTACCTGATATCTGTCCCTTTTTCTCCTGGAAGCCCTGCCTTGATTTTCTTTTGGATGACCGACCCCTTCCCCAGAAGTCTCTGAGTGGCACAAAAGGTCAACTGCTTAGCTGCTAACTGAAATGTTGGCAGTTCCAATCCACCCAGAGGCACCTCAAAAGAAAAGCCTGGTGATCTACTTCTGAAAGATCACAGCCACTGAAAACTCTGTGGAGCACAGTTCTGCCCTGAAACATATAGAGTCACCATGAGTAGAAATTGACTTGATGGCAACTAGTTCGGTTTTTGGTTGTTGTCCTTCCCCCACTTTGCCCTTCTCTCCACATGGGAGAATTGACCCCACTAGCTTCCAGCTCTAGATACAGACTCATGACACAGGTCTGGCCAGTCAGTGTACTCTATTCCCCCTCCTCCTTGGCCAAAGTAATTCACTGATGATCACATGACCCAAACCAGACTCTTGACAGTTACAGGAAGAGAACCCAGACCTGTTACAGTGAGGATGTAAAACTGGGCCACCAACCAGAGAGGGCTGGCCTGTGTGAGAGGTCAACATATTGGAAATTAGAGCCAAGAAATGGAGAGAAATGGGGCTTTGAAGACATGATTTGAGCTACTGGATCCAGCCATGCCTGAAGCTAGATACCCCTAAACTATCAGTTACATGAGTCAAAAAATTTTTCTAACCTATGACTGTTTGAGTTGGGTTTCTGTCACCTACTGCCCCTGAGGAGCTTTCTGCCCAAAGGAGAACTGCATCTTTAGGAAGGGTAAGGGATGTCTCAAGAATTAAAGACCTGGGTCTTTCAAAGGTACTGCCAGAACTATGGTGAAAGGCAACTTCTATGTTTTAGACAGGCACTGTGATGGTTAAAGTTGTGTGTCAACTTGGCTGGGCCATGATTCTCAGTCGTTTGACAGTTATGGAATGATGTAGTTTGGTAGTTATGGAAAGATGTAGTTTGGCAGTTATGGAATGTTGTAATTTGGCAGTTATGGAATGAAGTAATTTGGCAGTTATGTAATGATATACTTATCATCCATTTTGTGATATAATTTAATCACCTCCATGAAGTGATCTGATGTGATCAGCCAATGAATTGTAAGGGGAGTTTCCTTGGGGTGTGGCCTGCATCCAATATATATGGATGTTCTGGCAAAGCTCTGTAGCTTTTGCTAGCTCTGGATCTTGCATCCTGCTTGTCATCATCTGATCTCCGGTTCTTAGGACTTGAGCCAGCTTGGCCTGTTGTGTTGCCTGCTGATCTTGGGATTCATCAGCCTCTGCAGCCTGTGAGCCAGCAGCCTGCCATCTGACCTGCTGATCTTGGGTTTGTCAGCCCCTGCAGCTATGTGAGTCAGGAGAAGCCTCCAGCCTGACACCTGACCCACAGACTTGGGACTTGTCAGCCTCTACAACCACATGAGCCATTTCCTTGAGATAAAGCTCCTTCTCTCTCTCTCTATACATATATACACACACTTCACTGGTTTTGCTTCTCTGGAGAACTCAGCCTAAGACAGACACTATAGGAGTTAGGAGAAGAAATGATCCTGGAGGGGAAAGCTTCTTGGAGGAGGTGAGGAGTGAGCTGGGCCTTGAAGGAGTCATAGGGTCAACAAGGAGGGGGCAATGTTCTAGATGGGAAAAACCTAAGGCATGAAATGGGTTAGTTCATGGGGATGATAAGGGGACCATCTGGCCAAAGAGACATACGTTTTAGGCTGCTAGTAGAGATTGGCTTAGAGAGTTGATATCCTTTGTGCCAAAATAAATAATTTAATTTTCAGGTCAGGATTCTTCCAAGCTTCAGTAATCTGTTTATCACGACCACCATTTTTGTCCTACCTGCATTCCATTTGTATGTTAACTTATTAGATCTCTTTGAACTGACTCCATTTTCTTGGTTTAACCTACAATGGCACTCTAAGCATTAATAGTTGTGAAAAATGAGTTTTATTTTCTGATTACATTTTTTCTAAAGCTCATTAAAATAAATATATGACTTTAAAAAAGGTATTTATAGTGGGTGGAAACCTTCAAAAGATATGTCCACATCCTAATCTCCAGAACCTGTGAATATTACCTTTATAGCAAAAGAATGACTATTCCTTATATGGCAAAAGATGTAAATAAACTAAAGGTCTTGAAAGAAGGAGCTCATCCTGGATTATCTGAGTGGGCCCTAAATGCCATCACAAGTGTCCGTGTAAGAGAGGCAGAGGTCCATAAACAACTACCTCCTCTGCCATTAGACCAGAAGAACTGGCTGGTGCCTGGCTAACCATTATTAAACATTTTGAACAAAAATTCTATAGAAGAATCCTGATCACAAGAGGGAAGACGTGGAACAGAATTTTAAATTCTCATGGAATTTAGACTTTCTGGAGCCATTGAGGCTGGATGAACCACAGAAACTATTGCCCTGAGATAATTTTTAACCTTAAACCAAAAATATTCTTGAAGACTTTTTTAAACCAAACAATAAGCCCATTGCTGTCAAGTTGATTCTGACTCATAGTGACATAGTAGAACTATAAGACAGAGTAGAACTGCCCCATAGGGTTTCCAAGGAGAGGGTTATGGATTCCAACTGTCAACTTTTATGGTTAGCAGCCATAGCTCGCCATAGCACTTAACCACTGTGCCACCAGGGCTCCATTGGCTTAACTAGTAAAGAATGTCTGCTGTAAGCATTGTGCTTTTTTAGCGAACTATCTACAGTATGATATGGAGACCCTAAAACCATATGAGGTGCTTGGCCAGAGTAAGGGAGGCTGAGACAGGGTCTAGGCCTGGAATCCATTTAGTGTAGAAAACCTGTGGAACCAGAAAACTGAACTGGTTCATCATTATAGAGCAGTTCTATCTGTTATCTGGTATCTAAGGAAATGTTTTCTTTGCAGCCAAGCCAAGAACGAATGTTGCCAGGAGGTTTCCAAGGAGCCTTTATGTAACCTCTACATTTCCACAAATGAATGTCTGGTAAATGCCCTGTAAACTCTCCTTCTGTAAACTCCCTATAGTCACTAAGCAGTAACTAATCACCAAAGCCCATATCACTAGGTGGTAACTAGTCAACAAAAACTCTTTAAAGCAATCATTATAAAGGTCCCACTTTTGTTATCCTGCCTCTGACAATGATGTATCAGTGAGTAATCAACCAGAATTTTTCTTTACTTCCTTCTGTAATAGGGTATTAGAGACTCCATTACTATAAACATTTGTAATAATGTCTTTTAGCCAATCAATGTATTCCAGGTGTATCAGTGTAACCAATAACGTTAAAAATCATGCTTTGCTTTGTCCCATCTTTAACTGACCTCAATCATTGTAAACCAATCAGAAGATTATGCTGTCAGTTCCTGCTCTAACAATATAAATTGCCTAAATGCCTGTAACTCCTTGGAGCATTTTACAACTTTGTGAAGTGTTTCCCCAGCTGCAGCTGTTTCTATTTCCTCAATAAAACTCTTTACTTTCATTTTTAACCAGTCTTGATGATTTTGCTCTACAACAACTATGGGATCAAACGGACAGCAGCAACTGGAAAGGTTAGATCGGAAGCTTAAGGGATAGTGAGTTTATGTTAATGGGGGAGGAACAATTTGGAAAAGGAGGGTGAGAATGGCTGCACAACTTGAAGAATGTCATCAATGTCACTGAATTGTCCATGTAGAAACTGTTGAATTGGTGTATGTTCTGCTGTGTATATTCTCAACAACGACAACAAAAATAAAATAAATACTTAAAAATAAAGAGAATGGGGTTGATTAGACACACACACAGAAGAGGAGGCAACGTGACCATGGAGGCAGGGATTGGAATGATATGACCACCAGTCAAGGAATGTCTACAGCCACTCTGGAAGAGGCAAATGGACTTTCCCCTAGAGCCTCTGGAGAGAGCGCAGCCCTGCCCACACCATGACTTTGGACTTCTGGCCTCCAGAACTGTGAGAAAATAAATTGCTGTTGTTTTAAGCTACCAAATTTGTGATAATTTGATACCACAACCACAAGAAACTAACAGAAGCCTCTAAGTTCCTATCTTTATTCAGGGACCACCCCCCCAACCCTGCCCCAAACTCACCACATCCTGCAGAGTGAAGAGAATTATACTGTCTTAGTCATCTAGTGCTGCTATAACATAGATACCACAAGTGGGTGGCTTTAACAAAGAGGAATTTATTTCCTCATGGTAAAGTAGGCTAAAAGACCAAATTCAGGGCATCAGCTCCAGGGGAAGCCTTTCTCTCTTTCTTGGCCTTCTCATCAGTGTCCCTCTGGACTAGGAGCTTCTCCGCACAGGGACTCCAGGTCCAAAGGATGCGCTCTTCTCCTGGCACTGCTTTCTTGGTGGCATGAGGTCCCCCTATCTTTCTGCTGGCTTCTGTCTTTTATATCTCAGGAGATTGCCTCAGGACACAATCCAATCTTGTAGACTGAGTCCTGCCTCACTAACACAACTGCCACCCATCCTCCCTCATTAACATTATAGAGGCAGGATTTACAACATATAGGAAAATTACACAGTACCAGAAATCATGGCCCAGCCAAATTGATACATAGATTTTTGGGGGAACATCATTCAGTCCATGACATATACCAAGAATTAAAACTTTGGATGAATTGTATTAATTTTCTGATGACAAAGGGATTCCACTTTTAAATGTACAACAACGTGAACTGTGACTTTATAAAAGAGTTCTAATAAGCCAGTTTAAACCAGAAGGAAACCAATGCATTTTTTATGTATCTCCTGAGCCATACCACTACCCAGCTGTCTGTTTGTTGTGCTTTGGTGGCTTGTGTGTTGCTGTGATGCCGGAAGCTATGCTAGTGGTATTTCAGATACCAGCAGGCTCACCCATGGTGGACAGGTTTCAGTGGAGCTTCCAGACTAAGACAGACTAGGAAGAAAGGCCTGGCAATCTACTTCTGAAAACTAGCCAATAAAAATGCTATGGATCACAATAGAGTATTGTCCAATCATGTGGTGGAAGATGAGCCCCCTAGGCTGCAAGGCATTCAAAATACACAGTGGCCGCCATGATGGACTCAAACATGCCAACAATCATCAAGATGGCTCAGGACTGGGCAAAGTTTTCTTCTGTCGTACGCGGGGTGGCCATGAGTTGGAGCCAACTCAATGGCAGCTGATAACAACAGCACTGAACCATATTATCACAATCTTCTCTGACCTGAATAGATGCTTCGTCTAGGCTGAGTCTTTGATGGAAAAGTGCAACCAAGTCAGCCAGCAACAGGATCAAACCCTAATCCCAAATACAAACCTGTCTGGGGTTTATAAATCTGGCCAGCAAAAATTCTTGCAGATTCCCCTCTTTGGGGTGATCCCTGTTCATCCATCCATTTCCTCGATTCAATTAATTCAGACTCATTCTCTCCTCTGTCCCAAAGGTCCTTTTCCCATGTCTTGCAACAAGTTCCTGAAGAGATAAGCATTTCTCAGGTCTGCAGAAACCCAGAGAAGAGGACTCCTTTTATGATCTGAAGGGAGATGCAAGCACATTTTAACAGGGCATTTCAAATGCCTTCTGTGCTCATAACAAGCATCCAGGGTCCCTACATTATTGAGAAAGATGTGGGAGAGGAAATAACAAATACAGAATCTGCAAGTGATTCATTTTGTGTTTTAAAAATGCAACTCAGCCAGAGAGAGCTTTGCTGAAGATTTAAAGGCAGTAAAAATCTCTGCTATTTGTAAAGTCACAAAATTAAAGAGATGGTTGCACAAAAGCAAATCTGATTTAAAAAAAAAGCAAAACCGATAAGAGAATTGAGCATTTAAATTTTTTAAAGGTGGGAAAAATGTCATAAAAGGTTGTCTGAGGGTTAAGGAAACCGTTATTACAATGAGATTTATGAGCTCGGAGCTGTTCACAGCTCTGTCCCCGGAGTGTGAAATCAGTGACTGAAGGCAGATTTCACGGGCACTTCATGGGAACATGTTGGCGCAGCAGCGGATTTGTGATGAGCGCATCTCTGCCAAGTCCTGCCCACTTGCAAGCTGCTGTCGTTATTCATGCAAAGCATGAATGTTCTTGAGTGTTTGGAGCATTTTCCGTTTATATTGAGCACAGTCTCTCCTTATTGGAATCTAATGCTGTGTGCATAGGTGGAGCCTATGGCAAGAAGCATCAACAAGACCAACAGTCTCACCCAAGCCATGTTTTCTCTTAAAAATAATCCATATAGATTACAATCTATGGAAATATTGGGAAATATATAGCAAATAGATTAATATACCATGGACTGCCAGAAGAACAAAAAATTTGTCTCGGAGGAAGTATAGCCAGAATGTTTGTTAGAAGTGAGGATGGCAGTCTAGGAGCTCGAGTAAGTCCAGCCATTGATCATCAATGTATTATCTCCAATGTCCGATCAAAAGGAGGGGATGATTTAGAAAATGATATTGGAACCATTTATTCCCTCTCCTTGACCATAGAGAATGTGACCCAGCTGGAACTGGGCTAACAAGGACTCACAAGGACACATCAACTGGACCCTGAGATAAAGACAAAAGCTAGGATAATCATGGAAATTATCTTTTAGGGAAGAAAAATATCTGTTAGGGAATCATTCACATAAAACCATTCGAACAGAACACAAAAGACTTTTCACTCTTATCTTTTTCTATTAGCATTTAGTGAATAGAAAATCTGTTGGACTAATGAAGAGCCTCCCGACTGTTACTACTGAAACCTGTGCCAATGACTGTTAAGAAAGACAATTGAAAATGTAGGATCACAGTTTCTAGCCAATCTGTGAAAAGGTGAAGCTTTCAATGGTTTTGCCCATTTGTAATGTTAACATATACTAATGACTCTGTAATGGTCTCTGGACTCAGGCAGCCATGGCTGTGGCAGCATGCTTGTCCATTTTCCCACTATGTCTTGTTCTGTAATATTTCCTTGGACCCGGGCAGACATAGCTGTGGCAGCATGCTTGTCCATTTTCCAGCTTTTGTCTGTTCTGTAATATTTCCTTGGACTCGGGCAGACATAGCTGTGGCAGCGTGCTTGTCCGTTTTCCCACTCTTGCTTATTCTGTAATCCTCGGACTCGGGTAGACATGGCTGTAGCAGCATGCTTGTCTGTTTTCCCACTCTTGTCTATTCTGTAATATCCCCTGAACTGGGGCAGACATGGCTCTGGCAGCATGGTTGTCTGTTTCCTACTTGTGCCTCTTTGAATATATGCTGAATAAAACTTCCTTTTTGCTTTAAAAAAAAACAAAAAAAGAAGTGAGGATGGCAAGACTTTGTCTCACTTACTTTGGAGGGACCAGTCCCTGGAGAAGTTCCTCATGCATGCTCAAGTAGAGGGTCAGTGAAAAAGAAGAAGCCCTTCAATGAGATGGGTTGACACAGTGCCTGCAACAATGGACTCAAACATACCTACTATTGTGAGGACAGTGCAGGACCGGGCGATGTTCTGTTCCGTTATACATAGGGTCACTATGATTCAGGGCCAACTTGATGGCACTTAACAACATAGGAAATAGGAATCTAGTTAAAATGTTAACCACGAAAATATTCCCAAAACTCCCTTGAGTCTCGTGACTAAAGTAATTGATGACATTGTCTGTGTCTGCATCACATCATGCTATTTGGGAGTGGATCTGGGGAAGAGGAACAGATAAAAAGAAGTATCTAGATTATGCAAATATACAGAGACCTAAGTTTATTAGCGGTTACCAGGGGCTGGAGGAAGGGAGAAAGGGGGAGTCATTATTTAGGAAGCACTGAGTGTCTGTTAAGGTGATGAAAAGTTTGTCAACAGATATGGGTGACGGTCATGTGATTACAGCATGATTAATGTAATCGATGCCACTGAGCTGTACATGTAAAAAATGTTGAGTTGGCAAACGTTGTGTTATATATATTTTTCCACAATAAAAAAGGAAGAAACAATGTAGGAGATGTTGAATTTGGCAAGGTGAGCTGTGATTTTCTCATGTTCTCTGTCTGTCTGTGTGTTTCTCCCACCCTGACATTGTGCAGACATAAACATGAATAAAACAGCAAGTGTGATCATAGCTTTTACCTAACCACACTCTTATCTTGTATCATGGTCAGATGGACAGACTTGAAGAAGATTTCGGGAAAAAGAGATACTTTTATGTAACTTTTGTGTAATTCTTATGTAAAGGAGCCCTCGTGGTACAACATTTAAGGGCTTGGCTGTTAACTGAAAGGTTGGAGGCTCGAATTCACCCAGTGGCTCTGAGGGAGAAAGTCCTGGCAATCTGCTCTCGTACAGATCATAGCCTAGAAAACCCTATGAGACAGTTCTACTCTGTCACATGGGGTCACTATTAGTCGAAATTGACTCGGCAGCACCTAACAACAACAAGAGCTGCCCATAGCGCCAGAGAAAGCAAGCTCTGGTTTTAGGGGCAAATTATCTTAGTTGGTTTATCATCTTAGAAAGCACTCGTGATATTTTTCATTCACTAATTTTTAACAGCGTTATGTTTTCAAAATTCAACCCATTCATGATCATTAAAGCATCATCTCTTTTTAAAAATCGAGTGTTCTCTCTTATATGCCATCCATGGCAATAGTGCGATATCAGGTGCCCTGCAAACATGGCCTGAATATTCCTGTTAAAAGTAAAGATTAAAAAGCAAACAACGATAATGAAAACCTAGCTGACAGGTCTTAGAAGAAATACAACGTGAATGGTGTTGTTAGCTGCTGTTGAGTCAATTCCAACTCCTGATGAACCTACGCGTGCAGAGTGGAACTGCTCCATAGGGTTTTCAATGGCTGTGATGTTTCAGAAACAGATTGCCAGGCCTGTCTTCCAAGGTGACTTCCAAAGTTGGATTTGAACCACCAAACTTTCCGTTAGTAGTCCAGCACTTAACCATTTGTGCCACCAGGGGTCTCCTATTACAATGTAATAGAGGATATCAATAACAGAAATCTGACTCCCTTTCTAAAACGGGACCAGGGACAGTGGCTCTGAGGAGGTATCGTGTGGACAGAGCCTGGAAGGACAGAGGCCAAGGAGGGCAGGCAAGGATTGTGGGGCCAAGGAGGTCGCGTGGCACTTTCCACCTGAAACGTCTGCTTCCTTCCAAATGGGGCTTCATAGCCCAGCCTCAGACTCTTCATGTTGTTTTTGCTACAGCAAGGATCATGACATTTAAAGAAATGATAAAAAAGGAAGAAACAAATGAAGCTCCAGTCTGGCCAAGTGGGAAAGATTGCATCAGCTCCCCTCTCGGCTCCATATATTGAAAAGGAAACAACCAAGCCCTTTGTGGCCTCTGTTTGTACTTGGCATCTCTTGGGATTTATGAGGAAGAGATTAAAATAAAAGTATCAGTAAGATAACATTCTGCTGTGAGGGCCCCAGGGCCCCAAATATCAGAAGCTTGAGCATAATATAAATCTACTTTTATCTCATGTAATCGGCTGTCCAAGGCTGGGCGCGGGGGCTGTGTTCCACCAAGCTCTCAAGCACTCGTGGTTCTTCATTTTTGTTTCTCTGCCACAAGTGGCTTCCATTCCCAGGTTTATCTCCTGGTCCAAGAGGTAGCTCCAGCTCCAGCCGTTACACCCACAGTTCAGTCAGCAGGAGGGAGGAAGAGATGAAGTTAAAAGGGACAAAGGCCATGAGCCAGGTTTCTTTTAAGGAAAGTTCCACTTATACGCTTTCAGTTAAGTTCCACTTACACTCTTTCAGTTACAAAGCTATGCCTGACTACCAACACTTTTCCTGATGGGTTCAATGTTTTAAAAATTGACTTGCGAATACAATATAATAATAATAATGATTATAATATTAATGCTGTTGTTGTTAGGTGCTGTTGGGCCAGTTCCGACTCATAGCGACCCTATCTATGCACAACAGAACGAAACACTGCCTGGTCCTGTACCATCTTCACAATTGTTGCTATGTTTGAGCCCGTTGTTGCAGCCACTGTGTCAATCCATCTCATTGAGGGTCTTCCTCTTTTTCACTGACCCTCTACTTTACCAAGCATGATGTCCTTCTGCAGGGACTGGTCCCCCCGATAACATGTCCTAAGTAAGTGAGACGAAGTCTTGCCATCCTGGCTTCTAAGGAGCATTCTGGCTGTACTTCTTCCAAGACGGATTTGTTGGTTCTTTTGGCAGCTTATGGTATATTCACTATTCTTTGCCAACACCATAATTCAAATGCATCAATTCTTCTTTAATGTTCCTTATTCATTGTCCAGCTTTTGCATGTATATGAGGTGATTGAAAATACATGGCTTGGATCAGGTGCACCTTAGTCCTCAAAGTGACATCTTTGCTTTTAAACGCTTTCAAGAGGTCTTTTGAAGCCGATTTGCCCAGTGCAACGTGTTGTTTGATTTCTTGACTGCTGTATCCAGGGGCATTGATTGTGGATCCAAGTGAAATGAAATCCTTGACAACTTCAATCTTTTCTCTGTTTGTCATGGTGTTACTTACTGGTGTAATCCATACTGAAGGCCGTAGTCTTTGATCTTCATCAGTAAGTGCTTCAAGTCCTCTTCACTTTCAGCAATCGAGATTGTGTTATCTGCGTATCGCAGGTTGCTAATGAGTCTTCCTCCAAACCTGATGCCCTGTTCTTCTTCATATAGTCCAGCTTCTTGGATTATTTGCTCAGCATACAGACTGAATAGGTATGGTGAATGGATACAACCCTGACGCACATCTTTTCTGATTTTAAACCACGCACTATCCCCTTGTTATTTTTGGATGGCTGCTTCTATGTCTCTGTACAGGTCCCGCATGAGTATTAATACTTAAAAAGTGATTACTACATGCCAGGTGCACTTCTAAGTGATCCACACATTTAACCCTCATAAAAACCCTATTGTGGTAGGCTGAATGATGTCCCTCCAAAAATATCCATGTCCTAATCACTGGTATGTGTGAACATTTTGTCTCACAGTGTAAAAACAACTTGGCTAATGTGATTAAGTTAAGGCTCTTCAGATGAGAGGATTATCCTCGGTTATCCAAGTGGGCCCAGTGGAATCACTAGGGATCTTACAAGAGGAAGGCAGGATGCTGGAGAAGAGAGAAGATGCTACGCTGCTGACTTTGAACATGGAGGAAGAGGCCACACAGCAAGAAATGCGGCTGGCCTCTAGAAGCTGGAAAAAGCAAGGAAACAGATTCTTCCCTCAGGCTTCCCAAAGGAACACAGCCCTGTGGACCATTTTAGACTTCTGCCCTCCAACCTTAGGGGCAGAAATGACTACTTAAAGGGGGATGGGTTCTTTTACATTTTTGTAGCCAAATTTATGCCTGGGAAAGCCAAGGGCTGCAATACTCACCCTAAAAATGTAGGAGGGAGAAGAGATGTGCATGGAGTTGGAAAGTTTGGAATGTCAGAGCAAAGTTAGTGATTGTGGTTGAGAGTGAGGTCACTAAACGTGCAGAATTCTGCAAATCCGGGCGGATGTAGAATGCTAATGGCGTCGGCATCTGCAGCTAAGAGGGCGGATGTGGGAGGAGAGCCCTGAACTGGGCGAGCAGGAGGGGCGGGTGCCCACGGCCACAGAGGTTTAGAGACCGGGGATATTTGACCCACAGATCTCATATTTCTCCAAAGCAAAATCAGGATGCTGCAATTGGGAAAGGGGGCAAGCCCAATGATGTGCATCATAGCAAATGTCCATGGCAGAACTGGATAGGAACCGTGCTTCTCAGCCCCGCCAGACTCAACACCCACCTTTTTTATGACAACTCATTTTATGATGACTGTTCTCTGATGGCTCATTACTAGTCTACAATGGAATTCATCAATAATGTGATTTACCTATGCAGGTAATTTGAAAACAAATCAAGATGAGGCCCTAACTGTAATATAAAGGCAAAATAAAAGGAAACCAGCTCATTATAAAATAATGCTTATAATAAAAGCTAATAAAATTACATAAAATAAACCAATGATAAATACATGAAATGATTAAGCACAGCTGCACTAGACAACCTACAGACGCAGTCAGGCGTTTGCACCTGCTCTTGATGAGTAAGTCTCGATCTGAGAGAAGCCAGACCCTCAGCAGTGCTCTGCACGGGCCCCTCAGCAGTGCTCTGCATGGACCCCTGAGTAGTACTCCGTATAGGCAGCTAGGTGGGAGAAAAGAATACTGGTGTGTGTGTGGACCCAGATTAAAACTAATATATCTGATGGACATTAAAAGGTACAACAGATACTTAGGGTTTTAGATAAAGTGAAGTTTGTTTCTAGGCTCATAAAACATTCTGAGGGGTGTTTAAAAATCCTGGGACACTCCAGATAATTCTGTCTTGTGGAACTGTTCTGAATTTTAGTATTCCTAGAATCCTATGTACTGCATGTCAGTGACCCCCAACCACAGCACAACCAAATACCACCCCCACAAAATCACCCTAGCAGGCCAATTGTGTAAGGGGCCCTGGTGACACAACAGTTAAGCCCTGGGCTGCTAACCAAAAGGTCGGCGGTTCAAACCCACCCAGTGGCTCCACGGGAGAAAGATGTGGCAGTCTGCTTCCAAAAAGATTACAGCCTGAGGGACAGAATTGCTGGGTGGAGGGCTGTAGGGACCATGGTCTTGGGGAACATCTAGCTCATTTGGCATAACATAGTTTATAAAGAAAACACTCTACATTCTACCTTGGTGAGTAGCGTCTGGGGTCTTAAAAGCCTGTGAGCGGCCATCTAAGATACTGCACTGGTCTCACCCCTTCAGGAGCAAGGGAGAATGAAGAGAACAGGATACAGGGAAAAGATTAGTCCAAAGGACTAAGGGACCGCAACTACCACGGCCTCCACCAGACTGAGTCCGGTATAACTAGATGGTACCCTGCTACCACCACTGACTGCTGTGACCAGAATCACAGCAGAGGGTCCTGGACAGAGCTGGAGAAAAATGTAGAAGAAAATTCTAACTCACAAAAAAAGACCAGACTTACTGGCCTGACAGAAACTGGAGAAACCATGAAAAGCATGGCCCCCAGACATCCTTTTAGCTCAGTAATGAAGTCAGTCCAGAGGTTCACTGTTCAGCCAAAGATTAGACAGCCCCATAAAACAAAACAAGACTCATGGGGCACAACAATCCAGGGACAAAGACTAGAAGGCAGGAGGGGACAGGAAAGCTGGTAATAGGGAGCCCAAGGTTGAGAAGGGAGAGTGTTGACATGTCGTGGGGTTGTTAACCAATGTCATAAAACAATACGTGTACTGTTTAATGAGAAACTGTTTGTTCTGTAAACCTTCATCTAAAGTACAAGACAAAAAAAATTAAAAAAAAAAGAAAAGATTACAGCCAAGAAAACCCTATGGGGCATTTCTACTCTGTCACATGAGGTCACCATGGGTCAGGATCGACTTGATGGCACACAATGTCAATAGTGAATAAGTGCATTAAAGGACAAATGGAATTTACGAACCTGAAAGGACCTAACTCATTTTCTCTCATCTGCGGCTATGTGTACATTAGTTGACGAAACCCTAGATCATTCCTGTTTTATAAATATTTCCCTTTGAGTTTTTAGAATTTGAAGTCCCAACCACAAAGAGGTGTCCTTAAGTCCACACTCTTCTTATACATAGGCAAGTCTCTGTCCTTATTTAAACAAGCCCTCATTTTTTTGGCTCTTGTACCAGGAAAGTCACAACCCCAGGGGTTGGCACAACACCCCCTGGTATTTACGTGAAAGGAAATTACATCCTGTGTAATTCCAGTCTTCTCAGCCATGGTTATTTCTTTGGTCTCGTGGGGTATTTTTAAGCATCAAAAGGAAAAAGAAGGAAAAAATCTGAAGAGACCACCACCAAGTCTGAAATCCTGTTAAACCTCAAACAAAACCAAACCCAACAGACCCTGACAGAATAAGCTCACAAACAGACAAGGCCATGGTCTTAGCTGCGACACTCTGCGGGATCCTTTGTAAGATTGATTCCTTCCATCTGTATAATGGGGAAGAGGCCAGGTATTCTGGACAGGCTACTTGGTAGGAAGGGACCATTCTTTGATCATTGGATTTAGTGCTCATTTTAAAGTTCTTGACATGATGAAATGTTATTTTTTGTAGTTATGATCCTTTTAAAAGGAAGGGACAGAAATTACCTAGGGTAATTTATTAACATAAATTATAACAACCCATTTATCAGTTTGTTGTACTGTGGTGGCTTTCCTGTTGCTATGATGCTGGAAGCTATGTCACCAATATTTCAAATGCCAGGAGGGTCACCCATGGTGGAATGGTTTCAGTGGAGCTTCCAGACTAAGACAAGGAAGAAAGGCTTGGTGGTCTACTTCCAAAAATTAGCCAATGAACTCCCTATGGATCACAACAGAACGTTGTCTGATATAGTGCTGGAAGATGAGTCCTCTAGGTTGGAAGGCACTCAAATACCCAGAGGCCACAACAATGGACTCAAGCACACCAATGATCATGAAGACGGCGCAGGACCAGGCAATGTTTTATTCTGTTGTACGTGGAGTCGCCATGAGTTGGAGCTGGCCCCATGGCAGCTAACAACAACAACACGTAGCAGAAATGGAAATCAGGCTTGGAGATATTTTGTACTATGGTGTGCTCTTTAAAAGAAACACCCTGACAAAGTAGGTGCTTGCCATAGGGAGGGGAGGGAGTGGAGAGGCGTCTACTACCTACAATCCTTAAATGTTAATCAATACAGGACAAATTTCTAATACAGAGAAGAGCTTCTATCTAAAGCTCTTTTCTGAAGGCCATGTTCCAAGTAGAATTGCTGTGAAATTTTCAAAATAACCCAAAGATACTGTCTTAGTTTTTAATGCCACTATTACAAAAATATCACAAGTGGTTGGCTTTAACAAACAGAATTTTATTTTCTCACAGTTTAGGAAGCTAGAAGTCCGAAATCAGGATGCCAGCTCTAGGGGCAGGCTTTATCTCTCTGTCAGCTCTAGGAGAAGGTCCTTGTCTTTTTTCAGCTTCTCTTCCTCGGTTCTTGGTGATCTGCATGTGGTGGGCCATGTATCTTCCTCCATCTGAGCTTCCTTGCTTCTGTGCCTGACCTGCTCCTTTTCTATCTCAAAAGTGATTGGCTTAAGACACCCCCTACACTGATATGGCCTCATTAACATAACAAAGAAAACCGTATTCCCCAATGGGATTACATCTACAAGTATGCTGAACCAAACTGGTTGCGCAGTTGATTCTGACTCATAGCGATCCTATAGGACACAGTAGAACTGCCCCTTAGGGTTTCCAAGGCTGTAATGTTTACAGAAGCAGACTGCCATATCTTTCTCCCTCGGAGTGGCTGGTGGGTTTGAACCACTGACCTGGATGCTTAACCATTGTACCACCAGGGCCTCTTCTGCAAGTATAGGGGGTTAGGATTTATGACACATATTTTTGGGGACACAATTCAATCCGTAACGGATACAAAACTCCTATGCTAGAAACAGCCCAAATGTCCTCCAACCATTTGGTGGATAAAGAAACTGGTGCACCCGTACAGTGGAATACTGTTATTGTTGTGCCATGCCATCGAGTTGATTTCGACTTATAGCCATCCCATATGACAGAATAGAACTGGCCCCAGAGTGTTTCCTAGGCTGTAATCTTTATGGGAGCAGATTGCCAGCTCTTTCTCCCACAGAGTTGCTGGGTGGGTTCGACCTACCAACCTTTTGGTTAGCAGTCGAGACAGCTTAAACATTGTGGTGCCAGGGCTCCTTAATGGAATACTACGCACTTGTGAAAAGGAATGAACTGTTGATACACTTAACCACTTGGATGAGTCGCGAAGGCATGAGTTAAAGAAGCCAGTCTCAAAAGGTGGGTCCCTGCAGCAGTGAGAGAGAGGAACGTGGGAAGGGCACAGGGGGTTAATCTATCTGTATGCTTCATATGAAAAGAAAAGCATCTGAAGCAAATACAGTAAGGTGTTATGATTTCACAGAACTGACTGATGGGATTATAGGTGTTTGTGATGTTGTTAGGTGCCATCGAGTTGGCTCTTAACTCATTACGACCCCACGTGTAACATAAGGAAATGCTGCCCAGTCCTGTGCCATCCTCACAAGAGTAGGTATGTTTGAATCCATCGTTGCAGCCACCATGTCATTCCGTCTTCTTGAGGGGCTTCCTCTTTTTGGCTGATCCTCTACTTTTCCAAGCATGAGGTCTTTCTCCAGGGATTGGTCCCTCCTGATGACATGTTCAAAGCAAGTGAGACAATGCTATTCTTCATCTTTTTCTGTAGGCTTGAGGTATTTCATAATAAAAAACAAGACCAAAGACTGGCTGCTGAAGAAAGTGTTAGTGTTCTGTCTGGGGTATCCCCAAAGTGGCCAGACTTTCTTCATGCTGACTCTTAGCTTCTCACATCCCTTTCAGGCCAAATCAAATTAAATCTAAGCTATCTTTTGAACTATTGTCATGTGCAAGAGAGACACAAAGAGGCACAAAGCATAACCTTTGCCCTCAAGGACCTTGTAGTCTAGTGGAGAAGGGATACAAAGTGAAACCAGAATACAAGATTGATGTTCAAGGCCTCACTTAGGTGGTCAGTGAGCACATGAGCTTGGGGTTTGGGCACCAATTTATTTTGTTAACAAAAGTAGGAAAGAGCAGCATCATGGACTTTCTAGCAGGGCTTCAACCGGTTTTTTCCGGTTCAAACCCCTGCTGAGAATTTGCATTTCCACCTCCAGATATACTGAATTAGAATCTACAGTTTAACAAGATCCCCAGATGATTCTTATGTATAATAAATTTTGAGAACCACTGCTCTACTAGTGGTTCTCAGAATTGGTCCCTAACCAGCAGTATTAGCATCACCTGGGAACTTAGTAGAAATGTAAATTCGCAACAGGGGTTCCAACTGGAATGAACTGGTTCAAAGCTCTGCACCAGAAACTGTGCTGGGAAATTTCTGGTTCCTCTCACTTCATGGGCAAGACGAACTCTCAGTCCGGGCTTGAAGAGGGGATGCACATGGATAGAGGGAGAGGAAGGGTAGATGTGGTGGCTCTTCACTGAAGGCTGAATCTGTGCAGTGCCAAGACGTCCAGGCAAGGAGAAGTGGGCACGTTTCCACACCTGCTTCCCCTCGCCAGGGACCCCTGGCTCCCACAGCAGGGCCAGGGCTACCTGGGTGTCAGCAGAGAATGTGCAGCATTCAGGTTGCTGTGGAGGCTCTGTTGATGCCACCCGGGCCAGATGACCAGCCAGAGAAGGTTCCCACGGACCTTGAGGAAAAACTGCCAGCAATTCCAGGGCACAATGACTCAGTCAAAAAGATTGACTTGGCACTGAAGAGGTCATTCATTCATTCACCTAACAAGAATTTATTGAGCACTTACACTGTGTGCCCAGCACCTTCTGGGTGTTGGGGAGAGAGATAGTGACCAAGTCATTCTTTCATTTATTCATTCATTCACTCACCTAACAAGGATTCATTAAACACCTACACTCTGTGCCCAGCAGGTCCTGGGTGTTGGGAGAGAGAGACGTACGAAAAAATGAGATTCCTGCCCTCGTCGAATTTATACTAAAAAACCCACCAAAAATATTAAAAGTGGTGACAAGTGAAGAAAATTGAGCAGGGAGGTGGACTGGAGGGCGGATGGAGCAGGCGCAGTGGTAGATACAGTAGTGCAGCAGGCATGGGCCCTCTTAGACGCAGGGGTCAGGGGAGGATGCCCCTCCGGCCCCTCTGTGAGGCTGAGAGCTGAACGCTGAGGAAGAGGTGGTGTGTGAAGGCCTGGGGCAGAGGGAACAGCAGGGGCAAAGGCTCAGAGGTGGGGACGTCACGTGGTGTGTCTCAGGGGGCAGCAGAGGCAGGGCGGCTGCCGAGTGAGGGGAGGTCAGGGCCGAGGTCGGAGAGGGGGGCAGGGCCACCGGTCAGGGCCTCGTGGGCCCTGGAGAGGAAGCTGGGGTTTAGTCCATTGGGAAGCAGTGGGCTGAACTCCTCATGTTCCACTCACTGCTGGAGCTGCCCCCTCTTCCTCTAACCGGCACCTTCTTATGTGAAGAAAGCACTGATAACGTTTAATTCAGTTTAGCCCCTGGGAGCCTCTCAAACTGCTCTGTGTCTGCCCCCCGGGGTCCTTGTCTCCTCCAGCCCTGAATCCCCTCCTTCCACTCGGGCTGTTGACAGCGTGAGGGTTCACTCCTCTGCTCTGGATCCCCAGAGCCTCCAATTTCCTGGGCATTGTTACCATTACTAACACACAGAACATTTACACTTGTTATCTGTTTTATTGAGCCACACAGAAAAGGAACAAGAAAAGCAAACCAAAAAAAAAAATAAAAATCACGTGACCTTTGGTCCTATCAGCACAGCACCAGAGCACCAAAGGACAAGGATGCAGGTTTTCTGGCGGACATATGACATCCAGGCCCTGGGAGCAATGATGCTTTAATGACACGGGCCGAAGCTCTGGATTATGGAGGACTCTCGGGGTCTGTCTAGAACAGGTGAGTCCAGGAGGACACTGTTCTGGCAACAAACATCTATTGAGCACTTACTGTGTGCCATCACGGCTCTAAGCACTTCACAGCCTTTATCTTATTTAATTCTCACAACAGTCTGGGAGAGGGCGGATGTGATTCGCCCATTTCATAGACAAGGAAACTGCAGCAAGCAGACACCATCATGAAAAAAAAGATGATTGACCTCCAGCCCCAAACGGAACTCTGTTTTACATAGAAACAGTAACAACGCTTTTCTGCTCTGTTTTCGTATTCGATGAGCTTCCTGGGACCGCAACTATGCAATCAAGGGAAGCTTGGCTTCGATTTTAGGAGTTTACCACGAGTCCTTGACACATCATATCACTAGTGGTAACGTGTCTTGTGGTATTTGAGACGCCAGCTTAAACGGCTTGTTGCTAGCTGCCGTTGAGTCGGTCCCTGACCCTTGGTGACCTCATGTACAATGGAATGAAATGCTGCCCGGTCCCACACCATGCCCATGATCTGTTTCGGATCAGACCATTGTGATCCATTGGGTTTTCACAGGCTGACTTTTGGAAATAGATTGCCAGACCTTTCTTTCTAGTCTGTCTTAGCCTGGAAGCTCCCCTGAAACCTGTTTAGCATCACAGCAACACACAAGTCTCGTTAGCAAACGCAGACTGCGTTTATAGCTTAATCACGTCTAGGGTGGTTGTGCCAGGGTATTTGCATGTTGAAATAGGCATTATTTTAGTGTAAATTTACATAAATTACTTGTCTCATATTTCTCTTTATATTATAGTTAGGGCGTCAAGTAGAATTTTAAAAAAGAAACATGTAGGTAGGTTATATTATCTGTGAATTTCATTTCAAGATACTAAAGTGGAAATAATAAAATATTTGTTTAGAAAAGAGGACGTTGGCTCTAATGGAGTTGAAAAACATTTCTAAAAATCAGCAACTTCTTTTGACAAGGGACTTACCTCCTCATTTAGAGACATGTTTGAACTCTTTGTTAAATTGGGCCAGATTTTTACCACGAAGGAGATCTTTTCTTTCTTTCTCACCTAGCAAGCCCTTCTTGGCCAAGATCAGTTTTCCCCCTTAATGAGTGGGCTGGGGGCCAGTGTATTTTTTATCCTTACATCCCTGGGCTGTGTTAATTCTCCTGGAATTATCCCTACCAGCATGGCCATCTGGCTCTGGTTTGCTGAGGCCACGGCTGCTGCCAGATTTAGGCCACTGCCTGGTGGGCAACTAATTTGTCCCTCCGTAGGAGACAGATCAACAATCAACAAACAAACACATTAAAAGAAAAGAAAAGAAAAAAAAAGCAGAAAGCTTAGTCATGCAAATCGGCGTGGAGAAGCAGGGTAAAGAAAAGCGCCTCATTCATAGTCTGCGGCTTCCTCGGGCCCTGGTCCACCAGGCGGTTTCTGTTAAAACACTCGGCCCTGAACAGCAAACACTCGGCACGTTAATGAGGGTTTGTCCCCGATGGAGTCAGCAGCGCCCGTTCCCAGGACGCCGAGAAGCGGAATATTAACCAGAGGTTAACCGGGCCGTTGGCGGTGGCCCAGTGTGGGTCACTCTAGATTTAATTTAGGTCCCTTCACCGGAGGTTCCAGCGCAGCCGTGGTTCTCACAGTGGGGGACGGGGACTTAGCGGGGAGCTGAGTCTCCTGGATACCAGGCCGGAGCCACATTAGGATTCATGGCGCCTCTGATACCACTGGGCGTCTTTGTGATGCAGAGCTCCATGTTGTCTAAACACACACAAGTGAACAAGTGAATATGTGGTATATGGTTATATGGGTGCTCACAGAACAAGTTACACACACACACACACACACACACACACACACACACCCCAGCTGAGTTAAAATGCCTTCCATTTGTCTAAGCTGTGGCTGGAGTTCTATCACTTTCCCCAAAGCGCATCTTATTTTACAATGGTGTTCTTTAACTGCATGCATATTTGGGGGATCGCAGGGACAAAGTTAAACAAACCCAAGTGTTCTAATTCACATTATGCACGTTTCAACGTTTTGTCTTTTATTTGGAGAGTAAGACAACCAAAGAGCCCAAGAGGAGGAGGCTCCGCCGGACAGCCCAGCTGCACGTGGGCAGAACCAGGAGGAATTCAGAGAGGGAAGCCGCCCTGTCAGAGTCCCTCCACGTCCATAGGGACATCGCCACAGGCTGTCACCTGTAAGTCGGTGTTTGACTGCCCCAGTCACACTTCCTGCTCCTTGACCAGAGATACCCCAACCAGATGGTGGAGGCCTGATTGGGAAAGAGCCAGCCCTGTGGCTGAGGTCACCGGAGGTCAGCGCTGGGCTTCCCACTGGGACTTTGAGGACTCCCCCGTGACAGCTCCTACCTCCCTCCCCTTCCTGCTCAGAGTGGGCACGTTCTACCCTGAAAAGATCCTTGACAACTTGGAAATGCTTCCAGATGTGCAGGCCCTGGGGTCAGAGGGTGTCTGTCCCCTCATGTCTCCCACAACTCATGGTGAGGACTAAGGCCTCCCCCAACACCCTTTGGCACCTCCCTGGTTGTAGGGATGCGGATTTCTTTTGAACACGAAGAAGAACATTCTCACCAAGCTCTCTAATGATGGATGGAACTAAGCTACCTGGTGAGGAAGTGGGCTCCCTGTCACGAGGAGTAATCAACAGGCAAGATGTTAGGAAGGATTCCTGTACCGGCTGAGTAGCTAGCAGGGAGGATTATAAAAGTCCCTGCAGCCCTGAGAGTTCATCCTTTTCTCAGTGCTGTGACCTATAAGATTCCCTGAGAGGAAGAACTGTTTCCCACTCACCTCAAACCCACCACATTGAGGTGGTGACCTGGTACTGCCTTGTTCAAAGTGGTCCCTCAGTAAGTGCTTGGGGAAAGACTACATGCCCAAGCAACCCTTGAAGAACACTACGTAAAGTCTCATCCCATTTTGGCATTGGAGGCCAAATTGCTTATGGGATCTCCAGGGGGAGTAGTAGGGGTGGGGATTAAAATCACCAAGATCACATTACCTCTTATGTACGTCTGTATCTTTAAAAAAAGGAGTCCTGGTGGCACAATGGTTAAGCACTTGGCTGCTAACCAAAAGGTTGGCAGTTTAAACCCACTCAGCGGCTCTGCGGGAGAAAGACCTGGTAATCTGCTCCCGTAAAGATAACAGCCAAGTTCTACTGTCACATAGCGGGGCTATGAGTTGACAATCAACTCTATGGCACCTCACAACATCTTAAATTTTTTTTTGTTAATTTACAAAGATCATGCATTACTTTTTTTTTTTTAACTGTAAAATGAACATGTACGTATGATTTGAAAAAATCACACGGTATAGCAGGGTATTGAATGAAAAGAAAATGTCTTTTTCTAAGAGTTTTTAATTCCCTTTTAACAACTTATATTCCTGGATTCCTAGCAGTGACTCCCAACATTACTGATAATATACCAATACCTGTTTCCCCCCTTTAGATAGCATATATTAGCTTCCCACTATAAAAATGAGTAATTTAGTGCCTTTATGCCCTCTCTTTTATCCCCGTTAGGTTCATTATTATTTTCAATGTGTTGTTCAACTTTCTGACTTTAATAAATGTAGACCTCTATTCCACAGAGTTTGGACACTATCTTACATGTGTCCATGACACTTCATGAGGAAATTAGCACTGCAATATCTTCCTCCATCTTTCCCCACAATGCTCCATCCGTGCCCCCCACCCCCTGAGCGCTGTCTATTACACCACTACTTTTAAGTCATCAAGGTTTATAAAGTCCACCTTCTGGTCTATAGCCATATGGTATGCTCTACACCTTGACTGTGGATTAGTTTTGCAAAACGAAAGCCAACACGTGCATCAGAGCCTCGTGATCCCCTGGGTGCATGTGTGCTGGGCTCCTCCCTTGCTTCCTCCCTCTACTACGAACCTGTGAGGACGGGGCCAGGTCTGTGTGATCCCTTGGCATCTTCAGGCCAGCACAGGCTGGGCACTTGGTGGCTGCCCACTAGGTATCTGCTGAACGAGTGAGACAGGAGTGGTTTTGAGGAGTCAGGGAGATTATATTTAGGGGGAATCACATAAAGTTACCCATATTTGAACATTACGAGCTACAAAAAATTAATTCCATTTGGCTCAGTGCAATGCTGAACAGACTGTTGATGACGTTTCCAGACTAAGATGGACTCGAAGGAAAGGCTTGGCGCTCTACTTCAGAAAATCAGCCAATGTAAATGTCATGGATCACAAGGGTCTGAGCCCGTTGTCCATGGGGTTGCCATGAGTTGGGACTGACTCCACAGCAGCTAACAGCAACAGCAACTCCGCTAATGTGAGTAAAGGCCTGAGCACAGAGCTTTGCCCTTGGGAGGCCGGATAAATGCTACCATTTATCACATCTATCACACTACGTTTCTCACTTTTCACTTTGACTGTGGATTTCATTAGAGGCTTCTCGACTGGTTTTGACATAAATACACTGGCCTTACTAGAGCTGTTAAGATCTAAGTCTTTCTCCCAGCAAGTGGTGAAAACAAGACACAGCTGTTTGCAGAAATGACCAGTGGTGCAAACCTCCTGCATTGCTCCCCCTGCAGGCATATTCTGTGGTCTGGGGGATGACAACAGTCTACGAAGAAGGGATGGCAGGGGAGCAGGAGGTGGAGGAAGGAGTGGAGGAGGCAGATTTATTGAGCATCTACTATTCCCAGACTCTGTTCTTGGTGCTTTACAATGACTATCTAATTTAATCCTTAAAGCAGTGCTGGGACCAAGGCTGTTGAGCCTGTTTACCTACACACAAAAGCCAGAGATCATGAAAGCAAAGTGATAAATACATTGAGAATCTCCTAGGGAGACACAGGCAATCTTCTGCCGGTGCTCAGTTGGGCCGTTGTCTGGGCTGAGATCCGCTTAGTGATTCTACTGTAACATCCCCTCTATTGTGTAATGGGTGATTTTACCGGAGTTGAATTTGCTCAGAGTAAAGTGCAGAAGCTGCGATAAGACTCGCATTTTTCTCTTCTGTGATGAAAGGGGAAGAGGAGATGAAAGAGGGAAGGTGTGAGCTGGCCCCGCAGGAGAGGGAGCTGGGAGTTCCTCTGCTGAGACCGGAAGTTTGTTGTCTCCTTGTACATCAAAGAGTCCGCTCCTGCGAGGCTGCTCCAGGCGCTCATTCATTGCTTCTTCCTGGCTCCTCCAAACCTGCCCTTCAGTTGGCCCAGATCTGGTCTTGGCAGCAAGGCAAAGGGATTCTGAGCCCAGTGCTGCTACGAGAATATTCTTGGGTGTTGAAGAGGCTTCTAACAGGATGTTCTCCAACCTGACTTCGTGGTCCTGCAGAAGCCTGTCTGAAACTACTCCTCCTCTCTTAGAGCCTCCCAGGCTGTCTGGAAAAAAACAAAAACAAAAACAAATTGAATGTAATGTATAAAATCTGTTTTACTTTTGACTTGCTTACTGGTTACACACGGCAGCAGAGTAGATCTCTCCTCCAAGTCTGAAGGGCATCCACCTCTTCACACGTGCCTTCTCTTCATTATTCTGATCTCCATCCCAGAGCTGCCTTCGTCGTTGATGTCTACTACCCACCCTCCCCAGCCAGCCCTCCTGTTATTCTTCTCTTTTCTTTGCCTAGATCTTTGCCATGGGGACTGACTCCTGCAGGTGACTTACTGAGGCTCCCTTATCATCTGGCACCAACAAGCTATCAAAGGGCCGGAGGAAAGAGAACTCAGGGCATTTCTTTTCCGACTCCTTAAACCTATTTCTGCACTACTTCTCTGCCACTTTCTTGGTCCCCCTTGCATTACACCTCTCTGCCGCCATTCCAGCTCTCCGTGCTCCTGGGCTTCCTCTTCTGTCCCTTTGCCATCAGGGCCTCAACATCACTGTTTATTCTTGAGCTCTTTTCAAGTCACTGTAAATAGCCCCTTTATTAGTAACACCTCTCTATTTGAACATGGAGATTCATTTTGCTTCCTGCTGGGAGCCTGACAACCTCTGAAGGTAGGTGGGGAAAACTCTAACAGACTTAAGCCTATGTCAGAAACTTATAAGGCTAATGGGTAGATCAACGGTTAGGCTAATAATTACCTGAGTGACAAAGCACGTTGACATGTGATTTCTTTTATCCATGTGACATGAGACATAGAAGGTAAGAAGGGAAGGTATTGTATGATTTTATCTGTTGAGGAAAATGAAGTTCAATGATGTTTTCAGGTTCACCCAGCTAGGCATGTGTGTCGTTAAGACCAGAAGCTTCTAGATGGTCAACTCCATTGCAGCAGGGGTGTATCTGTCTTGCTTTTCCATTGTATCATTAGTTAGTGCTCAGCCCAGTGCCAGGCATACATGTTTTCAGTACCTAATTTTTGAATGAATAAATGAATTGAATGGAGTCCTGACTGATACACTCCTGCCCACCTGTTAAATAAAACTTGTTACCATCGAGTTGATTCTGACTCACAGCCACCCCATGTGTTACAGAGCAGAACTGCTGCATAAGGTTTTCTTGACGGTAATCTTTAGGGAAGAAGTTTGCTAGGCTTTTCTCCTGTGGAGCCACTTGGTGGGTTCGAACCACCAACCTTTAGGTTAGTAGCTGATCACAAACTGCTTGTACCACTAGAGATGTTGGGGTCTTTTGTGGGAGAACCAACTGCCAGGAGGAAGTTCATATTTGTCCTGCATTCTCGGGAAATCTTTGACCTAAGATCAGACCAAGATGGCATCAGATGCCCAAACATCAGACCTAGCTCCAATCCCCATGGGAACCTGAACCACCCCGGAACCAAAGGTAAACAAGGTGCCCAGGCTGGAGACCACCGGGCTGACGATAGGGTGAGAACTAGACGTGTGGACAGGCCAGGAGGCAGAAAGGAAGAGTGAGATCTAGAGACCACAGTCAAAAATGGCCATAAGGATCAGGTCTTATGCAGTCTTACGAGGAAGACATTGGCCATATGAGGCTATTTAAGTTTAAATTAAATAAAATTAAAAATTCAGTTCTTCAGTCATAGTAGCCACATTTCAAGTGCTCAGTAGCTGCATGTGGCTAGAGGATACCCTATTGGACCGTGCAGGCAGAGAACACTGGCATCATCACAGAAAGTTCTCTTGGGCAGTGACGGCCAGAAAGACAAGGTTTTGAGTGCAGCAGGTCATCAGGCTGGAGAGAGGCACCGGGCCAGAAGGAAGCAAGAAATGATAAGCAGAACTGACTAGAAAATCCTCACTCACTCATTCCTTTTGTCCTTCATTCACTCATCTCTTCACTTCACATTTACTGAGCTCCCACCAGGGACCAGCCACTGTAACCAGCCCCAGGGAGACAAGAGACTTAGACCACAGCCCCTGACCTCAGGGAGCTACGTTCTAGTGGTGGTGGTGGGGGCAGACAGTAAAGGAGAAGGTAAATAAATTCATAAACAAGACAATTTCAGAAAATAACAAGTGCCAAACACAAAACAGAGCAGAGTCCCAGTGCCAAGCAGGTGGGGTGAGGTCTGAGCTCAGGAAAATGTCATCTTTGGGCGCCGGCAATGACAGGGCTTGGAATCATTTCCGACAGTCAAAGGAGAGGAATGTGACGCTTGAGAAACCATTCTCTAGAAGGCTGGGGAAGGCCTGGCCTAAGGGAACCTCTCGTTCTAGGAGTTAGAAAGAGAGTTAGTCCAACTCCAAGAACGGAGAGTGGATGGGGCTCTGGGCAGTGCAGGAGGGACGAGACTCAGACAAGTTCACGGTGCCCTTCAGGGGTTTGTTCCTCAGACAGAGCACTCGGGGTGTTAAGAGCAGCTGCCTCTGACCACCCGGCCTGCATTTTGCGTCTCTCCTTTCAGAGCTATCACTGATGGGACTTTCTCGGGAGCTTGAGGCATCTTGTACTTTTCAAGGAGGAGGTACTTGAGTTCAGCAGAGAGACTCCCAGACCACTGCTGCTCTGAGCACAGGACACAGCGCAGCACCTCATCTCTGCCTTCTGTTAATGCCCAGAAACAAAGACTGCAGGAGGCCAGAAGCATCAGGTGGGTGGAAGGGCGCAGACGGGGGGCAGAGAGGCCCATGGAGTCCCAGCCCAGCCCCCACCCACCCTGGGCCTGGACACAGGGACGAGGACAGAGCGGCTCACGGAGAAGCTGCAGCCACAGAGTCTGACCTCACGGCAGGAGCTTCGTGGCAGGTTTGCTTTCCTTTAAGGAAGCCTCAGAAATAAAGACGCCCACAATTCCCTCCACAAGTAAGAACCTTCCATTTCTGCATTACACAGGGCATAATTAAATGATTTAGGTTTTAAAAAGACCAGAAGTTGTCCTCCTGCCAGGCAGTGGGCACAGCTCACCCCAGTTATGGCTCCCTGACAGTTGACTGAATTCAGATGAGAAAATCTCCGCCACGGCTGTGGGCCCCACAGAGGCGGCCACGATGGGAACCTGGCAGATGCAGGCGTTCTCTTGGCTCTGGGCAAGTTGGAGGTTTCCCAAGAGGCGGAGTTCCTGCTGAAAATTCCATCTTCTTCTCTCAGGGTTCTCTCAGGGACAAGTAACAGAAAACTTAACTCAAGGTGGCTAAGCCGAGAGGACATTAATTGCTCGTGCAACTGGTTCATTTTCTTCAGCAGGAGCTGGGTCTGCGTGCACAGATGATGCCCACTGTACTCGGCTGGTCTCCAGTGTCCACTCTGCCTGCCTTGTTGTTGGCAGCTTGAGTGGTTCCAACATGTTCAAAGTCGCGCCAGCTTGGTTCCAGTTCAAATCCGGAGAGGAGTAGCATCCTAGGAAAGCCCGGAAATCACTGTGATGGGCCAGCGAGGTCCCTCCTATCACGAAGCCCAGTGCTGCCCAGGGCAAGTGGTGCTTGCCTGGGCTCATGTGCCCACCCATAGGGCCCAGGGGTCAGCCGCTGGGGTCAGCCGCTCCAAAAACATGGATTGAGGGGAAAGGGGAACCTCAATGACAATCAGGTTCTGTTCATGCAACAAGACACGTTCACCCACAGAGAGAGCTTGTGAGGGTAATGCAGACACACTCCTAAAGAATCTTATGGGAATCAGATGTTGGTGCAGAAGGAACCTCTTAAATTCTGGATTTTCCAATACTTCAGCCGATGTGGGAACTTATACTGGTGAAGGGCTGCTGGGTGCAAGGTGACGGTTACGTTCTGTCTACGTTGAACAAGGGAGTTCAGAGACCTGAGTAGCTGTGAAAACCAGTTTGTAGCTGGGTGGATTTCAGGGCCAAGATTATCAAGGGCCTGGCTGTGGACGCTTTTCTCAGCGAGGACTGCATTTGGCTCTAAGTAACAGAAACCCAGTTACAGAAGCTTAACCATATGGTGGTCTGCTTCACTCCAGCATTAATGCATCCAGGAGGAGACGGTCTGGGGCTGGTGCAGGGCCCCATGATGTCATCAAGGACTAACTCCTTCTGTCCTCCTGCCCCACCAGCCTACCTGTGGCTATCACTCTCCTAGTCTCCTGTGGTCAGAACAACTGCTGCTCCTCAGCCTGCTGTCCCCTCCAGCCAGGAGGGAAGGTAGCAGGAGGGAGAAGGAGGCTTAAACAGGAAACTATGCTTTCCCAGAACCCCCTGAGGTCATCTGCTTCCCCCCATTGGCAGGAATGTGTCACATGGGACAGCCGGGAGGCTCCACAATGCTTAGGGAGCACGTGGCCACCAGGGTCCTGTTAGTACAAATGCGTGGGGTCACTAGGTCAGCACTGGTCATGTCTGTCCTAGTCCAATTAACCAGCTAAAAAGCTCCATTGTGTGTGTGTTTGTGTGTGTGTGTGTGTGCATGTGCGCAGAGAGCACACCCAGCTGCTTTCAATCAAAAGTGAGCATTCACATCTTTGTAAACGCAAATTCCTGCTAGACACTGCTGCAAACCTTCCACTGGACTCCAAGTTACAATCAACCACCAAGTGTTCCGCGTTTTACAGGAATTCCCTGAACCTCCACCTTCCCTGGGTGCATGGACACACACTGGCAGCGTCTTTCTGTGCCCAGCATCGTGCTCCCCACCTCCTGGAGCCTCACATCAGAGCCTCGCTGTGCTCCATCTGTGATGATCCGAGTATGAGACCCTCTCGCCGGCCAGGGAGTCCGCTGCTGTCCTCTAACAGCTCCGGTGGGATGCAGGCCCAGAGGTAAATCATCTCAGTTTAAAAAGTCACAGCAGTCCATATTTCTGCTTGAAAATACCCTGCATCTTCTCCCGAAAGTGGATGATAGGCCCCGGCTGTGTGCTCAGCTTGGCATCAAATCGATGTCCAGCAGTGACTTCTGTAACGAGCAGGCTGGTCGTTCAGACGGAGCATAAAAAAAACTCCTACCCCTGCGTCAAGGATGTGGCCGGGGCTTCCGAGAGCAGCATGTGAGAAGCAGTGATATTTCATGCAGTCACGGGCTTGAGGCTCGTGAAATGCTCTGTCACACCAGGGTAAATTGTGGGTGAGCTAAAATGACAGAATGGTGATTCCTGTTTCCAGATTTGCAATACTTTGCAAGATTTCCTCAAGTCAACTAGAATCTCAAAAAATAAACCCAGCACAATGAAACAATTAGTGTGGACATCTCCAACCAGAAGAACATAATGACCTGCCACAAACCCTCGCCCAGATTCAACCGTGATCAGCGTTTGCTCCACTTGCTCCCTCTCTCTTTTTCTCCCAAAATAGTTTAAGGTAAATCCCAGCTTGTGTGGTCCGTGGGCAGCAGCTGTGTTGTCAGTGAGCTGACACTGCTGCCCTTGGTGGCAGGAAGGGCCCTTACCGCATCTGGAGCCTCGGTGTTTATCTCTTCGTTGTTAGGGCCGAAGGACCTTGGACAACTCCTGTTTCTCCTCCCCATCTCAGTGGCTTCCTTGGCTTCCCATCCACCTGAGGGGACGTTCTCAGGAAGAAATAAGTCATAAGGGACAGTAATGAGGGCTTCGAGTAGCCCTGGACCTCGTCACTTCCCAGTCAAGGGAGGGATTTTCTTTTCTTTCCTCACCTGCGTTTCTGGCCGGATGAAGGCGGCCTTTTCCTCCTGCCCCCTCCAGGTGTTCCCTTCTCTGACACTAGACTCCCTTGCTGCTTTGTCTCCAGGATCCCTCACTGCTTTCTTGATGTTTTTATCCCAGAACCACCTCAGTGCCTGGGGGAGAAGAGAATGGATAAGAAAGGAAACACATCTCTCAATTACTCTTAAACCCAGAGAGAGCTGCCCAAGGGCAGGGAGTGGGCAGGGAACATGAGAGAGGAGTAGACCCGTCACTCCCTCCTCATGACTTTTCATCAGTGGCCTTTCTGGAGTGCTGAGAGAGATGCTGGCTGGTCTCATGTGAGAGGAGAATCCACCTGCAACTGTTGTTGGAGGAAATGTTCCAGAAGGGGGTGGGGGGTGACCCAGGTTCTCGCTCTCTTGGTGGGTAACAGTGAATGGGAGATGCTTTGGCCCACAGGATGGCTCTGCTGGCTCTTGAAACTCCACAGAAGCAACAACACAATGGAATATTCTACAGATCAGGTCTCCTCTAGGCTCAGCCCCAGAGGCAGAAGGGAAGAGCCCCCAGAACTCAGTGAGGCCCTGACAAGGTCCTCAACCCCCTCCCTGTCGACTCACAGCCAACTACCATCAGCTCCTGGAGACCAGCAGGCTGTTCGCCTTTGGCTCGTCATCGCTGCTCATGTCAGTCAGCAAAGGAACCAGGAACAAGTCCTCCCTCATCCCCACGCTGATCCCCGCAGAGCTCTAATGCCTTCAGGGCATACCTGCCCCTCTCTCTGAGCCCTCATCCCCTTCCTCATCCTGGAACCCTCACCCTGTAACCTGACTCTGGATGCCAGTAAATTTACATTAGTCCTTAAACTAGCCCAAGCCAGATTTGGCCCGTCCTGCATATGCAGAAGGGCCAGGTGTGACCACTAGTTGACCTCAACAGAGGACGAAGCAACAGGAGGAACGAATCAGAAGGAAAATCATCCGAACCCTATTCGGAACCAAGAGGTCCAACAAGAACCACATCACCCACCTGTTTCCTGGCTGCTGTCTAGATTTTCCCTCCCCAGTACGCCTGCACGGCTGCCATCTTGCTGCCCAAATCACATATAAGTCCTGCTTCCCCGTAGCTCAGGGAGCCAGATCTGAGGCACTTCCTCCCAGTTCCTTGCTTTGAGCATTGCAATAAAGTTACTTTCTCTTTCTTAAAGATGGGTGTCTAGATAATTGGCAAGTCTGAGAACGCCGGACAAGGACCCAACTTTCCGAGTTCGGTAACAACCCTACTCTATGTCCCCTGAACCACTTGTCTTCCATTCACCCCTGAACCCTTCCTCACCTCTAATCCCCCATTCACCCCTGAACCCCTCTTCACCTCTGAACACCTCATCCCCTTCCCATTCCTTGATCCTACCACCCCGTCCCCTACTTTCTCTTGCTCCCTAGCGCGACCACGACTGGGCACTCCATACCTTACTCATTTACTTGTTTGAGTTCTAGAACACAAGCTCCCTGCAGTCAGCGATTATGTCTGTAGCTTTTTATGTCAGCAGCTCTGG
Organism: Trichechus manatus latirostris; assembly: GCF_000243295.1. Classification (NCBI taxonomy): domain Eukaryota; kingdom Metazoa; phylum Chordata; class Mammalia; order Sirenia; family Trichechidae; genus Trichechus; species Trichechus manatus. The sequence continues at coordinate 15,884,349 of NW_004443944.1, forward strand.
GAGAGAGAAGCAACATTTCCCTCCATTTTATAAGCAAGGTCAGAGCAGTGCACCCACGTAGAGAGGCGGCCTGGAGCCTGGTGCCCGTGAGCTCTGCTAATCCTTGCTGGCTGAGGACTGGGAAGGGGGAAGGGACACCGAGACAGGGCCCTGGACAGGCGGTTGGTGAGAGGCCAAGAGGTGCCCATTCTTGAGCAGACGAGGAAGTCACCTGGTTCCCTTCCAGGTTTCCTCACAGGGCGCTGCCCATTAACACATAATTATATCAGCTCCCTCCAGCCCAAGAAATTAGTGCCAGGAAAGCGGCTTTGAACTCCCCGGATGAAGGTGATTTATAATTGCAGAGGCCTTTCGCAGCAGGCCTTTAAAACACAATTGCCCCCAGTAATCTGTGCTTTTAGCGACTCTCTGGGTTCCCGAGCAGTTAAAGCAATTTTGCAACAGTCTTTTTCTGAGTGACTATGCGACATCGGTGCTGGTGAGGGTGTGGCTGGTGCCTCTGACCGGCCGAGTCCTGTGATTTTTCTAAACTCTTTCTTTAAAGTTTGTTTTGCATAGTTGTCATGATAATTAAACATTGGTTATTACTTCCCTCCCTCAATCACTGGACTATGAAAATTGCTCTTATATTGAACTGTTCCAATCACACTGACAGAAGGAAGTCAATGTCAAAGTAGCTTTGGAAAGATGGTAAATGCCGAACATCTATCAAGGAAGTCCTTACTGTCAATAGCTCAGCAGAATCCGAAGGCATTTTACAGTGGCCTGAAACTGCAGTCACTTTTACCATAAGAATTCAACACAGTATATTTACTGTGGGAGCGACTCAGACCTGAACAGTCAGCTATTACCTTGATGAAAGTTTCCCACCAGGTGAAATTCCGAGTGATGGACTTCTCACCCGGGACCGTGACACTAAGCTGGCAAAGCTACGGTCACTTGTCTGGTTCCTGCCTCCTTCAACCTTGAACGCCTCACAATGACCTTGCAGACAAAATCCCAAGTTGGGATGTGCCTCTCCTGGCCATGCTTTAGGTACCCGCGAGAATATGCTCCCCCTTCTCTCCTGGGTCAGTGCTGACTTCAGGTGTCTTCTCCGGCAGCAAGAAAATGCTGCACTAGTTCTGAGCACTGCTTCCACACACACTCGTCCAGGAGAACCTCAGAAGAGGCAGGGCCCGCAAACATCTCCGTGCATATCACTGGCCCATGTGGGTCAGGTGCCCATGCTTGAGCCAATCACTGTATGGGGAGTGGGAGGAACTGAGTGGATTAAGCCAATCATGGCCTACTCCTGGAGCTGGGTGTGGGGCCAGGCCCACTTGGCTCCTGGGCTGGGAGGTTCCGAGTCCAGTGAAGAAGGGATTTGGGAAGATATGCCTGGAATCCTCCACAGTGCCCACTGTACTGAGAAAGTCACTCCATCTTCAGCAAAATGGGAACCATCACAATCCTCTTTGCGCCAACCTTACAGCGTTGTCCTAGGATCCGATGAGGTCAGTGAGGTGAAGCGCTTTGGAGGAGCCACCGTCGTGATTATTGCCCTTATTATCACTGATGAACCAATATTTGCATTTTTACCGACAAGTCCATTCTCTCAGGATGACGGAACGCCTGGTGCCAAATCTCTCAGTGAGGGAGAAGAAAAGTTGTTTCTTTATTGTAAAGTCGATATTGCATGAAATTGATTTCTTAATTAAAATTAATTTTGCATTACACAAGTAATACATAAGTATATTCCCCTTGGAAGAAAATGAAAACAGTGAAGACAAGCCCCAGTCCCCGTGGGCCTCTCCAGTCTTCTGCTACCCTTACCTCATCATTGGTCTTGGCTGGGCATGAGCCTTCTAAGGCCTTTCTCTATGCAGTCATCTACATGGGTACTCAGATAGAATATGTAAAATTCATTCAGTGAGGCTTATTGAATACCTACCATGGGCCAAGCCTCTGTGGAGCACACATTCTTTTGAATGAGATAGACAATAGAACACAGAGCAAAGAAATGGAGGGAGCTGGTGGGGCAGCTCCCTCACCCACCAGCAGTCCTGTGAGCTCCACCTGCAGAAGATTGCCAGGACCTGACCCTCTCACCTCCTCCACTGGGACCGCTCCACTGGCACCATCACCTCCACCTGGCCTGCTCCTGGGTCTCCCTGCCCAGTCTGGGCCCCCACCCCCAGCCTGCTCTCAGCCAGACTGAGCCCTGAAAATAGAAACCAGAGCATGTCCCTCTCTGCTCAAACCCTCCAGTGGCACCCTTTCCTTCAGAGCTGAAGCTGGAGGCCCTGTCGTGGACCACAGGCCTGAGATGATCTGCCACCCCTCCCCCCTCATTGGCCTCATCCCCCCACCTTCCCCTCACCCACGGGGCTCCTGACCCCCTGCCCCCTGCTGATCCTCAAGTCATCCCTCTCAGGACTTTGCCGTTGACCCTCCCCCTGCCTGGGACACTCTGTCCCCAGAAATCCACCAGGCAGCCCCCTTCCCCTCCGGCTTCTGCTCAATGTTCCCTCATGGTGGAGCCCCCACCCCCATACCACAGATGCCCTCTCCCTTATTCTGCTTTATTGTTCTCTAGGCATTGATTGGCCTTGCACGGGGGTCACAGTCACCCTTTCATTTATCACTGTCCATCGTGCCTGTGGGAATGCCACGTCCACGAGGACAGGGCTGCCTGCTCTCCTCTTGGCTGTGTCCCCAGTGCCCAGCTCAGCGCAGGGCTCCAGCCGGCACTGCATGCCTATCAGCTGACTGTGTGAGTGAATGAGTAAGAATCAGAACACGCGTCTCAACGGGGTGGTGATGGTACCCCAAGGAGGTGAAAGTGGTTCTGGTGGGTGGGGCGGGGTGGAAAGATTTCACTGTCTTTATAGATAAACACAGGGACACGTACAGTGTATGGACAGTTGTATCGTACATCAGTGGTATAAAATTTCATGGGGGAGTAATTAAGAAAAGATTCTTTAACAAAGGCTCCTGAGGAGGCAATAATGAAATAAAGGTTGAGAAACACTGAATTAGTTGAAAACCAGCCCAGGCATGTGGAAGACAAATCAAATATGTAAAAGTATGCAAAGTAGTCACAGTCATTTTTCACGGTGGTGAAAAGAATAGAAGGCACATCTCACTGCTCGGAGGAAACATTTTTGTCCTGCTGAGGGACAGACTTACAAAGGATGGTATTTACATTTTCTGAAGCCTCTAATTTTCTCATTTATCATTTTCGGCACCCGAGGCCCTTCCTCAGCTCGCTGAATGTTTGCACACATCTAATTATCCCTTTTACAAACACACGTCACTGTCTCCAGCAGGAGACACACTCATGTTGCTGAGGCTGCTCACTCCATACATTAATGTCACACTGTGCTCGCGTGCATGGCCTCAGGGCGGCTTATGTCACGGTGACCCGGCGCCTGTATTCCCGCTGCACCAGGAGAAACCACGGGCCCCGTCCCCTCCGCCGGGTTAGTGAACACGGGCCGAGGGGACCAGATGCTGCGTCCAGTCCTGCGTTGAGGGTGAATTTAAACCAGCTGTCAGGCAGGATTGGCGGGTTTTCTGGAACTTCACCCGTGCTCAGGTCGCATGCCCGTGCTCACTGAGGTGCTGGGACTCCCCAGCGTGGAACTTCAGGGAGGGCTTTGAGCAGCTGAGGAGAAGCAGGCCGTATTGGGGTCTCTGCTCCCTAGGACAGGTCTAGAGGCGTCCACAGGGTCCTCCCCAGGGACCCTGCGAACCCCTCTTCTTTCCCTCCCCACCCTCAGCTCCCCTCTCCTTCCCGCCTGCTCACCCCACACTGCTGACCAACCCCACCCTCACTGAACAAATTCCCCTCGGCCCAGGACAGGACCCAGTTCTCACTGACCCTGCAGGGAGCGTCCAAGCCCCGCTGAGTCCAAGCGCCCTCTGATCCTTCGTCCTAAACGGGCTCAGGCGCAGCATGCTGGAAGGCTGCCTGGTTTCACCGACAAAATCTTGGAAAATGAAAAAAAAAAAATTTAATGTTGTTGAACACAGTCCTGGGCTCTTTGAGAGAGATCGAAATTGTCTTGAGGTGGGGTCTACAGGGTGGAAAAGGGCTGGGGGACGTTCCCTTCTTACCACAGAGATCTGCGGTCCCGCACAGAGGGGCGGGAAGAAGATTCTCCGCATGACGTGAAAAGGCTGAGCGGGGTGCTCTGTGGCCACCCCGGAGCCCGGGTCGGGCGGGTCACAGAGCTGGGGACGCCCGGCCTCCCTCAGGTCCTGGTCAGCAGGGGCTGGGCCAGGCCAGGACCCCTTGGAGACCATGTAGCGGACGGAAGGAGGGACCCAGGAGAGGACAGGAAAAAGAGCTCACCACTGCTTGTGCCTTAAAAACAGTAAAAACGCCACATTTGGGCGGTTATTAGGCATTTTACCAATCCAGGTAGCTAGTCCACATTTTTCCACTGTGTGGTTAGGCTTCACCTGCCTCTGCTTTGATAATAATCAAGTTTGGTGAACTCTTCCGGACCCTGCGTGAGGTGCTCGTTTGCCTGCTGGTAGCACATCGGCCGCTCAGCGGACTAATTACCTGTGTGTGCCTTCACTGGTTGGTGATTTGGCCACTCAGCACGCTGGCCTTTGGCGGCATCCGCTGTGGCGGGTGGAGAGGAGCAGGTGCGGGTCTGGGCCGCGGTAGGGACCTGCTGTCCCCTCTGCAGCAGTTTCTTTGGTGACCGCCATATTGTCCATTTCCTAGGCTCGGGGAGACCTGGCCCCCCAAGCGGATTTAGCTTCTTTCCTTCTTTCAGCTCAGGTGGAATTTCATTTTTCCTCTGCTGACTGGAATCTAGAGGTTCATGCCTCCTCCCCGGAGGCCCCACCGCGTATTATCACGGTGACACCCTGCTCCTGTGCTGGTGGAGGCCCGGGCTCTGTCTCACTGAGTTCTTACAGCCCACGAGGCAGGGAGACCATCAGTCCTACTCGGCAGACAAAGAAACACAGATAAGGAGCTTGCCTGAGGTCATGTGGGCAGCTGGTATAAAACATACCTCGGCATACATAGATTTGAGGACTTTTACTATGAAAATTTCAAATCCTGAGGCAAGGTGCAGGTCGAAACCACTGCGTCTGGGGACTTTCCCTTCATCCCCAGAACAGTGTTAGGACACAAGTCAGGGAAGCTGTTGTGTTCCCATAAACTTGGGAAAAGGGCAGGCTTCACTGAACACGGAAATTTCGTCTTTTTCCACTGTTCTGAGACGCTAACGCGTCACCTGACGACTTTATTGTCTCTGGGTCCATTTCTGGACTCTGTCTGCTTCCCTGGGGCGGAAGCTCTGTGTGTGCTGGCTTCGCACAGGATCTGGGGTTGCATCCCAGCTCCCCAACTCCCTTCACAAGGATGTAGGTACTTTGGAGCGACATCTGCCCTGAAGCAGATTGTGCACAGATTTGCCGAAACCAAAGGCCAGTGTGTGTCTGACTCAGACCCTGAGGAGACTAGAACCTTCTGTGTGGATGTTGCTGGGGGAGGGGTGGAGTCCAGGAGCATCATCACAGCGTCTTTGACACAGGCTGCAGTGAACACGTTCAGGCTGTGACCTCAGGGTCAGGTCACAAGCAAGCACAGTGGGCACTGGAACAGCATCTGCACAGCGAGGCGAGTGAAGCTGTGCTGTGAGGACAGACACAGTGTCTCCATCAGACACAGGACTGGAGCTGGGGTGGCCAGGCTGGCTGCGAGGGCGGCTCCCTGCTTCCATGGATGGCACCTTCTGGGGTGGCGGCGGGGTGTGAGGAGCAGCCATGTTCTGGGGACTGTGGGTCCGGATCACTAGTGTTTCCTGAGGAGGAGTTTGGACGTCAGCAAACGTGCCTCTGACCCCCTCCCCAGATGGCTGTGCTGCTCTGAGCTCTCTCGTCACCTTTCCCGTGTGGACGTGGGCCTGGAGGACAAGGGGGCCACCACAGAGCCACAGGATGGAGACAGTGTTTCCCACGTCTGGTCGTCGCTCGAGGATCCCCTTTTGCAATTGTGACAACAACAAATGTCTCCAGACATGGTCAGATGTCCCCTGGGGGGAAAATCACCTGGTGGGAAAGGCTGCTCTGCAGGCTTGGACCTGGCCTGTGCCTGCGATCCTGGGGCAGCCTCAGCCTGAGGACATTAGGTCAGAGGGAGCGTCCACTGGTCATTGCCTCCTCAGGAGCCACGCCAGGGGGCAATTAGCCCACATCTGTAATTTACCATCTTGGTTATTTTGGGGACAAAACGTGGCATCATGCAAACCAGTAGGCTCAGGGTGGAGGAGAGTGGTCTAAGTATTTCAGGTTAGTCTTCTTGGACTAAAGTGGTTGCGAAGGACGTTTCTCTGCCTCCTCTGAGTTATTAAAGACTACAGACGCTGATGCCCCTGAATGCACCCTGCCTCCCCTTAGTAGACTCACTGAAAATTATAATCTGGGGCTGATGAAGCTGATATTAGAATGAGCCATCTTCTGCCACTTGGGGACATGCCGCCGTGTCTCCTTCAGCATCACTACCTGCAGGTGATGTCTGTGGGGAATGGTGACCGTAGATGCCATTGATACAGTTGTCCAGGATGTGTCATGGGTTTGAAACCAAAGTCACAAGCATAGGTCTAAAATTCACTAAAGATTTGTTCCAAAGAGGGCAAGAGCGATTTGCAACAACACAGTGACTGCCCTTCGGGTTTTTGCACAGGCCTGTCCCTGTCAACAATGTGCTCATCAGTCAAGATGTCAAGACTCCCCTACACCCCCTCCCCCGACTCCCCGCTCTGCAGCCATCTCTCTTCCAAGCCGAGGCTGCCGACACTGCTGTTGGAATAATGACAGAGAGGCCGCTCCATCTGCACTAACGACTGGAATCCCGGTATCATAAACCAGCGGGAGCTCGGTGCATCTGGGGGACATCAACAGAATGACAGAAAAAGGCTGTAAAGCTGGCTCATCAGGATCCAAGAATATTTGTTTGTTTGCGTTCTCCTTCTGAGATTTGCCTCTGAGCTCACTCCACCCTGCATCCCCCCACTAGGTCTGTTAGCCTGGAAATGGGTCCCTGGGAAGCTGCTGACCTTGGCTGGGACCCACGTTTGGGGCCCTTCTTACATCACAATCCTGCTCACCCTGTTGGTAAGTCCTACCTATTCCCCCACCAGAAGACAGACCTGAAGAACTGAGACCCACAGTCCACAGGAAGAAGCTAGGAGCGGGGATGAAATTTGGGGACTGGCTACGTCATTAGCCTTAATTTCATTGTCCTTCTGCTTAGCAGTTTCATTTCAGAGGGTAATTCGACAGTCCTTGTAGGATTTTGATCATCTCTGTGTCACATGTGCACAGGGAGGCACTGATGGGGGGGGGAGGGGTGTCTGCCGTGCTGCTCCTTGAATTACATTTCATTCGTTCCTGCAATAATTATGGGTTAAACACACGCCCTGCAGGCAAAGTGCCTGCTCTCTCCTCTTCCTGAGGGATGGAGGGAGTTACCGGGTGTGAGTTAGCCACCAGCTCTTCAGGCTGCTTCACACTTGAGTTCACCCTTGAGTTCCTTACTCACTCAGGACACATGGGGCTTCACATGGTGTTCACAGGCACCTCGTTAGGAAGTTGTGTGCAGGCGACGGATTTCACATGCGCTGTGCTGGTGGGCGGTGAGCGGTGACTTGGCGGGGAGACGGCCAAGCCTGATTTCGTTTGGTCTCAGCTGTGAGCCTGGCAGTGGGAAGACGAGAACTGTCCTTCTGCGCAGTCTAACAGGGCTCACACCAGGCGCACGGACGTGCTGGGCTGAGCTTTCAAGTCTCTCTATTTTAATCTCTCTGCCCAGTTGTGGAGAGAGAGCTGTTCACAAGGTCACATCGCAGCCGCTGTGTGGTTGACGGTCAAGCTGCCTTCCCCAAACCCACCTTGTGAGCAGTAAAACTGATACTCTCTGGTCCTCTCTGTGATCCTCCCACCTGTTTGTCAGGGTCTGACCAGGAGCAGGGGAAGCATGGGATTTGTGATCCTCCATCAAATCCCAACAAACCTTTTCAACGTTTAAACATGATTATACAGTCCTTCTTTATGAATATGTGAGGCAACTTAAGAGGTGTACACCGACTGTTTGTGCTTTTTATAACGTGGGCTCGTGGGACCTGGGGACAGAGGTGTTTTTAAGGAAACAGTCCTGTCGGGGCACAGAAGCCGGGCAGCCCTGGCCCATCCCTGAGGGTAGAGCAGCCTCCAGGCGGAGGCTACTCCCTGTGTGGGGTCTGCAGTGACTCCATTCAGGAAAGTCTGCACCCCGCCAGGCAGGAACAAGAGTGCTCACAGGCTGCACCAAAGCCGAACTGATGATCCCCCATTTGTTCTCTAAGAGGCCCTGCAGGCAGGAGACGTCTTAAGTAACCGCCCACAGGCTGAGGCAGTGAAGTACTCAGTGAAGAAAGAGAAGCCCTCAGGATATCTTGTCTGTGAAACTCAGTCCTCTCGGGCCAGAAATGCAGCCGTTCCCGAGCTAAACATGCACTGTAGCCTGGCCTGGGCCCACCTGCCCGTCACTGGACATGGTGGGAGAGTGGCTGGTGACATCCTCTGCCAGACTGGTCCCCAGCTCATTTGCGTATGGGGCAGGTAAGGCTTGGGGAGTAGAAGGGACTTTTCCAGAACCCACAGGTAATGGTGGTAGAGCTGAGACCAGAGGTTCCTGCTCCTGACTCCTAATTCAGGATCCTCTCTACCAGCCCAACATTGCTCATCACATGTCAAGCCTGCGCTGAGCACTTTAGAAACAGGATCCCATTTAATCCTAAACACCACACACATATGATGTTGAAATTATAGTCATCGTATGGATGAGGAAAACAGGGCTCAGAGAGGCTGGCGACTTGTCCAAGATGCCACAGCAGGTTGGTAGCAAAGGTAGAACTCAAACCCTTAACCTATGATGTACCTTTGCCAGACAGAATATTCTGTCCCTTAACATTTAGTGTTTTCTCATATTAATAGAAAATAAAAGACAATTTAAGTCATTGGGGAACTGGTGAGGGAATTTCTACAACTTGGAGCATTATTGGTAATGCTAGCAGCTAATATTGTCTTCTGCCCACACTGAGCCCAGTTGTCGATACTTATTACAAAAGCCATCTGGAAGAACCATACTGCTCTATAGTTCTACTTATACTGAGTAAAACCAAGCCACCATTTGAATAGCTATTAGAACAGTTTGTATATTAAAAAGTGATTGTTTATACACTGAGGCGCTGGGATAATTACACAGTGTTGTTGTTTGGTACCGTCAAGTCAGTTCCGACTTATAGCAACCCTATAGGACAGAGCAGAACTTCCCCACAGGGTTTCCAAGGAGTGGCTGGTGGATTTGAACTGCCGACCTTTTGGTTAGCAGCCGAGCTGTTAACCACTACTCCATCACGGCTCCACAGTCATTGTATCAGTGCGTTATTTTAAATACAAATGTTAGGCCTTAGGGAGGAGTGAAGATTAGCTAAAGGTTCAGGAAAGGTAGGGCCATTTTCTGTCAGATATGTAGCAGGTATAAACTTCTCTTTATCTTGGACCTGAGCAGTGAGGGTGAGAGCCTGGAGCCACTGGCTGCCATCTTGCCACATCACAAGTGAGTGAGCCTGCCTGAGAATGGAGCCTGAAGGGATGAAGTCAGAGCCAGGGGACAGAAAGAGAGTGGGTCTGAAAATGTCGTTTGGCCCTGGATCCACCCAGCCTGTGGCACACACTACCCCTGGAGCTCTTTGCTAACAGAGCCAGTGCATTTCTTTTACTTATTTTTTCTTAAAGCTGGATTGAGTTGGCTTTCTGTTATTTGTAATCAAAGATTCCTGATCCATACTCATTTGAACCCTTAACAGTCATTGATTAAGAAAAATAAAGCGTCATGGACAGTTAAAAGGACTCATCCAACTAGGATCCATGACAAGGGGTCTAAGGTCCCTGAAGCCATGCAGAGTCCTCCTTCTGGGAAGAAGAATTTGTGTGAAGATAGTGCATTTGGCGCCTTAGGCACAGAGCTGGGGCCAGGGCTCGTCTAAAAGAAAAGACACTTGTGAAAAATCATTCATGGATAACTCCATAAAAGGGACAATTCAGTATCAGAGTCTCAGGCTGAAAGTTTGAAGTTTTATATTAAGTAAAAATGAGCTTAACAATATGTGAGATGGTTTCTTAGAGCCAACAGACTCACCTGAGTGACATGTCAATTCTAACGCTGGAGATTTTGATTTTCCACCATTCTTCTGCTCTGGGAAAATGGAGAGAGAAATGTCCCTAGCCATGCGTACCACCCCCCGCCCCCGAACCCCATCAACCCTGGGAGGAGGCCCTGTATCTCCTCCACTGTCACGGTAGTGACAGAAGAACTGGGGTCTTGTTCGCGCCTGACTGGAGCGTCCGTTCTTGGTGGAGCTCAGAGCCAAGAACCGACAGTCTCTATATTGAGCTAAAAATTAACAAGAGACGAACGTAAGGAGACACTTTATTTTTCTGAACTAATTTGCACCAAATAATGTAGTATTTCCAGTGGTTCCATGGTTCCTTTGCTGACAGGTCAGACCCAGCTGGAGCTCTGTACCACGGCCTGGGTTTGCACTTGAAGGAGGAGACGCTGGGTGGATTACTGGAAGCGAGTGTCTAGTACCGGGAAAGGCCCGTGGTGCACAGATGCTGATTCAGATGTGGCTTATCGGGTTCAACACATTCTTGATCCCCAGCTTAACCTCTGCAGATGGAACTGTGAGAAAGTTTTAGGATTTAGTTTCAAACTTAGGGCGAGGTTTTCCCTGTCAAACAATAGAAAGAGTGATGAAAGATTCTTAACTAAGGATGTTCGCAGCAGTGTTGTTTATAAAAACCCAAACCAACCAGACAAACAAAAAAGATAAAAGAAGGAAAACAACCTTATTGTCTAGCAATAGAGGACTATTGCAATCAATTATTATACACCTATGTGATGGAATATTTTGCAGCCATCAAAAACTGATGTTTTTAAACACTACTTTACGGCATACTGAAATGTGTATGATAAAATGGGAAGTAAAAATCAGGACAGAATCTGAAGAGTACACGTTCAAACTAAGTCCTGATTTTATAAAATGTTACAAATACTGGAGTTTGTTTTTATTTTTTAGGAATATTTTATAAACTTTCTATTACCTTTATAATCAGAAAATGAATGAAAATTATTAAAAATAAAAATATAATAAAGGCATAGAGCAGCCTTTAACTATGATATGTAACTGTCTTTTCAGCTGGAACATATTTTTGGCCTCAAAAACTTCCTCTTCTTCCTTGGTAAGGCCCCAGGGCAGAGACCCTGTCTCTGTCTGTCTTGGTGGCGCCAAGACCATAATCAGGGCTCAGTAAATAATTGACAAGAGTGAAGACCCCAAAGGGAATCCCTTCTCTTCTGGCGGAATCTGCTAACTCCTCAAGGCATCTCTTAAGTGTATTTTGTTTGTTTTTAATTTTTTTCCAACTTAAATGGGTGAAAATTAAAGCAGGAGAGAGCTTTAGACTAACCAACAGCTGGAAAATAGACAAACAAATGAGCCCATCAGCACAGGGAGGCTGAGCGGATCCCACACCAGGACCTGTGCAGCATCTGAAGCCCTTTCTCAGGAGACGGAGGGGGGCCTTTATCCACGTTCCAATGCAAGGCGAGGCCACTATTTAGTTCCTTTTGTTGAAAACAGTTTCTTTTTTTTGCCAGCTGTGCTGACAGCTTATTCTCTGAGGCTCTACCTTCTAAGAGTCAATAAAGACAGTAGATAATGTCTGAAAATATATTCAAAATTACTACTGAAACCTAAGAAAGATAGGCCTGCAGGTTAGAGGGAGCTGTGTCTGACTCTGAGTCATTCACTAGCAGATGTTCACTGGGCATCCGTCCCCCACCAGAAACAGTCTGGGCACCAGGACAGAGCAGGGAACAAAACAAGTCCAAGCTCCCATGGAGGTGACTTTCTAGCCTGGAGGACAAGCAAGTCATTAAACCAAGTGTCGCAGGAAGTGTCGAGTGGTGAAAAATTCCATAAAGGACAGAGAGTGACGGGTGAGGTCATATCTGTGGTCAGGGGCAGCCTCTCTGAGGAGGGGAGTGGCGTTGGGCAGAGCACAGCAAGCAGAAAAAACAGCAAGTGCAAAGGCCCTGAGGCAGAGAGACCTGGGGGATCCTGAGGAACAGCAAGGAGGCCAGAGTGGCCGGTGCAGCAAGAAGGAGGGGAGGCGAGAGGAGATGAGTCCAGAGAATGGGCCAGAGTGGGGGCTGAGTGAGAAAGAAAGAAGGTGACAGTGACCTGAGGGGTCACTGTCTCAGGTGGGCCGGCTTTAGTGGAGAGCATGGTTCTCAAGATGTGGTCCCTGGACCAGCAACATCAGCACCCCCTGGGTCCTTGTTAGAAATGCAGGTTCTTGGCTGGCCCCTGACCGACTGAATCGGAAACTCTGGGGGTAGTCCCGGCAGTCTGGGTTTTAACCAGGCCTCTAGGTAATAACGACAGACAAACGAACGACTGATAAAATGTTCAAGGTCCCCAAAAGTCGACTGCACAGTAACTCTCCAGCGAAGTGACTCGGGAAGCTGCACACGCTCAGGGTAGTTCCCAGAGAGCCTTCGGGATGGAGAACGTTCACCAGGAGGGAAGGGCCCCTTCTGTCCTTCTACATGGAGAGCACGGAAGGAGGAGCCATGTACAAGGCGGAGGCAACTCGTGTGGGACCGCAGCTCTCGCATCCTGAGCCGGGGCAGGAAATGCCCAGCAATCAATGTTCCCTCACAAAGAAGCTGCAACTAAAGCCATTTCTGCCGGTGCTGGACTCAGTTCTCCAGGGGCCCAGATGGAGCTAAACGTGATTCTGGGTTGTAGCCGGCATTTCCAAACATTCCAACAAACAGCCAAGGATAATGTCTAACTGAAGACATATCATTTCTGCATCGTCCCCTATTTCTCTGACGTTCTTGTCATCTCAGTTTCGTCACAGCAGCTTCCACTCATCGTGTGCTGAGCCTGGTGTAAGATGCCTCACCTGTGAGGCAGAATGAGCTTGGAGGCATCTAGGTGCATGTGTCTCTGCCCATATGTCCCCTCCTTCCCTCTGTACTTCAGGTGGGCACCAGGTGTGGGGAGGTGAGAAGGCAGGAGCTACTTGAGACCGATGTTGTTGTGCCCTCGAGTCAATTTTTCAACTCATAGTGACCCCATGTGACAGAGTTAGAACGGCCCCATAGGGTTTTCTAGGCTGTAATCTTTATGGGAGCAGATTTCCAGGTCTTCCTCCTGGGGAGCCACAGGGTGGGTTTGAACCACCAACCTTTTGGTTAACAGCTGAGCGCTTAACTGTTGCACCACTAGGGCTCCTTTGAGAGCAGTAGACTTAGCAGATTTGAGAGTTTTAGAGAGCGGGAGAGAAAGGGGTCGAGGGAGGGGGAAGAAGGAAAGTAGGGGTGTGAGAGAGAGATTGGATTTCTGGAGAACAGAAAGGCGTTGTTTATGGTGAAGGAAAATTTGGCAACATTATTGGTGATGGTTGCACAACATGATTAATGTAATTGATATCGCCAAATTGTACACGTGAAAAGCATTAAATTGGAAAATACTTTGTTTATATATATTTTTACAATAACAACAACAACAAAAAGATTAAAAACAAGAAGAACAGAAGGCACGAAGTGTGCCAAGTCCCGGAGGTGGCCGCCTACCGAGGGGTGGCTGTGGATCCCCTGCTCACCACACCCGCCAGGGGGTTTCTTGGATCCCCAAGTGGCTGAATTGCTGACCAGCGATGTGAGCTCTGTTTCTTCTGTAAAATAAGAGTCTAGCCTCGGGGCTGTCAACCTTGCTGACCATTAGAAACACAGGGGAAGACTTTAACAACCCCGACTCCCATGCCAGACCTTAGACCCATTCGATCAGAACCTCTGGGGGAGGCCCTGGGCCTGGGAGTCTTCAAGCTCTCAGGAGTTCCAATGTGCAGCCAAGATGGAAACTGCAGATCTCAACTGATTCCTGCCCTGCCATGTGGTATTGTGAGGCTTGCAGGAGCGCTGGAGGGCCCTAAGACATCACCGGAGTAGAAGGCTGGTTTTTCAGATGTTCCCATTATCTGTCCAAGACCACCAGCACATGAGTGGCAGAGCCGTTCCCAATGTCCCCCTCCATCCCACAACCTCCTTCCAAGACCAGCATGGAGCTCTGAGCATCATGGGAGGGCTGGGAGTGGGCAGCCACACCAAGTCTCTGATTCCAGGAAGGAATCTCGAGCCATCTGGGGCTCCGTGCATCCGCTGTTGTAGAGACTCTGAGACCTGCCCTTGGAGAAAAATTTCTAGGACCTGGACATGCTCTCCAAAATGTAGAAAATGAAGTTGTGCCTGGACACCTGGGAAAGGATTTGGTAACAGAGGACGATTGGGATTTTGTGGCCTCTTTACCAAAAAGGAAATGAAACTGCAGAACTACTCTTCACGGAAAGGGCATCTGGGTTTTACAACAGAACATAAGAAGGCAACAGAGAGACCAGAACAGCCCCCAAGTCAGCATCTGTCCCTGTCATCTGGTTCTGACCCCATTGTCACCATTTTCTCTCTCATCTGGGCTCAGAAAACTTGGGTACATTCTTGCCTTTTGGAAGGAGGACCAGCTTCTCCTCTCTGCATATACCTGTCTCTTGGCTCCTCCCCACAGGTGGAGGAAGGCACACCTGATTGATGAGAAGGTGAGTCTCTGACCTCCACCCAGTGGGCAGAGTTAACAAGCTAATGGCTGTAAGAGTTAGGATGCTTTTGGCAGCAAATAACGGAACACAGAGCTAAAAGCATCTTAAACTCTTGCTGCCCGAAGTGTGTCCACGGACCAGCAAGATCAGCGTCAGTTGTTTGTTAGAAATGTAGAAGAGTCTCAGGTCATACTCCAGGCCTACCAGATAAGAATCTGCATTTTTCACAAGAGCCACAGGTGATTCATATGCACATTAAAGTTTGCTTAAATTAACTTAAGAGGCCCAGAAAAAGCTATTCCAATTAGGTTCACCCATTAGCTTAAGGATGTCAGGCCTTTATTTCTGCATCTCTGAGATTCTCATGGCCTTCACATCAGAGTTTCAAGATGGGTGCTGTGGCACAAGCATCATTAGACAGGAAGAGAAGAAGGGCTGGGGGATTTTTCTCATCCATGTCTTGGAACACGCTTTCCCAGAAGCCTCCAGTTTTGTCCTCTTAGGTCCTGTTGTGTCCTAATGACACAACCACGCCTAAGCCAGTCACAAGCCAAAGGGAATAGGACTACTGTGATGGACCCTTGAACCACTGACCAACACGTTTCTCCCCTTGTGGCTAGGAAGGGGCCACCTTCCCCAGTACACGGTTACCTCCCCGAGAAGTGAACAAAACCAGTTGTTACAGGGAAGAAAGTGGAATGGCCATTCAGCGTCTGCCACGAACTTGGCTGAACCTATGGGACCTTTCTCTCTCTCTCTCTCTCTCAGGCTGGATGCTGTCAGCACGAGGACACCTCCATTCAGCAGTACCTGTGTCTGCTCTGCAGACCCAGCTTTCCACACAGCCAGGTCCCAAGGACTGGGCTTTGGAGAGAAAGGGACAGGAAGATCGCTTTGCTCCGAGATCCAAGCCACAGGCTCCAGCCCAACTTTGCAAGCAACAGAAACCATTTTTGTTTTACTTCATTTAAATTTTTGAAGGAATTTATTGGAAGGGTATGGGGTAAGTCAGAGCATTGTAGGAAAATTGAAGGTGAACAGCCAGACTTGAGAAGGTGTCAGGATACCTCCTGGGGCCTTCTCATATGCCACCACTCACGCCAACCTTTTGGGTCATAGGTCACCCTGTTTATGATTTGCATCTCCAAGGAAGGACCTGATGAGCCTATCTTGATTACCTGTTAACCCCTGGGCTGGAGGAGGGGCTGGGAGGACTGAAAGTCTCACCTTGACCACAGCAACAGGGAAGGGGAGCTCCTCAATGGAAGCCTGAGGACCTGTGATCAGAAGAATTACACTGTGTGTAGAAAACCACCCAGGCTCTCCAGATATCCATCCTCACCTGTATCAGCTGCCCCCTCCAGCTCAACCAACCTGCCCCCTACCCTCTTAGACGTTCTACCTCCTCATGCTTGCTACTGCTGTGACTTTCCTGGGATGCTTCCCTCTCCTGCTGCTCCTCTGACCCCATTTAAGACAGCCTCTCCCCTCCATGAAGCTCTAGCACCAGCCATTTCTGCTTCTCTTATCTGAGTCACTAAGATTTGCTGCCACGGCATCCTAGTCACATGTTAACACGGATGTAACTTTTTTTTTTTTTTTTTTAGAAAAATTTTTTATTGTGCTTTAGGTGAAGGTTTACAGCGCAGATTAGTTTCTCATCCGAAAATTTATACACACATTGTTTTGAGACATTGGTTGCAATCCCCACAATGTATCAGCACTTTTCCCCTTTCCACCCTGGGTTCTCCATGTCCATTCATCCAGTTTTCCTGTCCCTTCCTGCCTTCTCATCGTTGCTTTTGGGCAGGTGTCGCCCATCTGGTCTCGTATACTTGATTGCACTAAGAAGTACATTCCTCACATGTGTCATTGTTTGTTTTATAGGCCTGTCTAATCTTTGGCTGAAAGGTCGACTTTAGGAGTGGCTTCAGTACTGACTTAGCAGGATGTCCAGGGGTCCCTGACCTCTTTTTGATGCTTATTTGAATACGAATGTCTGGGTGTTTTTTCTGATTTAGTTTAGGAAGACTATAACATAACTCAAGGCATATCTTAACAGCTTCCCACAGCTCAGCACTATACCCAGCCTAAAGGGAAGAGATTTGCCAGCAAGAACAGTAACCATCAATGGATGTAACTTTTCACATATGTTTCTGGCCTTCACAGACTGTAACCAGTCACGACGGTGAAGACTCTGACCCCTGACTCTGCATTTGGAGTGTTCCCCACTCTGTGCGGCGAGGGCTCCACGAAGAGAGGGCACTGCAGAATTACCCACTTTGGCTTGCTGCCTTTGAAACCCCTGCAGACTGGGAGGTCCACAGCTTGGTCCCATGTCTGGGTGCAATGTCAAGTTCCCTCCACCCAGGATGGTCCTTATCTACTCAGCAGACGCCCTCACTGGTAGTGCGGTATGGCAGAGCTATCAAATGGATCCAGTTGAAGCTAAAACCTCCCGTGACCCTGAAATAGTCGGAGCCACACCCTCCCAGCATGTCCATGCTTGGGCACAGCTCACGGCAGCACTTCACACCCCCGGTCCGGTTTACAATGGTTTAGGTACCGTGTCCAGTTTCAATGTCCTGCCCATGCTCACAGAGTGCGTAGGGGGCAGAGCCGGGTGTGTCCAAGGGGCTCTGAGTCCAGAGCAGTGCTCACAGCCATGACCCTCACTGACACCATGACCGACAGTCAACTCGAGCAGCAATGTTCTCCAGGCAGCTTCTAACCTGCAGGGAATGAGGCGTTCCCCAGCCTTTGCCTGTGCTCAACATTAACTTGTCTCATCTTTAGCACAAAGCCTTTATCGCACTAGAGCTGCTCATTTCGTGGACGCACTGCTTTACCGAGATCATATCTGCACTCTGCTCACTAACGCATGTCAGAATCCGGCGGAGTTCTTGGTGCGTGGCAGGAACTCGTGATTATTTGCTTCATTTAATTGAATTGTGTTACATTTCCTTGTACACTTCATCTCATCTAACAGTGTTTTGGACAGAGCTGTAGCTCAAAAAATACTTGCTGCATGACTGTACAGCTGATTAATTGATCACTTTTCAGTTGAGCATTGCCCATTGTCCTTACAAGTGAATAAAATAAAATGTCTGCAAAAGTGCTTTTATTACTGCCCATTGACTACCCCAATTAAATGCTTCCCCAGCTTCAAGGAGAATGATCATCCTTCAGCTCTTTTGATCTTAAGCTCTGATCTTCTCAGTTTCAATATGTGCAGGTTCTGAAACCCGTGGAATTCATAGCATGGATGCCGTGACACTGTGATGCTGGGAGCCAATTAATTTTGAAATTCTCAAGGAAACTTGTATCCTTTAGAAATGATATCGTGTTCTGGAATGGGACTCCGCAGAACTGATTTAGGGAAATTTGTTTCAGAGACATAACTGGCGAGCAGCAAGCCCAGAAGCCAACTTGGTTGTGTCGACCCCAGGACACGAAACTTTGTGAACAGTGCTGAGTGCCGGAAAGTGCTGAGTGCCGGAAAGTGCTGAGGAGTGCCGGAAAGTGCTGAGGAGTGCCGGAAAGTGCTGAGGAGTGCCGGAA
>NW_004443944.1:15902730-15915201 GCF_000243295.1 Trichechus manatus latirostris
GAGTGCCGGAAAGTGCTGAGGAGTGCCGGAAAGTGCTGAGGAGTGCCGGAAAGTGCTGAGGAGTGCCGGAAGGTGCTGAGTCCCTGTCCCTGGAAGCCGCCTATTTTCTGATAATTGTCAACTCTATCCTTTAACTATAAATGTGTTATGGGACAAAGAGGGAGATTGCAGTCCTCAGAGAACAAGACAATTGTCCTCTTGACTTCCACATAATCTTGCCTCTAAGCCACCTCCTGGGTTTTATCTGTGGTGAGATACTTGAATATTTAATCATAAGCCTCAGTGAGCTGCAACCAGGATTATGTCAGAAATATGGAGGGGAGGGGAGGGAAGATGAGGGACCAGTTCTTCCCTGGAGTACTTTCTTTCTCCAAAATGGATACCTCTGTAACAATGCCTTTAAGGTAATATATTGACATGAGTAGAGTTAACAAAGTGATGGAAAGATCTTAGAGAAAGCAATGGGAATTAAGCTATTGTAGCATCATACAAGACAATCAAAGAAGAGTCCTTGGGGGATGCAAATGGTTGAAGTTCAAATCCATCCAGAAGCACCTTGGAAGAAAGACCTGGTGATCTGCTTCCTAAAAATCAGCCATGAAAACCCTATGGAGCACAGCTCTACTCTGACGCACATGGGGTTGCCATGAGTTGGAACCGACCCAACACATCCTAGTATGGTGAGTAGCATCTGGGGTCTTAAGAACTAGTGAGTAGCCATCTAAAAAGCAACTATTGATCTCTTCCCACCTGGAGCAAAGAAGAATGAAGAAAAGTGAAGACTCAAGGAAACAATTAGTCCAAAGGACTACTGGCCCACATGAACCACAGCCTCCTGAGACCTGAAGAACTAGATGGTGCCCAGCTATCACTACCAACCACTCTGACTGGGAACACAATGGAAGGTCCTGGTTAGAATGGATAAAAAATGTAGAACAAAATTCAAATTGGAAAAAAAAAAAAAAAACGATCAGACTTACTGGTCTGATAGAGACAGGAGGAACATTCCAAGACTATTACCCTAAGACAACCTTCTCACTTGAAACTGAAGACACTCCTGGAAGCCACCTTTCAGGCAAATAATAGACAGGGCTAGAAAATAAACAATAACACCTGTGGAGAATGTGCTCCTTAGAACAATCAACTATACGAGACCAAAAGGGCAACATTTTCCCAAAACCAAAGATGAGAAGGCAGGAAGGGACAGGGAAACTGGACTAATGGAAATGGGGAACCCAGGGAGGAAATGGGGAGAGTGCTGACACATTGCAGAGATTGCAACCAGTGTCCTGGAACAATCTGTGTAAGAATCATTGATTGGACAACTAATTTGCTGTGTAAACTTTCACCTAAAGCACAATAAAATGTTCAAAAAAAGAAGCCAAAAGGTTCATCAGCACCATATAGGACATATAATTTGTTGATAAAAGACTAAATTCCTTGCCAAATACATAAATAAATACAAGAGAGACTTTTCAATTCTGACCAACTGGTTTTTCTTTATGGACATAGCATGTATAATTATGAAATACTAAAAAAACAGAACAAAGAACTATCTTACAATAGATACTCAGGAATTACCTGATGCCAAAAGAAAAGTATTGTTGTTGTTGGGTCCCATCAAGTCGATTCCGACTCACAGTGACCCCATGTGACAGAGTAGAACTTCCCTATAGGGTTTTCTAGGCTGTAATCTTCACCAAAGCAGATTGCCAGGTCTTTCTCCTGAGAAGCCACTGGGTGGGTTCAGACTGGCAACCTTTTGGTTAGCAGTCGAGTGCTTAACCGTTGCACCACGAAGGCTCCAAAAGTAATATTAAATGTGGGGAAATAGAGGAAGTCCCTTAAAGGCATAAAAGAAACACTACAGTGGTTATATTTTTAAAAACCTCTGCCAAGTTATTTGGAAGAGCAGCTCCTTCAGACGCATGTGAGCAGAAGGTTCCACGGACCTGAGCAGGGCTGAGTACTTCCAGGGATGATGCTTGGCCTGTCACGGCAGGATGGGACACCTGGGATTTATGAAGCTCCTGGCTTCCTGCCCAGCAGAGAAACTCGACCAAGGGAAAGAGGAGGCAGAGTAAATGCTTCCAGATCTCCTTTTACTGTGTTTAGATTTAGCCTTGAAGAGTTGTTGTTGGGTGCTGTCGACTTGATTCCAAATTATAGCGACCTCAATGACTTTTCTAGGCTGTGATCTTTACGGAAGCAGATCACCAGGTCTTTCTCCCACAGAGCCACTGAGTAGATTTGAACCACTAACCTTTCGGTTAGCAGTTGAGCACTTAAACACTGTGCCAGCAGGGCTCCTTACGTTAAAGAGGGCAGGGTAGAATTTATTATCACACTCACAATGCCGAGACTAGAGGGGCTGCTGCCTTCTCTCTCCTCATTTCAATCATGTCTGGTCATCACAGGGTGGCCAAGGGGCCCATGGTCTGGCCTGGCTGGTGTGTTTGCAGCACAACATCTCTGGGCTCCTAGAGCACCCCGAGTCCCCGTCGTCCTGCCTGCAGCCACCACACTGTGCCCCAGTGCTCTCGTCCACCCAGCAGCAGGTCCCGATCATGTGCCGTGGAGGCCTGGATATTCGCACAACTGGCAGCCTGTGAGTCATTAAGAAGCAGTATTTTTACCATTATTATTATTTAGTCCTGTCCCTCGGTTCTGGGCTTCACAAAACTTAATGATGAGCCTTGTCAGCTGTTACTATAAGCAGAGCCAACCCTCCCTATCCTCGCCATCAATTAGTTGTTGCCAAGTAACCACCCGCCCCTAGCCCGACATCTAAGGACATCCCATGTTAGACTCTACCCATGGAACAGGAGTAAAATATAACTGTTTTCGTATATAAACAAAATCATATGCCATCCTCAGGCCATGTTCTGCTGTCCTCAAGCCTGGGAAAAGGCCACGACGTATCTGTGTCTGGGAACAAAGCAAGGACTGGAGCCCGCTTCTGTGCAAGCTTCTAGGTTCCAAAGCCAGTATCCACACGGTAGCGTCCTGGTCTGGACTGAGAGGACAACCCTCTTCCAGAACAACTTGCAGAAAATCTCCATTCCGTCTTATGGGGCTGGGGGGGAGGTGCTATACCCCAGGCATCTTTCAAATCCACATGGAAAACCCTGGAAGAGGGAACATTTTTGAGTAAACGATTTAGTATAGAGCACACCAGCAGAAGAATGCACATTTCCCGAGTGTAACGCTCGATGAATTTTTCCACACTGAACCACTTATTTAAGAGCACCCAAATGCAGAAAGGGAGCATAAGCAGCACCTTGGAATCTTCCCACAGGCTCTTTTCTAGTCACTCTGCCCCACCCATCATAACAACTATCCTGATTTCTATCCTCAAAGATTGGTTTGGCTTGTTTTTGGACTTTGTGGAAATGGACTCACACAGCAAGTACATTTTAAAAAATACAAATATATATGTTGTTGTTGTTTTAGGTGCCATCAAGTCAGTTCCAACTCATAGCGACCCTACGCACCACAGAACGAACAACTGCCTGGTCCTACGCCGTGCTCACAATTGTTGTTATGCTTGAGATCATTGTTGCAGCCACTGTGTCAATCCATCTCATTGAGCGTCTTCCTCTTTTTTGCTGACCCTGTACTTTCCCAAGCATGATGCCCTTCTCCAGGGACTGATCCCTCCTGACAACTTGTCCAAAGTTCATTTTTTAGAGCAGTTTTAGGTTTACAGAAGAATTGTTCAGAAAGTATAGAGTTCCCATATGTCCCCACATAGACACATTTTCTCCTATTATTAACATCTCGCATTAGAGTGTTACATATGTTATAATTAATGAACCAATATTGATACATAATTATTAACCAAAGAAGTAGGAAATAGCTCAGCATCTCAGAGACATCAGCACCAAGGTCTTCACAATCTTCTTGGCCTTTACCTCATAGCTGCAAACTGGCTGCTGCTGTGCCATCCGTCACACACACCCATCATATTCATCACATCTAATGCAGGAAGATGGGGTCAAGAAAGGGGGCAGTGCCTGAATCAGGAAAGCAAAACTGTCTTAGGAAACCCGCAGAAGACTTCGGTTTATATCGCATTGTCCAAGACTCTGTCACATGCCATCCTTAGCTGGAAGGTAGCTAGAGGGAAAGTATTGAGAAGGATCATGTGTGGGCTAAACTACAGTGTTGTTTACACAATGAGATAACTAAAACTTCCAAAAACAAACCCATTGCCACTGAGTTGATTTCGACTCTTAGCAGCCCTATAGGACAGGGTAGAACTGCCCGATAGGTTTTCCAACGCTGTGATCTTTACCGAAGTAGACTGCTACATCTTTCTTCCCCAGAGTGGCTGGATGCGTTTGAACTGCCGACCTTTCAGTTAGCAGCCTCCACTGAGCCACCAGAGCTCCTATAAGGCAAGTGTTGTTGTTGTTAGGTGCTGTTCCAACTCATAGTGAACCTATGTACAACTGAATGAAACACTGCCTGGTCCTGCACCATCCTCACAATCGTTGCTATGTTTGAGCCCATTGTGGCAGCCACTGTGTCAGTCCATCTCACTGAGGGACTGCTTCTTTTTCGTTGACCCTCTACTTTACCAAGCATGATGTACAAGCCCGATGGTCCCTCCTGATAACATGTCCAAAGTACGTGACATGAGGTCCCACCATCCTGGCTTCTAAGGAGTATTCTGACTGTACTTCTTCCAAGACAGATGTATTTGTTCTTCTGGCAGTCCATAGTATAGTCAATATTCTTTGCCAACATCATAATTCAAAGGCGTCAATTCCTCTTTGGTCTTCCTTATTCATTGTCCGGCTTTCGCATGCGTAGAGGCAATTCAAAATACCATGGCTTGGGTCAGGTGCACCTTAGTCCTCAGAGTGACATCTTTGCTTTTTAACACTTTAAAGAGGACTTTTGCAGCAGATTAACCCATGCAATACATCTATGAGATAACTACCCATAAATAAATCAAAGCCTGGGATGTGATGGACAGCAAAACGGACCGCTAGTCTGCAGGCCTGGATCTAGAACAGTCCTGTGACTAACCTCAGCTCTCTGGATGGGGGTGACTGAAGAGAGCTACAGAGAAAGGAAAAACCTGAGCTCGCTCCGAGCAGAGCAGGGGCGGGATTGAGTGCGGCAGGCCTGCAGGTCTGACCCAGAAGCCCTTTAATCCAAGGCCATGGCAGATGATGGACCATGGGGGTGCATATTGATCATCAGGACGACAGCGTCATTGACTGGCTCCATGCCCACTTGGCCATCACACATTTGCTCCCGGGCATCTGGATGGGAGGCCCTGGATGCCCCCAAGCCCCAGTTTTCAGCAGGTTTATGGAGAAGTCAGACCCCCTCAGTTCTCAGGACACTGGTATTAACCTTCCCTGGAGTTCTGATTCCGAGTCCCAGCACGTCTGCCCAAGGAGAAATCAATACCCATCGCCCCAAGACTCAAGTGCGTAATATTTTCTGAACAGGCTGGCTTCTGGGCCTCTCCCTGCTCCTCTCCGCTGCACAGACCATCATCTCTGAATAATGCAGTCAAGATGGGAGGAGCCGAGTGAGCAGCCGAGCATTTTTCTCTCTCTGATTAGTCTGCTCCAGCAGGACCACTTCAAAAAGATGGCATTTCCCACCTTTCGGGAGTGTTGAAATGAAAGAAATATCCAAAGGTGGTGGAATTAGCCTGGATGCTCCCAACTCATTCAATCACTTCTGATTTCCCAGGAGTCGACCATGGCCTTCTGGCTCTGGTCACAATCCCCTCGGCGTCGGGAGAGTGACTGCCCCGGGTGCCCTCCTGCGAGTCTTCTCTGCCGGTTCCACGGCGGCCTTCGAGCGTATGCTTTCACCACAATCAACAGGAGAGAGTCAGCACGGAGCTGCGGGAGGCTGAGCGGATTCATCACTCGGTCACACGTGTGCTGACTGTGAGCCCACCAGCACCTGCCGGGGGCCATGGGGCCGGGAGACTATGATTCCCAGCTCTCTCCCTTCAGAAGCTCTTGATCCACCTGAGGAGACCAGACGTACAAATAACTCATTCATTTATTCCGTAAACGCTGCTGGCAGCCCACCCCCCACATGCCACCCGATGACCTGGGCAGTGGACCAGGAGGTGACTGTCCTTGCCTCGTGGAAACAAAGACAAGTGACCAAAATGACACCTCAGGCAGCGAGCGTTTGTGTGTCCGCAGCTCAGGGTGTTCTGGGCAGGGGGTGGGAAGGGCGCCTTGCCAGCGGGGGTGGCAGCTACGCTGAGACTTTAAGGATGAACAATGGTTAAGTCAGGTGAAAAGAGTGAGGAAAGGAGTGCCAGGCAGGGGGAACAGTATGTGCAAAGGCCTGGAGGCAAAGATAGTGCAGCAAGTTTAAGAAAGGGAATGAGTTCAAAGTGGCCAAAGCAGAGGGCTGAGAGTGAAGATGATGAGGGAAGGAGGCAGGGGATGGGGCCAGAGGGGCAGACAGAGGCCAGATAATGCAGGGAGAGAAAGCCATGTTGGGAGCTGAGAGTGTCTTTCAGAGAAAGGCAGGGGGTCTCCTTGAGGTTTAAGCAGGGATGTGACATGTAAAAATGGCGTGGGAGCAGCTTCTGACCTCCTCCAACCCCACAAGGGGAAAGGTGAACCAAGATCAGCAGCTCAAGACTGACTCCCGTGAAATGGAGGCCAGAGAAGCCTCCCCTCTCCACCACCTTTATTAATTCTGACACCAACCGTCCCTCGCACAGCACTCTCTACTTCTCTGCTGGGTTCGATAATGCATTGCAATGGCCACACAGACCATAGGCACCATTATAGGGTTTATTAGGTAAGTAACAGTTACAATTCAGGCTCAGGAATACTCAGGATACAGTTCTTCCATCAGGACAGCCTCGTCCCAACCATGCTCATAGCACACCTCTCCCTGGCCCTAGGCCTCTCCCCAAAGGCACTCAGCTTTCTCTCTCCATGGGCCCCATCTCCTAATGCTGGCTCTTTGCTGCCAGGGCTTTCCTGCCACGGCTTCTCACTGTTATCAGGGTTATAGCTCACTCTCTGTCTTCTGCTTCCAGGAGCTTCTCAGCCCAGGGATCCCGGGTCCAAAGGATGTGTTCTCCACTCCTGGCTGTTCTTCCTTGGTGGTGGTAGGATCCTCCTCTCTGCTCTGGAATTACCTCTCTTTTAAAGCAAAACTGACCAATCCCCTTGGTAGGCCACAATTACCCTATCACACAGTCCTGCTCAATCACCTAGGTGGGAGTTACAAGACCATGTCTAGAAAGGCCACACAAAAGTAATCCATCGCACCATGGACGTGACCTCATTTTTACTTTGGAAGATCACTCTGTCCGCATGAGCCGGATTAATGGAACAGGTAAGGGATAGAAGGAGCCCCTGGGTGATGCAAATGGTTAACGTGCTCAGCTGCTAACCAAAAGACTGGACGTTTTAGTCTAGCCAGAGGTGCCTTGGAAGAAAAGCCTGGTGATCTACTTTTGAAAAATCAGCCATTGAAAATCCTATGACGCTCTACTCTGACATATGTGGGGTTGCCATGAGCAACCACATGAGTGGTGTGGCGTTAAGGGAAGGAAGCCCCTGGAGGCTGGCAGGAGAGGGGAGGTACCGGCGCCCCCAGTGCTGAAGGGGCCGGGGTGGAGAGTGTTCTGTGAACTCAGAGGGCACTGGGCAGTGGGAGGGGGAGCCTACTGGGCCCTGCAGGTGCTGTGGTCATACAGGACCCAGCAGAGATTGAGCAGGAAAGAGACATCCCCACCTCACTCTCCTCCTGGGCTTTGTCTCCAGTGGCGCCTCTGCTGGGTTGAACCCAACCGGAAGCCAGAGGGCAGGAAGCCTGGAGATGCAGTTCTCAGGGGTCGTTTCCCTGAAGTCTTCAACTTCTCCCAGTACTTGAGCCCTAGCCTGTGGGCAAGGAGTGCAAACAAGCGTCCTTTCCACTTCCAGCCAGTGCGAACCACACGTGAGAGAGGGCGCCAGCCAGGGGGACGTAATGGGGCAGGTTTTGGGAGGCCTTGGGGAAATAGGCAGTGAGGGGAGATTTACATAATACGGGTGGATTAAACGGTTTGCACTCGATTGCCAACCGAAGGGTGGGTGGTTGGAACCTATCCAGCAGCACTGTGGAAGAAAGGCCTGGCGAGCTGCTTCCATAAAGATGATAGCCAAGAAAACCCTGTGGAGCAGTCTTACTCGGTAACACGTGTTGCTCTGTAACGCCCTGAGTCAGAGCCGACGTGATGGTAACAGGTTTGTTTTGGCTTTTGTTTTATTTTGGAGGTTTGTGAAAGTGGCAGTGGAAATAGGAAAGCAGGGATTTAGGAATATTGCGTTGGCACCATGCTCACCGTGAACGAAGCATGGGTTATTCTACTCTGATTTTTATTAATCAATTATTATTATTATCATTTTTGTCAATTCACGCCCTCTTGTTACCAGGTCTGTACACTAAAAACAAAGGTGTTGACAACTGCCTACTTTATCCGTGTCCACTGCCCAACAGCTATTTTGGCCTCAGAACTTCACTTTGGGGCTTGAAATTCTGCTCGGATCCATTCAGTGTGTAGATAAGGGCTAAAAGCCTTTTTTTGTGTGGTTGGCGGCGGGGAAGGGCTCTAAATATTAATACTCAAAGATGGCTCCCCCTTTCCTCTCTTTGTGAGGTTCATTCTAGACTGTTAAGAGACAGGGTATTTTCTAGCAGTCCCTTTGACCAGGCACAAATTGAGAGCTAAGCTCAAGTTTAAACTCTGGTCACTCTTGGCTCTGACATAAAATCAGACATCATATTTCACTCTTGGACTTCATGGCTGAAAGCCATGTCACCTTCTGAGAAAATACAAACCCTGTGCGAGGGAACGTAGCGAGTCCACAAGAAATGAAGACTTTTCCTTCTTTTAAACACTCCCAGCCCGCAAGGAGCTCTGTCTCCTCGAACTTCCTAGAGTCATTAATTAAGTTGTCGCCAAGAATTTACTGAAGACTTTTTGTTCTCAGGTTCAAGAGGTGGTGGACGGATGATGCTAAGACAATTAAGAATTAAACCCTGAAGTTGTAGTATCTCTAATCTAGGTGGGGAAAAGAGAGTACTTCATTAAAGCACGTAATTTTAAAATTAAAAAAAAAATTTAATTCATTTTATTTTAAAATTTTAAAATTATTTTATTATTTCTATTTATAGTGTTGTAAAAACACGCAAGGAGCCCTGGTGGCGCAAACGGAGCCCTGGTGCCACAGTGGTTAAGCATTTGGCTGCTAAACAGAAAGATCGGTGGTTCGAACTCACCCAGTGGCTCCATGGGAGAAAGACCTGGCAATCTGCTCCAGTAAAGATTACAGACTAGGAAACACTATGGGGCAGTTCTGCTCTGTCCCACAGGATCACTGTGAGTCAGAATCGATGCGATGGCACCCAACCACAACAACAAAAACACATACTTTATAATAGAAGTACTTTCCTGGAGGTTAGGGCTCAGGGAATCTCCATTTTTAATATGCCCCTCAGCACATACACATTCTTCTTTCAAGTTTTTAAATCTAGTCTTTGTCTAAATCTTGGGTTCCCCAAAGAGAGCGATTGCTCCTTGCATTTTTTCATCTCCCCTAAAAATGCTTCCATGGCACTTATTCCATATTTCTTGACTTGGCTAGAGTCTGGCCCGTGACCGGGGAGACTCCTTTTTTGTCTTACCTGGGAAAAGCTACTAAAGAAGGATTGTTCTTGGAGAGCACCAGAGATTCACTTGTCCCGCGGTTTGTCATGTCTAGTCTCCTGAGGGATATGCTGAGTGTTGCTTTTCTACTAGGCCCTACATCTCTGCCCATAGACAGCTGAAAATTAGGCCATTTCTGTTCTAGTAATTCAGCACTAAAGAAGTCTTCAGTCTCAGGCTTAAAATTAACTGCAAAATGCAAAAGAGATGATTCAGCATGGGGGAAGGTAAGTAGCAAGCACATTTTGCAACATAAAAAAAACATTCTGGAATGGAAATCTGGAAAGTGGAGGGAAAAGCTGTCAATCTGGGAGTAGAAAAATGTTACGTAGCTGAAAACTCTTAAGGAATATTTAATCAAAAGGTCCATTCCCTGTGATGTTATTTTGGGTATCTTTTATATATGGGCTGATGTGCTTCATCTAGCATTTCGCTGACTTGAAAATACAGCACTCAAATTACTGTCTCTAACAAAAAAGAGAGCATGACTGAATGGTACCCAATCAATATATTCATTTCTGTACCCATCTCCTTCTGGTCTCGTGATCCGGGTGAAAATGTTCACGAGTTTCTTATTTTGAGGGCAAAGAGCAGGAAGATGGGGATGGAGTGAGCTAGAGAGCATCATTTTTCTCCATCTTCTTTTTCCTGGGCCTCCACCATAGAAGCAAGTCATGGGAGACTTCCTGGCTCAAGGGAGATGGCTTGTGGACTTGGTTGACCTGCTCTGAGGTAGAAGCATTGAGAAAACCCGAGAAGACCTGTATTGCACTCATTGGTGGTCAGAGCAAACCCTCCTCTCAATATGCCCATCACCCAGTGTTTTTGTCTATTCCTGGCACGAGGGACTTCTTAGGAGCCAGTTTCCAATAAGGGCAGATAAAGAAGGGCCCATTTTCCAAATAGGAAGATGTACTAGTTTTGCTACATGGTGACATGTAGCGTGAACCACCAGTTGTCAAGTCAATCCTGACTCATGGTGGCTCCACGTGTGTCAGAGTAGAACTGTGCTCCATAGAGTTTTCAGTAGCTGATTGTTCAGAATTAGATCGCCAAACCTTTCTTCTGATGTGCCTCTGGGTAGACTCAAACCTTCAGCCTCTCAGGTAGCAGCCAAGATTGTTAACAGTTTGAACTACCCAAGGACTTTGGTATGTAACTGTCTTAGTTATCTAGTGCTGCTATAACAGAAATTTCACAACTGGGTGGCTTTAACAAACAGAAATTTATTTTCTCACAGTCTAGAGGCTAGAAGTCTGAATTCAGGGTGCCTGCTCCAGGAGAAGGCTCTGTAGGCTCTGGAAGAAGGTCCTTTTCTCTTTTGAGCTTCTGTACCTGGGCGATCTTCATGTGGCTTGGCATCTCTCTGCTTTACTTGCTTGTTTAATCTCTTTTATATCTCAAGAGAGATTGACTTAAGACACACCCTATACTAATCCTGTTAATTACCATAACAAACAAAACCCATTCCCAAATGGGATTATAACCACAGGCATAGAAGTTAGGATTTACAACTTGTATTTTGCGGGGACACGATTCAATCCATAGCAGTAACATACCAGCTCAAAATTCATGACTTAGAACAACAAACATGTACGTTCACACTCAAGGATCTGCAGTGTTAACTGTGATTTGGCTGATCTTGGTTGGCCTTGTCTGATCTTCTATGGCTCTGGCTGCAGACCAGCTGGACTTGTCTACAGGTTGTGGAATAGCCCCATACTTTCTGATGTATAGACCAGGTAGCAGTGCCATTTGGTGGCTGTATGAGAATCCAACCAGCAGGGGACTCTGTCTTGTGCCTCATATATCTAGCTGGGAGCTTTGGGGTCTTTGTGTGCTGGGGCACCCGAACACTATGATTATCTTAAGACTAAATCTATTTTTTTTTTTAATTTGATGAAAATATACACAACAAAACATATACTTGTTCAACAATTTTTACATGTGACAGTTCATTGACAATGGTTACATACTTCACATTGTGTCACCATTCTCCTTATCTCTGCCCCTGTCGTTTCACCACAGTTAAACTCTTTGCCCCTTAAAGTTCTCATCTGTGCTTTAGAGTTTTCCTGTTGTCACTTCAACCTCATATAGTAATTCTTCAATGCTTAAGGCAGACATTCTTTATTTATTGAGCTAAATTTTTGTTTAGTTTAAAGATGACTTCATGGTATAGTTTCGGCTTGAGTTTCAAAAGCTGTTTCCAGGCAATAGATTTGAGGGTCCCTCCAGTCTCAATGTGTCCAGTAGGTCTGGTTTCCAGTAAGGGTTTGAAGTTCCGTTCCACAATTTTTCTCCTTTTGATCAGGATCCATCCACTGGGTTCTTGATCAAAACATTCAGTAATGGTAGCTGGGCACCATGCATTTTTTCTAAGACCAAATCTGTATTTAAAGTGGATTTCCTAAGGAGGAGCCCTGGTGGTGCAGTGATTAAGAACTCAGCTGCATAAAGTCCATTAATTGGGGAAAAGATAGCCTCTTTAACAAACGGTGCTGGCATAACTGGATATCCAACCACAAAAAACGGAAACAAGACCCATACCTCACACCATGCACAAAAACTAACTCAAAATGGATCAAAGACTTAAATACATAATTGAAAACAATAAAGATCATGGAAGAAAAGATAGGGGCAACGCTAGGAGCCCTAATACATGGCATAAATACAATACGAACCATAAGTAACAATGCACAAGCACCAGAAGAGACACCAGATAAATGGGAGCTCCTAAAAATCAAACACTTATGCTCATCAAAAGA
>NW_004443944.1:15916315-15946997 GCF_000243295.1 Trichechus manatus latirostris
GCAGAACTCAAATTCTAGTAAGAAGACCAGACTTAGTGGTCTGACTGAGACTGGAGGAAGCCCGGAAAGCATGGCCCCTGGATTCTCTATCGGCCTAGAAGTAAAACAATTTCCGAGGCCAACTCTTCAGACAGGGATTGGACTGGACTGTGGGACATAAAGTGATACTCATGAGGAGTGTGCCTCTTAGCTCAAGTAGATACAAGAGACTAAACGGGCAGCTTCTGTCCGGAGGTGGGATGTAAGGGCGAAGAGGTTTAGAAGCTGGTTGGGTGGACATGGGAAGTCGGGGAGAGGGGAGAGGGGTGTGCTGTCACAGTATGGGGAGAGCAACTGGGGTCACATAACAACGTATGTATAAATTTTTGTATGGGGAAAAAAGAAAAGAACTCGGCTGCAAACCAAAAGGTCGGCAGTTTGAATCCACCAGCCGCTCCTTAGAAAATCTTTGGGTTGTTCTACTCTGTCCTGTAAGGTCGCTATGAGTCAGAATACACTTGACAGCAGTGGGTTTGGTTTTTTTCTTTTTTTTTTTTTTTGATTTCCCTAAGGAAGATAAAGTAAATCAACCAGAGGGTGGCTTTGAAATAACTTCCAAATCAGCGAAGATTTTAAGCATGCCAACTTCTCTTTAGTGTTAAAAATTTGTAGTGTTTCTTTTTGGAAAGGGAGGAAACTCAGGGCTTAGGAAGGACCTTGTTAAATGGTGAATACTTTGAAATAAGCCAGCATTGTGTTTGACCTTGAACTTTACATGTTCCAGGTAGACAAGGATATAGCGAATCCACAGCCGAGAAAACAAATCTGAACCCCCAAGGGGATTTCTGTTTAATGGGGCCACTCATCGTTGGCATAATTTGAGTCTAATTAGACCCTACCACATTTCTGAAGCCAAATTAAAAGGGGAGATTCACCTCTCTTTCATATAGGCTGATGCATCAGAAAATTGAGAAAGAATTAAAGGATAGTTAAAAAGCTTTTCCAAATAATGTGAGTTTCAGGGAAAGCAGGCAGCCACTAATGAGAGAGACGGAAAAAATAGAAGATAAAGGAGTTCAGTGAAAGAAAGCAGAGCATGTGGTTATGTCAGAATATAGTCCCCGGTCGAGTTTCCTTTTCTCCCAAGGACCCTCACAAATTCTAACTGAAGGGGTTCCACTTAGAGCTCATTCCCATCGGAACTAAACCACGTCTGATAAGCCAGGAGAGTCCTCAAGTTGTTGGAGGTTGGTGCTATGGACAAACTTAGGTTTCCCCCACATGCAGAGCCTGAGACGAAGGTTTGTAGGCAGGTAGGTTATTTGAGGAAGTGATCCCAGCAACTGGATTTGGGGGCCTGGGAAGAGTGACATGCAGAGAGAGAAAAAGCTAATCTGAGGATGCATTTTGAGCTGATTACTGTGCGCGGTAGCTTTAAAATATGGCTGCAAGTTTTTGTATACTCCTGCCATGACAGGTGAGTCTATGTCCCCTCTCTTGCATCTGTGGGGTTTGTGACTGCTTCAGCCAACAGAGCATAATGAAAGTGACGTTACGTCCCCTCTAAGACTGGGTTCTCTTCCCTCCTTCCCGCAGCATAGCTCTTCTAAACAGCGAACAGTTTTTTTTTTTTTTTAAGAAGTGTGATTCCGTATTACTGTTCTGCAACAGCAGTGAGCCTGAGCCATCACTGTATTTCATGCCCTTGGCCACAGAGGTTGGATCAAGGGTGAACATGTGACCCATTGAGACTCAGTTCTGGGACTTTTGTTGAAACTGTGGGATGGAAAAGTCATCTTTCTACTGGAACTTTTGAGGCTGTTCAGGCAGAACAACCTTCCTAAAAATGGAACCTACAGAGAGCAAGCCAGAGCCAAGAGATAGAGGAGAATGGCTTCCCTTGAGTACCTGGATGCAGCCATGCCTGACGCTGTTACCTTGCACTTTTTAATCACATGCACTAATAACCCCTCCTCCCCTGCTTTCCTTCTTTTCTCCCTCCTTCCCTCCTTCCCTCCTTTTTTTTTTTTTTTTCTTGCTTTCTTTTTGAGTAGTTTTTATTTGGATGCTGTCACTTGCAATCAGGACAGACTGATTAATACAGAGATCAATTTAGAAGAGATTTGAGATGTACTGATAGATGCTAATCTACTGTTTGGAGACTTCAGATATCAAACCCCACAGAGACCATCCTTCCTGATAAAAACAAATTATTGGCTTTTAATTGGGGCTGATTTAGACTTTCACTTAATGTTGCTCTCACTTCTCAAGGACCCAGGTTGGATCATGGAGTGCTGGATGACCCCGAGGCTGTGTGAATCCGGTAAGGGCTTCCTGTGAAAGCAGAGGCATACGGTGACTTCATAGGCTGACCCAAGCCTGAGATTCATTGACCTCTTTGTCATTTATCTTTCCCTAAAAGACAAAGAGAAATAAATACAACACGCATAGCTGTTAATGTTTGGCTGAAAAAGATACATAAAATAAAAATAAAAATCTTAAAATTTTTTGAAACTTCAAAATGCGTATTGTTTTGTCTACACTTTCTTTCCATAGTCTAAATATTTTCTTCTCCTTCATTATGAGAGTAAAAGCTGCCTCTAGTTTAACTTTTGATTCCTTCCTAAGTATTGGCTTTAATGCCAGATGGTCAACTTACCTGCTAAGGACATTTGAACATGCTGCATTCAAGGTTTACAGTGATGATTTAAATGGTCTTCTAAAACTGTTCTGGTTTTGCCAAGATTCAGAATCTGTAAACACTTTCCTGTATTCACTCCATTACTGTTTACATATTTCCTTGAAAACCAGTGATTTTCCTTCTATTTTAGAATTACGTCCAGGCCTTTTCTTAATCGTATCGTAGTTTACTTCCACAAAGCAAAAATCTGTTTAAAAAGAAAGAATAATTTTATGTGCTTCTCCAAAGACTTCTCAATATATAATTGACAAATCTACCATTAGTTATGAGATTTCTTATTTTCCCTAAGACATAAAAATAAGCCTTGAAAATATACATTGCAAGGTGGATATTTTAGGGAGAGAAAAGACCTTCGAGCATTTTCATGTTTCCTTCCAGAGTCATCAGGAGCCAAAACTGTGAGAACCAGAGCTGCATCCTTCCCAGAGGAGGAAGATATTATAAGGTGGGTCTTAGAGAAGAGTAGAAAACTCACTTCTTCTTTGTGTAATTGTACATGTGTAATAATAATAAGGAGCCCTGGTGGCGCAATGGTTAAGCATTCGGCTGCTAACCCGAAAGTTGGTGGTTCAAACCTACCCAACGGCTCTGCAGGAGAAAGACCCGGCGACCTGCTCCAGTAAAGATTACAGTCAAGAAAACCCTATGGAACGATTCTACTCTGTCACATGGGGTCGATATGAGTCAGAATTGATTCGAGGGCACCCAACAACAACAATAATAATAATAATAATAATAAAAGTCTCACTTAATCAGACATTTTGTATCCGTTTTAATTGTTTCTTGCCTAGGACAATGTACAACTACTTCTGCAGCCTGATCGCACAGCCTAATTCCACAGGAAGCCAGGTATTCTTACACTCAGACTGACATTCATTTCTAGTTTGTGGCGGGAAGAGCCTTGAGGCCCTCTTGCTTTGCTGTTGCAATAAAGCAGAACACCATTGCCTGCCGCGGTGCTTCTCTGCTTCTCTCTGTTCTTTGTTCTGCAGGGCAGGAGCTGCTGGGGGCAGTGAGGGCGGCACTGGCAGGGTCACTCATGGGGTCTATGTGGGATCTAGCAAGGAGGCAATGCTGAGCTTTTCTTGCCAGGTTCTTGTTATGAACTGTCTCTATTCAGAAGTTGAATGCAATCAAGGAAAGCCTGTCCCACTCAACCTGCAAATCACTCTTTGCATCCGGGTCTCCTCTGTTGTCCATGGCTGACTAAGAGCAGATAGTCCATTTGACCGTGGGATAGAATAGCGCCCTCTTCAGGCAGCTGCTTTGGAGGAGGGGAGGAAACAGGGGCGCTGGTACACAACCCATTCGGTCCTGTCCTGCCTGACCCTGGAAGGCTTTCACCTCTCTGGGCTTTCCTTCCCTATCTGGGCACGGGTTCCCTAGAGACTGAACCAGCCGATGTGTACAGAGGCTTTCACTGGCGCACAGCAGGGCTGTAAAGTCTCAGCCATTATTACTTTGGTGAAAATTAGAGACAAAGTTTCTGGTGTCAATTTGAGAAAGTTACCAACATTCCCAAAGGGAAATGCAAAGACAAAGACTGGGTCCTCATAAGGACCCATAAGAACTATCTTCATAAGGACGTTTGTTTGCCCAACACTCAACAGCACCGAAAAAACAAACCCGTTGCTGTTGAGTCAATTCTGACTCATAGCAACCCTATAGGAGAGAGTAGAACTGTCCCATAGAGTTTCCAAGGACCCAGTAGCAAGGAGCAGTCATATCTCAAAATAGACCCACGCAGGACTGGTTGAAGATTCAGCAGGTGGACAACAGACCATCTGACAGACCAGGGGACTTTAAATTTCTCATCTGGCTGCTGAAAGCCCTCTTCTCCTGCCTCATCTTTTTCTATCTCCTTCCTCTCTCCTTCCCTCCCTGTCTCCCTCCCTCCCTCCCCTTTCTCTCCCTCTAGCTCTCTCACTTTCTCTTCCCTTCTCCCCCTCCCTTAGCCTCTCGTTTTCCTTGCTTTTCTCCTCTTTATCTCCTTCTCGTCCTATTTTCTACTCTCTCTTTTGCTCTTCTTTCTTTCTTCCTCCCTGTCTTTTTCCCTCCCTGCCTACCTTCCTTCTTACTTAAAAAATGACCCAGTATCTGAAGACGGCACGGGGGTCTTCTGAGAAGTAGAACAGCCACACTAGTGAGAAATGTGTCCTTGATTAAGTCAAGGATCTGAAATCTTGACTTTTTTTATGCTGTTAGATTTATTTCCTGGTTTATAGCCTGGGCTTATGGAGGAGGCTAGGCTAAGAAGGCAGCCTTGTTCACATCCTAACAACAGCGCGGGAACCTTCTGTCAGGACGCCACGGTCTCACGACTCTTCATCCTGTGGTTTCTCGGGTGTTGTGACGGACCGTGAGCACTGAAACGCTCTTTGAAGGATCACTCAGCTCCTCACAGTTTCCGTCGTAAATCTGAGCTTGGCTCTGCCGAGCAGCCCCCATACGTGGCCTCTGTGCTGCCTCCAAGGTTTGCTCCGGGTGGGCTCAGACCACGTGGTGACTAGCCGGGGTCCCTCTAGGGCACTTCCCGTGCCAGATGCAGGAGGGAGCCCCCAGCTGCTCAGCAATTGGAGCCTCTCAGGTTTCAGATCTAGTAACTTTTCAGCAAAGCTACAAAGACCCAGTGTCCCTGTCTCGGCAAATGGCACCACCACGTGCCCGTTGCTCAAGCCAAAGCCCTCACGTCCCCGTCGGGTCCTGCCTTTCCTCCCAGCCTGCATCACATCCTCTGAGTTCACACCCCATCTCCAGTCTCCAGCCTGTCCTGGTCTCTCCATCTCCCCTGCTCTGACAAAGTCAGAGCCTCATCCTTACTAGGATCACCACACTAGCTCCCTGACAGGTCCTTGGGCTTCCCCTCCCAGTCACCAGAAACCCACTCTCCTCACACACCCAGAGTGAGCTCCTTAAATACACGTGAGATCATGTACCCCCAGAGCAAATGTTCCAGTGGCTTCCCACTGCACTTGGAAGAGAGGAGACTCCACTGCCACATCACATCCCACAGGTCGGCACAATTCCTATGGTCCCCCAAATCATCTCCCACAACCAGCCCCCTCACTGCCTCTTCTCCAGCCACACTGGCCTCCTGGCTGCTGCTCCAAGACCCCAAGCTCTTCCTGCCTCAGGGCCTTTGCACCTGCTGTTTCCTCTTCCTGGAGTGCTCTTCCCACAGATCCCCCCACGCATGACATGCTCCCTCCTGTACTCTTCTATTCTCTGCTCAGAGAACTCCCCTGACCATCCTGTCTAATGAAGCCCTCTGCACACCTATGTCAAATCCCTACTCCCTTCACAGACCTTATCGCCATCTGAAATGGGCCTACTCATTTTAAACCTTTCTCTTGCCATTTGTGAGGCCCTAGCGGCGCAATGGTTAAGAGCTCAGCTGCTGGCCAAAAGGTCAGCAGTTCGAATCCACCAGCTGCTCCTTGGAAATCCTATGGGGCGGTTCTACTCTGTCCTAGAGGGTCTCTGTGGGTCGGAGTCAGCTTGATGGCACACACCAATGATTGCCATTCGCAGAGTTCCTGGGTGGTGCAGATGCTTAACAACCTTGGGTGTTAACTGAGAAGTTGACAGTTTGAATCGACCCGGAGGTGTTTCAGAAGAAAGGCCTGGCAATCTACTTCCAAAATATTATCCATTGAAAACCCTATGGCGTACAGGTCTACTCGGACACATGGGATTGCTCCACAGCAACTGGTTTTTCGAGCTCAACCATATGTTCTCCTGAGACCTGTATCTGAGATTGATCCTCTTCACTGCGTGTCTGCTTGTGTGGTGTCTGTCCACACGCTGGAGGGTCAGCCCCACGAGGGTAGGGCTCTGCTGTTCTTTTGTGCATCCCCAGGTCCTAGAATCAACCTGACTCTTAGTAGTTGCTCAATTAATACTAGGGCCCTCATTTAAAAAAATAGGTCAACCTTGCTATTCATTAGTGTGTTCAGCAGGACTTTGAACTGGATCGAAGCCTTGGTATTCAGTCATCAAACCTTGTTGGCCACCTCCTATGCACTAAGCACTCTGCCAGGCAGTGGCAAAGAAAAGGAAACAGTCCCTGTCATGAATTAGTAGGGGAGAGAGACAGTGAGCATTACAACTAAGGATATGACGAGGCAGGTGGTGGTAAATGCCTGGAAGAAAAATACAGCAGGAGGATGAGACACCGAGGCAGGAGTGGTGCTGTTGAAAACAGGCTGTCCAGGGACTGTCTCTCGGATGGTGACATGGGGGCAAGCACCCTGCAGAAAGTGAGGGGCCCATGGGTGTCTGGGGAAGAATATTCAAGGCTGAGGGAACAGCGAGGCAAGGCCTGGAGTAGGAGAGGGTCCATGTTTGCAGGGCAGTGATGGGCCAGGGGGCTGGAGCAAGGGGAGCGAGGGAGAGTGTGGGGGCAGGGGGAGGTCAGAGAGGTGACGGGACTGAATCCCTGTAGGACCTTGGAGGCCACTGAAAGGACATTGGCCTTCACTGTGCATGACAGGGCCATAGGGCGGGTCTCAGCAAAGGAGTGATGAGGTCCGACAATGATGTAAATGGGCCCTCGGATCGTGTGCGGACACAGCCTGCGGGGCAGAGGGCAAGAGCAGCTGGACCCTCCAGGAGGCCACTGTGGGAACCAGGTGAGATGGAGGGGCGGGGCCGGGCAGGTAGCCGGGGGGGTCAGAGATGCCCAGCTTGGGACTTGGATTTGGAGGTCTGGCTGACAGGATTTGCTGATGGATACAGGTGGTCAGAGGAAAAGAGTAAAAATCAAGGAGGACTCCAAGGAGTGGCCTGAGCAGCTGGGAGAAGGGGGTGCCGAGGACTGAGGTGGTGGTGGGGTCATAGGGGGAGCACGCCTGGGGAAGGGAGAGGCTGAGACCAGGCAGAGCAACCCGAAAAGAACTAGGAGGCCCGCCCGACCACCCGGGGCTCAAGATCTTCCTTCACTTTAGCTGCAAGGACGGTCAGCTGGGTTGTCTCTGAGCAAGCGAACTCGGCCCCGCTTTGCACTTGAGTCTCCGAGGCAGAAAGGTCAATGTCGCAGGGGAGTCTGCTCTGATGCTGGCTTCAAGCCAAGGCCCTTAATAGTCAATGAGAAATCTGCACTGATAAAATTTTCATTAAAGAAACATTATCCCTTTCACTGCCCTTGTTATTCTATGGCTTTGAGTATCAGGCTAATTTGGGTTTGATTGCCCCAATGATCTGAAGATTGGAGCATTATTAAAAATTTAGATGAGCAGCGATATGGCCATGCCTCCCTCCTTCAAGAGGAGCTGTGCTAATGATGGCGGCTGAAAGGGGCCGATGTGGCAACTAGAGACTTATCTGTAGCTGGAAGGCGATTCGACCCCTCTGCCTTCAAAGAAAATTAGCTGCTTGGTTTACAGGGCACACAGATTTAATTGATCAAATGCATTAAAAGAAAATTCCATTCCCGGACCCGATATTACAACTACCTAGCTGTACCGGTATGTGTGCCTGAGCATTTGTACCCCACACCTGCCCCCTCTGGAAATCAGGAGGGCGGGGCCAGGACAGATGCTGAAAATGGCGACCTGGGGGCTGAAATATGCTTGAAGAGTGAATCTAGCCTGCGAACCTGCTTTGTTTACAGCATTTGTTCAATGAACACTTTACTTCCTAACACTTATGTTGTCGGGGTCTATGTGCTTCATGTACATTGTTGTTGTTGGATGCCTTTGAGTCAATTGCACTCACAGCTACGCCATTGGTTTACGCAGTCTGTAATCTGTACAGGAGCAAATTGCCAGGTCTTTCTCCCACAAAGCTGCTGGGTGGGTTCTAATGGCCAACCTTTCCGTGAGCAGCTGTACCACCAGGTGCAGCCCAAGGCTCCCTTCATGTGTATTAACTTCTAATTCCCCCAACCACTGGACAAGATAGGTACTCTTATCCTTCCCATTTCACAGATGCAGAACCTCTGGCCAAGAGAGGTTAAATGACTTCCTCTGGTTCACCTGCTAGTAGCAAACACAGGACTTGAACCAAGTCGTCTCTCTCCAAAGTCCTCAAATTTTTTATTTTTGGGTTATTTTTTTTTAAGCACAGTGTTTAAAAAGTAATTAGGTATCCAAATTTAAGCAACCATATTTTTATGTAAAATAGCACCTATATTTTAAAAGATTGGAAGCTCTGGTTATGTTCTCTCTAAGGCTTCACACATCTTAGAATATTATCATTTTGTGGTTCCATGAGAGACTAGTAACCCCTTATCTACTTAGGAGGATGGAAAATGTCTCCAGCCTTATCTTTAAGAATAATTATGTCTAGCTTAAGGAGCCCTGGTGGTGCAACAGTTAAGTGCTCATCCGCTAACTGAAAGGGCAGTGGTTCAAACCCACCCAGTGACTCTGCAGGAGAAAGACCTAGTGATTGCTCCAATAAAGATAACAGGCCAGGAACCCTATAGAACAGTTCTACTTTGTCATAGAGGGTCTCTGTGAGTCATATAGACTCAATGGCACCCAACGACAATAACATGTCTAGCTTAAATTGCAAGAAAGAGCATCTCTACTTGCAACAATGATGGAGTGGTTTATATAAGACCAAGAGGACAACTAGCAACATGTTAAAGAAAACCATCTGTTTGAAGGTATCAGAGAGCAACCTAGGCTGCCAGGACTTGAGTGGCTAAGATCCCAGAAAATACCACTTTCTCATTAATCCTTGAGCTGCTAACAGCTTCCTGTAGAGGCTAGTGTCTGATTTGATTAAGTATCTGCTATTTGGTCCCCAGCCCTTCCATCACCTGTGTAAGCAATTCCCTCTGTGGAAACACTATTTTTATTTTTCAAATTGCAATGGTTTCCTTTTTCCTGCCTGGACCTTGATTTGCACAAAGGGTGTGAGAATTTTTATTTTAACTTGCTAGCTACTCCAAGTCAACCACCAAAATGCCTGTACCTATTAAATCACTCCAACAGGAGGATCTGTTTACTCACAGTCTTC
The DNA here is from genome assembly GCF_000243295.1 of Trichechus manatus latirostris. Classification (NCBI taxonomy): domain Eukaryota; kingdom Metazoa; phylum Chordata; class Mammalia; order Sirenia; family Trichechidae; genus Trichechus; species Trichechus manatus. The sequence goes on from NW_004443944.1 coordinate 15,925,962, forward strand.
CGAGCTTTGCCTTGCCAATCTGATAAGTAAAATAAAAAAAAAGTCTATTTGTCACTTTCCTTTGTCTAATTAAAGGTCAAATGATCATTTTTCATATGTTTACTGGCTATTTGCATTTCTCTTCTGAAAATTGTCCATTCATAGCCTTTATCCATTTTTCTATTGCATTATTTATATTTTTCTTATTGATTTGCAGGAGCATATTAAATTAATCCTTTTTTATGTATGAGTCAGATGGTGCCTCCCTGTCTTTTTTTATGGCATCCTTTGTTACGCAGAAGTTATAAATTTTGATGCATTCAATCGTGAGAGAAACCCAACCTTAATGGAATTAGCAAAAAGAAGATGAACAATTGCGTGGTAAGGCTTCAGGTGCAGGTGGATCCAGAGGCTCAAACAATGTCACCAGGACACTGTGTCAGCTCTGCTCTTCTTCATAAGGAGCCCTGGTGCATAGTAGTTAAGAGGTTGGCTGCTAACCAAAAAGGTCAGCAGTTCAAATCTACCTTGGAAACCCTATGGAGAGTTCTACTCCATCCTATAGGGTCGCTATGAGTTAGAACCAACTTGACAACAACAACAGCTTCTTCATAAAGAGCCCTGGTGGTGTAATAGTTAAGTGCTCCACTACTAACTAAAAGGTTGTTGGTTCGAATCCACCCAGCAGCTTTGTGGGAGAAAGACCTAGCAATCTGCTCCTGTAAAGATTTCAGCCTAGAAAACCCTGTGGGGCAGTTCTACTCTACCATATGGGGTCACTATGAGTTAAAAATTGACCCGACAGCACCTAACAACAATAATTTCTTCTTAATAGTGTCATTCCTGGCCTCAACAGGGTAATGAGATGGATTCCAGGAGCTCCAATTTAAAGATAGACTCTAAGTAACAAAATCTCTGTCTAAAAATGACTAAATTATGAAAGATTGCCTTCTTTTTTCACACAAGAAGGCTGAAAGTAGTTACGAGAGTGATTCAGTAATGAAATGTAAGAGTTCTGGCTAGATTACTTTTTTGGTTGCCATTTCTCGAAGCATTATGCATTGACACAACAGCATCCAAGAAGGGTGGAAAAGGAAACCTCTTATCAAGCACATCTGTCTCTTAACAGATGGGGCAAATCTTCCTCAGGAACCCATCTCCACCTTCCCCACCCACACACCCCAATCAACTTTCCCTCAGATTCCGTTGGCTAGGATGGGTCATGTGCCCATGTCCTCACTGCAAAGGAGGCTGGGAAGGCAAGTAACTGGCATACTCAGACTCTAGATGGGAGCCTGGGCTCTGCTGACAGGAATGAGAGTAGGGGAGCTGTTGGGTACACAGTGCCGGCCGCAGGGAGCATCTCTTCCAGTCCCTCCTTCTCCAGACACGATTCACCTTGGACCCACCTGTATCACATGCCTTTCCTGAACCACTTCTGGAGAATATTGGTCTCCTAGGGCCACTGTAACAAAATACCACAAACTGAGCCACTTGTAAGAACAGACATTTATCATCTCACAGTTCTAGAGGCTAGTAGTACTAACTCAAGGTATAAACAGGGCCACGTTCTTTCTGAAGGCTCTAGGGGAAGATCCTTTCATTTCTTTCCCAGCTTCCTTCTGGCAGCCCGAGGCGTTTCTTCGTTTGTGGATACATCTTCTCATGCTGTCCTTCCTCTGGGTTCCTGCGCTTTTATAAGGAGTCACGCAGATGAGATTAGAATGCACGCCAGTCCACTCTGACCTCACGTGAACTGATAACGTCTCAGAGAACCTAGTCCCAAACCAAGTCGTGTTCACAGGGACCCGGGGTTAGAATTTAACGTATCCTTTGGGAGACACAACTCAATCCATAACACCGGGCCTCGGGGATGTGCCCAGCTGACTGGCCAGGCCAGGTCACAGGCTCTACCCTGAGACCCAGATTCAGAGCTCATCCTGAACCCCACGAATGGACAGGGGGAGAGTGGTCATTTGCCAAAGGAAATTCAGGGTATGGTGACCACAGAAGAGGGAGAAATGGATGCCACAAAATCAAAACAGGAAGCTTAGCTAGAGAAGCCACACGAACACGTCGTAACCACTCCTCAGAGCAGTATCAATTTCGGAGAGTGACTCTCTGGCCAACGCGGGACCTAGGCTTTCTTGCCGTTCTCTCACTCCCCCTGGCAGTGAATGGTGGCAGACTTGTGAATGAGCTCTTTTTCTTTCTCTCTAGAAGGCCCACACTACCCCCCTCCACCAGGCCTGTAATTGCCGCTTTGGAAATGATAGCCTTTTAAGTGGGAATTCAGATAACCCCATCTGTGACCACTGTTGCATTTGCCAAGCTTACTGCCCAGTCAAGCTGCGGATATTTTTAAAGCTCTCCCTTCCCAGCCTCTGCGGGGACAGGTGTTGTGTGTTGTGAAGGTTAATGACGATTCCTCAGCTTCTAGTCAAATCGCTGTTTCTGCCGTCCTAAATGGACTCCATCCAACCTCGCTTTACTCTCCCCAGATACCCATTGCCAGCTTATGAAGAATCTGGGCCGCACAAAGTCTCAAAATTGCTATGTTCTAGAATAGACTCAGCTACAAAAGCAATTTGAATGTTCACAGCTTTAAAATGACTTGGCAGTCTGTCTACAAAATGTCCTGTGGCCTGAAAGGGGATGGAACACCGTTTGTGTGTTAGTGATTAATTGATCTGCTGGTGGAACTCTGTTAACCTTTGTAACCAAATTGAGAGAATGACTCAGACCTGATCAATCAAACCAGCCATTAAGTATCCTGCCTGTTCCATAAGCTTGGCTTCAGCTTGGGCTCCTGGGGGAAATATCATGGGGAAAGGGGAAGGGATTTTAGCCATAAATGCAGACCGATGTGGACAAAGGTTGGAAAGACTGACGACCATTCATGGCACTGGTTGGTTGTGACTTTCCTTAACTCCCTCCTGAACTAAATAAAGCAAAAACCAAACCAGTTGCTGTCTTGTCGATTGCAACTCATGGTGACCCTGTGTATGTCAGAGTAGAAATGTGCTCCGTAGGGTTTTCATCGGCTGATTTTTTTCTGAAGTAGATTGCTGGGTGCCTCTGGGTGGGTTTGTACCATCAATCTTTTAGTTAGCAACCAAGCATGTTAGCGTTTTTACCACCTAGGGACTAAGTTATAAATAGAAAACAGTTTCAGGTCAAGAATATGCTTCTCTGGTGAAACCGTCTTGTCCATAAACAGTGGCACAGCCAGACTTTCTGAATGTAAGTGTCTTCCCCCAAAGAGTCAACGCCCGGCGCCAGGAGCGTTCTGTGAGGTCCTGTGTCTGCATGGTTGGCAACAGCTGAGCTGCTAGAGGTTCAGCAAAGCAGGGCAAAGGTGAGTTCTTCCAGACCTTCAGGTATCAGAGGACAGGCTGAAGCTGGAGGCTGTGACTGGAGAACCGCCTTCCAGTCTCTGACCTGGAGTTAAACCCTGGGGAGATGCAGCCGCCTTAGAGTTTCTTAGGGGTTGGGATAGTGTCGTTGTTGTCTTGTGCCATCGATTCTGACTCAGGGCGATACCATGCCTTATAGAGTAGAACTGTTCTATAGCGTTTTCTTGGCTGTGATCTTTATGGAAGCAGATCACCAGGGCTTTTCTTCCATGGTGCCACTGGGTGGGTTTGAACGGCCAACATTTTGGTTACTCGCCAGGCCCAAACCATTTGTGCCACCCAGGGACCTGATGGAATATTAGTGGATGTGATATGAGAAAAGGCTTTAACTATGACTGTGTGGGTGGCTTAAGCTCTTGCCCTTTTGCCATCTGCCACAAGAAGGGTAAACTCTAAGTATCTTATGAACCCGGGCTGGAGACATGTAGAGCAAAGATGAGTCTGACAGGAAGCCTGAAGCAAAGCTGTACTAGTTGACCTGCAGACCTATGACTGAGAAAAATACATTTTTTTTTTTTTTTTTTAATAAGTCACCAAGATCTTGGGGTTGTTTGTTACAGAGCTCTGGCTGGGTTACCTGTCCATCTCTGAACCAATCACCAAGGCTGGGCAGAATGGAATAGGTTTCTGACCTAAGCCCCTAACAATGCAGCCCCCAAGCTGAGGACAGAGTCAACCACACGATACTTTCTAGCATGGGCTGTCGATTGATCCCTTAGAAAATAAAAGGGAGATATAATTTTATTAAAAATCATGCTAATAAATGCTCGAGGGGAAAAGACAACACTTGTTTACTGTGCTGAGCTTAAGATTTTATTTTATAATATAAAGACAGTTTTCATGCTTCATACTTACAATTTGCAAACTTTTCTCATTTCTTCAGAGCTCTCTCATTATGAGAACAAAAGCAATCTGAGCTCTTGATTTCTGAGGCTGTGGCTAATAATAAATTGTCCAGTTTCTCGTGTAGAACATATTTTCTCTTCCTACTTCTTGAAAGATTGAAAGAAAATATACATTACAGAGTGTAGACAGCAATTACTTAGCTCAAATGACCCCCCAATGGCAAATAACCCCCCCACCAAGCAAAGTCCCACAGGCTCATTCTTCCGATCATTTTATTTGAAACATAGACCTAGAAAGGTGTACACTTGGCTATTTCCAACTTTAAACCTCCATTGACAGAACCATTAAAGTATCTGTCCCCATGGTCAGAGCTTTTAAATGTCCCTTTCCCTTTCATCATATTCAAGTTCAGGGGCAGCAACTCCTGTTTGCTGAAGTCAGCTGCTATCTCACCTGCAAGAGTTCCGAGTCTTTGTTTGGAGGAACTTGAAGAACCAGTCTCCATTTGAGGCTAAAGTTTAGGGGAATTCATAAGCTTTTTTAAAAATAAATCATTTTATTTATTTTTTGCTGTTGTTGAAAATATGCACAGCAGAACATACACCAATTCCATAGTTTCTACATGTGCAATTCAGTGACATTGATTACATTCTTCGAGTTATGCAACCATTCTCACCCTCCTTTTCCAAGGAGTTCCTCTCCCATTGACATAGACTTGCTGCCCCCTAAGTTTCCTATCTAATCTTTCAAGTTGCTGTTGTCAGTTTGACCCCATAAAGATGGATCTATGAAAGAGCACAATGCTCAGGGCAGACATTCTTTACTGATTAAGCTAAACCATTGTTTGGTTTAAAGGAACCCTGGTGGCTCAGTTGTTAAGCACTCAGTTGCTAACCAAAAGATCGGCTGTTCCAACCCACCAGCCACTCCATCGGAGAAAGATGTGGCAGTCTGCTTCAGTAAAGATTTATAGCCTTGGAAACCCCATGGGGCAGTTCTACTCTGTCCTATAGGTTGAGTCGGAGTCGATGTGACAGCAATGGGTAATGGGAATTGTTTGGTTTAAAGAAGATTTCAGGGAATATTTTTGGCTTAAGGTTCAAAGATTATCTCAGGGCAGAAGTTATAAGCTTTTAATGTGTCTAAAGACAGTACAAAGGAGTGCAGGATGGTAGATTATTAGTCAGGATAGGCCAAGTCATGTTGCAATAACAAACCCCACCAAAATCTCCTTGACTTAACACCACAAAACTCATTCGTTCGTTAATGAGACGATGGTGGTTCAATGGTAGAATTCTATCCTCCCATGTGGGAGTTTCTAGGTGGTGCAAATGGTTAACATCCTACATAAATGTTGGCGGTTCCAGTCCACCCAGAATTACCTCGGAAGTAAGGCCTGGAAATCTATTCCAAAAAACCAGCCATTGAAAAACCCATGGAGCACAGTTCTACTCTGACATACACGGGGTCACCATGAGTCAGAATTGACGTGATGGCAACTTGGCGGTAGGCAGGAGACCTGGGTTCAATTCTTGACCAATGCACCTCATGTGCAGCCACCACACTTCTTGTTGCTGTGAGGCTGAACAAGTTTCAGTGGAGCTTCCAGACTAAGATGGACTAGGAAGAAAGGCCTGGTGATCTACTTCTGAAAATCAGCCAATGAATACTCTATGGATCACAATGGAACATTGTCCAATCCACAGCCAATCATGGGGATGGCACATGACTGAACAGAGTTTCATTCTGTTGTGCATTGGGTCGCCATGAGTAGGGGCCGACTCGAAGGTAGCTAACAACATCATAGATTGTTAGAAGGGATCTGTTCATTATAATTTCTCAGGGATCTAGGCTGGCTGACTCTCTACCATCTTATGATGTCGCCATATCAAGTCATGCTCTATGATCATCATGCCATGGTGAGAGGCCATGGAGAACAATACTCCAGTCCTTTAATGATTCCACCTGAAAATAACACATCAGATTTAATTGGCCTCTAAGATTTCATAGGCCACACAAGTTCATATGTCCACACATAACTTCAAGGGGTGGGGAGCGTGATCCTCCTGTGAGAGGAAGACGAGGGGAACCTGGAATTTTGGTGAGCGCTGGCGATGTCTACCATGGTGGAGCACTGGTTGTAGAAAGGAAAGACTCGACTTGCAAAACAGCTTCACTAATGTGATGGTTCTCTTTAACATGCTGGATCTCAGCAAATTATTGGGTCTCCAAGTGGATGGATTAAAGAGAAGTATTATTTGAGGTAGGGCATTTTTTGCACTCAATATCTCTGTAATCTTATTTTTGTCTGTGTGAGGGCATTAGCATACATTTCTGGGCTCTGAGCCAGGATGACTCATTTTCTTTGCCTGTTTTCTTGTCTCCATAGTGCCTTGGTCTTTGCTGGAGCCCAACAGCAGGCCCAGTCAGAAACCGTGCCAGGGGCCCTGCATCCACCAAGCCTGGGGCGCAGACACCCCTCCTGCCTTTGGATGGATCCCACCCCGAACAAGCGCCACCAACAGGACCAGGCGCCAAGGACAATGCCATTTGGAATCTGATAAGTAACATTTGGTACCATGCCCAGATCAACTTTTCATCACCTCAGAAAAGCAATGGACTTGGGACATTTCAAAGTCCCCTGGAGCCCTCAGGCAGGCCTTTGTTATTGCTGGGTGGGATTATTCTAACACTGCTGGATGGGCCCCTCCCCTACCTCAGGGTCTGTGAAGAATAAAAACCAAAACAAACCCATTGTTGTCTAGTTGATTCTGACTCATAGTGACCCTATAGCACAGAGTAGAACAGCCCCATAGGCTTTCCAAGGCTAAAATCTTCTCGGAAGCAAACTGCCACATACTTCTCCCATGGAGCCCCTGGTGGGTTCGAACTACGGACCTTTTGGTTAGCAGTTGAGCGCTTAACCACTGCGCCACCAGGGCTTCTTCTGTGAAGAATAGAGAGGGTGAAAAAGCAAAACACAAATGTCAGATTTCTATCGGGGATTAGGAGCCACTTAACTCTAGCCAAGATTTTTCCCCCTTAAGGAAGGAAAAAAAAAAGAAAACCCAACTCCAATTCTTCCATCCCCCTCAACATTCCATAAATGTGTGAATTAAGGGGTGCAGAGGAGATACAACTCAGCTAACAAGTTAGGAGCATTTGCCTAAAATGTTATTTTTCTATAATTCTGATGCCAGCAAAAAAAAAAAAAAAAAAATTTTTGTTCAGAACTATGGTGTGAAAAAGGACTATTTACAGGAGAGAGATGCCTGCTAAAGTTGAGAAAGAGAAGAAAACGCAGCTGTCAACTAGTCACAATTTAGTCTAACAACTACCCGAAATGGTGCAGTAGTTAAGCACTCATCTGCTAACTGAAAGGCTGGCGGATGGAACCCACCAGCCACTTCTTGGGAGAAGGATACGACAGTCTGCTCCCCTAAAGATTACAGCCTTGGAAATCCTATGGGGCAGTTCTACTCTGTCCTATAGGGTCTCTATGAGCTGGAATTAACTCAACAGCAGTGGGTTTGGGTTTGGTTTGGTTTATAGTATGGTAATCAGCTTCTAAAATGACTAGTATTCTCCCGCTTGTGTAATCCCTTCCCCTTGAGTGTGGGTTGAATCTAGTGACTGGCTTCTAGAAAACAGACTACAGTAACAGTGATGGGATGTTACAAAAGACTGTGACTTCTGTCTTGCTCACACTCTCTTGACCTTTCCCCTGCTTGCTCTGAGGAAGCCAGCTGCCATGTCAGGAGCTCCTCTTTGGGGAGGCCCATGGGGTAAGAAGCATAGGGAGGCCTCTGGCCAACAGCTATTGAAGAACTGTCTTTATAGTATAACTATCTTCATTAAAAAAATTTAAAAAAAAAACCTCCAATCAACAGCATGTGAGGAACTAAATCCTGTCAACAACCACTTGAGTGAGCTTGGAAGCAGGCCCTCTAGGCCCAGTTGAGCTGTGAGGTGATTTAAGCCTGTGAGAAATTCAGAGTCACGGGACTAGAATAGCTTCACTTGGATTTCTGACCCACAAAACTAAAATAATAAATGTTTGTTGTTTTAAGCCACTAAGTTTTTTTTTTCTCATTCAAAAATTTATACGCAAATTGTTTTGTGATATTGGTTGCAATGCCTGCATTTGTGTCAGTGCTCTCCCCCTTTTCCGTTCCACCCTGGGTTCTCAGTGTCCATTCATCAATTTTCCTGTCCCTTCTTGCCTTCTTGTCTTTGGTTTGGACGAGTGTGGGCCATTTGGTCTAGTATACTTGATTGAACTAAGAAGCACTTTCCTTACATGTTATTGCTTGTTTTATAGGCCCAGCCAATCTTTGCCTGAAAGGTGGACTTTGGGAGTGGCTTCAGTTCTGACTTAGCAGGGTGTCTGGGGGTCATAGTTTCGGGGTTTCTCCAGTCTCTCTCAGACCAGTAAGTCTGGTTTTTTTCTTGTACAATTGAATTTTGTTTTACATTTTTCTCCTACTCTGTCCAGCACCCTCTATTGTGATGCCTGTCAGAGTGGTTGGTGAAAGCCACTAAGTTTTGAGGTAATTTGTTACATAGAAATAAATAACTAATACACATGACTAAATTTAGTGGGCATGTACTCCAAACTTTGTTGTTGCTGTTGTTAGATGCCATTGAATCGATTCTGACTCATAGAGACCCTATGTTCAACAGAACGAAACCCTGCCCAGTCCTGCGCCATCCTCACGATCATTGTTATGCTTGAGCCCATTGTTGCAGCCACTGTGTCAATCCGTCTCGTTTAGGATCTTCCTCTTTTTCGCTGACCCTCTACTTTACCAAACATGATGTCCTTCTCCAGGAACTGGTCTCTCCTGATAACGCATCCAAATTATGTGAGACATAGTCTCACCATCCTTGCTTCTAAGAAGCATTCTGGTTGTACTTCTTCCAAGACAGATTTGTTCATTCTTTTGGCAGTCCATGGTATATTCAGTATTCTTTACCAACACTATAATTCGAAGGTGTCAATTCTTCGGTCATCCTGAGTCATTGTCTAGCTTTCACATGCATGTGAGGCAATTGAAAACACCATGGCTTGGGTCAAGCGCACCTTAGTCTTAAGGTGACATCTTTGCTTTTTAACACTTTAAAGAGGCCCCTTGCAGCAGATATGCCCAATGCAATGTGTCTTTTGATTTCTTCACTGCTGCTTCCATGGGCGTTGATTGTGGATCCAAGTAAAATGAAATCCTTGACAACTTCAATATTTTCTCTGTTTATCTTGATGTTACTTATTGGTCCAATTGTGAGGATTTTTGTTTTCTTTATGTTGAGACATAATCCATACTGAAGGCTGTGGTCTTTGATCTTCGTCAGTAAATGCCTCAAGCCCTCTTCACTTTTAGCAAGCAAGGTTGTGTCCTCTACATAACGCAGGTTGTTAATGAGTCTTCCTCCAATCCTGATGCCCTGTTCTTCTTCATATGGTCCCGCTTCTTGGATTATTTGCTCAGCATACAGATTGAATAAGTACGGTGAAAAGATACAACCCTGATGCACACCTTTCCTGACTTTAAACCCCACAGTATCCCTTTGTTCTGTTCGAAGGACTGCCTCTTGATCTATGTACAGGTTCCTCATGAGTACGATTAAGTTTGCTGGAATTCCTATTCTTCACAATGTCATCCATAATTTGTTATGATCCACAAAGTCAAATGCCTTTGCATAGTCAATAAAACACAGGTAAACATCTTTCTGGTGTTCTCTGCTTTCAGCCAGGATTCATCTGTCATCAGCAATGATATCCCTTGTTCCATGTCCTCTTCTGAATTCAGCTTGAATTTCTAGCAGTTGAATCCTCCAACTAGGGCAATAGTATTTGACTAAATTTTCCCACTGAAAAAGCCAGTTTTGAAATCAACTGTGATCCCAGCTTAGACTGAGGCACTTTTTCTCAAAATTTTTAGATGCGAAAACTTTCTTTAAATGATATCTTATTAAAAAATCCAATGTGTAAAACAAATTAAATTAGAGCTGCTCTGGCTGAACTGGGGGTGAAGGCTTCATTTAACCCCCCACCCCAATTTATGGTCCTTGAGGAATCTCCTTTTAACCTTGAAGACTCTATAAGTACGATGTCTGGACAGCTGGAGACAGCCCTGTCTCAGGGGGCATTTGGAAATGAATAGGAAACTGTTTGGATTGTGATAATAACGGCTTCTCAAACAATTCAAATTAAAAAAAATTAAAACAAATCCATGAGAGCCAAAGTATGACCTTGAGTATATCCCACCTGAATTTAGAGACCGTCTTAAGAATAGATTTGAATTGAACACTAACGACCAAAGACCAGACGAGTTGTGGGATGACATCAAAGGCATCATACATGAAGAAAGCAAAAGGTCATTGAAAAGGAGGAACAAAAAGATCAAAACGGATGTCAGAAGAGACTCTGAAACTTCCTCTTGAATGTAGAGTAGCTAAAGCAAAGGGAAGAAATGAAAAAGTAAAAGAGCTGAACAGAAAATTTCAAAGGTCGGCTCAAGAAGACAAAGTAAAATATTATAATGAAATGTGCAAAGACCTGGAGTTAGAAAACCAAAAGGGAAGAACACGGTCAGCATTTCTCAAGCTGAAAGAACTGAAAAAAAAATTCAAGCCTTAAGTTGCAATATGGAAGGATTCTATGGTCAAAAAAAATTGAATGATGCCGGAAGCTTTGAAGGAAGATGGAAGGAAGACAGAGAGTCACTGTACCGAAAAGAATAGGTTGACGTGCAACCATTTCAGGAGGTAGCATATGATCAAGAACCAATGGTATTGAAGGAAGAAGTCCAAGCTGCACTGAAGGCATTGGCAAAAAACAAGGAACCAGGAATCGGTGGAATACCAATTTTTCAAAAAACGGATTCAACGCTGGATACACTCACTCGTCTATGCCAAGAAATTTAGAAGACAGCTACCTGGCTAAGTGACTGAAAAAGTTCCATATTCATGCCCATTCCAGAAACATGTGATCCAATGAAATGCAGAAATTATCAAACAATACCATTAATATCACACACAAGTAAAATTATGCTGAAGATAATTCAAAAACGATTGCAGCAGTACATCGACAAGGAACTGCCAGAAATTCAAGCCAGATTCAGAAGAGGACATGGAATGATGGATAGCATTGCTGATGTCAGATGGACCTTGGATAAAAGTAGAGAATATCAGAAAGATGTTTACCTGTGTTTTACTGACTATGCATAGGAATGTGATTGTGTGGATCATAACAAATTATGGATAACATTACGAAGAATGGGAATTCCAGAACATTTAATTATCCTCATGCGGAACCTGTACATAGACCAAGAGGCAGTCCTTGGAACAGAACAAGGGGATACTACATGGTTTAAAATAAGGAAAGGTGTGCATCAGGGTTGTATCCTTTCACCATACGTATTCAATCTGTATGCTGGGCAAATAATCTGAGAAGCTGGACTATATGAAGAACAGGGCATCAGGATTGGAAGAAGACTCATTGACAACCTGCGATATTCAAATGGTGAAATCTTCCTTGCTGAAAGTCAAGAGGACTTGAGGCTCTTACTGATGAAGATCAAAGACTACAGCCTTCAGTATGTATTACAGCTTAATATAAAGAAAACAAAAGTCCTCACAACTGGACCAATAAGCAGTGTCATGTAGATGGAGGAAATATTGAAGTTGTCAAGGATTTCGTTTAATTTGGATCCATAATCAATGCCTATGGAAGCAGCAGTCAAGAAATCAAAGAAGTATTGCACTGGGCAAATCTGCTGCAAAAGGCCTCTTTAAAGTGTTAAAAAGCAAAGATGTCACCTAAAGGACTGATGTGCACCTGACCCACGCCATGGTATTTTCAATCACCTCATCTGCATGGGAAAGTTGGCCGGTGAATAAGGAAGATCGAAGAAGAATTGATGCATTCGAATTATAGTGTTGGAGAAGAATCTTTAAGATACCATGGACTGCCAGAAGAATGAATAAATCTGTCTTGGAAGAAGTACACGCAGAATACTCCTTAAAAGGGAGGATGGCGAGACTTTGTCTTGCCTACTTTGGACATGTTATCAGGAGGGACCAGTTCCTGGAGAAGGACATCATGCTTGGTAAAGTAGACAGTCAGCAAACAAGAGGAAGTTCTTCAATGAGATGGATTGACACAGCGGCTGCAACAACGCGCTCAAACATAGCAATGATTATGAGGATGGTGCAGGATCAGGCCGTGTTTCGTTCTGTTGCACGTAGGGTCGCTATGAGTTGGTTATTATTAGCCAGGGCTCCTTGACCAAAGAAACCTGAGGGTAAATATTCTGGGGAGTGATTTTAGGAAAGATTTTCTTCTCTAATAAACATGGATACATAAAAAGAAAACACACGTGGTTACTGAGCACTTGAACTGTACCTAGTATGACTGAAGAACTGAACTTTTATTTGAATTTAATCTAAATTAGTAGCCACATGTGGCTAATGGCTACTGTATCAAATAGCACATTTCTAGCTGATATACTTTATCTACTTTAGAATGTTAAAACAAAAATCATATTAAGCCAATAGTAGAAATTAATTGATGTTTATTTAACATACCATTTGCAAATCGGGCTAACATTTCAATTAGGGAGTCAAAGTGTTCCAGAGAGGAAAGAATTCCCAAAGATTCTTATACCCTATTCTATTGACATTGCCATAGAAACAGGGCCAGAATAGTGTTTATATAATAACAATTTACCCTAAAACACAGCTTCTAGTCTGACTTTGGAGTTAGTTTCTATTTCTTGAAACTGACTGCACATAGATAATTTTTCAAAAGAGCACAATGCCTAAAGCAAAACAGTCTTTACTCATTTGTCTAGACCAATGTTTGACTTAAAGTTGACTTTTAGGAAACCAGTTTCCTCAGGGCTCAAGTTTCAAAAGAACAACACAGGACAATGTCCTGGGTGGGTCACCCCACCTCCATGGGCCCCCAGAATCTGGATCCAGGAGGATTAAACTTCCATCTCAGTGAGACAGGGCTAGAGCCATTTTCTTAAAATCGTTTTTCTCCTCAGGACAGCCCCTCACCCAGCCCATTTCATGAAGTAGTTTTTCTTCTCAGAACTTCCTTGAAAAGAAACAGCCACCAGCTGGCCGGAATCGGCTGAAAACGGGCCTTGCCCTCCATCTTGTCACTCCAAATAATCTTTAGCTCATTAACGGCCTCATGTATGGTAAAGTCTCCATCCCGGGTGGAGAGCTGACGTGCTAATGAACAAAAATGGCTAAGTTCCTCTTGCACGGGTAATCAAATCCAGGCCCTAGAAAATGCTTACTTATTCTGGAATGCTCTGCTGGTGGCACGTGAGCCATCTTGTATTTTGTGATCTGTCTTGTCTGTATAAACCAGCCTCAACAAGCGAGCAGTCTTAGAAGGCACTTGGCCCCGACTGTCTCCTTGCTTGGCCAATCAATAAAGCTTGTCTTTTGTCTCCCTAACTCAGTCTCTGTCTTATTGGCCCCTGAACGTAGTCACACCGAGCAGAACAAGGAGTTCCCGGCAACATCAAGAGTCATCCAGAAGAGAACAGAGCAAAGCTCGTTAGGACTATTTGATGCATACTTGGATGTTTGGGTTTTCTGTGAGCTTTTTCTGGTTAACTCTGAGGCTGTATAAACCTTTCCCTGTCTGTTGGCCTTGACCTTCCACTTCTTCCTGAAGCTTGTTACCTGTGTTCTCAGAGAAGTGCAGGACCCTCTCATTGGTTGTTCATGGCTGTTCTGTATGTTTTTATAAGGATCTCAAATCCCCTGCAGTAGAAGTCACTACTACACTTTAAAAATACATATGTATAAGCACTTATAATATGAACTTAGAAATAGAAATATGTATATCTTTGTGAGAGTCTCTAACATTAACTGTAAGTCATTATGACCTGTAAGTCATAAGGAAGTTATTTAGAAAATTTCTGAACGCAGACATAGAAACATAGAAGTAGTGAAGTATGTAAAGAACATAAACAACTTTTAAGTTCTTTTTAACCCAGAATTCTGTGACACAAGAAAACATAACAAACATAAACAATCTCCCTAATTTCTAACCTTGAAGAAAAGATTCATCATTCGGATACTCTCTAAACCTGGAGAAAAGATATACTAGAGTTTGATATCACACTTGCCCTTGTTGTGTGGAGCCAAGGTGACAAATTCACATATAAGCCCTAAACTTCTGTTCACTCATTGAGAGAAGGCAGAGATGGAACTGAGATTCTGTTGGCCACTGCCAGTCTTTGATCCTATGTAGGAGGGACCTCTGCCGAGTTCAAGCCGTGGTTAAGTCTTCCTCCTGAGACCCTTTGTTAAAGGTAAAAGCCTGAAGTCTAAAGATTTGGACTGTAAATATTGAACTAACATTATAATTCTGATTGTTAATTCTGATTCTCCAGTTCTACATGAATGTTGTGGGGTCTTCCTTGTGTCTCTTGTCAGGTTGCTGTTGTTGCTGTTAGGTGCTGTGGAGTCGGTTCTGACTCATAGTGACCCTATACAACAGAAAGAAACACTGCTCGGTCCTGTGCCATCCTCACGATCATTGCTGTGTGTGAGCCCCTTGTTGCCACTGTGTCAATACATCTTTTAAGGGACTCATTGCCATGACTACCTTGCAATAAACTAAACTAGTTTATGCATGACAAACTTGAGTAGCTCTCCATTAATTTTGTAAACTCCTAAACAGCAATGGCCATTCTGTACTTCAGTTCTTAAGAAGCTGTTATCTGTTAGGCCCACCCCAACCCAACCAAGACTACTACTCAGCCATAGGAGTTGATATTCACTGTAGACCTTGAGAGAAACAATTCTCCCTCTTACCTACTACCAACAGAGACATTCGAAGCCCCCAGGACAAGTGGGGAGGTTGGAAAGCCTTGTGGCCCTTTGTACAGGGCCTTTCTCCTTCCAGTGCCCCTTCCAGTCCTGCTCTGTCTCTGTTCTGCCCTGAGCTGGACCCATATCCACGTCAGGGAACCACCCCCACCCCAACCTCCCCGCTGTGTGGGAGGATCTGGTTCCACAGCCACCACTCCTGGGAGATGCCACCTGAGAAAGGGGGATGGAGAAAGCCCCAAAGAAGGACTCTCTGAGGATGGAGCTTCAAGCACCAGGACAGATGGTGGGGGAGACGGGACCCTCAGGCCAGGTAACATCACCATGTGCACAAGGACTCCAGTTTCTGGGGCTCACAGGCAGTGAGATGGGGACACTGCAGGGAGGTTCCTCCCTCTGCCTGAGTCACTGAGCCCTGTGTCCTCACGTGCACAACTGTGGTCACTGAGCTCTGAGTCTGGAATCAGACCTGACAGTTGATCCCCTGGCTCCGTGTAGCTGGAGGATATCCAGGTTCCCGTGGGAGACTCCAAGGGTGCTGCTTCCCGAGTCTTGACTGACGATCAATAGACAAATTACAGTGTGACAGGGAAGCACTCTCTGGGGCATCTTCATGGCCCAAAAACACAGCAAAGAAGAAAAAAATCCAAAGGGATCCTCAGAGATGAGCCAGCTGCTCAGCAGTCCTCTTATCTAAGATAAATGCCTGGACTCACACGGGACAGAAGTCCTTTCAGGGGAAAGAAGATCATGCACCTGGCATGGGTCATGCACTTATAGCTTAATTATTATTATTTTCAAAAAAATAGTATTTCAGGTATACAGACAAGTGTTAGGCAACAAACCACTCCACAAAAGAAATCAGACTTAACAAGTGCATTTGAACATTCTAGCTCAACCTCCATCAGCACACTTACCCCTTCCCCCAGGAAGCACCATCCCCTGGATTTGGTATTTAGCAAGCTCATGTATATCTTTTCTATTTTTACCACAGTTGCATGCACTCCCACACTTCTAGTTTGTTTACATGTCTGTAGAGTGCTCCGTGCCGTCATTATTATTATTATTTTGGCTACTCCAAAATACATTGCACCATCTTCTGGTAACCAAACTGCAATTCTCCTGGGAAACCATCCCACACTCTCAGCCAAATGGCTTGACCAACACTCTGTGGAAGATGGAATGAGACCACTAGGGACTTCCTTTCTCCTGGCAACTGTGATTGGTCCAGGGCTGGGCATGTGACACCCTGGGGGCCAATGAGGTGCAATGAGACTTTTGTTGTATTTTCTGTGAGTGTGACAGAATTTTCTGTTGGACTTGAGGCTGAAAGGGTCAAGTTCCATAGCTACTTCTATTGGCATCCTGCAACCACCATAGGGTCTTCTTTCTGCAAATGGACCTGACAGGGAAAAAGAGGAGCTGTGAGACCAGTCGACAGTAGTCAGGATCTGATGACATCGTCTGAGCCCTTGATTCAGCTGTGCTTGAAACCAACAAACTACTCTTTGCACTTTTTGGTTGTCTGATTTAATAATCGACTTTAATATTGAGAAACAGTTTTTAATTCTCATGGAATCCAGATTTCTGCATTCCTTGGAGGTGGGGGTGAGTCACCCAGGCCACTGCTCTGAGGTGATCTTTTGAACCTTGAGCCTTGAGCAGACTACCCCTACCCCCTGCTGTCCAGTTGATTCCGACTTATAGTGACCCTATAAGACAGAGTAGAACTGCCCCATAGGCTTTCCAAGGAGTGGCTGGTGGATTCAAACTGCTGACCTTTTGGTTAGCAACCAAATGCTTAACCATTTTGCCACCAGGGCTCCTTGAGCAGACTGGTCTCCTAAAAGTCACCTTTAAGTCAGACAACAGTCTTGCTAATCAGTAAAGAACTTTTGCATTGGGCTTTGTGCCCTTTTGAAGAATTATCTATGTGTAGTCAGTTTCTAGAAACAGAAAATCCAGGGTAGGACAGGAAGCTGTGTTTCAGGGTAAATTGTTATTATGAAAACACTGTTCTGAGGCCCTGTTTCCATGGCAATGTTGGTAAGATGGCGTATAAGAATCTTTGGATGTTCTTGCATCTTTGGAACACTTTGACTCTCTAGTCAGGAATGTTGCCCAATTTGCAAATCATATATCAAATAAACTTCAAATCAGTTTATATTATTGGCTTAACATGATTTTTGTTTCAACAAGATACAGCTATGTAAGCTAAGTTTTCCATTGCATGCAGCTAAGGGTCCTGCCTGATGCAATCTTTTAATCATATGGCATTTGTATTTTAAAAGAGGTGTTCAGTGTCTCAGCCTACAAGGAATAGTAATGGTAAGATTGTGGGCCCATGACAGGCCATGAGGAGGGCAATGATATGTCAAGAGTCTCTGAAATCATACCTGATACATGGTCACCTACTCAGTCTCTAGGTTCAGTGTGGTTCTGCGCAAAGAATTATCAAGATATTCTCTCCCTCCATTACTCCTGAAGTTGCCCTTCTGTACCTTTAAGACAGAGCATCCAAGTAACTTTGGATGATTTCAATTAGGCCTACAGTTAAGGAATTGAGGGGAAAATTAAAGCCAGAACCACTGAATGTAATGATGAGTACTCTCAAGAATTTTCTAGGAGTAGCTGACCTCATTCAGGGCTTTGATGCTGGATAGAATGCTCTGGTTTCACTCAGAGTTTAAGAATGTTAGATCCCTGATCTGCTAAGGCCCTAGACAAATGCGGAGACAGTTACACACATAGAGGGAAAGATCTTTCTGGTCACAAAGAGAGAACTTTAATTGTTCTGAAATTCAATAGTCTAAAATGGAGATTTCATTTTTAGGTTGACTTAAAGGATCAAAAGTTCCCAGCAGTCCTCAGGGCTGGCCACTCACTCACCAGGTGAGCTGATATGTGTATGATGGCTTCTGAGTTTGTAATTGCTTAGTTGGATTTCAGGTCATGTCCTTTGGACTCACTTATCAGTTTCCTGGTCTAATAAATGTCTTTCTCTGGTCTCCATTAGCTAGCGGCACATGGCATTTCTCTTCGAAAGACCTTCACGTTGACAGTCTTATTTAAAGCAGTTTTGATGGACACCAGGAATGCCTATTGACCAGTGTGTCTGACCTAGGTCAAAGCAGGAGATGGGATTGCTGAGAAATGTCACAGAGGTCAGGGCAGCCAGGATTAAGAAAGTGAGTCTAGACCAATGCGCAAAGGGCTGTGGCAGACAGCAGAAAACATCATGGTGGCAAACTCCTGGGGCCTTTCTGACGTTAGATACCAAGGAGAGACTACAAGCTTGTCAATTCCCAGAATTTGTTCCAGAAGGCAGATGTAAAACTCAGCCATGGCAAAAGATTGAGGTCTATAGTTGAAACAAACATGGTTACCAAAGTGAGTGGTAGACAGTAGAACTTTTCATGTCACAGATACAACATCTGAAGCCGTATCTATTTGTAGATGACTCTGTGTCTCAGCCAGGATTGACTAGTTTATGCTGCAGTAAAAAATCCAAATCTGTTGCCATCGAGTCGATTCCTACTCTTGGTGATCCCATGTGTTACGGAGTAGTACTGCTCTATAGAGTCTTTGTTTAGCTCTAATCTTAGTGGAAATAGATCACTAGGTATTTCTTCCATGGTTTTGCTGGATGGGTTAGAACCCCAAACCTTTAGGTTAGTGTTGTTCTTAGTTGTTGTCAGGTGCCCATGAGTTGGTTTCGACTCATAATGACCCTATGAACAACAGAACGAAACACTGCCCAATCCTGTGCCTTTCTCACAATCATTGCTATGTTTGAGCTCATTGTTGCAGCCACTGTGTCAATCCATCTTGTTGAGGGTCTTCCTCTTTTTTGCTGACCCTCTACTTTACCAAGCATGATGTCCTTCAAGGACTGGTTCCTCCTGATAACATATCCAAAGTAAGCGAGACCAACTCTCACCATCCTTGCTTCTAAAGAGCATTCTGTCCGTACTTCTTCCAAGACAGATTTGTTCTTTCTTCTGGCAGTCCATGGTATATTAACTATTCTTGGCCAACACCATAATTCAAAGGCATAGATTCTTCTTCAGTCTTCCTTATTTATTGTCCAGGTTTTGCACACATATGAAGAAATTGAAAATACCATGGCTTGGGTCAGGTGCATCTTAATCCTCAAGGTGACGTCTTTGCTTTTTAACACTTTAAAGAGGTCTTTTGCAGCAGATTTGCCCAATGCAATATGTCGTTTGATTTCTTGACTGCTGCTTCCATGGGCGTTGATTGTGGATCCAAGTAAAATGGAATTCTTGACATCTTCAATATTTTCTCCATTTATCATAATGTTGCTTATTTGTCCAGTTGTGAGGATTTTTGTTTTCTTTATGTTAATGTGTAATCCATACTGAAGGCTGTGCTCTTTGATCTTCATCAGCAAGTGCCTCAAGTCCTTTTCACTTTCATCAAGCAAGGTCGTGCCATCTATATATCACAGGTTGTTAATGAGTCTTCTTCCAATCCTGATGGCACATTCTTCTTCATATAGTCCAGCTTCTCAAATTATTTGCCCAGCATAGAGACTGAATAAGTATGGTGAAAGAATACAACCCTGACGCACACCATTCCTGATTTGGAACCACGTAGTATCCCCTTGTTCTGTTCGAATGACTGCCTCTTGGTCTATGTATAGGTTCCACATGAGACAATTAAGTGTTCTGAAATTCCCATTCTTTACAATGTTATCCACATTTTGTTAAGATCCACCCAGTCAAATACCTTTGCATAGTCAATAAAACACAGGTAAGTATCTTTCTGGTCTTCTCTGTTTTTAGCCAAGATCCAACTGACATCAGCAATGATATCCCTCCTTCCATGTCCTCTTCTGAATCCAGCCTGAATTTCTGGCAGTTCCCTGTTAATATACTGCTGCAACAGTTTTTGAATTATCTTCAGGAAAATTGTACTTGCATGTGATATTAATGGTATCGTTTGATAATTTCTGCATTCTGTTGGATCACTTTACTTTGGAATGGGCATGAATACGGATCTCTTCCAGTCAGTTGGCCAATTATCTGTCTTCCAAATTTCTTGGCATAGATAAGTGAGTGCTTCCAGCATTGTATATGTTTGTTGAAACACCTCAGTTGGTATTCCATGAATTCCTGGAGTCTTGTTTTTCGCCAATGCCTTCAATGCAGCTTGGACTTCTTCCTTCAGTATCATTGGTTCTTGATCATATGCTACCTCCTGAAATGGCTGAATGTTGACCAATTCTGTTTGGTACAGTGACTCTGTGTATTCCTTCCATCTTCTTTTGAAGCTTCCTGCATCATTCAATTTTTTGCCCATCAAATCCTTCAATATTGCAACTCAATGATTGAATCTTTTCTTCAGTTCTTTTAACTTGAGAAATGCCAAGCGTGTTCTTCCCTTTTGGTTTTCTAACTCCAGGTCTTTGCAAGTTTCTTCATAATACTTTACTTTGTCTTCTTGAGCTGCTCTTTGAAATTATCTGTTCAGCTCTTTCACTTCATCATTTCTTCCTTTCGCTTTAGCTACTCTCCATTCAAGAGCAAGTTTCCGAGTCTCTTCTGACATCCATTTTGGCCTTTTTTTTTTCTCTTCCGTCTTTTTAATGACCTTGTGCTTTCTTCCTGTATGATGTCCTTAATGTCATCGTACAACTTGTTTGGTTTTCCATCACTGGTGTTCATTGCATCAAATCTGTTCTTGAGATGGTGTCTAAATTCAGGTGGGATATACTCAGGGTCATACTTTGGCTTTCATGGACTTGCTCTAATTTTCTTCTGCTTCAACTTAAACTTGCATGTGAGCAATTGATGGCCTGTTCCAAGTCAGCCCCTGGCCTTGTTCTGACTGTTATTTGTGGGGATATATGCCATTTAAACATGGCTGCACTATTGACAACTGCAGCCCCCACAGGCCTCTATGCTGTATA
>NW_004443944.1:15947097-15964746 GCF_000243295.1 Trichechus manatus latirostris
CCTGCATATACTTCTGCTAAATTTCAACAATTTTGTGCCACTTGGAATATCCTTCATACCACTGGCATTCCTTATATTCCTTGCCCCTCAAGGGCAAGCCATAACTGAACGTGCCCATCATACTCTCAAACAGCTCTTAAATAAACAAAAGGGGGGAGATGATGGGTATAGAGTATGTGACCAAAATGAAAGACTTGCCAAAGCTCTCTTTACTTTTAATTTTTTATCGGTTACCAAAGATGGTCGTACTGCTGCAGAGCGACATTTTATCCCCTCTGACACCCGACCTCGCCCACAGGTCCTCTATAAAGATCCTCAAAATCTCTCTGTCTGGCAAGTACCTGTAGAATTACTAACCTGGGGGCGAGGGTATGCGGCCGTTTTGTCTCCTACAGGTCCACTTTGGATTCCCACTCCGGCTGCGGCGCAGCCCACGCTCCATCCCTCCCGCGGCACTCCGAGCCCAGTCCCAGGTTGCCGCTGCCTGGGCTCGCCGGCCCGGTCACTTGGGGTGTCGCCGCCTGGAACGAACCTGCCTAGAGACTCTGGGCAGGCGAGACAGGGCTCTGCTCTCCGGCTGCGACTAGGGGTCCCAGACGCACCCCGCGCTGTGGCTCCCCCGCGCTCAGGCACACTCTGCCGTGTACCTCCACCCCTTCCCTTCTCGGAACCGCCGCCACCGCCCCTGCTGCGGCTGCCTGCCGGAGCCGCCATCCCATCCGACTCCAGAGCCGCAACTGACACCGGCACCCCTTCCCTCAGGGGTGAACACTGAAGGGCCACCATCTGACCCGAAATCACCCCTTCCCCCAGGGATGGACACTGAACAATGGAGATCTGCACTACCGGTAACATGGGGAGGTCTGAAACCCCTCTCCTCCAAAGCTGAGCATATCCTCTCAACTACAGGTGCCCCACTTACACCTGAAAACCTGTTTCTAGCTATGGTTTCCCTCGTGACAATCTGTTCTCAATAGTCATCCTGTATTATCTTGTTAATCAGTAATTTGTTAATCAGTAAGTTCCCAATGAAAATTTTTGTTATGTGTAAATTCCTCTATATTTTCTGCTTCTTCTAGATTAGATGCTTCTGTATAGATAGATTTCTAAGCTAGATGATTCCTTTCCAATTGATAGTAAATTTGTGTAAATCAGTGTTTGTTTGATTGTTAACTCTGTTATGATGTATAAATTGCCCTTCCTAGTGATTCCCTTCCAAGTAATAGTGAAGCTGTGTAAATCATTGCTTGTTTGATTGTTAATGAATCTTTGAGCCTTTATAAATCTTCAAGCCTTTAAGAATAATAATTTCAGTGGATGTTAAAAGTTAGTGTTTACCTGACAAAATGAGAGTCAGAGGAAACCCATGGGTCCAACAATCAGGATATTACTAGTGCAGAGGATTATATTATCCTCATAAGATCATCCTCTGTTGTCTTACACACCTGAAAGGCACATTGAGTCTGCTCACTCCGACTATGCAATTGATAAGAGCATCGCTCTTACTTAGTAACCTGGTGAAGAACCAGATGGTATCTGGTGGAAAACCAGCACTGTGAGTTTAAAGAGCTTGCCATAGCCGCCATCTAGGCGACTAAGTCCAGGTGTTACTCATAGCTATGCTACTTCTCCTCCTTAAACATATGAAGTGTGCCCCAGCCATAGCTGGGCTCACAAGGACTCACTAAGATGCCAGGCCCTGAGGTGTGGAGACAGTAGCTGAGATAATCTTGGATTTCATCTCATAGAGAAAATTTGTTGGACCAGTGAGAATCCTCTTGATTCTTATTCCATTAACTAAACAAAAGGGGGGAAATGTGGGGATATATGCCATTTAAACATGGCTGCACTGTTGACAACTTCAGCCCCCACAGGCCTCTATGCTGTATAGGACATGTTGGAGACTTGTCAGCGATAAGAAAGAGATTAGGCACGACTTGTTTTCCCAAACCTATTGTCCTGTTACTGATTGGCTTGTTTACCTGAATTCCTCCTCCCTTGCCCGAAACTTATTGTTATTCACCCAAAGCCCATTGTTCTGTTACTTGCTTCACTGCTTGCTGTATTGACTATAAATAAACTGCTGGGGACTGAAGCCGGGGTTCGACTCCTCAGAGTGACCCTCCTGGCCCCAGTTCTCTGTAAGAGTTGTGGAATTGGTTATTGTCTCTGCCGCCCTGACATTCGCCGCCGCTGCGACAGTTATTGAGCTTTACCATTGTCTCTTTCCACAGATGTAGTCAATTTGATTTCTGTGTATTCTATCCGGCGAGGTCCATATGTATAGTTGCTGTTTATGTTATTGAAAAAAGGTATTTCTAATGAATAAGTCATTGGTCTTGCAAAATTCTATCATGTAATCTCTGGCATCATTTCCATCACCACGGCCACATTTCCCAACTATTGACCCTTCTTTTTTGTTTCCAACTTCCACATTCTAATCATCAGTAATTATCAATGCATCTTGACCACATGTTTGATCAATTTCAGATTGCAGAAGTTGGTGAAAATCTTCAGTTTCTTTATCTTTGGCATTAGCGGTTGGTGCATAAATTTGAATAATAGTTGTATAAACTGGTCTTCTTTGTACGTGTATGGATATTATGTTATTGGCAGCACTGTATTTCAGGATAGATCTTGAAATGTTCTTTTTGACATCGAATGAGACGTCGTTCCTGTTCAATTTGTCATTCCTCATGTAGTAGACCATATGATTGTCTGATTCAAAATGGCCAATACCAGCCTATTTCAGCTCACTGATGCCTAGGATATTGATCTTCAAGCATTCCATTTCATTTTTGATGACTTCCAATTTTGTTTGATTTATATATTCCACATACCAGTTATTAATGGATGTTTGCAGCTGTTTCTTCTCATTTTGAGTAGTGCAACATCAGCAAATGAAGATCCTGAAAGATTGACTCCATCTACATCATTGAGGATGACTCTACTTTGAGGAGGCAGCTCTTACCCAGTTGTATTTTGAGTGTCTTCCAACCTGAGGGGCTCATCTTCCAGCACTATATCAGACAATGTTCCACTGCTGTCCATAAGGTCTTCACTGCCCAATTTTTTCAGAAGTAGATTGCCGGGTCCTTCTTCCCAGTCTGTCTTAGTCTGGAAGCTCCACTGAAACCTGTCCACCACGGATGACCCTGCTGGCATTTGAAATACCAGTGGCATAGCTTCCAGCATCACAGCAACTTGCAAGTCACCACAGTATGACAAACTGACAGACAAGTGGTGGTTAGGTTAGTAGTCAACCGCAAATCATTTGCACCAGCCAGTGACCTGTTGTAACAAACAATCCCCCAAACCTCAGTGGCTTAAAATAAGAAACAACTAGTTCTTGTAAATGCTGCATTCCCCCCTCTGGTACAGCAGGGGTTTCTTTACACTGTATTTATTCAGAGACCCAGGCTTTATCTTGACACATGCGCCTATAAAATCACTATGGCAGGCAGATGATGCTGTTGTTGTCAGGTGCTCCCCAGTTGATTCTGACTCACAGTGACCGCATGTGACAGAATAGAACTGCCCCAGGGTTTTCTAGCCTGTAATCTTTACAGGGAGCCCTGCTGGTGCCATCGTTAAGAGTTCGGCTACTAACCAAAAGGTCAGCAGTTCGAATCCACTAGCTGCTCCTTGGAAACCCTATGGGACAGTTCTACTCTGTCCTTTAGGGTCGCTATGAGTTGGACTAGACTCAATGGCAATAGGTCTTGTTTGGTTTTAATATTTACAAGAGCAGATCGTCAGGTCTCTCTCCTGGGGGGGCCGCTGGGTGAGTTTGAACTGCCAACTTTTCAGTTAGAGTTGAGCACTTAACAATTGTGTCACCAGAGTTCCTTGGGCAGATGATACCCATTGCTGTTGAGTTGATTCCAACTCATAGTAACCCTACAGGACAGAGTAGAACTGCCTCATAGGGTTTCCAAGGCTGTAACCTTTACAGAAGCAGAATGCCACATCTTTCTCCTGTGGAGATGCTGCTGGGTTTGAACTGCTGACCTTTCAGTTAGCAGTTGAGAGCTTAATCACTACGCAACAAGGGATCCTTAGGCAGATGATAGTGTGGCTTACTGAATATGATAATGTGGCTTAATGGAAACTGACTCGAGAATGACACAGACCACTTCCACTCACATGTCTTAGGCAACGCATTACATGGTTGTACCAAGCTTCAAAGACGTTAGGGAAGTGCAGCTCTCCCAAGAGCTGGGAAGGATGCCCTGACATATTTAGCAAACAGATAACCTCTTACTCCCATGCCATGCAGCAACGTCTAACTTTACAGAGGCATGAATTTGACTCTCCTGCAGTGATGCTGACGGATGGGACAAGACCTGTGAGCTTATGAGTAAGACTGCACCACCACTCAGCATTTGAAACCGAGAAAGGTCTGGGCTTGTCTCCCAACCATGCTGTGTTCAAATAAATAATAAATTGATTAAGAATTCAAATTCTTGGCAAACTGAAATCTTTCCAGTTCTAGAAGTGGAGAAGTCTGAAAGATTAATGATCTCAGCCAGAAAAATGGCTCTTTTGAAAAAAATGCAACTTGAAATGCAAATGTAACCAAGGTTAACAAAGTGGATGAGACCACATTATATGCAGAATGGAAACTCAAAAAACAAACAATTTATGAAATTGTTTCAGTTGGAAGGCCATCTGTGAAATAGTTGCATTTTATGGAGTGCATAATCTAGGCCACGAGTGCAACGGTGGTTTAGTGGTAGAATTTTTGCCTTCCATGAGGGAGACCCTGGTTCGATTCCCAGCCAACACATCTTATGTGCAGTCACCACCCATCTGTCAGTGGAGGCTTGTGTGTTGCTGTGATGTTGAACAGATTTCAGCAGAGCTTCCAGAATAAAACAGACTAGGAAGACAGTCCTGGAGATCTACTTCTGAAAATCAGCCAGTGAAAACCCTATGGATTGCAAGGGTCCAATCTCTAACCCATCATGGGGGGTGGCGCAGGACCTGGCAGTGTTTCATTACGTTGTGCATAGAGTCCCCATGAGTTGGAGTCAACTCGACAGAAGCTAACAACAACTCAAATGATCAACTGATCAAAACAACATAAGGAGCAATATTTAATCATTTTTAAACATTAGAAGAATTGGAAATGCATCTCTTCAAGAGATGGACGTAGAGCATCCCAGACTCTTGATTAAAGGAGACCTGGCCCCAGACCCCAAAATTCTGAGTTGCCTCTTAGTTTGATGCCCAGGAGGTGTGCACACCTTGGGGTAAAGCATCATGGGAAGGTTTTGGACTGGTGGAAACCACACCTTCCTTTTGCTAAATGGAAGAAAGAGTTAAGAAAGGGGGATGGGAGAAGAACAGACGTGCTGACAGCACAGCAGGCATGTTCTCAGGCCAATCAGGTTAGGGAATAAGAATGTTGTTGTTGCTATTAGGTGACATCGAGGGCACTCAGAGCGATCCTATGTGACAGAGTAGAACTGCCCCCTAGGGTTACCTAGGCTGTAATCTTTATGGGAACAGATCTCAAGGTCTTTCTCCCGGGGTAGGTTCGAACCATTAACTTTTCAGTGAATAGTTGAGCACTTAACCATTGAACCAGCAAGGATCCTTCAGTAAGCAAGAATAGTTGGACACCTTTGAACCGTTCATACCCATATACTCCTTGGAAAGTATAGCGTGCTTCCAAGTATACCTGCCTCTGTTGGCGATCTTTGCTCCGCTCACGAAATTCTTGTTCTGGCTGTTCTCTAACTCTGCTCGAACAATAGGAGCTAAAATTATGTGAGTTGTACTTGACGCTTTCCAAATTATTTCCCTCTCATTGTCTTACTTGTATCCTCATGTCAGTGCTGTCTGTGAAGGGTGCAGAGCAGGAGCTGATCTCCACCTTTCCACCCTCCCATCCCCCACGGGGCCGCATAGAGAGTTTAGTTTAATATGTTAGTGACACGTTCCTCCTGTTCTCTTTCCCTTCCCTCCATGACCCTACCTTCTCTCCACTTCCTTCTTCCTTCCTTCCCCTCTTCCTTCCTTCCCTTCCTTCCTTCCCTCCTTCCTTTCTCCATCTTTCCATTTCTCTCAGGTCTTGGTCTATCTTCTCTCCTTATCTTCTTTCTCCCCAAACACTTCCACAGAATTAAGTCATGAAACCTATTTGCATAAAACCTTTACAAAGGGGGCAAGAGTGGTATTTCTTTATGGGCCTAGGTCAACAGATTTGACAAATGAGGCTGTTACCAGGGAAAACAAATTGTTAGTGTTATATTGAAATTTCACTGTGGGTATTAAACATTTGCATGAGGTTACCAAACACCTGAGGGTTTAGGCAGATGAATTCCATTCCAAAACCACTAAAATGAAAAGCCAACTGCAAATTAGGTTTGAAATAGACCTGCCTGTCCTTGGAGATTTTGCAGTGACTAATGGATTAGTCCCCAACTGGAACACAAACCTACTTTACTTTCATAGAAACGAAGAAGACTAATAAAGGCTGTGTTTCTATGCAGCCCTGAATCAACTGGGGTTTCGCCATCCTCTGTTTAATAGCCTGATGCTTCTCAGTTGAGTTTCTTAATTAAGTCACAATACATGTTGGCTTTTAAGAAATCTCTAAACACCTGAGTTTTTGGTTTAATGTCTTTCTTTTTTCTTACCAGTGGTGTCAAAGAATGGCTTGGGAAGGGAAGTTTAGCCACTCCCTCCAATCTCCATTAGTACTCCACCAAGAAAATATACATGTAAAGATAAAATAATCATTATAAAACTGTTTCACTTTTATCTATCTGAGACAAACACTCCAAATGGCAACTGTGACTGCTCTGCCAACGACGCTTTAAGACAAGTATCTCACTCCCTATAAAACCAATTGCTATGGAGTCCATTCTGACTCATGGTGGCCCCATGTGTGTCAGAGTAGAACTGTGCTCCATAGGGTTTTCAATGGCTGATTTTTCAGAAGTAGATCACCAGAGAGAGCTCTGGTGGTGTAGTGGTTAAGCACTCGACTGCTAATCAAAAGTTAGGCAGTTCCAATCCATCAGCTGCTCCTTGGGAGAAAGATGTGGCAGTATGCTTCCATAAAGATTACAACCTAGGAAACCCTATGGAGTGGTTCTACTGTGTCCTATAGGGTTGCTATCAGTTGGAATCGACTCGACAGCAATGGGTTTGGTTTTTGATGGGAGATCACCAGGTACCTCTTGGTGGACTCGAATCACCAATCTTTTGGTTAGCAGTCAAGCGCTTAATTGTTTGCACCACCAGAGGACTCCATATACATACATGTATACATAAACATATATGCATTCACATACATACACATATATATAATGCAGTGTAATATAATATACATGCAAGTTCTTTTCCTTCTGTTTCCATAAACACTTTGATTGAGACACAGTTTTATTGCTTTTAGCCTGAGGCTGCTGCAAAATTTATAGAGCAAACAGTGGGTTCATGTTTGATGTTTCCTCATGTGAGCAAGAGTGCAGGGCTGTTTTCAGGGGCAGTTCTTGCCCACGTGCCTGCTGGCGCTGGGTGATCTGATGTCAGAGACAACACAGGAATCAGAGCCCACATGCTCGAATGATGACATAGCTGGAAACTCAGAGTCAGGGTATCGATGAGGAAAGGAGAGTGAGCTGGGGCAAAAGAGGGCACATGGAACATTTCTGGGGAGTCGGAGCTGAAGAGGAGTGGGGAAAGAAGGAACTTGGGCAGAAGCCAGTTCTGGACGCATGGGCTCAGAGAGGAGGTGTGCTGTCATGGTGGAGGCAGAGGTCCAGGGAAATGAGGTCGGGCACCAAAGGCCAGGAGGGGACAAGGAGCACAAGGACTTTACATTGACTCTGGAGAACACCTTGTATGGATGGATGTGTGGCAGACAGTTGTCTTCATGCCTGCCCACATTCACGCCCACACTTCTGCAGACAGTTCTCTGAATTCACTCTGGGAACTCCGGCTGTGCTAGTCTCAGTCCAGCTCCAGGGGTGACCATGTAACTCAGGCTTGGCCAATCACACGTCACATGCCTCTGGCCACAGTGGTTGGTTCAGGAAGGGCATGTGACCCAGTCAGAGTCATCAGATCTAGTCCCGGGCCTTTTGCTGGAGGGACAGGGAAGAGGTGCTCTCCATAGTGGGACATAATGGGACACGTGAGCATGCAAGACTGAGAGTGCTGAGGTCCCCATGGGAGAGCATGTGCTTGAGTGTGAAGTCAATCCAAGAAGAGCTGGGCTGAGACAAAGAGAAAGAGAGGGTCAGAGTCCTGGTAATGAAATTTAAGCCCCTGGATTCAGACATGTCCAAAGCCAGCTCTATCTTTCTCTTTCCTTAGCATAAGCCAATACATTCCTTTTTTTTGGCTTAAATCCTCTGGACTTGGGTTTTCCATCACTTACAACCAAATGTATCCTGAAAGATAGAATGTGCCTCTGGTGTTCATTGTCTTAAAGAGGACAATAGATTGGCTCCTCTGCAAAGACACCTGGTAGTGTCTTTTCACCATCTGCTTGGCCCATCTAGAATAAGTTCTGTTGGCTTCTCAAAAATTGCACTTTAATATGGTTCGGGTGTTAATTCATCCTAGAAGAGCATATTCTTTCGAAGAGCCTACCCAGCCTCTCATATCCATTTTCCTTTTGATCATTTGTCTCTGAATCATTAATGTCACACACAGCTTCAAGCTGCCAACACACCCAGCAAGCCCCTCGGTGGCCAGTCAGTGTTTGGTCGACTTGATTGAAAAAAAAACCCAAAGAAACCTAATTGCACCCCTAGAATGTGTTTACTCTGAATGTATTAAGGCTGTAGTTATCAAATCAGAACTGTATTACCCCCTTAAATTACCTAGAAAACAAAATCAATAGTTTATTTAACCACAGTTGAGAAAAGAAAAAGAAAAGGGGAAAAAAAGCACTGAGGAAGCTATGGAACAAGTTTTACTTGGAAAGAAACAGTGTAAGGAAACATGGGGAAGAACTTAAGGGTAAAGCAAGGAATATAGGTAGCTTGGAGGAATAAGTGTGCACCTAATTTAACATTGTTCTTTTCTGTGCTCCTTACAAATAGCTTACCAGGCCTTTGACAGGGATGAGATGTTTTATGACCAGGTGATATGAATAAACAGCTCCAGAATGATTTTTGATAGTGACAGCAGTTGGGTTTAATGTGGGTATTTATACTAATTCTTTAACTAAAAATTTGAGATCATTAAAAAGTTGGGCAGCTCATTAACGTCTCCTGCTTGGGCTCCAGGGCAAAATGGGAGCTAATTCATATATCACCACCTAAGCTCCCTGTGTAGGTTTTGAATTTATAATTTCTTCGGTTTTTCTGCCCCAGGTCATAGCTCCTCTGTTCAAGGTGGAAACGACAGTTTCTCGTGAAGTGACAGACCCATCCCAATATCCTCTAAGACCTGAGACTTCCCACCAACTAATCTCTTGCTAAGGAACCCTGGTGGTACAATGGTTAAGCAATCGGCCACTAACCAAAAGGTCAGCTATTTGAACCTACCAGCGGCTTCTCGGGAGAAAAGACCTGACGATCTGCTCCCGTAAAGATTACAGCCTAGGAAACCCTATGGGCAGTTCTGCTCTGTCCCATGGAGTCTCTATGAGTCAAGTCGACTCAATGGCACTCAACAACAACAACAATCTCTTGCTGCCAGCTTGGAAATAGAGAATTGCAAGCAGGAGGCACATTCTTCGGGAAGGGCTGATGCAAACCTCTTGGGGGATGGATGGTTAGGCTGAGTGTGAGCCTCATGGGAGTTGGGGGTAGATTATTACACTAGCTTCCAAATCTTTCCAACCACCCCTTCCCTTCTAGGTTTCTATATACTCGTCTTACAAGTCACAGAATTCTTGAGTTAGAAGATAATTAGAAATTCTGGATCCCAAGCCATCATTTATTTGGTCTTTCATGTATGTATTCATCAGGCATTTCCTGACTGGTCCCCTGTGCCTGGCCTACAACTGGGCTCTGGGGATATAGCAGTGAGCAGAGGAGGTGTGTTTTCTGATCAGTTTAGTTGATGCAGAGGTTCGAATGGTGGCTCCCCAAAAAGATATGTTCATGTCCTAACCCCTAGAACCTATGAATGTGATCTTATTTGGAAAAAGACATCTTTGAAGTTGTAATTAAGTTAAGGATCTCAAGATAAGATCATCCTAGATTATTCTCCATCCAAAAAAACAAGTTGCCGTTGAGATGATTCCTACTCATGGCAACTCCATGTATATCAGCGTAGAACTATGCTCCATAGGGCTTTCAATGGCTGGTTTTTCAGAAGTAGATGGCCAAGCTCTTCTTCCAAGGTGCCTCTGGGTGGACTCAAACCTCCAACCTTTTGGTTAGCAGCAAGCATGTTAACTATTTGCAGAACCCAAGGATTCCTGGATTATCCTGGTAGGTCCTAAATCTGACGACAAATGTCCTTGTAAGAGACAGAAGAGGAGAAGACACAGACACAGAGAAGAAGGCCACATGAAGACAGAGGCAGAGTTTGGAGTGACGTAGCCACGAGCCAAGGAACACCTGGAACTCCCAGAAGCTAGAAGCTGTAGGGAAGGAGTCTCCCCTAGAGACTTCAGAGGGAACGTGGCCCTGCTGACGTCCTCATTTCAGACTTCTGGCCCCCAAAACCATGTGAGAATAAATTTCTGTTGTTTTAAGCCACCAGGTTTGTAGTATATTATTATGGCAGCCCTAAGAAACTAATACAGTTGGGAAGGTTTTTTTTTTTAAAAAAGAAGAAAAGACCCACAAAACATAAACAAGATAATTTCAGGGGTGATAAGTGCCAGGAAGCCAACAGGACAGAATGATGTGCCACAGTGAGAGGTGAGAGGGTACGCTGGTCTCTGTTATCCAGAGTCCGGAAGCTTCCATGGCTCCTATCGTTCCTAGCATCCAATTCATCAGATTTACTTCACTTAGTGACCTGACCCATATCTTTCCAATAAAGCTCTTTTTATTTTTGGCGTAAATTAACTAGCATCAGTTCTCCTGTTTGCAGACGGAGAACCTCAGTAGATGCAATAAAGGAGGGTAGTTGAGAAATAATCAGTTCTCCCTTATGAAATTGTCCTCAGAAGAACTGGAAAGAAAACTGAAATCAGCACACAGGTGATATGAGGGTAAGTCCTTTCCCGTTTGTAGGGGACACTTGGCTTGGTTTGGCTGCCCCGCACCTCCAAACACATTTCCTGTGAGGAGGGGAGTTTCCCACCTTAGAAACCATCTCATCTCCAAGATGGAAGCTGTAAACTTGCAGGCAGAGTGCAGTCATGTGACTTGGATTTCGCCAATCAGCACCCACATGAAGACTTCGTTACGAAGGAGCTCGAGATGTAAAGAAGCAGGCTTTGTGAGGAATCTGTTCCGGTGACAGGGGCGAGAAGACTTTACAGAGGCAGCAGTGGCTGAGGTGTGGGAATCCAGGGCTCAGGGCACACACTGTGGGCTGTGGTGTCTCCACTGGAGAGTTCTACAGTGTGATTCGGACATTAGTCCTGGCTGGGTAGACTCCAAGAAGGCTGATACCTATCCCTCCCAATATCCTTTGGAAACCCTTGTGGCATAGTGGTTAAGAGCTACGTCGAATCCACCAGGCGCTCCTTGGAAACTCTATGGGGCAGTTCTACTCTGTCCTATAGGGTCGCTATGAGTCAGAATCGACTCGACGGCAACAGGTTGGTTGGTTTGTTTGTT
The DNA here is from genome assembly GCF_000243295.1 of Trichechus manatus latirostris. NCBI lineage: Eukaryota > Metazoa > Chordata > Mammalia > Sirenia > Trichechidae > Trichechus > Trichechus manatus. Next base: position 15,958,809 of record NW_004443944.1, read on the forward strand.
TTTTGGTCAGTATCCTTTACTAAATTCCTTTTCTGTTAAATCGCCAGAAGTAGATGAAATAGCTACTACTATTATTTATAAATAGCCAGAGTAGCTTCTGTTGCTAGCAACCAAGAACCCTGGCAGATGTGCTGGTTAAAAGCTTCCATCTCTACGTGCTCACTTTTTCCATGTCTGAACAGCTGGTGGTGCTGCGTAGCCACCCCCAGGTGTCTGAGGTGCAGGATCCTTGCCATATACACTTCCCTGCAGCAACTGACAGACGAACAGAGCAGAAAACATATATTTTTACTTCATATGTGTGAATTGGATTGTAAATCAATGGACAGCACCTCTGTGCACATGTTCTCACAAACACCCAATGTTGCAAGTCAGAGGAGAACAAGTCCCCGGGAAATAGCATCGATATGAGTAACTACTGCGATAGCATTTTCCTGGGGGATGGGGAGGAGGGTTGGACATAGAGAGACTATGTTCCCTGATCCATAAAAACCAGTTGCTGTTGGGCTGACTCCAACTCATTATGACCCATGTGTGTTAGAGCAGAACTGTGTTCCATAGACTTTATTTTTTAATAATTTATTTTTTGTTGTTGTTGAGAATACATACAGCAAAACATACACCAATTCAAGCTTGTACACGTACAATTCAGTGACATTGATGACATTCTTCCAGTTGTGCAACCATTCCCACCCTCCTTTTCTGAGTTGTTCCTCCGCTATAAACATAAACTCACTGCCAACTGAGTCTATCTAATTTTTTGAGTTCTGTTGTCAATTTGGTCCCATATAGATATATCTTAAAAGAGCATAATGCTCAAGGCAGATATTCTTTACTGGTTAAGCTAAACTACTGTTTGATTTTAAGAAGACTTCAGGGGATATTTTTGGTTTAAGTTTTAAAGATCATCTTAGGGCAATAGTTTTGGAGGTTTATCCAGCCTCCATAGCTTCATAAAGTCTAGATTCCATGAGAATTTTATATTCTGTTCTTGCATTTTCTCTCTTTTGACCAGGATTGTATTTATTTTTGAGTTTTTTTAAAATTTTGGTAAAATACACATAACAAAATTTACAATTAGTGACGTTTAGTACATTCACGATTTTGTGCAACCATCACCACTGTCTAGTTCTACAACATTTTCATCAGCCCAGAAGGAAATCCTGTACCCATTAATCATTCACTCCCCATTCCCTTTCCCCTCAGCCCCTGGCAACCATTAGTTTACCTTCTGTCTTTTTGGATTTGCCTAACTGGATATTTCATAAATCCATAGGTTTATGAAAATAGCTGATTTTCAGAAGTAGATACCCAGACCGTTCCTCCAAGGTGCCACTGGCTGGACTCAAACCTCCAACCTTTTGGTTATCAGCCAAGTACATTAACCATTTGTACTATCCAGGGACTCCAATATGTAACCTACCAGCCAGAATTCATGACTTAGAACAACAAACATGTATTAAATACTACTTTTACTGAGCTATGCTCAAACGAGCCATTTGAGTATTCCATGCTTCCTGCCAGGGCCCTAACTGATAAATCTTTCTTTCATAAAATGGGAAGAGGCTATTTATGAAAGAGGAAGTTCGAATGGCAGAACTCACAGAGTACATATGTCAATTGGATCTGGAAACAGAATTCTCTTACAATTGTCTGTGCCTGTGAACCCTTAAGGAGCCCTGGTGGTGCAATGGTTAAGCACTCGATTGCTAACAAAAAGCTCAGTGGTTTGAACCCACCAGCCACTCCTAGCGAGAAACAGAGTGAGAAAGATGTGACAGTCTGCTTCTGTAAAGATTACAGCCTTGGAAACCCCTATGAGGCAGTTCTACTCTGTCCCATAGGGTCATTGTGAGTCGGAATTGACTCAGTGGCAATGGGTTTTTGGTTTGGTGAACACTGAGAAAGTCTGCATGTACTCCCCGGTGGCCTGGATACGCCAGTGAAGAGGCTGGTGGAATACTTGACCATCCACCCCTTTCATCGTCACTTGTTTAATTACAAAAATAACGCTGGGAAACAAAAACTCATTAAAGAAAGCTGGTGAGAGTTTTATCATCAATGCTGAAGAATGCTGGAGGGTCCATAGCCACAGTGTGAGCCCAGCATCTTCCACCCTTCTCTGCTGCCCAGCCACGCCCACCACTGCCCTCACCTGCAGGACAGCAAACGTCCACCCTAGAGCTGATGTTGGGAGGGGGAGCTGATCTTAGAGACCAGGACCCCAGAGCTGCCTGCTTGAGTCCAGCACTTCTCACCATTGAAAGGCAGCCGGTCTGGTTTCTTTATCCACCAGGCTCTCTGCTGCACTGATTTAGAAATTCCAGACAACATGTTGAGAGTTCTTGATTGTCACAGCAGGCAACTGATCTACAATAACACGTAAAAAGGTAAGTGTCCCCAGGCAACGACAGCAGCTGCAGTTTAAAGTTGAAATTAGAGTTAAAATGTGTGCTGGATCCACCTGCTGCTGGGTGGGGGCAGGGAACAAACTGGGGAAGTGAGCCTTCCCCTCCCATCCCTGAACTGGGCTAGGAGCCCCCAGGGTCAAATGCTCAATGTTCTCGGTGTCACCATCCCCACTGAGAGCTGAGGCTCCTGGCAGATGGCTGTGGAGTGTGTTTCCATTAGCTGCCAGTGGGACTTTGCCCTCAGGGTGTTTCAGATTCAAGCATCTCTTTCTTGTTCAGTAACAATCTGAGTCCTTGTGTTCGCAGAACCTCTTAGATCATGACCATTACTGCATTAAACTCTAGTTTCTTGAGGCACTGCTTGTGGTCATGAGTTTTGTAATGATTTGGAATGTTGTTCAGCAAATACTACCACTCTCCCCTTCCCACTCCATTGATGTGGGGTTTGACCATGTGACTTGCTTGGACCAATCAGAATGTCGAGAAAGTGACAAGAGCAAGGATATTACCTGCGCTTGCGCAGTCTGGCCAGCTCTTGCTCCCAGGGATCTGCCACGAGAACGGGTCCCCCAGGACATGCTGTCCCTTCAGCCCCAGGATGAACACAGATGGAGCAGACCTGAGCCCCACTCATAGCCGCTGTCAAGCCCAGTGGAGCCCAGCCTAGATCAGCTGAGCCCTGGCTGACCTGTGGGCCTGTGAGTGTGAGGACACATGGTTGTTTGGTTAGCCACTGAGTGAGCCACTGTACTTCACGGTGTCCAGTTAACACTGAGGAACCCTCCAGTTAGGTTGGCAACAACTGACAAATTCCTGAGTTTCTAAATTCTGCTCTGCTGAGTCTGAGGGCAGTGGTTTTCAAAAAAATTTCTCCTCTTAAAATCAGAGTGCATTCATTCATGCATTTATTTATTAATTCACTTACTTATTCAACAAAGAATTTTTGAACTCCTTAGATGTTAGGCACTGTTGTAGGTGCTGGGGTGTGAAGTTTAACAAGGCAGCAATGGTCCCTGCCTTCATGGTGCAACCATTTTGGTAGAAGAAGGAATCAACAGACAAGTAAACAAATGCATAAATGGACAAACGCAGGAGCTGGGACATGAGGCCACGTGCCACCATGCCTACAGAAGAAGTTAAATAAGTATACAAGTTTGGGGGTTATGTTTAGAATTTTTGAACGTTACATGCTTGGCTGCTACCTGAAAGGTTGGAGGCTCATGTCTACCCAGAAGCACCTTGGAAGAAAGGCCTGGCAATCTCCTTCCAAAAGATCATCCTATGGAGTGCAGTTCTACTCTGACACACATGGGGTCTCTATGTGTCGGAATGGACTCCAGGACAGCACGTTGATACACATTATTTTATTTGTCCAGAAATTTACTCCAGAAACTTTGTTAGAGATAGAACAAATTAGAAAGCTTCCAGGGAGCGCAGATAACTCTGTCTTGCCTTCTAGTTCCTTACTATCGTTGGGGTGACCAACTCTTCCTGGTTTGCCTGGGACTTTCCTAGTTTTAGCTCTGATATGTCACATCCCAGGAACCCCTTCTTTCTTGGGCAAACCGGGATGGTTGGTCACCCTAAGAACACACATCTGCAGTGTGAGAGTGGGTTGAGATTCCAGAAGAATCTTCTAGAATATTGCAGTCCATTTAGACGAGGCCTATTGGAGAGAGAGAAAAGGAGCCCTGGCGGTGCAGTGGTTAAAGTGCTCGGCTGCTAACCGAAAGGACGGCTGTTGGAACGTACCATTCATACCTCCGAAGAAAGATGGGGTAGTCTGCTTTTGTAAAGGTTACAGTTCTACTCTGTCCTATAGGGTCGCTGTGAGTTGGAACCGATTCCAGGGCATTGGGTTTCCCAGAGAGAGAGACTTGTTTACTCCAAACCACAGCCTTTAATGAATTGCAAGAGCAGTTTGGTTGGATTCTCTTTGAAAGCTCTGATTTGGTTCGCCTTCAATAATTTAAGAAGTTTCATGTTTGATTCTAGTTTAACGTGTCTTTCCCATTTTTTCTTTTCTTCTTTCTTTTTCTTCCTCCTTCTCTTCTTTTCCTTCCTTCTTTCCACCTTCTTTCTACCCTCCCCTCCCCCAGTCCCTTTATTTTCTTGAGGGCTTGGTGGGGGTGAAGCTTTGATTTGGTTACCAGCTCAGTAAAAGACAATCCATCACAGTAAGCTTGCTCAGCTGGGCTCAGGCGTCTCTGCAGACTCTGTTTTCTCTGGAGGGCACTTGCCCTTGATTTTGATGCTTGCTCCCCTCAAAGGCTCGGGATTGGATTTTCACACACCTGGAGAGGCTCATATATCTCTGTCCACCGGGGCCGTCTGCTGGTCTTTGTGAGAGACACGAGGTTATGGATGGGCACAATCTTAGAGCACTTTGCCTGGAAGGCAGGACATAAATCTAGCCTGTTTCCCAGCCCATTTCTCCTGCTCTGCTAGGTGGTGTGACCCTCGGAAACCAGGCCGGGGATTGGGTGGGTGGAAAGAAATCCTACTCCTGACTGGACAGGCTCAGAGAACCCCCTGCCTCCCTCCTCTGCATTAAATCAGAGGCTGTGGGGGACAAAGGAGGACAAGGGTGATGCTCACCATCTCTCCTGAGGTGGCAGGTGCTTTCACCTCTTGCCTGGGTTAATCAACTCAGCCACTTTGTGGTCAGCCTTGTCTCCATTTTTGGATGAAGAAACTGAGGCCCATAGAGAGGCAATAATTCGCCCAAAGTCACACAGCTGGCACAAAGCAGGAGCAGAATTCACACATAAGAATTATTACCCTCTTCCTTCCATCCATCCACCATCCATCCAACCATCCATCCATCCATCCATCCGTTCATCCATCCATCATCCATCCACCATCCATCCATTCATCAGCCATCCATCATCCATCCATCCTTTCATCCAGCCTCCATCCATCCATTAGTTGAGTTGTTTTAAAGGGACAGGCACTAGTGATACAGCAGTGAACAAACTCTACAAAGCCCCTGCTTGCGTGGGCTGTGATGAGGTTGGTGATCAGGGCTGTGGGGAAAAGTAAAGCAGAGTAAAAAGTATCCTTTGGGGGCAGAGTCCTTTTTTATAAGGTGGTTGGGGAAGGCCTCTCTGAGGAGGTGACAGCTAAGCATAGATCTGGAGGAAGGAAAGGAGTGAGCCAAGCTTATAACTGAAGAAAGAGTTCACCAGGCAGAGGGCACAGCATGTGCAAATGTCCTGAGGCAGGCTCATGGCTGACATGTTGAAGGAAGAGCATGTGTCCTTCCCGGAATGCCACATTCAGGGGAAGATTAAACAAGGGGTAGTGGTAGCAGCCCACCTCATGTGCAGGCAGTAAGGGGTGCATTGTCCATAAAAAGTTTTTTTAAAAATAACAAAACTGAAGTTGGAGGACTCACACTACCTGACCTCAGAACCTACTATACAGCTACGGTAGTCAAAACAGCCTGGTACTGGTACAACGACAGATACATTGACCAATGGAACAGAATTGAGAACCCAGATGTAAATCCACCCACTTACGGTCAC
>NW_004443944.1:15966239-15993251 GCF_000243295.1 Trichechus manatus latirostris
AGCAGTCCAGGGACAAGGACTAGAAGGCAGAAGGGGACAGGAAAGCTGGTGATAGGGAACCCAGGGTTGAGTAAGGACAGTGTTGACATGTAGTGGGTTTCTTAACTATTGTCACAGGGCAATATGTGTATTAACTGTTTAATGAGAAATTATTTTGTTCTGTAAACCTTCATCTAAAGTGAGAATAGCAGCACAACTGGACGAACGTAATTGATGTAACTGAATTGTACAGGTAGAAATTTTTGAAATGGTGTATCTTTGGCTATGTATATTTTCACCAAAAAAAAAGTGTCCTCCAAGGCCAAGAAGGGAGCATGTTGACATGTCACGGAGTTGTTAACCAATGTCATAAAACTATATGTGTACTGACTGTTTAATGAGAAAATATTTGTTCTGTAAACCTTCACCTAAAGTACAATAAAAAAAAATACAAAAGAAAAAAAAAAGCTGACTGAAATTAAGTGATAAAACACTCCCCTCCACCAGGACAGATGGCGTCTACTCCCACCACTCCTTGGGGTACCACTACCCACATTAGTTCAAAGAGCTCTGGAGGACTGAGCCTGCTCGTCCTATTCCTTGTTACATTCCTAGGACTTAACACAGTGGTCTGAAACCAGCTTCTGTTGAAGGAAGGAACAAACAAACAGAGAAAAAGTCGATGTCCCCCAAGAGCTGTGTGTGGCCAGTGCAAATGAAGAGCTCAGTAGAAAGGACGGCTTGACAATAAAATGGCTGGACTCACTGGCAGGGCCTTGACAGGCTACCTACTGGCCTCCACAAGAACAGACGTGGTGGACATGTATAGGAGTGGGACCAGGGCCACTTGGCAGCTGTCACCAAGCCATGGCTCCCTCCTGACAGGCTTTACCAAGCAGATTGATGTCATTGCTTATCCCGCCTCCTCCCCACTCCTCGCTGCTGAAGTCACAAAAGCCTTCTGAGTATAGAAACCTCTGTCCTGGGGAAAAGGATAGCTCCTCCTGCCCGCTGTCCAGCTGGTGCCGTTCCAGTAAGAATAGCCACTCACCTGAGCAGTCTCCTAAAACCCATTGCCGTCGAGTCGATTCCAACTCATAGCAACTCCATAGGACAGAGTAGAACTGCCCCATAGGGTTTCCAAAGAATGGCTGGTGGATTCGAACTGTCGACCCTTTGGTTAGCAGCTGTTCTCTTAACCGCTGTACAATCCCCTAGGCATGGAGAAAGAGCAGCGTTGTGTTGTCCAGAGACCAGGGTCAGGTCCTGGCTCCACCAACAACTGGCTGGAGGACTTTGACCAGGATGTTTCCACCTCCAGACTGCATCAGTGAGCCGAAGCTCTGGACTGGGTGACCTAGAAAATATTTCCAAGGCTGATTTCACAGAAGTCTGGGTATTTTATTTTCCATGAAGATCACAACCTTGGAAATCCTATGGGGCAGTTCTACTCTATCCTATAGGGTCACTATGAGTTGGAATCAACTGGATGGCAATGGGTACTCTATGCAAAAAGGAGCCCTGGTGGCACAATGGTTAAGCACTCAGCTGCTAACTGAAAGGTTGGCGGTTCGAGTCTACCAGCAGCTCCATGGGAGAAAAGACCTGGCAATCTGCTCTCGTAAAGATTACTGCCTAGGAAGCCCTATGGGGCAGTTCTACTCTGTTATATAGGGTCACAACAACAACAACAGCAACACTCTATGCAAAAGGGGCCCTGGTGGTGCAAATGTTTAAACACTTGGCTGGTAACTGAAAGGTTGGTGGTTCAAACCCATCCAGTGGCTCTGTGGGAGAAAGACCTGCTCCCATAAAGATTGTTGTTGCATGCCATCGAGTCAATTGTGACTCATAGCAACCTTATGTAACAGAGTAGAACTGCCCCATAGGGTTTCCTAGGCTATAATATTTACAAGAGTAGATTACCAGGTCTTTTCTCCTACGGAGCTGCTGGTGGGCTGGAACCGCCGACCTTTCGGTTAGGAGCCGAGCACTTAACCACTGCGCCACCAAGACCCAGTCAAACAGCCCCTCTCCTCCTGGCCCCAGACAAGCATGAAGGTCTCTTCCCCTTATCGTTGTATGCAAAGCATTATAGGAAATTCAAAGCTGTGAGGGACAGGGTCCTCACTGGGGAGATGGGGGTCACGTGTACGCAAAGATGGACGTTTATGCGCAGCTGACTGCGACAGATGGTTCACTAACCAGCCGCTGCTCTTCCTATCCCACAGAGGAGAGGGAAGGAGGCAGCAAGAGCAGTGACATCTTTTTGCTCTGTTAACAGCCAGTAGTTGTAATTCATCTACCAACTCACTAACTCCTCACAACAACATACGAGGTCGGTACTGTTACCGTGTACGTTTCAAAGGTGGGGACAAGGACCTACCTGCTGAAACTTCTCCCAATCTTCTCAGGAGTAGATTCCCAGCATTCTCAGTTTCCCAGGTCTTTTCCCAGTCCTCAGTGATGATCCCTTACACCCTGGAGAGCTATAACCTTAAAGGCGAATTGTTTTTTAAACAAACTTACCAGAACTTATTATACAGCCAATAAATCTTGAGCCCTCAGAGTGGTCCCCACGAGGACTCTTATACATATTCTGATAATGGAGCTCCTGTCAGTGCGATCACAGCTTCCACTGGGAGGCTCGTAGCTAGCATGTGAACCACAGGGAAAGCTGTCCCTTTCGTTCATAGTCACAGAAACTTGGGTGGCGCAAGCTGTTCGCACTTGGCTGCTAACTTAAAAGTTGGCTGTTCAAACTCACCCAGCTCCATGGAAGAAAGACCTGGTGAACTGCTTTCATAAAGATCACAGCCAAGAAAACCCTAGAGAACAGTTCTACTCTGTAAGACACGGGGTCACCATGAGTCAGGGGCTGCTAACAACAGTAACACCAACAGTTCACAGTCACATCTTGTCTTGGCCTCCAGTGGCACCTTGAGCTGGAGCAAATATCCTCACCAGCCTTAAACCTGAACCACATTCAGACATTTCCAAATGCCACGCCCACCCTCCAGGCCAGCTGCACAGGCACTCGACCTGGGCAGTCCCACAGGGCCCTGTGCTCAAAACAGCCCACACTTGGTTTAATGCTCTGCTGTCCGTCTTGAAATTTTTAATAATTTTTGGGCATAGGGCCTGCATTTTCGTTTTGCACTGGGCCTTGCAAATCATGAAGCTGGTCCTGCCAACCTCCAAGAAGTGAGGTTTGCTTCTCTTCAGGCAGTGAGAAGAATGTGCTCCAGATGGAAGGCAATTACTTCCCCAGAGAAATTCCGCAAGAGTCTGATCAGTGGGTGATCACTGGAGGGTCCCACTCACACAGGGCTGTCCAATCGGTTACAACTCATAGTGACCTCATGCACAACAGAATGAAACACTGCCCAGTCCTATGTCATCCTCACAATCATTGCTACATTTGAGCCCATTGTTGCAGCCACTGTGTCAATCCATCTCATTGAGGAGCTTCCTCTTTTTCGCTGACTCTCCACTTTACCAAGCATGATGTCCTTCTCCAGGGATTGATCCCTCCTGATAACATGTCCAAAGTAAGCGAGACGAACTCTGGCCATCTTTGATTCTAAGGAGCATTCTGGCTGTACTTCTTCCAAGACAGATTTGTTCTTTCTTCTGGCAGTCCATGGTATATTCAATATTCTTCTCCAATACCATAATTCAAAGGCATCAATTCTTCTTTGGTCTTCCATAGTCATTGTCCAACTTTCACCTGCATATGAAGCAATTGAAAGTACCATGGCTTGAGTGAGGCACACCTTAGTCCTAAAAGTGACATCTTTGCTTTTTAACACTTTATAGAGGTCTTTTGCAGTAGATTTGCCCAATGCAATACGTCTTTTGATTTCTTGACTGTTGCTTCCATGGGAGTTGATTGTGGACCCAAGTAAAATGAAATGCTTGACAACTTCAATATTTTCTCCATTTATCATGATGTTGCTTATTGATCCAATTGTGAGGATTTTTGTTTTCTTTATATTAAGATGTAATTATACCGCAGGCTATAGTCTTTGATCTTCATCAATAAGTGCTTCAAGTCCTCTTCATTTTCAGCAAGCAAGGTTGTGTTATTTGCATATCACAGGTTGTTAATGAGTCTTTCTCCAACCCTGATGGCACATTCTTCTTCATATAGTCCAGCTTCTTAGATTATTTGTTCAGCATACAGATTGAATAAGTGTGGTGAAAGGATACAACCCTGATTCACACCTTTCCTGATTTTAAGCAATGCAGTATTCCCTTGTTCTATTTGAATGACTGCCTCTTGGTTTATGTACAGGTTCCTCATGAGCATAATTAAGTGTTCTGGAATTCCCATTCTTCTCAATGTTATCCAAAATTGTTATGATCCACACAGTCAAATGCCTTTTCATAGTCAATAAAACACAGGTAAACATCTGATAGTCTTTGCTTTCAGCCAAGATCCATCTGACAGCAGCAGTGATATTCCTCTTTCTATGTCCACTTCTGAATCTGGCTTGAATTTCTAACAGTTCCCTGTTGATGTATTGCTGCAACCATTTTTGAATGATCTTCAGCAAAATTTCACTTGCATGTCATATTAATGATATTGTTTGATATTTTCCTCATTCCGTTGGATCACCTTTCTTTGGAATGGGCACATATATGGATCTCTTCAAGTCTGTTGGCCAGGTAGCTATCTTCTAAATTCCTTGGCATAGATGAAGTGAGTGCTTCCAGTGTTGCATCCGTTTGTTGAAACATTTCCATAGGTATTCCGTCAATTCCCAGAGCTTGTTTTTCTTCAAAGCCTTCAGTGCAGCTTGACTTCTTCCTTCAGTACTATCAGTTCTTGATCATATGCTACCTTCTGAAATGGCTGAATGTCAACCAATTCCTTTCAGTATAGTGACTCTGTGTATTCCTTCTATCTTCTTTTGATGCTTCCTGCATCATTCAATATTTTGCCCATAGAATCCTTCAATATTGCGATTCGAGGCTTGAATTTTTTTCTTCAGTTCTTTCAGCTTGAGAAATGCCAAGTGAGCTCTTTCCTTTTGGTTTTCTAACTCCAGGTATTTGCACATTTCCTTATAATACTTTACTTTGTCTTCTTGAACCGCCCTTTGAAATCTTTTGTTCAGCTCTTTCGCTTCATCATTTATTCCTTTCTCTTTAGCTACTCTAAGTTCAAGAGCAAGTTTCAGGGTCTCTTCTGACATCCATTTTGGTCTTTTCTTTGTTTTCTGCCTTTTTAATGACCTTTTGCTTTCTTCATGTATGATGTCCTTGATGTCATCCCACAACTCTTTTGGTCTTCGGTCATTAGTGTTTGATGTGTCAAATCTATTCTCTAGATGGTTTCTAAATTCAGGTAGGATATAGTCAATGTGGTACTTTGGCTCTCGTGGACTTCTTTTAATTTTCTTCAGCTGCAACTTGAACTTGCATATGAGTAATTGAAGGTCTGTTCCACAGTCAGCCCCTGCCCTTGTTTTGACTGATAATATTGAGCTTCTCCATTGTCTCTTTCCACACAATGTAGTAGATTTGATTCCTATGTATTCCTTCTGGCAAGATCCGTGTGTATAGTTGCCTTTTATGTTGTTGAAAAAGGTATTTCAATGAATATGTTGTTGGTCTTGCAAACTTCTGTTACGCGATCTCTGGAGTCGTTTCTATCATCAAGGCCATGTTTTCCAACTACTGATCCTTCCTCTTTGTTTCCATCTTTCGCATTCCAATTACCAGTAATTATCAATGCATTTCGATTGCATGTTTGATCAATTTCAGACTGCAGAAGTTGGTAAAAACCTTCAATTTCTTCATCTTTGGCATTATATATATCCATACTGATCTTTTGAACTCCAATTCAAAATCTTAGAATTCTTCCTTGTCTTCCTCTTTTCTTGTTTGTAAATACATTCGCCATCAGTGAGGAAATTGGCTCTCATTGTCCCCAATGTATTTACTTATTTGCTCAAGGCCATTAATCTCTCAATCAACTGGGCATCTCCACTCACCATCTCGATGTCCCCCTCAACAACTCCATATCCCTGGGTCCTGCCGTGGACCATGCCTCCATGCAGCTCCCTAGCAACTGCACCACTCAGTCTTCTCTGACCCAGTACTGACTCCCTCACCCTGGCACGGACAAGGGGGGAAGATTGGAACGGTTCTGCATTTATCGCTGTGGTTACTTTGTCACGGCACAAGATCCTGATCTATTTCACTTATTATCCTGTTTGAAAGCTTATCTTTTCAAATGCATTTATATACATTTTTAATGAAAAGTGAGTTCACTTAAAAATAATTGTTCATATAATATATACATCTGTAATTTTCAACCAGGGACAATTTTGCCCCTCAGGAGATATCTGGCAATGTCAGGAAGACCGATTTGGTTATCATCACTGGGACAACTGGCATCTCATGAGTAGAGGCCAGGGATGCTGCTAAATGCCTTACAATGCACCGGGAAGCCCCATCCCAACAGGAACTTTGTTACTGTTGTCGTTGTGTGCTGTCAAGTCAATTTTGACTCATAGTGACCCCATGTGACAGAGTAGAACTGCTCCGTAGGGTTTTCTTAGCTGTAATCTTTACGGAAGCAGATTGCCAGGTCTTTCTCCCGAGGAGCTGCTGGGTGGGGTCGAACTGCCAACCTTTTGATTAGCAGCTGATCACTTAACCCTTGCACAACCTTCTCCAGCCCAGAATGTTACTAGTGCTGAGGTTGAGAAGCCCTCAGGTTGCACTGGGGAGGATGGTGGCTGGGCCAGGGGAAGCAGGGAAACCAGTTAGGGGACTTTCGTAGTCCCCAGAGAGATGGTGTGGGCCACGTTGGAGGCCCTGGAGGAGTTCTTGACCCCCGCGACAACTTTGGGGTGGCAGCTAGGGTGCCCCCACGGACAGCAGGGACAAACAGAGTCCTTCAAGGTCACAGGGACAGTGAGTCAGCCTCACTCTGAGGGACTTGGTTTCCTCCCAACACGTCTGCCTCGCTCTCTCTCCTCTCTTTTATCTTCAATAAATGAGACCAAAAGTCTATTTCAGGACAGGACTCGAAGGCTCACTTTCTCAAGAAGCAGAAAAATGACCGCAGAGAGCAAAGAGCGGAGGGAGACCAGAGGACACACAGCAAGATCCGCCCACCTGCCTCCCCTCATGGATCCTGCTGAGCCCTAGGATGTCTGAGATCACAGTGGAATGTGCAGATTCCTTCCCCTAAATCTTTTAGCCCTTGCTGTTGTCTCTCATTATTTCATTTCTTCTGCAATTTGTAACTCACAGTAATCATTTTTGTGATGGGATCTGTTGACAAGATGCTTTCACCCACATCCCCATGGGACTGAGTTCTTATAATGGCTTTTTAAAAACTCGTTGCTGTCAAGTCGATTCCAACTTCTAGTGACCCTGTGGGACAGAGTAGAACTGCCCCATGGGGTTTCCAAGGGTGTAACGTTTACGGAAGCAGACTGCTACGTCTTTCTGCTGCAGAGCGGCTGGTGGGTTCAAACCACTGACCTTTTAGTTAGCAGCCAAGTGCTTAACAACTGAGCCACCAAGGCTGTTAGTTATAATGGCCGTGCCTTTCCATTTTGCAGATGAAGTAACTGAGGTTCCTCACTGGTTTGTTCATGGAGAAACTGAGCTGGTGAGTCGCAGAGAGGGATTGAAACACGAGAGTCTTCCACTCCAAAGCAGGTACTGTTTTCCAGCACCCCTTCCCCTGTGCTCCCCGAAACCTCAGATTGTAATCAGCTTGAGAGCTGGAACTCCATCTGGCTCACCTCTGTACCCCCATGGTGCCAGCAGATAAGAGGGGACCAGAAATATTTGTTCCCTCAGATTGGGTGACTTCTTTTCCTTTCTCTGGAGAGGATTTGGCTGTTGGACTGGTCGGACTTTTTGGAGACAGGCTGATTATCTGACTTGGGGCTCAGGCTGCCTCCAACACACCCAGAGCATCGCTGGGCCCCGGGGAGAAATTCTGTCTGCTGAAGTGGTCTCGTCTTGGAAGGCTTTTCTGCTAACCTATCACCTGAGCAAATTGCAAATATTTTTCTTCTGACTTTAGCAGAAGGCTTTTGTTCTGCTGTAGCTTCAACTGGTCAAAGGAAATGTCATCATTCACGCCAGAAGACACTGGACAAATCGTTTTCTGAGAGCTGGCATTGGGTCTGCCTTTGCATAAATATCCACCCGATTCTCTTCCTTTAGATCCGTAAGTAACTAGGGAAGTGGGAAAAGAAACAAACCTACAACGCACGACTTCACACCCCTGCATCCTGAAAGAAGCAACGGATCCGCAAAAAATGACGCCCCCCAGCCTCCTGCTTTGCTTGCTCTCCACAGCAGCTTTCTCTCTGCTGGGTGGAAGCTCCGCGTTCCTGTCCCACCACTGCCTGAAAGGCAGGTTTCAGAGGGACCGCAGGAACATCCGCCCCAACATCATCCTGGTGCTGACAGAGGACCAGGACGACCAGGACGTGGAATTTGGTAAGCGTCCCCTGCAGGAGGACACCTCGGGACCGCCCCTGTGTTCTTCCTACAGTGCAGGCGGCACCTACCTGGGGTCTGGATGCCGGGTCTACGGCTCCTGATGCAAGACGGTGGTGTAGACATGTAGAATTCACTGCTAGGTGGGTAAGACCCAGAGACAGCCCATACCGGTGGATTTGCAGCTGGGTTCTCAAGGATAGGGCTCTCCAGGCTTCACCTAATGTAGAACTGTTGTTCCTGGATTTTTCTGAACTCTTGCATAGAAGAGAAATTGCTAAGGCCAATTCATTTATTAAAAAATTCCTATCAAGTACCTACCATGCACTAGGCAATATTTTAGGGCAGAGATTAGCAAACTACGGTCTATTTTTGTACAGCTTGAGAGCTAAGATTTTTTTTGTTCATTTTTAAAGAGCTGTAAAACATAAACAAAGAAGGTTATACACTAGGGACCACACAGCCTGCAAAGCCTAAAATATTTGCTATCTGGCTCCCTCCCCACCTCTAAAATGTGTCCTGGCCCCTGTTCTGGGGCACTGGGGCTGAAGTAATGAGTAAGAGAGATGCAATTCCTGCATGCATGGAGTAGAGGAGAGACAGTCAGTGTGATAACCGATAACTATCTAAGACAATTTCAAGAAGGGACAAATGCTCTGATGAAAATGAAGAGGGTGATGTGCTGGGTATGGTGGTGGCCAGGGTCACTGCAGAGTGATAATCAGGGAGGGCCTCTCAGAGGTAACCATATTTGAGCAGACACTGAACAAAAGAAGGAGCCAGCCCATTGTTGTGTGTGTGTGTGTGTGGACTCCCTGATCCACCAGTCTTAACTGCTTCTAGTGGACTCAGCCTTCCTTGGGGCATCCAGGGGCAGGGGCAGACATGGCAGAAAGCTGTCACTATTGCTAGTTACCTAACCAAGTTGGCAAAGATAGCAGGAGGATGAGCTCAACCATCCCTTGTCCTGAGTTTCCTCCCCTTGCAGAGCTATGGGTTCATGTTTTCAAAAGGCTAACCCTGGCTGCAGTGGAGAGGAGGTGGCAGTGGGACAAGAACAGAAGAAGAGAGACCACTTGGCTGTTGCGGTTGTCTAGGTGGGAGATAATGGTAGTTTGGGAGAGGACAGGGTGCTGCAGAGGGAGAGAAGTGCAAGGATTTGGGTTCTCTTTGGAAGCTTGAGCCAACAGACTTGTTAATGGCTTGCAAGTGTGAGGGGAGGGGAAGAGGATTGAAGATGACTCTGAGGTGTTTGACCTGGCAGCTGGGTAGATGGAGGTGCCATTTATGGAGACAAGAAGACTAGGGCCAGAGGGACAGATTGGGAGCGGTGGGAAGGGTGGGCATTAAGCTGCTTTGCATTAAGCCAACAGGCTAGTGGCTGGTCGACTGACTCTGTGTAGCCGATTCTCCAAACCTGGAAAACCAGCTTATAGGCAACATCTCATTGCACAGAAATCCTGCTGCCCAGAACAGAACGTTATTGAATCATGAGTGAAATAGTCAGGGAAGAACGGTTTCTGGGTGGAGCTTTTCAGCAAGGAGATAAACAATGATTGTCGAGATCCTATATGTTGTACCCATGATCTTCCCTTCCTTTCCCAGGAGCCCCTCTGCTTCTCCCTCCATTAAGAATGACTAAATCAGAATTTTATTCCAGAAGCTTCTGCCAACAGAAGACAAAGGAGAAAAAAAAAATAGCTCCATGATGTCTTGGACCGTCAAATGTTCCTTAATGAAATTCCAACACTGCCTCTTCAACAGCTGCTTAATTGATTTTGAGTTTAGGAACCGATTTTGAGCCTTGGTTTTTCATAGCTAAAACCAGCAACAGTATTTGACTTTATATTTTAATCCCCAGCAGTCAGGAATGGTCCCCCTTTGCCATAATCATGAGGAATCTTGTCCAAGAAGCAGATCGGGGAATCCTGGGTAATTGTTCTGGACGGAGTTTCAGATAAAGCCACAATTGTTTACTGACAAGTATGAGCTCGTAGCACCAGGCGGGGAATCAAATGTCACTTCGTGGAAAACAGCGGATTCCCTCTGCCCAGATGTGGCCTCCTGTCTATGCTGTTTGCTCCTCAGGCCTTCTTTTGCCCTCCTCCTGGGGACGGAGCAATTAGGTCAATTTGAGTGTGATGGGGCCCATCCTAGCTGTCCTGTTGAACAGCTATTGCCCTGGGCAGGCAGCTCTCAGCTGATCCAGAGGCGTTAGATAGCAACAGGGTGCTCTCTTAGGTGATGCGATCGTGGAGGGCCTCTCTGAGGAGGAGACATTTACAGAGACTGAAGTAAGAGAATGAGTCATGCAGATATCTGTGGCAAGCACAGTCCAGGTAGAGAGAACAATAAGTGCAAAGGCCCTGAGGCAGGAGTATTTGTAATGTGTTCTAGGATCAGCAAGGAGGCCTGTGTGGCTGGAGCAGAGTGAGTGAGGTAGGAGTGGTAGGTGTTGAGGTTAAAGAGAGAATGGGGGTCAGATCATGCAGGGCCTTGTAAGCCATGGTGAGGCCTTTGGCTTTTATGCTAGAGCATTCTAGGGATTTTGAGCAATGGGATATGACGATCTGACTTAATGCATTGAGAGGACCTCTCTGGCTGCTGAGTGGAGAACATAGGGTAGGGGTCAAGGATGGATGCTGGAAGACCAATTGGGAGACTTCTGCAATAGTCCAGGCAATTGATGACGGTGGTTAGATACAAACTTAAGTCAAAACCCTGTGTTTACTGACTCCAGTTTCATTACTCTCACTGTCTCAACCTCCATCCCTCTACTTCCCAAAGGGTTCCTGATACCACGTTGTTGCTGTTATTGGGTGCTATTGAGTCAATTTCTGACTCATAGCACCTCCATGTAACAGAGAAGAACTGCCCCTAGGCTGTAATCTTTACGGGAGCAGATTGCCAGGTCTTCCTCCCTCAGAGCCAGTGGGTGAGTTTGAACCACCAACCTTCCGGCTAGCAGCCAAGCACTTAACCATTGTGCCTACAGGGCTCCTACCATGAAATCTAATATTTACCTATAGTTTAAAAACACAAACACATCAAGACATCATCTTGCGAGCTTTCCATCCAAGCGGTCAGTGCACCTTGCCTCCTCAGCAGCGGAAGAGTTAACAGGAATTGGCCTGAAGGGGGCGCTGTGTGTATCTGCACTCAATCGAAGCAGGGTCTCTTGGACGGAAGTCTCTGAACTGGCAGATTGAGTCTTAATCTTTGACACTTCAAAGCATCAGGGGCCCTCTAAGTCCCAATAAACATTCTTTGCTCTGAACTTTGGAATATGGAGCCAATTCTGCATTTCCTGAGCGTGTTGCATGTCCCTGACATGTCAGCGAACATTATGTACTTCACTACTTGTTTTCAAGTGCGCTAGAAAAATATGCATAACTAACATAGCAAACCTATGATTTTGCAGAAGTCGGAATCGACTTGACAGCAATGAGTTTGGTTTTTTTTTTTTTTTTTTTGGTATTTCTTTTTCTAAGGAGCCCAGGTAGTGCATCAGTTGAGCGCTCTGCTGCTAACCCAAAGGTTGGTGGTCTGGACCCATCCAGCGGCTCTGCGGGAGAAAGACCTGGCTATCTGCTACTGTAAAGATTAGAGCCTAGAAAATTCCATGGAGCAGTTCTAATCTGTAACATGGGGTTGCTATGAGTCGAAAATTGACGGTCCGGCACCTAACAACAACAACAACAACAACATTGCTTGATCTGAGGCTAAAATTTAAAAACTGAGTCAATTTTAAAACAATATTAGCGAAATCATTGTACAGGTGGGGTGCTGAGATGGCCGAGAACTACAGCCGCGAGGGGTGTGTGCATAGGTGACGTTTGGGAAATGCTGAGTTACTAGCAGGCTGGGGGGTTTGGGCATTGGATTTTAAATCCTGCCAGTTGGGATGGGGATGGGGCCTCACCAGCCCATCAGGGTGATGTCAGCTCCAGCCCACCATAGTGGAAGGAACTGGTCACGGACAGAAACTGGACAGTTTTTCTCCACACATCCCCAGGCTAACGTTGGAGAAAACAAGTTTGGGTTGGCTGGCCTGGCTTCATTTGAAATATTTCAAACTGGCTCCTTCCAGCCTTCAGGGTGCTGTCTCTCAGGTCCTCACCACCCATCTGAGCCTTCCATCTGTAGGTATAAGGGCTGGGCTGCAGGAGGAGGTTAGATTGTATGTTTTTGTGTTAAAGATGTTGATATATAAAGCTTGGTAGTCACGGCACTTTTAATAAATCAGGTTAGTGACCCTGAGGGGAGGCTTACCCTGTGCTGTTTATGCGCAAATGCCTCTATCATTTAAGAGGCTTGTTTAAAAATTGTAGCTTAAGAGCAGATTAACACAACTCTTCACAGCTGGCTTACTAGGGCAGGGGTGAGTACCCCGAACAAGCAGACTCACAAGGAGGCACCTGGCAGGAAGGGCACCCAACAGCTAATTGCCTCCAAAATCAGTAGGATAGAAAAGTAAGTGCTTTGAGACCCTGGTTTTGAGCACATTAAAAATAAGAAATGGTTCTGCAGGCTGTTTTTTTTTGTTTGTTTGTTTTTGCTTTTTTGCCAATGCAGGGCTCGGGGCTGCTGACTGCAGGTGGATTATTCCCGCATTCTGGGAGAAGGGTCTGATAAGTCGGTGGGCACGAAGAGGAGCGAGGCTGGGTTCTCATTTCCTTTCCTCTGTCCAACCTCCTCCTTGTGAACAGCGGTCAAAGGTTGACTCTCCCTGCTGGGTCCTGGACTCACTCCTCCAGCAAGTATTGACGGAGCATTTCTTGTGCACCAGGCACAGCTACAGGCGCTGGGGAGAGAATGGATGACCACTTCCAGATACATTTTGAGGAATGGAGTTTAATTCTGGGTTTTGACCACAGAAACGCCGAAGATCAGACTAGGAGCTATGTTTTCAAGTAAATCAGTAATTACTTGCATTGTTCTTCCTGACCACAACTTGTTTATCAGTTCTGTTCCGGCCCTTTTTCCATGGCAATGTTGATAAGATGGGGTATCAGAATCTTTGGAAGTTCTTTCTTCTCTGGAACATTTTTGACTCCCTCGTAAAAATGTCACCCCAATTTGCATACTGTACATTAAATATACTTCAATCAATATCTATTATTAAGGAGCCCTGGTGGCACAATGATTAAGCACTTGGCTGCTAACTGAAAGGTTGGTGGTTTGAACCCATCCAGTGGCTCCACGGGAGAAAAGACCTGGTGATCTGCTTCTGTAAAGATTACAGCCTAGGAAACCCTGTGGGGAAGTTCTACTCTGTCCTATAAGTTGAAGATCGACTCACTGGCACCTAACAACGATCGTTGAAAAGTTTCCCTGATTTGCAAATGGTATATTAAATAAACTTCAGTTTCTATGATTGGCTTACTATGATGTTTTGTGTTAACAATTTGTACAATAGAACACAACTCAGCTGTAAAAAGGAATACACCTCTGCTACGCAACACAGAACACTGTCCAGTACCGAGTTGGAAGACGAGCCCCCTAGCTTGGAAGGCAACAAGGAATCGAAGCCTGCAGTGATCCTGAGGACCGTGTGGGACGGGGCGGCATTTTTTTCTGTTGTACATGGGGTGGCCATGGGTCAGAGCCGACTCGACAGCAACTACCAACAACAACAACACAACAACATGGATTAATCTAAAATACATTATACTGAGCAAAAGAAGCCAGACACAAGGCACATACTATATACTTTATTTATATGAAATTTAGAACAGGTGAAGCTAACATATGGTAAAATAAATGACAACAATGGCGGCTGCTGGGACTGGGGTATGGGATTGACAGGAAAGGACACAGGGGAGGGTGGATTTCTGGGGCAAGGAGACTGTCCTGTATCTTGATGAGTGTTTGTGTGACAGAGGTTTGTGCATTGGTCAAAACAAATCTAACCGTACACTTAAGATCTGTACATTCCACGCTGTGTAAATTCTAATTCAACTAAAGCATTACTTATGCAAACAAAACAAAACAAATAATTCTGATGCTTGGGTGCTTTCCACAAAATTGGTGTACTCATACAAAAAATCTGTGCGATGGGAATATGAGTAGGGGGTAATACGCATTGCCCCACAGCCAGATTCTTGGAGGATTGGAGGCCTGTGGCCTGGAGAGGGAAAGGTCTTGACCATGGTAGGAAGTCAGTACACGACCTCAGCTTCCCGAACTAGGACTGGCTTATCTCTGTCTTCCAGGGTGCCCTGACCTGCCTATGTGTCTACTATGTTGAGTGGATGGATGGGGGCCAGGAGACTTGATGTTAGCCTGAGAAGGTTCACAGGAGACCTGAGGACCAGCTTCAAGTATTGGAAGAATTTCCTTGTAGTTAGAGGTGAGCAATGCCAATGATCTTCACTCCAAGAGCCTACCATTCTGCTCACAAAAACCTTTAGAGTCTGCTTAAAAATAAAAGCAAGAGACACCATTATGGAGGGTTGACCTTGTGCAGACATTAGCCTGAGCTGTTGACACATATGGCTTCAATTACATGAGATAGTCCAGGTGAGGTGCTTAGCACAAGGCTGGGCATGTGGGAGACCCACAATAAATAGTGGCTTTGGTGGTAGAGTTGGGATTCAAACCAGGTCTGATGCCAAAGCCCACATGCTCAATCACCAGTGAGTCATACTCTTTCCCAAATGTTTATTGAAGCTCCTTCTCAGCAAGCACCACTCACAGTCCCTGCCCAGGAGGTCCAGAAGAGACGACTGGGCATCCATGACCTCTAGCAAACCTTCTAGTAAGCATCGGTGGGCTCTGATGTCCAAGGATCCCATCTACTGGCTCATCAGGTCCAGCCTTTGATCACCCAGTAAGAGGGACCCAGTCTGTGCTCTAAGACTTTGCTTTTTTCCTTGCTGACTTGCTCTGTCCAGACTATGCCCTCCAAGCCCCAAGTACCCTTTCCATACAACAAAGACACAAACATGAGACTAACCAAGACCATTTCTGATCATGAGTAAACAAATAATTTCTTTTATAAGAGATCAGCACAAAGCTGGTTCCTATGAGGCAGAGTTTAAAGATGTCCCAAATGTCCAACTTTTCCAAGCTGTTGTACTACTCCACCATCTCTAACATCAACTACTCCCTCTCCCCTCAGTACTCTCCTTCCTGTCTTCAGGTTCCCTAATTCGCTGCAGTGTCTCACAGAACTCACAGACCGTATAAAGGAGATGGCCCACACAGTTGTGGAGGCTGGCAAGTCCCAAATTCATGGGTCAAGCATAGGCTTCTCCTTCGCCCTCAGTCTCTGCCCAAAGGCACTCAGCTTTCTTGCTATGTGGGCTGGGAAGCCCACTGCGCAGTCTCCTGCCAGTCTCTCCTACTGGTCTCTCGTTCATTGGTGGTGGTGGGCTCTTCCTTCTGCTCTGGAATTGGCTCTCTTTTAAGGCAAAACTGACCAATCCCCTTGGTGGACCACAATTATCTTATTTGCATAGCCCCGCCCAGGTGGGAGTTACAAGACCATGGCGAGAAAGGCCATACAAAGTAATTCCTCACACCACAATAAGTGACATGAAATGAGTAACAATCTTATGGGGAAGAAAGAGAATGGGGCGGGGGCGGGGTGGTCACCTTAGATTGAATGCTGAGGGCAGGGTTTCCAAGGAGATGACATTTGAGAAGAGACCTGTATGAACCAAGACAGTCAGTAACAGTGATAAATCTGGGGAAGAGTGTTCCAGGCAGAGGGAACAGCAAGGAGCAAAGGCCCTGAGGCTACACTGAGCTTGGTGTGGTTGGAAATAAAAAAAGGCCTGTTTGGCTGGAGTGAGGGGTCAGGTGCTGAATCCTGCAGGACCTTGTAGACCAGGATGAGACTCTGTAGTTGACCACGAGGTGTCGTTAAGGGGTTTTCAGTGGGGAGGTGACATGCGCTGATATCCATATGAGAAATCCCCCCAGCCGCAGTCTGTTACCTGAGAGATGATAAGATGGAGGGGGTGACAAGGGAGATGGGAGGTGGAGGGAAATACAGGAGGTTACAGGGGGAGATGGGGAGGCTGGCCGGATGTAGTGCTGAATCTCCTCCAAATACGAGCTAACAGCTCCCTTTACTGAGCCCTGACTGTGGGTGAGGCACTCTTCCAAGCCATCATCACAAATCACCTTATTTGGCCCTCAAATACCCTCTGAAGCAGACACTGTTATTATCTCCATTTTATATAAGAGAAAACAGGTTGGAGTAATTTGCTCAACTCTTACTAAGGATTTGAACCAAGGTCACCCTGCTGTCCTCTCCCCCAGGAGCCACAGCTGGCTGAAATCAAAGCACGGAGGTGCCCATTCAACATTCAGTACCCTGGTGTGACTTTCCCCATCTTTGGAGCCAGAAAAGAATCTGGAGCCGGTTGCTAAGCAACCTACTTGCTCTCAGTGAATCCTGGGGGCAGAAGCAGAGCAAGGCCATGGGCAGTCCCAGTTATCACGTGATCAAGATCTGACCAATCAGAGCACCCCATTCCCTTGACTGCAGTGACTGGCTCAAGGTTGCATGTATGATCCAAGTTGGTCCAGATGGAGTTGGCCCCAGGACTTTGGTGTCACTGTCGGGAAACAGGTGCCCTTCTTCTTCTAGGGGGGAACTGATCTGGGAAAACATCAGGCTGAGAGTGAAGCTGACAAGGTGAGCTGAGAGCTGGGGAGAGAGTCCTGATAAAATTCTCCAAGTACTGGGATTGAGCTGAGTTTATATGAGCTAATATAAATTCCCTTTTCCTGCTGAAGCCAGCTTGAGTGGGATTTCTTGTCACTTTAACCCAAACAGCAGGTAGTGCTCTTACCTGGCTGGTTCCCTGTGTAATGACCCCCTCCTTCCTGCCCTTGAAGCTCCAGGCTGCTTCCCTCACAGAGCCAGCAACCCCAGAGAAAAGTGGTCCATTTCCCCTCCTCCAGTGGATGCCCCGGCATGTTTGCACTGGACTCACTTGGGCACATGCTCACATCTGACCAATCACTGTGGCCTGGGGTGGAACACCCTTAGTGGCCAGGCCTGAACATTGTCCACCTCAGGCCCCAGGAATGTGTGGGCAGGCCCAATGAGCCACGTGGATGCAGATAGGGGAGAATGTTGGCAAAGGAGACTGGGCCGTGGGAAATGAGAGTTGACTTGGGAGGCACAGGATCTGGGCATCCTGGGAGAGCCCTGGGGGCAGGAAACATGCTGGAAACCTTCCTGGAGGAAGAGACCTCCTGCAGGAGACCTGGGAAGGGTGGAAGGGTGGACAGAGGAAGCACCTGTGGCCACGCAGAGTTCTGTCCCCATTTGACCCACCATTTTGGGGAGAAAGATCTTTCTGCTTGGCAGGTAAGAGGCAAGGTGGGTGTTGGAAGGAGCCCTGGTGTGAGAGACAGGGTGAGGGGTGACTTTCTATTCCCCAGCTCTGCACTCCCTTGGATGCATCACTTCACCTCTGTTTCTCAGTTTTCTCACCTGCAAAATGGGAACAGTTAATCCCACTAGACCTCAGACTCCCTTCTGATAAGTGCAGAAGTGGGTGGGGGTGGGGGACAGGGATCTAGTTGGTTCTGAAACTCTCTCAAGGCACCCAGGCCAGGATGGCAGAGAGATCCTTCTGGAATCCATGTCAGCAATTAAGAGTCTGGGAAGACTTAGGAAGCATCTCACCTCCCTGTTGGAAGAAGGCAATTAGCTGTGTTAACAGCCTGATTCTAGGGACTGTGTTTGGGTGCCTGCCACCCCCCAAGGAACAGGGAGATTCTCAGCTGGAAAACTGCTAATGTGATGATTCCGTGGTTGTATTAGTGAGTCGCACAAACAAGCTGTGCCGTTAGCACGACACAGTGAGAGAGTAAATACCAGCGGTGGGTGGGGTGGGGCACAGGCAGAGGGAGCATTCCTCTGGGCTCCAGAGAAGCTTCAGGAATGAGTGGAGATTAGACAGTGACAACCCTCCTGCCCGCTGTGACCACCTTGGACCTGGGGAGTTAAAGGGGTATCGGTTCCCGCACCCCAAAAGGGCCAGTGGCCTTCACAGTGGTTTGTCTGTTCTCTTTCTGCAACCCTGGACTCATGTCTCCTTCTGCTTCGGAACAGCCCCACTTAGAAATCTGACAGGCACCTCAGACTTCGAATGTTCCAAACTGAGCCCCAATTTTCCCCACCCTGAACCTGCTCCTGCTCTGCGTGTCCCCATCTCAGTTGATGGCAGGTTCCCAGGATGATTGGACAGAAGGGCCTTAGCCAAGATGCTAAGGACAAGTTGAGAGCTAAGATGGTGCCCAGTGGAAAATATTATCTGCATTATTCAAGTCAAACCACCTGTCTAGGCAGGGGGCTAGGGAACCAAGACGATAGTTGGGGAGGCTTGAATTCCAGCCTGGGGTAAGTTCTGACAACTGGGACGAAAAATTCAAGTTCTTGGCTAATGTTTTGGGCATCAGACTTGAAGGCCAAGCAGCTTTGCAGATCCCTCCCGGCCAGGAATGGCACAAGGCGGCCCCTGTTGGGCTCTCACAGGCTGAGGAGCCCAGGAGAGCAGCTTAGGCCATGACAATCCCAGGCACACTCTTAGCTGTCTCCTGTCCCAGATGCCTGAATGGACCTCTCTCCCTCCCTCTCCCCCGACCTCCTTCAGGTCCCAGTGAGGCCTTCCCCGCCCACCTAATTAAACCAGTGTGGCTGGAGCAGAGACAGCAAGGTGGGGACAGGGGGATCACTCTGAGCCAGGAAGTCCAGGGAGAACTGGGAGGAGGAACCCTGGCTGACCGTGAGGTGCAGAGATGGTGGCCAGTAGGGGACTACACCCGAAGTCGCTGGGTGGCACAAACGGTTAAGCTCTTGACTACTAGCTGAAAGGTTGATGGTTCAAACCCACCCAGAAGTACCTTGGAAGATAGGCCTGGCAATCTGCTTTCAGAAGATCACAGCCTTGAAAACCCTGTGGAGCAGTGCTGCTCTGCACACATGGGGTCGCCATGAGTCGGAACTGATGGCCACTGACAACAACAGAAGGGAACTAACTATGTGTTCATGGCGCGTGAAGCAGGTATGGGTGCAGGTGTGGGGTGTGCAGGCGTGTGCCTGTGTGTGGACACACAGTCATGCATGTGTGGAAGTGTGTGGACATGTGTGAGGGACTGTATAATTATGGGTGACATTTGTTAAGTGCCTGCTCCTTGCCAGGCATTCTTCTAAGTACTTGCCCTGTATTACCTCCCTTAATCCTGTCAATAACTTTATCTGAGCTGGGGTCTTAGAATATTCCCACTTCACACAGGAGAAAACTGAGACACAGAGGGGTTAAATCACACAGTCTGGAGTTGGTGACCTAGGGTTTGAACCCAGGCAGTCTGGCCCAGAGTCTGTGATCTGGGTGAGGGAGTGCTTGTAGAGTGGGGCTTTGTGCTCACAACTGCTTCAGGAGGTGTGTGTGTGGCCCTGTGTGAGAGGCACATGGCCACCCGTGCATGCATGTGTGGGTGTGGGTGTGAGTAGGTGTGTGCCCGGCTCCATGGATGTGTGCCCATGCGGGGAGGGCACATGTATTCTGGAGGTAGGCTTTGCACACGCATCCGTAATGTGGGGTGTGCACGGACTGGCGTGCAGGCACTTTTGGGGAGGGGTGTGAGTGTGTACACAGGGCTCTCCCAAGGCGGCTGACTTTCCCCCAAAGCCCCCCTCCCTTCCTCCCCCCCCCCCCCGCTGTGCCACCGCGGGTCCTCTCTGTCAGGGAGCAGGAAAGCAGCCTGATAAATGAGTCTGCGGTAGGAGTGCTTGTTTGTATTTTCCAAACTGGAGGGTGTTGCACTGAGGGGGTCCTGGCAGCCCTGGAAACACAGACGGGGAGAGAAGGCCCTCCTGGGGGGCTCATTTCCCAGACTGCCTTTTGGGGTGCACCTATGAGGCTTGCCCCATGGTGTGGTTCCCAGAGAGAGGCCTCCCTCCGCCCATGACCCAGGGCCTCTGGGGAACCACACAGGGGTGATACGGATGGAAAGACTGGAGATTCTACCCCCAGGAGCTGCCTGTGAAGACCTGGGTGAAGACCTGGCTCTGGCTGTTTCAGGCTCTGTCCTTGGGTGAGGACTGCCCACCTCAGACTCGGCTTCCTGCTCTGTACAAAGAGACTATAGTGACAGCTATTATTTCTGTCCATATGCATCCATCCCCGTCCACCTTTAACTTTCCACCGTGGGCTCAGCCTTCCCTCACATTGAGCCACTGGGTGGACTGAGTGGGTCTGACCTCAACCCCCAACACTAAAGTGGGCATGTGACTGAGGGCTGGCCAAACAGAACATTCCATCCTCTTGGCCACTGTAATTGGAGGTAGGATGGTCATGTGACCCAAGATGGGCCAATGAGTGTGGTGCATTTGAGTGTAGTCCACTGAAAATGAACCAATGAGAGCCTGTCCTAGGATTTTTGCTTGATCTGCACGCTCAGGCTGCTAAGCTGGTGGGATGGAAGCCAGGAGCTGCTGGTAGCCATCTTGGTCACCCTATGAAAAGAACCTGCCTCAGAGTGAAGCCAACCCAGAGGAAAACAGAGTCAAGAGACAGAGAGAGACCAAGTCATGATAATATTGTTGGAGCTCTTGGATTCAGCGGGGTCAGAAGCCTGGAATATCTAAACTTTTGATTGTTGTTGTTGTTGTTAGGGGCTGGCCGGTTGATTTTGACTCATAGCGACCCCGTGTGACGGAGTTGAACTGCCCCATAGTGTTTCCAAGGAGTGTTTGGTGGATTTGAACTGCCGACCTTTTGGTTAGCAGTTGTAGCTCTTAACTACTATGCCACCAGGGTTTCTATTCCGATTATTATATGACTAATCAATTAGCTTATTTGTTATCTGTCTCCCTCACTGGGATGTAAGCTTCAAGAGGGATTTTGTTCACTGTGTTCACTGCTGTGTCTCCGGCACCAAACACAGTGCCTAGCTCATAGTGGGCATTTTACACAAATATGTTAAGTGAGTAAATGAATTCTCCCTCTGGCCACGGTGCCTTGATTGTCCTCTGGGGAACCTCCCGCCTCCACTCCCAGCTCCTGTGTTTTGGGTGGGTGGGCCCCACACCCAACTCCAGTGAGGCAAATGATCCAGGCCCAGCAATCAGCACACCCAGGACTGCCACGTACACCTGGGCAGGTGGTGTCCTGTACAAAGGTGCGTGGCTGAGAAGGCTGGAATCCCTGCTCGGCAAGACTGCAAGGGAAGGGGCACCATTTTCTAACTCACACCAGGTCACCTCATGGGCTAGCCCTGGCCCTGAGCAAATCGCACTGCCCCAGCCCCAGTGTTGGGTCAGAGGTAGGCACATGGCTCAGGACGGTTCAATCATGTGAACCCTGAGAAATCTGCAGGCATCACCAGGAAGAGGAAGTCTTCCCTCTGGGGGTGCTGCACTGGCAAGTGGCATCTCCCCCACAGCGAGGGGATACAGAGCAGGCAGGGCTCCGAGACTGGGGAGAAATTGACTAGAGTCCCTGGATCCAGCCCTATCTGATGCTAGAACCACTCTCGGGATTTTTCAGTTCTCTGAGCTCATTTGTTCCATTTTTGCTTAAGTCTGCTAGAATTGGATTTTCTGTCCTGGACACTGTAAGCCCCTGTCTGACCCAGGGGGTTGGGGTAGAGGAGTACCCCACAGGGCAGCCACGAAGACTGGATGACTCTCACCCCTTGACATCCCTTCGTCAGTTTACACACTTGACGCACACAACGGACTGCCCGAGGCGCTGGCTGGCTGGCTTCTGATCTCTTCCATCACCACCTTCCTCCACCCAGGGCCGCTTACGCTCTGCCCCCGTTGGGTTTCAGCTACTCACGGCTCCTCTTGTTCACCTGTGTGATTTTCTTCTTTCCCATTTTTCATCTTGAAAAATGGCAAATTGAAGCACTTAATTTTCCTCTTCCAACCCAATTAATGTGGACGTGCTTGGCACGGATGTGCGGCTGTGAAAGGAAAGTCATTTATATCAATTAGCAAAAATGAACACGCGCTTTATGGTTGTGTGCAAACTTCAGGTGAAGGCTGTCCTCGGAGAAGGGAAGCCTGGGGGGTGGTGGGGAGCCTGGGGTGAAGACCCCACTGGGAGCCTCATGGGGACTGGAGGTTTCAGGGTTCACTAAGACTGTGTTGTGATAGCGTTTTGGACGGGCAGTGGTCCAGCCACCTGCTCCTGTGTGCTCCCTAAATGAACATGCCCAGGGAACAAGAGCATAAATAGCACAGCCACACTTTGCCGTTAGCAGGGGCTTGGTTCCCAGACTTCAGTGTGGACCCCCCACAGCCCAGCTGGAAGGCCAAGTCTCTCTCCAAAGTATGTCCTGAACCTGCCCACATTTCTTCATGGCCACTGGCTCACTGGGCTGAGCCCCATCATTCAGCATCGCTCTCCTGGACCATGGCAACAGCCTCCTCCCTGCTTGCCTAGCCTCCACTCTGGACACACAGTAGTCAATCCAAACCCGCTCCCTGCAGCCAGAATGAGCTTTTTACAAATATAAATCCGATCACATCACCCTCCTGCTCTGAAACCTTCAATGGCTCCCCAGTTCTCTTAGAATAAAATCCAAACTCCCTATCCTGGCCCCCGCTGCCCTCTCAGACTCACCTCAGGTCAGGGTGGGCTTCACAGAGAAAGAAACACTTAAGCAAAGACCTAAGGGAGATGATGGAGGGGCCCAGGTGCACACTTGTAGGAAGAACTTTCCAGACAGAGGGGAGAGCAAGGACAGAATCCCAAAGTGGGAGTGTGTCTGCAGTGTTAGAGGACGAGTGAGGAGACCAGCATGGCCAGAGCAGACAGTGATAGGAGGGGAGGTCGGGGAGGTCAGGGAGGTGATGGGGGCAGACTGGGCAGGGCCCATGAGATGCTGTAAGGACTCTGACTCTGGGTGAGGTGGGAGCCATGGAGGGTTCTGAATAGGGGAGGGGCAGACCTGATTTAGGTTCTAATAGGATCCTCCTGGCTGCATGTGGAGACTATAGGCAGTGAGGTTGGGATCAGGCAGAGTAGTTAGGAGTATATGGGTTTCCTGTTGCTGCTGTAACAAATTAACACAAGTATAGTACCCCTTCAGAAACAACACCAATTTATTATCTTACGGTTCTTTGGTCAGAAGTCTGAATGGGTCTTACCGAGTTCCATAAAGGAGTTACATTCCTTTTGGAGGCTCTAGGGGGAGAATCCTCCTTGCCTTTTCTAGCTTTAGAGGCCACCTGAATTCCTCAGCTCATAGCCCCTTCCTCCATCTTCAAAGCCAGCACCATAGCATCTCCAGTCTCTCTCACTGACTCTGACCCTACTCCTTGTCCTCTTGTAAGGACGCTTGTGATTCCATTAGGCCCACCTGGAACTCCAGGAACCCTGAGCAGAAAGATCCTTAACTTACTCAAAACTTCAAAGTCCCCCTTGTCATGGAAAATAACAAATTCTCAGGTTTTGGGGATTAGTACATGGACATCTTTGGGAGGGGGCAGTATTCCGTCTACCACAGAGGGCTAGTGCACAGTCCAGCAAAATCTGCAATAAGAGAACGGCCGCCTGTGGAGCAGGGTTATGGGGAGAAGGTCTTCGTCCTTCTTTGTCCTGAAAAATTCTCGAGAATCAGAAAGCCAGTAAGGCGAGGAAGGGAGAGCCCTTGACACTCCCTGGGGCTCCGAAAGGCTCTCACGGGATCTTGCAGGGAACTTACAGTGGGTTTTGCTCATGCCTTCGCACGTTCCTTCGCTCCAGAATTTATTCATTCATTCCAGACCTAGCGCAGGCTTTGGATCTCTGTGGATCTGGGCTCAATTCCTGTCTTCATCCCTTCCTAGCTGGGTGACTCTGGGCAAGGACCGTAGCCTCTCTGGGCCTCAGTTTCCACATCTGTAAAACGGGGAACATAACAGCACTTGCACCTAATGGGTTGCTGTGAACTGAGACAGTGCATGGGCGCGCCTAGTGGCATCCAGCACAGAGCAAACCTGTAGGACATTCCATTCGCTTCTCCTTCCTTCCTCCCCACTTCTTCCATCCATCCTTCCTTCCTTCCTTTTGTCTTTCTCTCATCTAATTGGACTATAAACCCCAGGCAATCAGTGATTTTTTAATTTTTTTAAAAATGTTTTGTTCCCAGAGCCCAGAACCTTGCTTAGCACAGACTGGATGCTTCATAAATATTTATTGAATGAATGAATTCCCTTGAGTCCTGAGCAGATGGAAGCACTTCCTCAGGGGGGAGATGGTAAATTCCAAATTCCAGAAACATGGATTAAAGCAGGGACAAGAGACATGTCTACAGGGAACTGGAACACCGAGCAGAAAGTGACACCCATCACCAGACCTTGTTCCAAATTCTAAGAGGCCAAACAAACAAGTGTTAATGGAGTATTTAGTGTCTGCTCTAGCTCATGGGCAAGTTTCAGGTCAAATTTATGAGCTAGAGAGAGTTGTATTTTTAATCTTCTCTATGCACAGTTTTTATTACCTTGGGCCCCATGTGCAATCAATATGCCCTTTTCACATGTCTGGAGCATATTTTTGCTGTTTTAGCTCCGCATGAAGCTCACACCAAAGAATCAGCATTAGTCTACTAGGGCTGCGGTAACAAAACATCAAGAACTGGGTGGCTTAGAGGGAAAGAAATCTATTGTCTCACAGTGTTGGAAGCTGGAAGACCCTAGGGGAAGATCCTTTCTTTCTCTCCCAGCTTCTGGTAGCCTCAGGCATTCCTTGGCTGGTAGATGTGTCTTCACGTGGCTGTGCTTCCTCTGTGTCTCTGTGTCTCTTCTCGTTTATAAGGACACCACTCAGGTTGGATTAGGACCCACTACTCCAGCATGACCACATGTTAACTTAATTACATCTACAAAGACCCTATTTCCAAATAAGGTCACATTCACAGGTACCAGGAATAGGGATGTCAACATATCTTTTTTGGGGGGGACACAGTTCAATCCCTAATAGCATCTCTCCCTGAGAGTTCTAGAGAGCCTGAGATATTGGAGGGAGGGGATCCCACGAGTAGGGGCCTGTACGGTCGAGTAACACAAAGGTTTATGGTTTAATGAGCATATACTGCATGCCAGGCCCAGTGTTAGCCATTCATGTGGGTGATTTCACTGAATCCTCAGGACAACCTCAGAAGGCGGTCCTGTTACTATTTTCGTTTTACAGATGAGGAAACTGAAGAGCAGAGAGGTCTAGTGTTTTTCCCAAGGTCACACCGCTCATAAGTTTCAAAGTTGGACTTGACCCCAAGCAGAACCTTGGCCTCTGGGGAGCGTGAGCAGTGCCCTGCCGAACCCATGAGGAGGAGTGTCCACGAGCAAAACCTGGTAAGGAGAGAGGATATATGTAACACGTGGAATTAGACCCCAGTGAGGGGCAGGTTGGGCCCCCTTGGGGGCTCAGAGAAGACATGTGCCCTTTGAGCCGGAAACACCCGAGGAGACTTCTTGGAAGAGGGAGACTGGGATGGGCCTTGAAGGGCAGGTCAAACTTCAGGGGGCAGAGAAGCTGGGGGAGGAGCTTCAGGAAGGAAATGAAGGGATGTTATCAACTCCGGCAATTGACAGCCCAGGAAGGTTCCCTTCCCTTCGGAAATGCTGTGGCTGACGTCCCCGAGCTCTAAGTAACTCAGGTGACACTCTGTTATTTGTCCCATAAATCTTACCCAGACACCCCTGGAGTAGAGAAATGGGAAGGACAAAGCATAAATCCAGGGAAGTTTTATGATCTTCTGTGTCCAGACGAGGGAGACTCTAAATAAATACCATGTTCTAATCTGGCAGCTGTCGGGGGGGGGGGGATGTTAGGGAATGGGCATTGGCTTCATCGTGGGCTCCTTTAGAAGCTTCTTCCAGGGAAGTAGGTTGTGTCATTGGACAAAATTCCCACCATCAGGAAAGGAGACTAGAGATTGTGTGTGTGTGTTCATGCATACAACATATTCATTAATTCTTTCATTTGTTCAGTCAATAGTTACCCAACATTTGCCATATGCCTGGGATCATTCTAGACCCTTAGATTCAGTGTTAACATGGCAGACAAGTGACAGACAAAACCCAAGCACTGTGCACCAGCAACCAAGTAAGATAATTTATGATGACTTAAGTGGGACAGAGGATGTAAACAAGGTGATGGTTTACGGATTAATGGGGGGACCAGGGACACCCACTGTAGACAAGGAGGTTGTGGAGGATGTCCCTGAGGAGACATCTGCCCACATCCTCCTAAAAGGTGCGGGGTGTCCCTAAAGGACGTACGTCTGCCCACCCTCCCCTCCTCCAGACGCCCGCCTCCAGCTCAGACCCCGTCTTAGTTTCCTGTGGCTGCAATAACAAATTACCACAAACTGGGTGGCTTAAAAGGAGCCCTGGTGGCACAATGATTAAGCACGCAGCTGCTAACCGAAAGGTTGGAGTTTCGAACTCACCAGCTGCTCCACAGAAGAAAGATGTGACAGTCTACTTCTGTAAAGATTTACAGCCTTAGAAACTCTATGGGCCAGTTAGAGTTGATGGCAGTGAGTTTGGAATGAGTGTGTGGCTTAAAACAACAGAAATTTATTCTC
>NW_004443944.1:15993778-16008516 GCF_000243295.1 Trichechus manatus latirostris
AGTCTTCCCAACTCAGCCCTTGGCTGCAACAATTACTGAAAGAGGGAGGAGCCAGCAAGGGAAGAGCCAGGGAGGAGCATTCCAGGCAGAGGAAGCAGCAAGTGCAAAGGCCCTGGGGCAGGGAAGATCTTCCTGTAGTGGAAGAATAGAAAGGAGGCCAGGGCACAGCCAGCCCAATATGACCACACAACGAGGGAGACCAGTGAACAATAGCCCAACACCAGCCTCCCCTTCCTGCTGACCTCCTGCTGGGGCTCCCCACTGAGGGGGACCAAGCCCAAAGTCAGAGGAAGGGAGCCCCGAGGTGCGGACCACCACAGCAGCCTGTGGGTCACACAGCAGGGGAGATGGGAGGAGGGATCTGGGGGACAAATGGGAGGCATGCGGCCCAGGCCTATAGCCAAGACAAGGGCTCTGGCATTTATTCTGTGGCAGGTGGGAAGTCATGGAGGGCATAAGCAGAGAGGTGACAAGACCTGATTTACATGCTGCAAGTGTTGCTCATGGCTCTGGGGAGAGTGGACTGTAGAGGCCAACGAGGAGGTGTCAGCAGTGACCCAGGTGAGAGGCGGTGGCTCCCGTGGCGGTGGAGGCATGCAGATGCCGTGGCAGCACTGAGAGTGCACGTGGCATAAGGACCAGGGAGTCTCAGCGTTTGGGCCTGAACAGCCAAGGGGATTGCATTTCCCCATCAATCACAGTCTCTAACTGGTGTGTAAACAATGCCTCAAAGACCCAATCAAATGGCAGCATCCCAGCACTGCAGGAGACCATGGGAAGCCATGGCTCATAAGCCCTCACCTTTGCCTTTCATCCAGCCTTGAGAGTCTGTTAGCATTGGCTGAGACAGAACAAGACTCAACGGGAAGGAAGGACCACGGGCTGGGCCTGGCTCCGCACTGCAGGGACCGCCTGGCTTCCCCCTGGCGCCCCGCGCCCGGTGGCACAGCTCAGTCGCCAGGGCCCCAGGCAGCCTTGATGAGGGTCCCACCTGGCTGGCAGGAAGGAGACCACCTTCAGCAAGTATTAGAGCTGGCCCTGGCCTACCTGAATCCCGATTCACAGCCCAACCCCGGGCAGTCGCTTTCCCTCTGTGGCACACAGTCTCCCATCTGTAAAATAAGGAGTTACTATCAGCACATCAGAACTCTTCACTGCAAACCACAAACTGCTCCGGCTGGTTTGAGCAGAAAAGGAGTGGATTAAAGTGTAATCAGGGGCTCAGGGAACCTCTGGGAAGCCAGGGAGTCAGGTCTGGCAGCTACACAGGTGGCACCAGAGCCGGACTTCCATGGCAAGACGGCTCCCTGGGCACCCAACGCTGCCACCTGTGGGCACAGACACCTCAGTAGCTTGCACCCCTGACACTGTGCCCTGGGGCCACCAGGCAAACTCCTCCCTGCTCTCAGTCCATGGGATTTAACCCTGTCCTCTGCAGGGGCTTGTCTTGTGACCTGGCCAATTGGATTTACGGGGCCCAATCTGGGCCAATGAGCACCGCTCTGCTTTGCTGACTCACTGGGAAGTGGGCGGGGGGGGGTCCAGTTTCTGCGCTGGCTGCTCAACCTGTGGGTGGAAGCCTGGAGCTGCTGGCCACCAGCTTTGCCACCAAGTGGAAGAGACTGTCTGAGAATGATGCCAGCACAGAGGAAAGCAGAGCTGATAGACCAAGGCAGCAACTTAATGACGTTGTGTGAGCTCCTAGATGCAGCCATGCCTGAAGCCATCTGGTCAATGTATAAAAGAGAGCCAGTCATTTTTGTTTGTTTGTGAGGACCCTGGACCAGGAAAAGACCTGCCCACTCTACACCATCACTGGCAAATCCCAGGATGGTAATCGACCCTGAGGAGGAGCCCAGTTGGGTTAAAGTTGCCCTCCCCTCCCCGCCATGGAATGGTGACCTGCAAAGAGAAATTGCATTGAGTGTGGCGGAGGGGAAGCAGGATGGGCTTCCTGCTCTCCTGAACATGTGGACCTGAGTCCGGTTCACGGTCAGATTTGTGCTCAGAGTTGCCAGACTGGGATGTTTCTGAGGTTGGGGACTTCCCTGATGATGGAGATGCGTGTGTTTCCTCCCAGTGTCCCCAGCACAGGCCTGGTTGAGGGTGAATGGGCACTGCCTCTGAGTAACACGGGCTGGGTGAGGGGTTGCAGGCCGCATACTCCCCCTCACCAGTCTGGGAGATGGAGAAATCCCCCAACAACCTGGGGCCCAACAGCTGCTGGTAATCCCTCTGCCCCAGCAAGTCTGCACAGACTCCATGATCCCCAGACCTCCGAGGGCTCAAGCGTCGGTTTCCCATGAAGGCAACAACGTGTACCTGCTCGGAGCTTGAGGGAGAGGAAGGGGGAGGGTGAGAAAAGGGAGAAGACAAGTAAGAGACTTGGTGGCCCTGGAAAATCCACCACCGTCAGCAGCTGTTAGGATCGCTGACACATCGTCATAACAGGCCACATGAGGTCTTAGTCTCCCGGAGCTGCCATACCAAAGTACCACAGAGTGGGTGGCTTAACACGCGGACGTAATTCTCTCACGGTGCTGGAGGCCAGAGTCAGCAATCCAGGTGTCGGCTGAGCCATGTTCTCTCCAACAACTCTAGGGAAAGAGCCTTCCTTGTCTCTTCCAGCTTCTGGTGGCCCCAGGCATTCCTTGGCTTGCAACAGTCTCTGCCTCCAATTTCACTTGGCCGTCTTCCCTTTGCATCTGTCTGTCTGTGTCTCTTCTCCTCCTTCTATAAGGACACCAGTCATATTGAATTAGGTTCCACCCCACTCCAGTATGAACTTGTGTTAACTAATTGCATCCGCAAAGATCTTTTTTCCAAGTGTCTTAATTATCCAGTGCTGCTGTAACAAAAATACCACAAGTGGATGGCTTTAACAAACAGAAGTTTATTCTCTCACAGTCTAGTAAGCTAGAAGCCCACATTCAAGGTGTCAGCTCCAGCGAAAGGCTTTATCTCCGCCAGCTCTGAAGGAAGGTCCTTGTCATCAATCTTCCCCTGGACTAGGAACTTCTCCGTGCAGGAACCCTGGACGTGCTCTGCTCCTGGCACTGCTTTCTTGGTGGTATGAGGTCCCCCGCTGTCTGCTTGCTTCCCTTTCCTTTTATCTCTTGTAAGACAAAAGTGTTGCAGGCCACACCCCAGGGAAACTCCCTGTATATTGGCTCAGGGATGTGACCTGAACAAGGGTGTTACATCTCACCCTAATCCTCTTTAACCACAGGCAGAGATTATGATTTATAACACACAAAAAAAATCACAAAATGGAGGACTACCACACAATGCCGTGAATCATGGCCTAACCAAGTTGACACAAATTTTTGGGGGACACAGTTGAATCCATGACACCAAGTGAGGTCTTATTTAATCCATAATAGCTTCTACCACCAATTCAACAGACATTATCAAGTGTCTACTCTAAGAGTCACAACTGGGTATCCCAGGGTCAAATCCAGCCCACAGGTGCATGCAAGGGTGGAGTGTTTGACAAATGCAACAATTGGTAAGACATGACCCTGGAGAGTCAGGACAGACATCAGCCCAAAACTAGCAGTACTGCCTGGCAGGTGTGCCCAGGTGAACACCTGCTCCAGGTGTGTGCTCTATGGACTGCCCAGTGCTTCACAAAGGGAGTCAGTTGCCAAATTTTAAAAGTTAGGAGATTTCAGATCCAAGAACCCTCGATTTATTTTCCAGCCCTGTGGTAACTGGTCAGAGCTGAGGGGAGACCTTAGAAGAGGTGGGTATTGACACCAGAACCCCTGCCCACCTCCACTCTGCCTCACTGGCTCCTGTTACCTGCGGGTGCCTGGGGATACTGGAGCTCGCCACCCCTGGCCTGTCAGGGCTCTCAGTCTGGTGGAGCATCCAGAAACAGATAAAACAAGGGGGTGTGATCCATGCTGAAGGGGGCTGGGCAGGTGCTCTGGGCAGGGTGTATCTGATCCAGCTTGGGGGAGTCAAGGAGGGCTTCCCGGAGGAGGTGTTGCCAGAGCTAGCTGGAAAGATGGGGAAGGGTGGGGAGGTGTCAGGGAGGGTGTGTTCAGATGCCAACACAGGATGCCCCAAACAGAAGGGGAAACCACATACAAGAGATGACCAAGTCCAGGTGGTGAGGAGCCCAGGAGGGGAAGATTCCGAGGTTGGCCAGGCTCCTTCCATTCTTCCCCGGCCATCCGCAGTGTGGCCCCCTCTCCCGGTATCCGTCACTGTGAAGGAATGGGTAAGTGAGGGCAAGATCTGAGTCTCACCCTTTGTTCTCCTGACTCCAGCCCTGGGTCTCCCTCCTCTGCAGACCCCACCCCCCGGACACCTGATTTACTAGTGAGCTTCGCCAGGGCAGGCGCTGGTGTTTGGGACAAGACCTGGCAGATGGAAAGAGCTCAGTGAACAACAGCCACAACCGCGCTAGCTAACACTTACAAACCCCTGGCCTGTGGCGGGCCCCGCGGCAAACATGTTGTATGGAAGGGCTCGTTTGATCCTTATAACAAGCCTATGGGGCAGATGCTAGTAGCATCTTATTTTACAGCTAGGGTAACCGAGGCACAGAGAGGTGAAGTGACTCACCCAAGGTCCCAGCTAGTAAGTGGTGAACCCAGGCCCTGACCCCTTCAGATGTTGCTGGAGGAGCAGGATGGACAGCGAGGACCGAGGGCTGCCTAGGGCATTTGCCGACAGCACCTGGGAAGCCCCCACTGGACCCTCTTTAGGAGGTATGCGCCCACTGATCAGCCAGGCATGCAGGAAGCTAGGCATGGGTGACCTTGCCAATCACAGCCGTGTCCTCTAGACCCCAGTTCTGGGAACTAGTCCCTGCTGGGAAGCTTCAGTCTGCAGGATATTGATCAAGTCATTGGTCGATCAGTCGGGGCCTTGAAATGCCTGGTATTGCTGCAGGACCTCCTGAACCTCAGGAGCAGCGGCAGAGCATTCTGGAGGGTTCTGCAGGAGGCAGGAGGGCCGGCAGTGGGGCACACAAAGAAGAGGACCCCAGGGTGGCATCAGGACCCCAGGTTTAGGTGCTGCTGCTATCCTCTGAGCTCCAAAATTTGATGTTCTTACTTTTCAACCTTTGTTATAAGTAGTTAATATTAACAGTAGTGGCCGTTTATTTTCTGTGGTTCACAAATCCTTGCAAGATCCGGGCCTCGTTATCACTCTGGGCTTATTTCCTCTAGACGTCCCCCTCGCTCACTCGGCCACAAGAGGCTTCCTTGCTGGTTGTGAGTTCTGTGTCCCACCCTGTGCTCAGCTCTCTGCGTTGTCACCCGCTTTATCTTCCCAGCCACTTCCTGGAGGCTTACCCTATTATGAGAACGAGTTTTGTCTGATATCAAGGCTTTCCTTCCCACTGTCTGCACGTGCCCTTTTGGATGCTGGCAGACACCCCAGTTCTAGGAATAAAGCAATCAGCAAACCAGACAAAGCTCCCTGCATTCTAGGGCTTTCCAATTCCATGGTGGAAGCCAGACAACAGGCAAGAGAGAGAAGTAAGATCCATGGTTTCCTCCATGGGGACAAATTCTTGAAGAGAACTGAAGGGGTGCTTGGGACAGAAAGTGGCAAGGGGCTGGGTTGAGATTTTAATGGAGTGGCCTGGGACAGCCACACTCAGAAGTGACATTTGAGTCAAGACCTGAAGGGGTTTATTGTATCTTCCCAACAACCCTACGAGGAAGGCACCATTGTTATCCACATGTGAGGAAGTGAGGCTCAGAGGGGTTAAGTGACTTGCCCAAGGGCACACAGCTACTGAGTGGCAGGGTTAGGATTCCACCCCCACCCCAGTCTGCCTCTTGGCCACATTGTAATTCTGTTCTTCCTCTGTCTCGCCCAGGCCCTCGGGAACTCTGGGTCTGGAGTGCCTGGGGTGTCCCGGGCTGCGTCCTCCACCACAGAGCTCTCAGGGGCTGAGACAGCTGCCAAGGAAGGAACCTCCACACTTTCTCTCGAAGCCCTCTCTCCCTCAACCCTCCCAATTTTCTAACGAGCAGGGAAAAAAAGACATTGGATAGCACAGCTAGAATTCATTTCAGTATTAATTCTGGGACCTCAGTTTCAGTGGGTAATTAAATTACTTTTTAATTACAAACAGCATATCTGCAGATTCCCTTTGGGTGAGCAGGGCTGGTGTGGAGGGAGAGAAATGAAGGCGGCTCTGTAGGACCGGGCAGGCCTGGATTTCCTGTCTGTTCCCAGTGGCCTGCGGGGCCCAGCCCGTGGTTTCTCCTTTGTCCGGTCTGAAGGCCGTGAGCAGGTGTCCAAGGTGACCCGCCTGCCCAGTCGCCAGACAGACACCCTAGATGTGCCTGCGGGTTCTGCTCCCAGACAGCCACCTGCACCTCAACCCCAAAACCACTCATAAAGGTGCTGGGACACAAAAGACTGACACACGAAGTTTCCACTAAAACGAGAAAAGGGGTCATTTGAGGTCACATTGCGCAGCAGCTGTCACGCAGCCTCAGGTCCAGGCTGCGGGGAGGCCTTTTTGGGGAAGCAGCGGGTGGCCCTGACTAAGGGGCTTCTTGAACCAGCGGAGAGGCCAGGGTGGCAGGATCAGTGCAGAAAGGGACTGTGGCTGTCTCTTCCCTCCTCCAGAACCGTGTCTGTGGTGTTGGGGCGAGCACTGTCAGAGGATGGCTGCACCCACTGTCCCCTCCTGCCTCTCCCCGAGAGCTCCTCCCGTGCCCTGGGCTTCCTCTGGCTGGAGTGTCAGGCATCCAGGCCCTGGAGGGTGAGCGCCAGAGGGAACTGCTCAGGAGCTGTCTCCCTCTCAGCCACTGACCAGTGCGGCCTGGGGACTGTCCCCAATGCTCTGGCCACCAATCGTTTGAGCAGGATGGCCTGGCGGGCATGGACTCTGGAGCCAGGCAGAGCTGAGTTTGGATCCTGCTTCTGGGGGGCCCACTGTGAAGGAGTGAGCTGCGGACCAGAAACCTGGCCCTGGGGTAGGGGCACGAGGGGACATCTGAGCTGAGCCGAGCCCAGAATCCCCAGGAGGGATGGGCACAGATGGTGACGTACCCAGAGCAGACCCTGGGGAGCAGGAAGGGGCTGGAGCCCAGCCCTGCCCATCAGGTCCACCCTCTGTGTGACCGGCCCTGGGAGCAGCCTTCTGTTGCCTCCTCATCCCCCCAACCTGCTGTCCAGAGCCGCCCATCAGCCTTGTCTGTGGGACACGTGGCCCTCAGCACAATGCAGTCCCCGAGCAGATGGCAGCCCCGTCCCCAAGTCACGTCCTGCCTGCCTTTCACATGACAATGGAGGGGAGGCGGCTGGACAGATGTCCACCACGCAGGCCCGGCCGGGCAGCGGAGACCAAGGCTGTGTTCACACCAGGTGCTGGGGCAGCCCCGAGACAGACGGCCTCTGGTCGGCCTCTCAGTCCCGGGGCCTCTGTCTCTAGAGCCCTGTCCATCCTCTACCCATAAAATCCACATCTGTCTTCTCCCTGCCCGCCTTCTGAGGCTGTGGGGATGGAGGCAGCTGGAGCCGTGACGCCTCATGGCTTGGTGAGTGCCAGCAGGGCCCTGGGTTGTAAGTGACAACCAGACCCCTATGGTGAGGTGCAGAGCTGTCTCTGGGACCCGGAGGAGGTGGCCTTGAAGGGGCGAAGGCCGCCAGATCCCTGCACCAGCCTGTCATCTTCTGCACCTCACGAGGCCCTCACTCTATGTCTCCTTGTCACTCTCTGAAATTCCCTGTTCATTTATTTGCTTATTTTCTGTTTTCCCACCAGAATGTGATCCCGGGAGACAGGGATAGCAGGGACCTTGCCTATCACGTTCACTGCTGGGAATCCCATGGTCCAGAACAGCAAGCACTTGGTACATAGAGGGCTTCAAAATTATTTGTCAAATGAATGAATGAGTGAGGAATGAATGAGCTTTACACAGTCTTGGCCCCTGCTCCTTGTCTGGACTCATCCCCCATCACTCTCCCCCTCACTCCCTCCAGACGCAAGGGCCTTAGCAGTTTCTCAAACAGCCAGGAATCCCTGCCCCCCCGCCCTGGCCTCAGGGCCTTTGCACTTGCTCCTCACTCTGCCTGGGAAGTTCTTCCCTTACATGTTTCGGGGCTCCCACCCTCACCTCCTTCAGGTCTCTGTATAAACATCACTGTCTCAGGGAGGCCCTCCTGATCTTCCTGCCTAAAACTGCAAACCACCCCCTTCTGGCATTTCCTCTCCTCCCCTCCACCTCTGGGCTCTGTTTTCTCCGTAGCACTTACCATCTTCCAATACATTCATTTCTGTATTCTGTTTACTGTTTCTCTCTCCATGCAGACGGTCAGCTCCATAAGGGTGGACTCTGTATTGTTGGCTGCTGTTTCCCCAGCTCTTAGAATACTGAGTCCCTGGCCCGTAGCAGTGCTCAGTCAATATTTACTCAATGAGTGAGCAATTGGAGGTTAGACAAAGGAGCACTCCAGGAGGGCTGGAGTAAGCACAGAGGACTTCCTGGAGGAGAGGACCTGAGATGGGACCAATGGGATTGCGAGAGGCATAACCTTAATAGAAAAAAATGCTAGGTAGGACCAAGCACTTAAAACCAAACCCTGTTTCCTAGGGCCTGGAGCAGGGATTCCGCAGGCTCAGTCTTGTTTTTCTGCGCCCTCTAACATGCTTAGATATTATGCAGGCCGGCACCAGCTCTTTGGCAATTAATTCAATGTTTTATTCATTCTTGAATTCTTTAAAGCTGCAAATCAAACTGTCACTGGGTACTTTGCTAACCATGTTGCAGGCTCCTGTGTTGCAAATAACTGTGCTCTTTTGCATACCAAGCAGACCTTTCTCTGTCCCTGGAAAATGAATTTCTCTTGGTGTTCATCACTCTGATTGCATCCACAGCGAGGCAGGCCAAATATGTTTCCATTCTAATTTGCATTATGCAAAACCTTAATCTCCCAGAGTTTCCTAAAGCTCTGTGAATGATTCACGGCTTCCTGATGCCAGGAAACGCATTGTTTCATCTGCCAATCTATATAAATTAGATTTATTGGGGTAAAATAAAGGAGCCTTGATACTATAAACTATCAGGAAATAATCACCTGTGTGCATGTGTGCTCCATAAATCTGCTACTTAGGAGAAAAACGGGGCAGCTGACCAAGCACATGCTGTTGGATTTATGTCCTCAATGCAATTATCAAAATGAGGAGGACAGTGGACTTCTGTCTCAGACAGACTTCTGTACTGTCTGGGGGCAGGCCTGGTCTGACCTCCAGGCTCCCTGAACTGGGAGGGGTCTGGGGAACTGGCCTAAGAAAGACCTGGAAGGAAGAGCAGGCTAGCAGGATGATCAGGGTTGTAGTAAGAGGCCAGCACAGGGAATCTTGGCTCTGCCCCCTATTTGCTTTGTGACTTTGAGCAGGTCACTTACCTTTTCTGAGCTTTAGTTTCTTCATCTGCCAATGGGGAGAACACAACTTAACAAACCAGGTTGGATGGAATCATGATTGGGCAACTTCTCTGTGCCAGGCCCTTGCCTATGCTCTAGGAGGAAGTTGAGAAAAAGGCAGGCCAGGCTCCTGACCTCAGGGAGCTAGTAGAAAACAGTTTAGATACCAAACCTGTGATCTAGATGAGCTCAGACAATGCTAAGTGAGGTGGTGCATTGCCTTCATCATTCAATCCACTTTTAGCTGGATTTTCTGTTACTTGCAGCCCAAAGCACTCCACTTACAAGAGGCCAAGACCATTTTGCCCGTGTCCACAGTCTCTTCCATTTGGTGAGCAAAGACTTTATAATTTACTTATAAATTATAAAGAATTATCTTCATGTCATCTGAACCTCATATCCCTGTGACGTGTGAGTTATGATCCCAATTTATAGATAGGAACATTGAGGCCAAGGAAGAGGGGGAGTGACTTGCCCAATATCAGACTCACAGGCGGTGGCTGAGCTGGGACTTGGCCCTGGTTCTTTGCTGACTCCTGCTGCAGTACTCCCCTTACTACACTGCTCAGCATCCAGAAGGCCTTCTCAAGTCTATAATTTGATGCCTCTTCAAGGCATCTGTTACAGATTGAATTGCGTCCTCCAAAAATGTGTGTCAATTTGGCTAGGCCATGATTCCCAATATCGTGTGATTGTCCAACATTTTGTCATCTGATGTGATTTTCCTCTGTGTTGTAAATCCTACCTCTGTGATGTTAATGAGGCAGGATTAGAGGCAGTTATGTTAATGAGGCAGGACTTAATCTACAAGATTAGGTTGTATTTTGAGTTAATCTCTTTTGAGATATAAAGGAGAGAAGTGAGCAGAGAGACAGGGGGACCTCATACCACCAAGAAAGTAGTGCCAGGAGCAGAGCAATCCTCTGGTCCTGGGGCCCCTGCACGAGGAAGCTCCTAGACCAGGGGAAGATTGATGACAAGGACCTTCCTCTGGAACCGGCAGAGAGAGAAAGCCTTCCCCTGGAGCTGGCCACCTGAATTCGGACTTCTAGCCTTCCAGAC
Organism: Trichechus manatus latirostris; assembly: GCF_000243295.1. Taxonomy (NCBI): domain Eukaryota; kingdom Metazoa; phylum Chordata; class Mammalia; order Sirenia; family Trichechidae; genus Trichechus; species Trichechus manatus. Next base: position 16,004,249 of record NW_004443944.1, read on the forward strand.
ATGAGAGAATAAACTTCTGTTTGTTAATGCCATCCACTTGTGGTATTTCTTTTACAGCAGCACTAGATAACTAAGACACCATCCAAGCCCCATATATCAATCCTCCCATCACTATCACTTTATAGTCTCTTTATTGGAGTGACTTCCTGGGATTAAAGAATTGCACTCTGGACATTCTTTGTTGAAATACATATGTCTCACCTTGAGAGAAACAGCACACATCTGCTGGCACAGATCAGTCCTTCAGATTAAGTCTCAGAGGTGCGGGGATTTGGAAGACATAGGACAGGCAAGTTTTGGGATGAGTCTGATCATGGTGCTCGGGTGAACTTTCATTCATTCATTCATTCACTCAATGACTTTTATTACTGTATCCTACGTGCTGGATACTGTGTTGTGTCCTAGAGTCACAGGAGTGGGCCAGACACTCTTCCTGCCCTCATGGAGCCCACCTTCTAGTGAGCAGACTAAAGACAATAATCACCTGAGTAAGATCATTAGAGATCTGATACGTGCTAAGCAGTAGGGATAGAGGCAAATGACAGAGAGTGGTTGGCAGATGGAGGGGTCACCTACTTTAGGTTTCCCAGATGAAGACATCAGGCAAGGATTTCAAGGGCAAGTGGTTTATTTGGAAGACGATCCCAGGTAACACCAGTAAGAGAGTAGAGAAGTAAGACAGGGAAGAGCTGGAAGCCAACAAAGGGTGTTATCAAGCAAGTAACCACGGTGGGCAACTGGAGCTTACTCCTGCTGAGGAACTCTGGGAGCCAGCGTAGAACATACAACTCAGAATTACATCACTGGAGGTGGAGGGTTCTGGGTATTTCTTCACCAATTTCTGAGAGTCATTGGTTGCGGACTGCTCCTGCAGGTTGATATCTCTGTATTTCCAGCCTGCAGAAAGGGCAGAACAGCCTTCCATGGTTCTGGGGGAGAGCCCTCAGGTATGGAGATGCAGTTGAAAACCTGCAGAGCCCATTGACAGTTCTGAGCTTTATGGGTGGGGCACTAACAACATCCGCCGCAAGGATCTTCCCTAGATAGCCTAGACAGGGTGGGCCTCCAGGTGGAGGTGACATTTGAGCTAAGACCTGAAGGATGAGATGGAGCCAGCCACAAGGAGAGGTGCAAAGAATACATTCCAGGCAGGAGGCTCAGAAAGTGCAAAGGCCCTGAGATGGAAAATGTGCTTGACGCACAGTGAGCAAAGGGGAGCAAAGCATGAGATGAGGGCAAGAGCCAGATCTCATAAGGTCATGTAAACCAGGGCAGGGAGTTTGGATTTTCTTCCAAGAGCAATGGGAAGCCATTGAAGATTTTCACATAAGGGAGCTACAAACTCATTTGCCCATCACACTGTTCAATCTGGTTGCTGGAAGAAGAATGGATCATGGGCAGGAATAGAAGCACAGAGACCCATAGGAGGCTGTTGTAATCATCTGGGGAGGAGAGGGTGGGGCTTGGATGAGGGTGGCAATGGAGGAGGTGCTGAGAGGTAGATGGGGCTCTGGTGGACATGTGGTCTGCAGGCAGAGTTCCAGGGACCAAGGATACTGGGATCCAGGACAGATGAGGAACAGGGTCCCCAAGTCAGTGGAAGTGATGAGGACGCTGGAAATCATTGTGGAGCCACATCTGCAGCTGGGCGGTGGGGGGGGTGGGGAGCAGGGACAGGGGATGGTGGGAGCTGGGAGTGTCAGGAACAGGACAGCACAGGAAGCAAGCAGGGCGCACAGGGCATCAGAACAAAGATGGAATATGAGGGAGGACAGGACGTTCCTTCTACGAGCTGCTGACATGGGCTCTGTGAGGCTCAGCGAAGCTGCACTGGACCACCGTGGGGGTGCGGGCTTCAGGGCAGGGAAGCTCCCTCAGCGGGACAGGCCTCTTTCCCACTGTAGCAAGTGTCTCTGAGAACGGCCCCTTGTTCCCTGGAACCTGGTGTGAGGAGCGGGTGCTCACATGTAGAGGGGAAAGCAGGGTAAAATGTGGAGCAAGTGGCCAGAGACAAACCCCCCAGTCGTTACTTCCAGGGGGAGCCAGAGATCTGGGGAGCACTATTGACCAGGCAGGAGCACAAGGGAGATCAGAGCCAGGAGCTGGAGATCTGGGGAGCACGACTGGCCAGGCAGGGGCACCAGGGTGACCAGAGCCAGGCTGAATTGCCTGTGCACTTCAAGTTTTCCAGGCCAATGCTGCCATTTCCCGGTGTGCAGAATGGAGACTCCAGAGTTAATTATCTAAAGCAAGCAGGAATAGAAACACAGGAAGACACGGGGCTCCATTCTCATGTTTGTGCCGGGGCTGGTCCTGGGTTTGCTTAATTCAGGCCTCTAGGGTCAGGGACATCCATGGGAAGGCTTGTGCCAGCTGCAAAGGCTTGTGAAAGTCACACACGTGCACACACAAATGCATGCAGGCACACGTACATGAATAAGATTATTATTTATGAATTGCTATAATTAAAAGAGAAACTCTGTAGCAAACATTTCTCTTTGGGAATTTAAAATGTAGACAGAAACGTGGTTCTTGCAAAATCAAACAAATCCCGTTGTTACCTTTCTCACAAAGGTTAGTTTTATGATATTAAAGTGATTATCCAGTAGAGAAGATGTGAGAGAGAATTACCTACAAGCCGTGCTGTTCTCCACTGAAGTGTCGTTTAGCCTGGTTCATAAGGGAGGAGAACAAAGAGGTGGTAATGCAGCCTTCTCTCATCACCGTGCTCACTCTAAGGGAGCAAGATCCGTTGTCTACCTATATAATATGTTGCTCAGAGTCAATGACCAAGTTCTAGTTTCTGGGGAGGCTCTGGAAGTCATTGCTGTCATTCACCGCATGTTTCCAGCTCTCTGCCCTCTGGACACAGGGCAGGGTGGCACTTCCTGGTTCCCTGGGGTTGGTGGGACCATGTGACCAATTCTGGCTAATGGGTTGTAAGCATAAGTGATGTGAGCCGTCCACAGGCTGGGGCGCTCAATGGCCAGTAGGAGACCACCCTCCCCCAAGGCTCTTTGTCTTTCTGCCAAGACAGTGGGGACACAGGAGCTGGCAGCTGCTCCTTCAGGTTGGTTGTCACTGAGGAGACACTGAGCATAGTTCCCAGGGACCCACAATGCACATGCAGCTTGAGCAAGAAACAAGCCTATGTTGTTATGAGCCTCTAAGATCCGGAGGCTGTTTGTTACTGCATCTTAATCCAGGTTACCCTGACTGATCAGTCCAGATGTCCAAAACGACCCTGGGTCTGACCCATCCCTCAAGAGAATGACTGCTACCATTTATGAGGCTTCAAGCACTCCAGGAAAGATACTTTTTCATATAATTTATATAATATATATGTATCTATATATGTCTCTGGAGCCCTGGTGGCAAAATAGTTAAGAGCTCGGCTGCTAACCAAAAGGTTGGCAGTTTGAATCCACCAGCTGCTCCTTGGAAACACTGTGGGGTAGTTCTACTCTGTCCTATAGGGTCGCTATGAGTCAGAATAGACTCGATGGCAACAGTTTTATATGTGTCTCTATATCTTTATTTATATGCAAACATACCTTATTCTCCATTTCACACAGGAGGAAGTAAAAATAATCCCTAGTATTCAATGAGCACTTAAAACGTGTCTGGCATTTTGCTAAGCGCTTGAGCGTATTACCTTCTTCGAGCCCTGGGAGGGAGGTGCTATTATGTTTCCATTTTACAGATGAGGAAATTAAGGCTCAGAGTGGTCATGTATATACCTAAGACCACACAGCCTGTAAGTGGCAGAGCTGGAATTTGAACCGAGGTCCACTGACTCCTAATTTGGTGTTCATGCTGAAGTCACCATGAGCATTGTGGCGACTCTGAGAGCCAAGGCAGGGATGTGGGGTGCGGACACCCAGGGGCTGTGTGTGCTAGATCCTCTACCACATCCTATCTGGTGGTGCCCCCGGGGGAGTGCTCGTGTCAAAACCTGGCACGGATTTAATCTGCAGCCATGGAGGCTGGAGGGGAAATCATGCCTTGGGCAGTTCTATGCAGTTGGCAAAACTCTCCCCAACTCCACATTCAGCCAAGCAGAGCTCATTTTTAATCTGTGCACTGTCTTTGTCTGTAACGGACCCCTCTTTTAACTAAACCACATTGATTCCGCCTAATTAGCTCCCAAGTGAAGTCAGGTTATTTTGGGAGCAGCCTCCTCACAAATGTTTCCCTGGAGCCTTGAGATGGAAACACAGAAAAACACACCTCTTTGTAAAATAAATGGATGCAATCCGTCCCCAGGG
>NW_004443944.1:16008616-16036294 GCF_000243295.1 Trichechus manatus latirostris
TGGGCGCTCTTTCACAAAGGGCCTGCAGTTTAGACGTTCAGAGTTTGCCGAAATGCGGCTGAGTCTGTGCCCCTTGAGCAGTGGCTGTGCGCCCAGCACTGACCAGAGGCTGGACGTCTGTTACTGCTTTAACCCCACAGCAGCCCTAGGAGGAGCGTGCCACTGTGAGCCCCGGGCTCAGCTGGGGAAACTGAGGCACAGACAGGTGAGTGACTTGCCTTGGAATCTGACCCCAGAAAGTCCAGCCACAAAGCTCATACACCTAATCACGAGGCCCAACCCTACTTTTCCCACGTCTCGCCCGTCCCGGTCCCCACGCCTGAGTACACCCGGTATTAACATGTGAAAATGAACGTCACAGTGGTGAAGGGCTCAGGAGTTCACTTAAACATGTCAGCCGGCCCCCGGTTTTCATGATCCCGTTCTGGTTTTTCCTCATTTTTTAATATACCAGGGACCCCCCCACCAAGGGGGAAGTGTCCAGGGTCTCCTCTGTGAGCAACCCTGCCCAGAGCTCAGCGTCCCCCCTTCTTCAGGTTGGGGGTGGGAGTGAGATGGGACCAGCCCCGCACTCTAATCCCTGCTCTACACTCCTTAACTGAGGGACCCAGGGCGAGCCCTCCCTCCAGGCCTCAGCTTCTCATCTCTGCAGTGGGGGGTGGGGATGATGGTGCCCACCTCACTGGATTGTTGTGAAGACTCAGTGAGGTGATATGTGCACATGTGAATGGTGCCCACCACACAGGAAGTGGTCAATAAACGCTGCACGCCATATTGTCTCTTCAGGCCCAGCTGGGCACTAGGATCTGTCTCCTCATGTTAATCAGAGGAGGGGGCTGGGTTCCCCTTGATGCTCTTTCTGGCTCAGACATTCCGAGCCTCCACCATCAGGCAGGGTCAGCATGGGGAGGGGGGACCCAGCTGGAACAGAGGAGGGTGAGAGTGGCTGGGTGTCCCGGCCCCTCTTGATAGTTGAGTCTCTGCAAACAGGACCCCGTCTGGCGTTGCTCCTCCCCGTGGCCACTTGGCATCAGTGCCCAGGACCCTCTGCCAGCTTCCTGACCTAGGGGATGCGATGGATGGAGAGGAAGTCCGACCACCGCTCCCCGAGCCTCCTCCCCTCTTGGTGAACTGTCCCTGCAGCCCCGAGCCTGTCGCCAGCACCACGGAGACAAGCCCACCGATCCCTGGGTTCTCTCCAAACAGCTGCTTGGGCCAAAGCCAGAGAGGAGAGCAGCAGGCCCTCCTCCAGCTTGCCCGCCTGCGTATGCCTGTCCCTAGACTAGCTAGTCCCCTGGACCTGTTGTGGAGTCTAAAATTCTACCACTCATCATCCCCCAGTGCCAGGACCAGGAGAAGTACAAATAGGACTGGGTGATGTCCCTCTGTTCCCTGCGGCCCCTGGGCACCGACGAATGCATGTGTCCCTAGCAGGGAACGGACCAGAGTAAGTGGGACAGAAGGGTGTTCTGACTGGAGAGGGTGATGTGGCAGGAAAGGTCTGGAGGCTGAGCCCGGGCCACAGGGAGGGGCCGCATGGTGGGGAGGCTGGGGCAGCCCTGAACTGGGACCGGGGTCTGGACTGCACTGGGAGGGAACAGCGGGGAGTGGGACCACCCACTAGGTACAGTCTGGCTCAGGGCCTCCTGGAGTGGACTAATTTGTCATGTCAGGCTGGGCCCCTCAGCTGAAGCCCTTCCTGGGTCCAGGAAGGAAGGCAGAAGCAGTTGAATGTTGCTGCAGCGACCCAGGCAGAGGAATCCAGCCGAGCAAGGAACCATTGCAACCTCCCACCCCCTGTACCGAAGGACCTGCCTCCTGGGCCACACCCCAGGTATGACCCTTGGCACAGGCTCCAGAGCCAGATGACCCGGCCTCAGATCCCAGCCCCTGAACCTGGTGAGAAGAGTTCAGCAGCAATAACAGGAGATGCAGTGGATGAAGGTGCCAACAACCTGGGCATTTCATTACCCCCCTCACCGAGAATTCTCGAGGTGGGAGGCCCAGGCTGGGCAGAGGCTCCACTGAGAGTTGTTGGAAACTGTAAACTAGAAGATGCCTGTAGAGAGCTTAGAGCAGCGGCTTGGCACGGCTTGACAGCTCATCAGTGTTGGCGAGTACTGTTCTTGTTACGTCCAGGCAGCATAGCAACAGTCGTGAGGATAGCTCAGGACCGGGTAGTGTTTCACTCTGTGGTACACAGGGTCACGATGAGTTGGAATCCACCTGACAGCACTGAGGGCCATGCTAGAATCCTTTTGTTAAGCATCTGATGTTTTCTTCTTCCAGAACTGTCTGCCTCACTGAGAGCCACAAAAACAGTTTAGAACCAGCCTTGACCGGTCCCAGTGACATAAAGAGCGTTGAGTGCCTCATGCATATTAACTCGTCCTCCTCTAGGTGGAGTTTTGCTGCCAGTTTTTGGACATGAGACCTATGTAATAGTCACTCTGCCTGCGCAATGTGACCGAGAAAGTCGTTAATGTGAGTTACATGCTCTCTTAGTTTGTCACCCCTATAAAAGTAGCTCAGCCACTAGCCCTGGCCGAGCAGTCTTGGAGGCAGTAGCCCCAACTGTTCCTTTGCTTGTGTAACGAAATGAAGGCACCTTTCAGATCTCCTACCTTGGTCTCTTGTTTACTGTCTGTGACAAGGTGTGCCAAGCAAAACCTGGGGTTTCCCACCTGGCAACAGCACCTAAGAATATGTAACAATCAGATGCTCCTTAGAAACAAGGATGGCGAGACTTCGACTCTCTTATTTTGGACATGTTATCAGGAAAAACCAATTGCTAGAAAAAGAAATTACAGCTGGTAAAGTAGCGGGCCAATGAAAGGAGGGCAAACGTCACTGAAACGGGTTGACACAATAACCGCAACAATGGACTCACACGTAACAAAGATTATGAAGACAGTACGGGACCAGGCACCCAGGCAATGTTTGTTCCGTTATACATAAGGTCTCCATGCTTCGGAGCTGACTCGAAGGCAAACTAAGAACAATATTATAGGGATGCAGTTCCCCCTCATCCCCATCCTAATGGTGTCATGTAATTGTAACCCGTCATTCCTGCAGAATTTCTCTCCCCTCGCTCCATCACAGAACCTGAAATTCCCCCATTCGTCACATACCTTCCAGAAGGATCATGGATGTCCTGTTTTGGAGTTTACTGGAGTAACTCTTATGGAGAACACAGAAAAATATAAGCAGATGCCCTCATAATACTACAGAATTCATAAAACACAAACAAAAAAGCATCTGCCCACCTACACATGTAAGGCTAAGAGGAAAACCCTGTCCTATTGGTATAAATACGTATTGACTATCTGCAGTGAACATTTGGGGCTTCCCCAACAAACGTCTCCTCCCTCTCTTCTGGTCATGTATGAGTTTTGCTCAGGAACCAGCCTCCACCACTCTGTCTGCCTCAGGTGGAGCTGACCTCACCCCTGGCTCTGGGGTTGCTGTAATACCTAGGATTAGCCAATTAGCCATCAATCATCTGTCAGTTTGACCTACTGTGATGGCTTGCATGTTGCTATGATGCTGGAAGCTATGCCACCTGTATTTCAAATACCAGCAGGGTCACCTATGGAGGATAGATTTCAGCAGAGCTTCCAGACTAAGACAGACTGGTAAGAAGGACCTGACAATCTACTTCTGAAAAAAACTCAGCAGAGGAAACCTTATAGATAGCAGCAGAACATTGTCTGATATAATGCCGGAAAATGAGCCTCTCAGGTTGGAAGGTGCTCAAAATACAACTGGGGAAGAGCTGCCTCCTCAAGTAGAGTTTACCTTAATGTCGTGGATAGAGTAAAGCTTTCGAGACCTCCATTTGCTGAAGTAGCATGACACAAAACGAGAAGAAACAACTGCAAACATCCAAAAGTAGTCATAGCATGGAATGTACGAGGTGTGAATTAAGGAAAATTGGAAGTTGTCAAAAATGAAATAGAAAACATAAAGATCAATATCCTCGCCATTACTGAGCTGGTACTGGCCATTTTGAATCAGACAATCATATGGTCTACTCTGCCGGGAATGACAAATTGAAGAGGAATGGCATTGCATTCATCATCAAAAAGAACATTTCAAGATCTATCCTGACGTACAAGCTGTCAATGACAGCACAATATCCATATGCTTACAAAGAAGACCAGTCGGTGCGACTATTACTCAAATTTATGCACCAACCACTAATGATAAAGATGAAGACACTAAAGATTTTCACCAGCTTCTGCAGTGTGAAGTCAATCAAACATGCATTCAAGATGCATTGATAATTACTGGTGATTGGAATTCGAAAGTTGCAAACAAAGAAGGATCAGTAGTTGGAAAATACAGCTGTGAGATCACAAGATAGAATTTTGTAAGACCAATGACCTTTTCATTGCAAATATCTTTTGCAACAACATAAATGGTGACACTACATGTGGACCTCACTGGATGGAAAACCTGGGAATCAAATCGACTACATCTGCGGGAACAGTTGATGGAGAAGCTCAATATCATCAGTTAGAGCAAGGCCGGGGCTGACTGTGGAACAGATCATCAGTTGCTCATATGCAAGTTCCAGTTGAAACTGAAGAAAATTAAAACAAGTCCATGAGAGCCAAAGTATCACCTTGAGTATATCCCTCCTGAATTCAGAGATCATCTCAAGAACAGATTTGACACATTGAACACTAATGACCAAAGACCAGATGAGCTGCGGGATGACATCAAGGGCATTTTACATGATGAAAACAAAAGGTCATTAAAAAGACAGAAAAGAAAGAAAAAACCAAAATGGATATCAGAAAAGACTGTGAAACTTGCTCTTGAATATAGAGAAGCTAAAGCGAAAGGAAGAAATGAAGTAGAAGACCTAAACAGGAGATTTCAAAGGGCGGCTGGAGAAGACAAAGTAAAGTATTATAATGGCAAGTGCGAAGACCTGGAGTTAGAAAACCAAAAGGCAAGAACAGGCTTGACATTTCTCAGGCTGAAAGAACTGAGGAAAAATACCAAGCTCGAGTTGCACTATCGAAAGATTCTATGGGCAAAAAATTGAATGCTGCAGAAAGCATCACAGAAAGCATCAAAAGAAGATGGAAGGAATACACAGAGTCACTATACTAAGAAGAATTGGTAGACATTCAGCCATTTCAGGAGGTAGCATGTGATAAAGAACAGATGGTATGGAAGGAAGAAGTCCGAGCTGCACTGAAGGCATTGGTGAAAAACAAGGCTCCAGGAATTCACGGAATACCAGTTGAGATGGTTCAACAAACAGATGCAATGTTGAAAGTGTTCACTTGTCTATGCCAAGATATTTGAAAGACTGCTACCTGGCCAACTAACTGGAAGAGATCCATATTCATGCTCATTCCAAAGAAAGGTGATCCAACCAAATTCAGAAATTATCAAACAATATCATTAATATCACATGCAAGTAAAACTACGCTGAAGATAATTCAAAAACTGTTGCAGCCATGCAGGGACAGGAAACTGCTGGAAATTGAAGCCGAAGTCAGAAGAGGATGTGGAACCAGGGATATCATTGCTGCTGTCAGATGGATATTGACTGAAAGCAGAGAATACCAGAAAGTTGTTCACCTGTGTTTTATTGACTATGCAAAGGCATTTAACTGTGTGGATCATACCAAATTATGGATAACATTTCAAAGAATGGGAATCCCACAACACTTAATTTTGCTCATGAGGTACCTGTACATAGACCAAGAGGCAGTCGTTCTAACAGAACAAGGGGATACTGCCTGGTTTAAAGTCAGGAAAGGTGTGTGTCAGGGTTATATCCTTTCACTATACCTATTCAATCTGTATGCTGAGAGAATAATGAGAGAAGCTGGACTATATGAAGAAGAACCGGGCATCAAGATTGGAGGAAGACTCATTATCAACCTGCCTTATGCAAATGACACAACCTTGCTTGCTGAAAGTCAAGAGGACTTGAAGCACTTACTGATGAAGATCGAAGACCACAGCCTTCAGTATGGATTACACCTCAACATAAAGAAAACGAAAATCCTCACAACTGGACCAATAAGCAACATCATGATAAACGGAGAAAAGATTGAAGTTGTCAGGGTTTCATTTTACTTGGATCCACAATCAACACCCAAGGAAGCAGCAGTCAAGAAATCAAACAAGGTATTGCACTAGGTAAATCTGCTGCAAAAGATCTCTTTAAAGTGTTAAAAAGCAAAGATGTCACCTTGAGAACTAAGGTGTGCCTGACTCAAGCCACTGTTTTCAATCGCCTCATATGCGTGTGAAAGCTGGGCAATGAATACGAAAGACCAAAGAATTGATGCATTTGAATTATGGTGTTGGGGAAGAATATTGAATATACCATGGACTGCCACAGAAACAAACAAACCTGTCTTGGAAGTACAGCCAGAATGCTCCTTAGAAGCGAGGATGGTGAGACTTTGAAATCTTCTGTTCAGCAATTTTACTTCATCATTTCTTCCTTTTGCTTTAGCTACTTGACATTCAAGAGCAAGTTTCAGACTCTCTTCTGACATTCATTTTGGTCTTTTCTTTCTTTCCTGTCTTTTTAATGGCCTCTTGCTTTCTTCGTGTATGATGTCGTTGACGTCATTCCACAACTCATCTGGTAATAGTGTTCAATGCGTTAAATCTATTCTTGAGATGGTCTCTGAATTCAGGTGTCATATACTCAAGGTCATACTTCAGCTCTCCTGGACTTACTCTAATTTTCTTCAGCTTCAACTTGGACTTGTATATGAGCAATTGATGATCTGTTCCACAGTCGGCCCCTGGCCTTGTTCTGACTGATAATATTGAGCTTTTCCATGTCTCTTTCCACAGATATAGTCGATTTGATTCCTGTGTATTCCATCTGGCAAAGTCCACGTGTATAGTTGCCGTTTATGTTGGTGACAAAAGGTATTTGCAACAAAGAAGTCATTGTTCTTGCAAAATTCTATCATTGTTTCTATCACCAAGGCCATATTTTCCAACTACCTATCCTTCTTCTGTTTCCAACTTTCGCATTCCAATCACCAGTAATAATCAATGCACACTGATTGCATGTTCGATCAATTTCAAACTGCATAATTTGGTAAAAATCTTCAATTTCTTCATCTTTAGTCTTAGTAGTTAGTGTGTAAATTTGAATAATAGTCGTATTAACTGGTCTTCCTTGTAGGTGTATGGATAGTCTCCTATCACTGACAGCGTTGTACTTCAGGATAGATCTTGAAATACTGTTTTAGAGGATGAATGCAATGCCATTCCTCTTTAAGTTGTCATTCCCAGCATAGTAGACCATAAGATTGTTTCACTCAAAATGGCCAATACCAGTCCATTTCAGCTCAGTAATGCCTGGGATATTGCTGTTTGTGTTCCACTTCATTTTTGATGATTTCTAATTTTCTTAGATTCATACTCTGTACATTCTACGTTCTGATTATTAATGAATGTTTGCAGTTGTTTTTTCTCATTAAGTAAACCAAACTATGATAGAGACCAAGTCCTAAGACCAATGTTTGGGGTTCTATATCCAGCCATGCCTGAAGTCAGACAACCTCTGGACTTTTCAGTTAAATGAGTTCATATTTCTTTTGGCTGAAGCCAGTTGGGGGTAGCTTCCTGTCACTTGCAATCAAATGAGTCTTAATTGACACACTGCTGCTCTCATGGGCAACTGGTCACCCTCTCCAGTCCAGTCTGGAGCAGTATTAAGAGCACACACTCTGAAACCAGAATCTCTGGCTCCACTCCTTCGTTGTGAAACCTTGGACAAGATGTTCAGCCACTCTGGGCTTCAGTGTCGTTGTCTAAAGGAACAGGGATAATAGTAGTACCTACTCCACAGGGTTTTTGTGATGGAATGAGTTAGCTTACCTAAAGCACTTGCACAATGCTGGGCCCACAGAAGTGTTATGTGTTTTTAAAGAATTGTTAAGCTAATAACGGTGGAGGAATAACTTGGACAAGGAGGGTGAATCATTGCACAACTTGAAGAATGTAATCAATGTTACTGAATTGCATATGTAGAAACTGTTGAATTGGTGTAGGTTTGGCTATGTACATTTTCAACCACAACAACAAAATAAATTATTTAAAGAAAGAAAAGAATTATTAAGCTGTTTAAGCATCAGGAAAGGCTCCCAGCACTGGCTACAGTCTTCACGTGAGGGGTAAGGCAGACTAGGGTCAGTGGTAAACCTGAGTCAGCGTGCTGGGCCTGGACCCCCTGCCGGAGAGGCCATCTCCTGGTGCCTCCTGCTCCAGGCAGGGCCATGAAGTGATTTTTGTGGGGCAACTCTCACATCCAAGTATGAAAGCACTGGCCGGCTCTTTCCACAGGACTTCAAAGGACAAACACAGGGGTCAGGTGTAAGATGGACATAATAATACCTGATATAGCCCAGTCTTCGGGAATGAATTCTTAGCGAATTCGTCATTGAGCACCTGCGCGATGCCAGGCTTGGGTCGAGATGAAGGGGATACCACACTGAACAAGACGCTGAGACCCTGCTCTCCCAGACCGGACCTTCAGATCCAAACAACAAGCAAACCAATCAGGAAATGGGCGGCAGCGAGGAGCACTCTGAGGGTGAGGACGGGGATGACGGGAGATGGTGATCACAGCGAGGAGCACTCTGAGGGTGAGGACGGGGATGACGGGAGATGGTGATCACAGCGAGGAGCACTCTGAGGGTGAGGATGGGATGACGAGAGACGGTGATCACAGTGAGGAGGGCTCTTTGGACGAGGATACGTGACAATGTGACCACAGGAACTGTCCTCACTAGGTGCTCAGGGAAGGTCTCCCAGAGCAGGTGCCATCTAAGCCGAGCCCTGAAGGAGCAGGAGGAGCTGGCCATGGACAACACGGCCGAAAGGCCCTGCAGCGGGAACTGGCTGGGTCTGCGGTCCCAGGGTGCAGCCAGAGGCTCCGACAGCAGGTTGGGGTTGGGGTGGCAGGCAGTGGCTGAGGAGGGCCCAGGTCCTGGGGGAGCAGATGTGGATTCTGGCTCCCAAGTTCTTTCTCATGACCCCTCCCCCCCAGCACCGTCCTTGGGGCTGAATTCAAGGCTGTTTTACGGAAGGCAGAGAATTGGCCGTTGCAGCCAAGCACCATCAGTACGGGCCTCGGCTAAGTGGTCTTCTGGGAGCCATGAGGTGGAAGGCGGGAGGGATGGGGCCTGGGGGCCGCAGCGAAACGGTGTCCATGAGGCCAGACCATACAGGCCTGGAGCCATAAGTCTCCCAGACCAGAGGGAGGAGGCGAAGCTGGGCCTGCTGGTTCCTGAATGGGACCATATGCTGAGGAGCCAGGGGCCAGGGGCCTGGGGTTGTAAGGCAGGCAGCTATTTTGAGCACCCTTCCCGCCCTGAGCTATCTGCAAGAAGTCAGTTCTCCACCTCCAGAAAGGCCTGGGCTTTTGAAAGAAGGGTATTTTTAGAGGAATTTGAATGTGCGATGCCCCCAGGACCTGAACTTGAAAATCCTGGTTTCTGACCCAGTTTGAAATGGACACGGAAGGTGAGCTTGTCACTCCAGTGATCTGGGCGGACTGTGGGCACAGGGTCGCTGGCGCCACGGGAAAGCCCAGCTGCCAGTTTCCCATCTGGAAAATAGGAATCATGATAGTACTTTTAACTCATAGGCCAATTCATTCATTCCACAAACATTTACTGAGTGCCAAGCCCTGAGAATGAGAGCCAGCATTTAGGAGAGCTGACTGCCCAGAGAGGAGCTTCCCATCGCTCACTCATCCAGTCCCCTCAACAGCCCCCGGGTGTACATACTGGGCACTGCATTCAACAGAAGAGGAAACTGAGGCTCCGAGTACTGAGGTGACCTGCTCAAGGCCATGCGGCCAGGCCCCAGAGTCTACACCGCCCGTCCTCACACTCATGCCCCTCAAGTGCATTCTGGGTGCAGGGCAGCGGGCTGTTGTCAGCCCGCTTGACAGATGAGGCAACTGAGGCCCCAGAAGGCCACCCAGTGACAATCTCTGTTTTCATTCCATGGGGATCTGAGCATGCCCCTGTCACTTTCTCTGAAGCCACCCCAAGGTCCATGCTCCTGGGGAAGAGATTCCCCGGGCTTACCTGCCGCTGCTCCTGCGGGAATCCCAGCTGGTTCCTCTTCCTGGCTCTTATGCCAAATGTGTGCAGAATGGCTTCCAGCTGTGCTCACAAAGCCTACTCTCAAATAAGAGTCTGGAAAATCTCGTTCACCTGACTAATAACGTATAATGCAGTACCCTCCATCCGTGTATCTGCCCATCCATCGGTCTGTATGTCCATCCTTTCACTGGGTGTGAAGGGTGTTCTGGGAGCAGCGAGGCAGCCAGCTAGGCTGGGAGATGGAGGTGAGAGATGAAGTTAGAGGGGTGTCTGCATGTAGACGGGTGGCCGCAGTAAAATCTCCCAGAAAATTAAGGTTTGATTAGACTCCTGCACCTCACCCTTTCCTGCTCAGAGCAAGACTCTCCCGGGATCTGCCCACAGACCCAGCCCATGGAGCTCCACAGTGACAGAAGATGCAGGAGCAGGGGGTTGTTGGCAGCTGACAGAGAGTCAGGTGGGAAATAAGCCTGTGTCCCAAGCACAGAGACCAACTTGACAGCCCACCTGCAGGACCACCTGTCACCCCCTGTGCACCTGCACGCCTTCCCTCCATCTGACCCACACCGGGCACTCGGGAGGTCAGGGTGGCCTTCACAGCGCGGACGGCCCAGCGGGGCAGGCCTGGAGGGGGACTGGTGGTTCAGTGGTAAAATTCTGGCCTTCCGTTCAGGAGACCCAGGTTCAGTTTCCAGCCAATGCGCATCATGCGCAGCCATCACGGTTCTGTTGGTGGAGGCTTGCAGGCTGCTGTGATGCTCAACGGGTTTCAGTGGAGCTTCCAGACTAAGACGGACTCAGAAGAAAGGCCTGGTGATCTACTTCTGAAAATCAGTCACTAAAAACCCTGTGGATCACAATACACACCGCTGAGCAACTGGCATCCCAGGCATCCGTGGATCCCAGGGCAAGCACTAGCCTGGGAGTTTGCTCTGCGTGGTGCTGCGGTGCGTCTCTGGTGTGACAGGGCAACACACCGCCGCTCAAGTGTGAACACATGCTGGAGAGTTTCTTGGCAGGACGGGTGTGAAAGTCTAATTTAATTGCCTTAAATAACCCTGCATGACAACACATGGTTTACCAGCAAGAGCTTCTCTTTATACAAGCATTGGAGGAGAAAAAAGATTGAATCTCCCCCGAGGGGAAAGCTTAATATAATTAGTGCCACTTTGCAGATAAAAAAAGCAAAGCTCAGCAAGGTGAATGGACTTCAAGACACACGTAGCTTGAAAGGGGTGGAAACCTTCACGTTATTCATTCACTTACCGTCCATTAATTCGTTTATTCACCCAATAAATATTTATTGTTGATATAAAAGGTGTTCTGAGCGCTGAAGGGAGCCCTGGTTGTGCAGTGGTTAAGAGCTTTGCCGCTAACCAGAAAGGTCAGCAGTTTGAATCCACCAGTCACTCCTTGGAAACCATATGGGACAGTTCTAGTCTGTCCTATAGGGTCGCTATGAGTCAGAATCGACTGGACGGCAATGGGTTTGGTTTGATTTGGGGCGCTAAAGGATATAAAAGCAAAACCAAACCGGTAGCCATGGAGTTGATTCCAACTCTTGGTGACCCCATGTGTGTCAGAGCAGAACTGGGCTTTCAGTGGCTGATTTTTTGGAAGTAGATTGCCAAGCCTTTCTTCTGAGATGTCTCTGGGTAGACTGGAACCTCCAACCTTTCAGTTAGCAGCCGAGCATGTTAATCATTTGCACCACCCAAGCATATAGAGAGGAAAAAGACTAAAGTGGGTCCTACCCCATGGAACTGACATTCTAGAGAGTAATAACCTCAAATTGTGAAATGTGCCAAGAAAGAAATAAAATATGATAGAGATTGAGTGGAAGGTGGAGAGCTACTTTAACTGTACAGGTCAGTGAAGGCCTCACTGAGGAGGTGATATTCCCTGAGACCTGGGGAAGGGCATTTTAGGCAGAGGGAACAGCCAGTGCAAAGGCGTAAATGGGGCTGGTGTTTAAACAGCATCATGGAGGCCGGTGTGGCTGAGGTGGTGTAAACACAGAAGCAGATACAGCAAGAGGAGGGGCTGGTAGGACCCACCATGCAGGGCTGTGTGGACCACAATGAGGATTTGGGTCTGACTGAAGAGGTGGATGTCTAAGGTAACCTGGGCCACAGAGCAGAATGTGCAAAGTGTGTGTTCCTGTAACATTAAACTCCCTAAGGGAGTCCCCAGCCTGCATTTATTAAGAGTGAACTTGAGTTCTGTCCGGCACTAGGCTAGGGAGGATGTTTCCTCAACTCATGATCTGGCAGACAGTTCCGGCCAGATCCCCATGGGCAGAACCCTCAAGAGCAGTTCAATTCTGCAAATGCTTAGAGTGACCTTCTCCAACCAAAGGCTATGCTGCAAGGAGAGAGACAAAAGGGAATAAAGGCCAGCACTTCCCTGAAGGATCTCACAGTGCTGGGTGGAGGACCCTTGTCCACGTGGCAGAGTTAAAGAGCACAAGATTTTAGTGTTGACTAGACGTTCCAGAAAGGCATCTCCCAGAGTGTTCCAGAAAGACTATGAAGGGGAAAGTCAAAAGTTGGGCTGTGAAGGATACTGAGCCACTATGGGTGGCTTCCATCCTCATGGCCACCTCATGGTCCAATATGGCTGCTGAGCACCAGCCATAGAGTTCATGTTCCAGGTAGCCAGAAGGAGGAATGGAGGCAGGGCACAAAAGGCACATCTTCTGCATGAGCCTGTTCTCTACCCCAGAATCTCACACAAGACTTCTACTGATATCACACTGGCTTTTACTTCATCACATGACCTCACCTAGTACAAGGGAAGCTGGGCAAAATCACCTTCCTGCTGGGAAGCTATGTGCTCATCTAAACTGGGTGTTCTCTCTCCAAGGAAGAAGAGGAGGCTAGCTATGAGATGGGCAGTAAGCAGCCCTGCTGTGACTCCCAGATCTCCAAGGGAAATTGGCCTCAACAACTCAGTGATGTCCTGGAACGGCTCTCCTGTGGCTAATTTGCCCTGACCTTCTAGCCAGTAATTCATCAAGGTCCACTTTGGTCCTAATAAAACGTCCAACTCCTGCAACCTCTTGGGGACAGTGGGTTCAATGAGTCAGTCTCTTCTTGTGAAGAGAGAAGGCTTTCCAACCCCAAGGGAGGTGGATCACACAGCACCTTGGCCCAGAATATCCCAGCCTCACCACACCAGCAGCAACTTCGGCTGAGCTCTCGCTTCTTCCTTCTCCCCTTTCCAAGATGCCCGTGCTTTTTAAGGGACATTTGGAGGGAACCCCTTTCGTTAGCTAACTCTGTTGCTGTTTGCTGCTATTGAGTCAGCCCCCAACTCATGGTGACTTCATGCACATCAGAATGAAATCTGCCTAGTCCTGTGCTATGATCAATTCTGAAATAGACTATTATGATCCACAGGGTCTTTACTGGCTGATTTTCAGAAGTAGATCACCAGGCGTCTCTTCATAGTCTGTCTTAGTCTGAAACTCCACTGAAACCTGTTCAGCATCATAGCAACACACAAGCCTCCAATGACAGAAGGGTGGTGGCTGTGCATGAGGTGCATTGGCTGGATTGAATCCAGGTCTTCTGCATGGAACACAAGAATTCTACCCCTGAGCCACCAAAGTCTCTAGCTAACTTTGCTGCTGGGGAAATCAGGGAAGTGTCTTTTTATCATGTTGGTGAGGGGTGGGACTGTGGGAGCTTGGGGCAGGACGGGCTGGGGACGGTAAGGGTGAGTGTGGATGAAGCTGCATGGTTTAGGAACATTTTCTCCCAGGACTGTGGATGTTGGAGAAGGAGATGATGGATGGGATAGACGCATATGAACTCTTCACATGCCAGGTTCACGCCACAAACAGTAGCGTCATTTTGGCAAATTACTCATTAAGTAGAGTCAGACCTCAGATTAACAGAGGTAATTACAACCCCTGCAGCCCTGCCTGTGCAGGCAGACCGAGATGCTATCTCCTTTGGGAATGGGGGCTCCCCTGTCCTGGGTCTCACTGGCTCCCTGGGAGGAATTTTCAATTTCACAAAGCTAAGATTTTTTATTCTCCTCTATTTACCACAGGGAGGATAGACTTCACCCTGAGGGCTTGATACCAGCCCTGTGGAGCAGACAATGAGGAGACAGAAGAGCTGATGCTGGAGAGATGGTTACTCGCTAGAACTCCGGTATCTAATGAAGAAGGATTTCAGACCCTTCTGAAAGCTTCCCAAAAAAGACTCAAGATGAAAGGCATTCAGTCTGAGAAAACTTACAGAACGACTGGTAATAGGCATGAGATGACTTTGAAAAGGAGAATACTCTGTAAAGTGCAAACAATCATGGTGGTGGATGTTATTGTCGGAATCCTAGGGTGGTACACATGGTTAACGTGCTTGGCTACTAATTGGAACGTTGGAGGTTCAAGTCCACCCAGAGGTGCCTGGGAGGAAAGTCCTGATGATCTATGTCTGAAAAATCAGCCACTGAAAACCCTATAGGGCACAGTTCTACTCTGACACACATGAGATCACCATGAGTTGGAGTTGACTTGACAGCAGCTGGTTCTGATGGATGTTACTGTGGCTACTAGAGGCATTGGGACCAGCTCTCAGAACCTTATTATTGGTGTTGTGGAAAGTGCCTCAGAGCCAGGCTGTCCCAGTTCAAATCTCCCCTCATTTACTTACTGGTATAATTTTGGGAAGATTACTCCACCCCTCTGTGCCTCAGTTTCCTCACCTGAAAGTAAAGATAGTTCTAGGATATAGCAAAAAAGTTATTTTGGAAATTAAAAGAGCTAGTAATACTTATCATATAGTTGGAATGGTGCCTGGCACATGGGTTACTCTTAAAAGGTATCTTTTGGGAACAAGTCTGGTGGCAGTTGCTGCCAAAAATCGTAGGTAGAGCCCTGATCTTTGGACACACCATGTTTTCAGAATAAAATACCCAATTAAAGGGAGAAAGATGAACCACCCCTGGTAGTTACTAGGGCTGGGTGGAGAGTGAGGCTGGCTCTAGGGAAACTGGGTTGATTTCACTGCTGTTCATGATCACATGTTCCTTCCTGAGCCAATCACTGTAGCCTGGGAAGTGGACTACCCTGATTGGCCAGCCCTGGTCATGAGCTCACGCCCCAGCTTCAGTGGGTGGAGTCAGCCTCAGGTGAACAACAACGGAAGAAGGGCGGTTCCCAAAAGAAAACCAAGCAACTGTGACCAGACGATGGGGATGTGGGTGCTGGGCACTGAACGCACATCCTCCATGTAATATGTGCCATTGGTCCTGGCTCTTTGAACAAACGTTGGGTTACATAGCCAAGAAGGGAGACCATTTCATGGGACCATAAAACCCAGATTCAAATATTTGAGTTGCTATAGTGTGGAACGAAGCAGACCCCCGTCTGTGTAGCTTCAGTCCTCAGGCTGATGGTTATAGGCTCAGTGAAAGGAAGGACTTTCTAACAGTTAACACATGATGAGAACAGGCAGACTTGCAAAGAAGGATCACTATTGTTGGCAATGGTTCAAACAAAGGGTATGAGTTTGCAGGGATTTTGTAGACTGGGTTTTGTCATCTTGGGGAAGGCTATGCTCCAGCAGTGTTCTCCAAATATCTGTCCCAATTTTATCCTTTTCCCTGTGCACCATCTGTGCTATGGTTTATTAATTTTTTTATTGGCATACGTTTACGGGTTTTACTTATGTACATTTATTTAAAAGAAACTCACACACACATACATGTCACCATCATAAATGGAAAACCAGTAACATTTCCCTAAATAGAACAAAATATTAAAAACAAAACCAGTGAAAGCAAAATATTTGTATTAATTTCTAGCCTAATTCTGAGACTCACAGAAGGCTCTGAAACTGAGGAACTGGTCTCTAATTTTTCAAATGGGGCCTAGTAAGTGCTAAAAAAGTGGATTAAAATATATTAGCCCTAAACTTTGACTTTCTCCTTGACATAATCAGCAAGATTGAAAGAGAATTGAGCAGGGAAGAAATCTTTTCATGGTGTGAGTCAATGTTATTCTAGTGTCATGTCTACATAACTCCCTAAAGTCATCTTTGAGCCCCCAGTGGTTTTTTGATGCCTTTCCTCCATTTCCAGGGGGCCTCCAGGTATAATGCTACAGCTAGGTGGACTAAGAGGGTAGGACATTGTGATTTTTTTCCCCCTTCTCTTTGCTCCTTTAACCAAATAGCTCAGTGTTGATCTGTTTTCATCATGAATCTTCCCATAGACTTTGGATTTTATTTGATGAGAGAAGTCTGTTGCTTTAAATATATGTACTTGGAAACTGTTTCTTTAGATCTGTAAGAGTGCCTTCAATTTTAAGATTCCAGGATTCATCATAATCATAATCATCCACAAACCAAACACATCTAGTTCCTTCTATTTTTTTCTGCAATGACATGATATTCGGACCAGATTTCCCCTGCCCCGAATCCACTTCCCTTTTTTCTTGTAATTAATCCTATTTTCCTGGTGAGCTCCCCTTCCCCACTCTCTATCCAAACAACCTGGGTCCAAGGGTGTGCATGTGACCTCAGTCTGGCCAATTAGAATTCTGTATCCCATGACTACGGTGATAGGCTAAGAAATGGGCATGCTATCCAATTAGAGATAGTGAAAGCCAATTCTCAGACAAAGCCTGCAGTAACTACAGAAGAAGTGCTCTCTTTCCCCTGTTGCTGTTGAGAGGTTATGGTGTGAGCTGGAACAGCTGGTGGCCACCTTACTAGAGGTGAACGCCATCTGCCCTAGTATGCAGCCAACTAAGGTGAATGCAGATTCAAAAGACTGAGAAAGATAGCCCCCATGGTGATAATCTCTGAGATCCTGGATCCAGCCATACCTATTTAAAACAAAACAAAACAACAGCAACAAAAAAAACCCTTCACCTTGATTTAAACATGGGACCCAATAAAATCCCTGGTTTGCTTAATCTAGCTTGAGTCAGCTTTTGTGGTGGTTGTTGAGCATATATACAGCAGAACAAACCAATTCAACAATTTCTACAGGTACAGTTCAACAACATTGATTGCATTCTTCAAGTAGTGCAACCATTCTCACGCTCTTTTTTCAAATTATTCTTTCCCCATTAACATAACTCACTGCTCCCTAAATCTCCTATCTAATCTTTTGAGTTGTTGTCAGTTTGATCCCATGTAGGTAGCTCTTAAAAGAGCACAATGCTGAGAAGTCATGGTGTAGAGCAGACTTTCTTTACCAGTTAAGCTAAACTATTGTTTGGTTTTAAGAAGACTTCAGGGAATATTTTTGGTTTAAGGTTTAAAGATTATCTCAGGGCAATATTTTCAGAGGTTCATCCAGCCTCCGTGGATCCAGAAAATCTGGATTCCATGAGAATTTGAAATTCTCTTCTGTATTTTCTCCCTTTTGATTAGAATTCTTCTGTGGAGTCTTTGATCAAAACGCTGAGGAATGGTAGCCAGGCACCACCCAGTTCTTCTGGTCTCATGGCAAAGGAGGCAATTGTTCATGGAGGCAATTAGCCACACATTCCATTTCCTCCTCCTATGCCTCCTCTTGACTCTTCTTCTTCCTCTGGTTGCTCCAAGCAACTAGAGACCAATTGTTGTATCTTGGATGGCCACTTGCAAGCGTTTAAGACTTCAGGCACTACGCAATGAACTAGGAGGTAGAACAGAAGCATTAACATGGTATTAGACCAATTACAGAGTTGGCTTTTCTGTCACTTGCAACCAAAGAATCCTGACTGATACATGACCCTCTTTCATGAGCTGCTTCTTGAAGCTATTGTCCCTCTCAAAACCTGATCACTACATGCTCTTGTAAACAGTGAAAGATAGGGCTTGGAAAAGATCCACATTTTAGGTCTTTGGTGGGTAGATTGTTTTCCTAG
The DNA here is from genome assembly GCF_000243295.1 of Trichechus manatus latirostris. NCBI lineage: Eukaryota > Metazoa > Chordata > Mammalia > Sirenia > Trichechidae > Trichechus > Trichechus manatus. Next base: position 16,026,605 of record NW_004443944.1, read on the forward strand.
GATCCAAGGAAATAGACCAGAGACCATTATGGGTTAAGGTCCTGACACCAGGCACTTACCCTTCTTTGTTACTGTAACATTGTCTCATGGAAAGGTTTTTGTGTGCTGCTCCAGAACGTAGGAAGTGTGAGTGAGTCCCCAGGCCTGTCCAAGGTCTGAGGCCCAACCCCAGTTCAGCTCTGCCCTTCTGCTAAACACTGGTCGTTTTGTCTCTGAAGATGTGAGTCCATTGGCTCACGCATCTGCTGTTGCATCCAAAGACAATATTATACTTTTGGCTTGAAAACCCATCTCTACATAAACATCTGAGCTCCCGCATGTTGCTCTAACAGCTTGACAACACTGTAGGTGTAGAGCTGGTGGCCAGCCAGTCCAAATTTTTCTGCTTCTTCCTTTTAATATAAACAGGGCCTTTGAAGAACTGTGGATTCATTGAATGAACAAATGAACTTGTTTACATAAAACAGGCAGGGGGAAATTTCCACTGTGCTTCAGCATATAATTCCAGTCTGTTTTCTGATGGGCCAGCACATTATGGAGATTGTTCTGCTCGATGCAGATGTCATCCTCCATATGGTGGCCTAATTATTCACCTCAGATGAGAGTTAAAGGTTTGGGGGAGGGGGAGGTGTGTCTTTAAATTCTTCTATATTGATTCACAAAGAATGGGCTTCTGAGTCTAGAAGATCCCTGCCCAGTTACGTGAAAGAACGGAATGGAAAGCGGTTGAAACCACAGTATGTGGTGTTTTAATGGAAGAAAGGCAGAGGTCTTTGGGGCAATTTTTCTGACCCTCTGCTAAAATACCCCAAACGAAGAAACTTGCATCAGTTTGTGGAAGCTAAAGTGAACAAGGAGGGCACTCAGGACAAGGGGGTGCATGGGATGATTAATGATAGTTTTATGTATTTTGAAGGAGCTCTGGTGGCGCAGTGGTTAAGCGCTTGGCAGCGAACTGAAAGGTTGGCGGTGAACCCACCAGCGGCTCTGCGGGAGAAAGATGTGGCAGTCTGCTTCCATCAAGATTACAGCCTTGGAAACACTATGGAGCAGTTCTACTCTGTCTTATAGGGGTGCTGTGAGTCAGAATTGGTTTTACATATTTTGGGGGAGAAAAAGGTCGCTTTTTACAGACTCTTGCAAGGAGCTGTGTGAATTAACTTAATTAACTGAGAGGCCACTCCCTTCACTGTACTTGCTGATGACAAATCGCTCCAGAGGGATGGTAGAAGTTTTCAGAAAATGGCTTGTGTGATGATGTGGAATCCAGGGGTAGAACATGCTGGTGGAGAAGGTAGAAAGAGGGTAGTATAAGCATGGGGTGGCATAGGACGTGGGGGGGCGGGAGGGAGTGGCCCTTGGATATGCCCTTGGAAAGGCATTGGCACATTCGTGGGAGCAAAATGATCTCACCTATGGGTGAAAACTGAACTTCAGGCAGGAAATGGTCTTGCTCCCTCCCCCCAATAGTTATGAACTGATACTTTTATCATGGGCTAATGGTGAGCTGGCTTGATCAGTAATGGGAAATGGTAAAGTCTACTTAAAAAAAAATAAAACCCTCTTACATAAGGGTTAAATTTTATCATTATTGGAATGTTCCATAAATTCATACCTCTGGGAGGTTACCTTCTGGGACACCAACATTAAATTACGGAGTTAAAAAAACAAAACAAAAAGTATTAGCATTTCAACCAAAACCCATTGCCATTGAGTTGATTCCAACTCATAGTGACCCTATAGGACAGAGTAGAACTGTCCCATAGGGTTTCCAAGGCTGTAATCTTTACAGAGGCAGAACGCCTGCCACATATTTCTCCTATGGAGCGGCTGGTGGGTTCCAACCACTGATCTTTTGGTTAGCTGCCAAGTGCTTAACCACTGTGCCACCAGGGCTCCTTCATTTTAGCTAAGAACCTACTTATGCTCTTCGAGGAAGCCCGCTGAGAACAACAACAAATAATGCTACTCGAAGCCAATACTTATCGAGCATTTACTCTGGGCTGAGCACTGCTCTAAGCATGTTTTATGCACCTGACTTAACGCTCACAACAAACACATGAATAGAGACCATCATTACTTTATAGATGAGGAAACTGAGGCCAAATCTGCCCACTAAATCTTGCTGGCACGTGGGGCATGCAAGGGCTCACCTTGACGACTGGCTTCTAGCTCTCCCTCTTCCCAGATGGCTAATGAGCAGCAGGACAGATGGATGGGAGCTGCATCCCCCCGCCTATCTCCTCTTAGGTACCATCTAGAACAGGAGGTAGGCAGTGGCTAGAGTTAGAGGAAGGAGCCTGGACCAGCCACCATCTTGTTCAGCCTCCCCTAGGTGAGTGAGAGACAAACTGCCTGTTAAATATACCAGGTGCCTGGGAGCTGGTGACAGATTCCTCCTGCAATCCAGAGCTGCTCACACACTGCTACTGTGCCTCAGGGTCTGGGTCAGGCTGACTTTGACATTTACTGCTCAACTCTTTACCGCTCCTCTCTCCCTTTTTGATTTCTTCTTGGGTCAGCCCTGGGCCCCAGTGAGAAACCAAAAAATGAAACCCGTTGCCGTTGAGTCGATTCCGAATCATATCGACCCTATAGGACGGAGTAGAACTGCCCCATAAGTTTCCAAGGAGTGGCTGGTGGATTCGAACTGCCATCTCTTGGTTAGCAGCTGAGCGTTTTAACTACTGTGCCACCAAGGCCGCCAGTTACAAAGGGTAGGCAATAAATGTCCATCCAGTTTATCAGGCTAGTAAAAAGTATTGAGATTCATGACCAAAAGATTGTTCTGGAATAAAAATTGCGCCTCTGACCTCACCTTCCCTTGCACTCTAGCTTTTTGGATTCCAACTGTGGCAAGAAGGGCATGTGAGGACACAGATTCCCTGAGAAGTCCTTGAGGAGTTCTAGTTTATGCTACTTATCTTGCAGAGACATAAGAAACAACCATATTGCACATATTTTTTGTACCCCAACCAGTATACAGATCATTGTAACCGATATATAATATGCATATTAACCAAAATACTGGAAACTTTGTCCTGGCAGTTCCTCTGAATAGAACTTCTTCCAATAACCCAAAAGGCCAATGTCGTTAACAGGCCCTTTTCCATTTAGCAGCTAAATGCCAGGTCTGTGGGGACGCTGATGAACCATGTTTGCTTTTATGGGATGGAAAACCTGCTTGGCTGTATCTCTGGTAAGTTAAACTTCAAAATATTTGCTCTTAAATGGGTTAACTGTTTTCTCCTGACCACATTGGAGCAAAGGATACGCAGGTAACCCTAACAGTCACTTCCCCAGGGAAGAAAGTAATTCATCATAGAGCAGCCTGCTGGGGTGCCAGGCTGGGGACCGGTGTGGAGCAGACCAGACAGGGGTTAGCCTGAGAGACCACGGAGGGATCCGGAGTCACAGAGGAGGCACAGCCCTTGCCCTTGGCAGAGAGAGGGGAATCCTGGTTTATGCTGCCCTCCCCACTCCCCCAACTGGTCAAGGACTGTTTATTGAATAAATGTACTACTGGCATAAGAAGTGGCTGAGAGTCAAGTGTAACATGGCAGGCGGGCAGGTAGGCTTGTGAGTGGATGAACAGGGGCCGGCACAGGAGCTGGGACCTTGTGGACGAGGCCGAGTTTTGTCCCACTCTCTTCCACACTCATCCTTGACTCTCACACCCCCACTGCTCCCATTCTGCAGATGAGAAAAGCGAGGCTCAGAAAGGAGAAATCATTGGCCCAGAGTCACACACCTCATCTCTCTTGCAGGCGAGGGCAGGGAAGGAGCACCCCAGGTTCAGCGTGGGGGGCTCTCCTAAGTTTGTTGGACAGTAGGCTGCAGGTGAGGGGGCTGACAGGAGGAGGGTGGGGGCATGATAACTTAAAAACCCAGAGGCAACAGCGGCAGCCCCTCAGGAGACCTCTGCAGAAGGGAGGGGCTGGGCATGGATTTGTACCAAGCACCCCGTGCCAGCCTGGGACAGGAAGGGGGTTCTAGCATGGGGGGGAGGGGGAGATGGGAAGCAATCTGCCTCTCTGAACTCCACCCCTGACCCCCAAATTCTCCAGTCCTTAGGCTCAGCGATTCTCCCTGTCCCTGCAGAAGGCCTAGTAATTCCCGAGCTGTTGTGAGGTGCCCTTTCTCTACCCTCCGTTCCTAGACCGTAACAGCACCTTCAACTGGCCAAGCCTAGACCAAAGCCAGGTGACAAGGGAGCTTGGGGAAGGAGGGGCCAGGCTCCTCATGTCACAGAGAAAAGCAGGAGTAGGGTAGGGAATGGGTCCAAGAACAAACACACCAGTGACCGCCACAGAGAGAGGAGGAGACAATTAAAATAATGGGCCTTCTGAAAATTTAAAATTTAATGAGCCTCAGCGGAAGAGCTCTCAATACGTGTTTCTGAATCCTACTAGTCTGATGCAATTCTCCCAGGAGCCCTTCAGGATCACCTCTTAGAAGCAGCTCTTTTTTTTTTTTTTTTTTTTTCAGTTCGGCTGGCTTCTTGGCAGTGTTGGTAGATATATAGCAAATACACAGTCAGGTTTGTTACGTGGCAAGTGACAGAATTCCAACTCAAACTGACTTGGGCTGCAAGCAGGGACTTACTGTCTCAAGCAACAAAAAAATGCAAGGGGTGCTAGCTTCAGGCACAAGCTAGATGCAGTGGTTTCAACAATGTGTTCAGGAAACCCTCCACCTCTTGGCTTCCCTCTGTATTGACTTCGTCGTCTGGGAGGCTCCGGCCTTGAACTGGCCCCATCAACTCCAGGAACCCTCCAGGTTGAGGTCCTACCAGATGAGCAATTCTAGAAACAGTCTCTACAAAAGTCTTAGGGCTAGCATGGATCGGATCAGCCTGAGTCATGTGATTATCCACAAACCAATCAATGGGCCCAGAGAAATAGAAGAAACTGGTTGGCCAGACCCATATCACATACCAGATTCTTCCATATTGAAAGGGTAATAAAATCAAACCAAACCCACTGCTGTCGAGTGAATTCCAACTCATAGCGACCCTGTAGGACAGAGCAGAACTGCCCCATAGGGTTTCTAAGACTGTAAATCTTTACAGAAGCAGACTGCCACATCTTTCTCCCTCGGAGCGATTAGTGGGTTCGAACCTCCGATCTTTCAGTTAACAACTGAGTGCTTACCCACTGTGCCACCAGGGTTCCTACTGAAAGGGAAAAGGGCCTATATTTCTGGGCCCAGGTCAGCTCAGGTCCTCTGGTCGCTCCCCTCCTGTGCTCCTTTTTCAGAGGAAGTCAAGGGACACACTTCAGCCAAGGAGGTGAGGAGAGCCCGGAGGTGCCCAGATTCCCGGAAGCACTCCCTGGTGTATAACCAAGAGTTCCTGCCAGGCAGTTTCCAGGGAATCACAGTTAGTTATCCCCTTGCTCAAAAGGGAAAATATTGATTTTGGCAGGGAGCGTGCTCTCCCTCTTTCTCTCTCTTTCCCCCTCTCCTGCCAAGTATCCAGGTGTTTCCTGAAGAATCCAAATGAGAACCCTCAGCTCACTGCTGCTTACCAGGGTGTCTCTCATGGTCTTTCCAGAGGAATGCTGGCCTTTGCTCAGAGCCCGCTGGGACTGGGGCAGCCTCAACGGAGATGAACTCACATGTGGGTCTGTTAGACCCCAAAGAGCAGGAGTGCCCCTGAAACCATTGTCCTCACATTTTGGGTAAGGAATCATTTCCAAGCTGGTGGAGCAATAGAATGACTTCCCCGTAGGATGAGGTGGGATGGGGAGAATGCCCTTCCTGTGACCTGTGACAATGATGACTCTGGGCCCTGCTGTGTCTTTCTTTGCCTCTCCATACATATCTTCTTTTCTGTCCCACTGTGTGTCTCTGTCACTCTTCTCTTTGCTCTCTGCTTCGCCTCTCAGTAAACATTTGAGTCCCATACTAAGTATTTCTTAACTATCTATATATGCTAGGGGTAGTGCTAGGCTCTGGGGACTACGCATACAGAAACAACAGGGTCTTCATCTCTGAAGAACCCACCACGCAGTCAGGAGAGCCCATAGTTAAGATGTAGCTTGATGATATCATAGGGACAAGATGCTTTGAGGAGTCCCCAGAGACACGCTTCTGTCTGCCTCGGGGAATAATGAATAGAGACAGATGTGACAGACGGGTTCTGAAGTATAAGTAGGAGTTATCGGGTTGTTCTTGGAACATGCTTCCATCATGATTAACCCCTTCTCACCTTTCACTGGGATCCTGAAAGGACAGAGTAACTTCATGGTTAAGAGCACAGGCTCAGGAGATAGGCTCTGTTTTCAATTCCTGGCTCCCCTACTAGCTACGTGACCTTTCGGAAACTGACTTTGGAGAAATGTCTTGACCTCTCCCAGCCTCAGTTTCCCCATCTGCACCATGGGGGTAATGATAATAGGCAAAATATAATATAACGTAAGACAACCCAACCCAACGTAACGTAACGTAACATAACAGCATAACAGAACATAATAATAGTACCTACCTCATCAATGGATTTATAGTCAGGGGAGGCTAACTGCTATACCAAATGACCCCTAGATCTAGGATGACCAGCTGTCTCAGTTTGCCCAGGACCGAGGGGTTCCCCAGGATGTAAGACTTTGAACGTTAAAACTAGGATAGTCCCAGAAAATCTCAGGGTCTGACATAACGGACCTTTACTTCTGGCTCATACGGGTGTTTGGTGGCTGCTGCTTTCCATGTGGTGCAGCCTGCACCAAAGCTTCCTCTAAGTCCAGCCTCTTTGCTGCAGTCTCTCGGGCAACTGACTCCTCAGCCATTTATTCTCACCCCCACCCCACATCCCTTTTTTGAAGAGCAAGATTTGTTTTAGTATGAGGGTAATTAACACAAATTCAGTAAACACCTTATGTCACAAATTGTAATAACCTCCTCACTATTAGACTCTGCAGATGGTTTCTGGAAACAAAATATTTATGAATCCTGTCTCAGTGGCATATGGCCCTAGAGGCAAGAGTAGCATGGCTTGGGTAGGGGGAGTGTGAATTTCGTCCTTGCATGCCCCTCTCAGCTGCCTCTGCTGTCAAAGCACCCTCCCCTACCCTTACTCCCTGTTGGGAGGCCCTGTGGAGTTTGGGGTGAAGCTCCCCAGAGACTTAGACACAGACCTTTGTTGGGGCTCATGACTAGGATATGAGAGAAGATTCTGGAAGGCAGAGTGTGGACGGAGAAAAAGAGAGGGGGTGAGAAAGGGCATGTGCAGAGGGTGGGGCTGGGGTAGCTCATGCTGGCCTGTGTGGTTCTGGGAAGGGAACAGAAGGAATCATCATGGTGAAGCCAATTCATACACTCAAGAAGTGGCTCCATGTTAGCCCTGCCCATTTGTCGTACAGACAAGGAAACAGCTGGAGAGGCTCCTGGTCCAAGGCTGCACAGCTGGTTGGAGGCCCAGCTGGGGCCAGGGCTGGAGCGCAGGTGGGCTTTGGAGCCAACACTGCAGACTCCTCATAGGCACATTTATCCTACAAGACTCCAAGTGTATGTGCTCAACAAAATGAAAATACACAGAAAGATGGACAGAGAAAAAAAAAAAAACTTTAAAATGTGAACAGCACATGTGACTTTTTGCACCATTAACATAAGCAACTAAGATCATGAACCGTGAAGCCAGACTGTCTGGGTTCAAATCCCAATACCTTTGTCAACATATCCTGTGACTTTGGGGCAAGTTCCTTTACTTCTTTTCACCTTATTTTCTCCATCTGATAAGTACAGATGACAGCAGAATCTACCTCATAATGTTGGTGTGAGAATGAAATAGGTTGATGTGTTTAAAATACAGTCATGTCACATAAAGTCCTTTCGGACAACATCCCCACATTTGTCCGTGGTCCCATAAGGTTATCACAGAGTTCAGAAATCCCAGCCGGAGAACGGCCTGTATTGGAAATAACCAGACGTGGTCAACGTGGCAGCTTCCCGCATGCAACCAGTGTATCTCATGTCTCTGTATACAAAGCGGCTGCACTGCCGGGTGTTTAATGGTACAGTACATACATAGCCTATAATATATATGTCCTGATAGTCATAATAAACACCTGTGTTACTGGCTTATGTATGTACTGTACTGTACTTTCTATAGTTATTTTAATGTAAACTCTCCCTACTTAACAAATAAAAAGTGTACCATGTAACAGTGTACGCTTCCACTCACGTTCCCCACCTCTTGTTCTTTCAGGGCATTTGTGGACACAGCAGCATCCCATCTCATGCATCACGAGTCTCGTGACTGTTGTAATGTTATCTCTCTGCTTAATTTTCTTTCAAAAATATTGCTACGAAGTGCATCATGGCTCCCAAATGTGGCAAAACCCGTGCTGGTGATAGCAGCAGCAAGAGGCAAAGGAGAAGGATCGATCTGGAAGTGAAACAAAAGGTTATTAAACAACACCAAGGTGGAAAAATCAGTGGATGCTATTGCTCGTGATTTAGGCATGTTCGCATAACATCCAAATCACATAACATCCTATTTCACAGAATGTATCATGGGCGGTAAGCAACTTGGACGGTAAGCAACGCATGACTGTGCTTGGGAAACTGTCTGACACGTAGAAAGTGCTCACTGTTACATTGTTGTTAAAATTAATAAGCGTATGCCCTGAAAGAACAAGAGACAGGACACATGAATCAACTGTTCTCATGGGATTTTTGATTCATGAACATCTTGTTTACGTCTTTGAGTATGATTCTAAGTTTTGGGGTTTTTTTTTTTGTTTTGTTTTGTTTCATTAATAGACTATTTTTTTAGAGTAGTTTTTATAGAAAAGTTGCACAGAAAATTCCCATACAGTGGCTGCTCCCCCTGTACAAAGTTTCCCTTATTATTAACATCTTGCCTTGGTGTGGTACATTTGTTACAATTGATGAACCAATATGGACACATTATTATTAACCAAAGTCCACAGTTTATATTAGGGGTCACTTTGTGTGATTCTAAGTTTTTCTCCTTCAACAGGCCCCTGAATGCAAGCAACTGTTTTGTATATATAGAAAATTTTGCCTACTGTAATGTATGGGATGATTTAAACTATGTTTAGGGTGGCTTTTAACTATACAGAGTTACTGCCTTGTGTCTTTGGACACATCCCCCAAGATCCTCTCCTTCAAACTCTTCCCCTGTGGTGATGTCATAGGAATGAGAAAGCAAAGAGCAAAGGTGACTGGGTGTAGGAGATGGAGGGATATGGCCACCTGATGTAGAAATTTGGCCCTTTTCTGGAACCAGCTGAAATGGGATTAGGCCATAAACTGTGTTCTGTGGCAGCCCTGGTCTGAAGGGCTAGTCTGATGCTCTATCTCCTTGCTGTGGTTTTCAAATGGCCTCTCCTTCCTCCCCACCATGGAGCCCTGGTGGTGCAGTGATTAAGAGCTTTGCTGCTAACCAAAAGGTCAGCAGTTCGAATTCACCAGCCGCTCCTTGGAAACCATATGGGGCAGTTCTACTCTGTCCTATAGGGTCACTATGAGTCGGAATCGACTCGACGGCAATGAGGTTTTTCTTTCCTCCCTCGCATGAGCTCCTGGTAGGCAGGGTTACTCCTTGCAGCCCATTCAGAGACGTTCCAGGCTCCCAGCAAATGGGCTTCCGGAGCCAGCTTCTGGGTTTCCTCAGAGCTTGTCAGGAAACTTATGGCAGCACAGTAACCCCTCCCTCTCATCTGCCCC